>NC_080695.1:43973685-45173685 GCF_030445035.2 Dasypus novemcinctus | reverse complement strand
AAACAAGACCAAGAGCTGGTTTTTTGAGAAGATCAACAAAATTGACAAACCTTTAGTGAGACTAACAAAGATAAAAAGAGAAAAGATGCAAATACACAAAATAAGAAATGAGAAAGGCGATATCACCACTGACCCCACAGAAATAAAGGCTATCATAAGAAGATACTTTGAAAAACTATATTCCAACAAAAATGACAATTCAGAGGAAATGGACAAATTCCTAGAGAAACATAAGCAGCCCACGTTGACGAAAGAAGAAACTGATGATCTCAACAAATCAATCACAAGTAAAGAGATAGAATCAGTCATTAAAAACCTCCCAACTAAGAAGAGCCCAGGGCCAGATGGCTTCACAGGTGAATTCTACAAAACATTCCAGAAAGAACTAACACCAATCCTACTGAAACTATTCCAAAAAATCTAAACAGAAGGAACATTGCCTAACTCCTTCTATGATGCCAACATTACCCTAGTACCAAAGCCAAACAAAGACACCACAAGAAAGGAAAATTACAGAACAATTTCTCTAATGAACCTAGACGCAAAAATAATTAACAAAATACTTGCTAATCGTATTCAACAACACATTAAACAAATTATACATCACGACCAAGTGGGATTCATTCCAGGTATGCAAGGATGATTCAACATAAGAAAATCAATCAATGTAATACACCATATAAACAGATTGAAGGAAAAAAAATCACATGATTATATCTATAGATGCAGAAAAAGCATTTGACAAAATACAGCACCCTTTCTTGATAAAAACACTCCAAAAGATCGGAATACAAGGAAATTTTTTAAACATGATAAAGAGTATATATGAAAAACCTACAGCCAACATTGTTTACAATAGAGAAATCCTAAAATCCTTCCCTCTAAAATCAGGAACAAGACAAGGATGCCCACTGTCTCCCCTTCTATTTAACATTGTCTTAGAAGTACTTGCTCAAGCACTGAGGCAAGAACCAGATATAAAAGGTATTCAAATTGGAAAGGAAGAAGTCAAAATTTCATTATTTGCAGATGACATGATTCTATACATAGAAAACCCTGAGAGATCTACAACAAAGCTTCGAGAACTCATAAATGAGTTTAGTAAAGTCGCAGGTTATAAGATCAATGTGCAAAAATCAGTAGCATTTCTGTATATCAATAATGAGCAAGATCAGGAGGAAATCAAGAAACAAATACCATTTACAATAGGAAATTTAAAAATCAAATATTTAGGAATAAATTTAACTAAAGATGTAAAAAACTTATACACTGACAACTATACAAGACTGTTCAAGGAAATCAAAGAAGACCTAAATAACTGGAAAAATATTACCTGTTCATGGATAGGAAGACTAAATATTATTAAGATGTCTATCCTACCAAAACTGATCTATACATTCAATGCAATCCCAATAAAAATCAACACAGCCTTCTTTAAGGAACTAGAAAAACTAACTGTGGAATTTATTTGGAAAGGAAAGAGGCCTCGAATAGCGAAAGACATATTGAAAAAGAAAAACAAAATTGGAGGAATCACACTACCAGACTTCAAAACATACTACAAAGTTACAGTAGTGAAACCAGCATGGTATTGGCATAAGGAGAAACACACAGACCAATGGAATTGAATTGAAAGTTCTGATATAGAACCTCATATATATAGCCATATAATATTCGATAAAGCCACCAAACCCTCTCAACTGGGAGAGAATGGCCTATTCAACAAATGGTGCCTGGAGAACTGGATATCCATATGTAGAAGAATGAAAGAGGATTACCATCTCACACCTTATACAAAGATAAACTCAAGATGGATCAAAGACCTAAATATAAGAGCCAAGACCATAAAGACCTTGGAAAGCTGTGTAGGGAAACATCTACAGGACCTTGTAATAGGAAATGGCTTCATGAATATCACACCAAAAGCACAAGCAGCAAAAGAACAAATAGATAAATGGGACTTCCTCAAAATTAAAGCCTTCTGCCCCTCAAAGGAGTTTATCAAGAAAGTAAAAAGGGAACCCACACAATGGGAGAAAATATTTGGCAACCATATATCTGATAAGAGACTTATAACTTGCATATATAAAGAACTCATATACCTTGAAAATAAAAAGATAAACAACCCATTTTAAAAATGGGAAAAAGATTTAAACAGACATTCTCCAAAGAAGAAATACAAATGGCTAAAAAGCACATGAAAAAATTCTCCAAATCTCTAGCTATCAGGGAAATGCAAATCAAAACTACAATGAGATACCATCTTACTCCCATAAGATTGGCAGCTATGAAAAAAACAGAAGAATACAAATGCTGGAGAGGATGTGAAGAAATGGGAACACTCATCCACTGCTGGTGGGAATGCAGAAGGATCCAACCATTCTGGAGGACAGTTTGGCGGTTTCTCAAAAAACTAACCATAGATTTGCCATATGAACCAGCAATACCACTGCTGGGTATATACCCAGCAGAACTGAAAACAAGGACACAAACCGATATATGCACACCAATGTTCATAGCAGCATTGTTCACTATCGCCAAAAGTTGGAATCAACCCAAATGCCCATCAACAGATGAGTGGATCAATAAAATGTGGTATATACATACAATGGAATACTACTCAGCTTTAAGAACAAACACACTACAAACACACATGATAACATGGATGAATCTTGAGAACCTTATGTTGAGTGAAGCAACCCAGGCATTGAAGGACAAATACTATGTGACCTCAATGATATGAAATAAGCAAGCTGTCTCAGAGAGCTAGAGACTGGAAGATAGGCTTACAGGAATTCGGGGGGTGGAGGAAGGATGTGAGCTGACGTCTGCAGGGGTGGAGTCTATGATGAGCTGGTGGGTTACCTGTTTAGGATGCTCTGAGAGGATGGTCTGACGTGGGACGGACTCCTGGGGAATGTCTGAATGCTCATTTTGCCAGGGTGGGTTGTACCATTGGGTAGAGACCCAAGTAGTGAGAGTGGGGGTGGACCAACATCCTGGGGAGGACTAATGCCATCAAAGAGAGGGAACTGTATCTCTTGAGAGAAAGGGTGGCTCCCAGGGCATTAGGGCAGTTGAGCAAGTCAGGCCCTGAACACTGTTGCAAGTATCTCTGGACGTGGCTCCTTGGGAAATGGAGATTGGCTGTCACTGTGGGCCCCAAGGGGAGGGGAAAATGGATGTTGAATGGATGGAACCAAAGTAAATGTGGGGGCAAGAGAGGAGTTTCACGAGAGTACACAAGGATGAATATAAAACATGTAATATTACACCAAAAACATATAGGGGACGACAGACTAATAATGTAAACCATAATGTAAAACATAGGATAACTAAAAAATTTAGAAAACTGTATAGCCTAAAGTGTGGACCACAATGTAAATACAGATGTCACCTTGTTTGAAGGCTATTGTCTCGGAGTCTGTACATCAGTTTCAGTAAATATGATATGAATAAGTTAAAAGATTATTGCTGTGGAAGGGAAAAGGTTTCATGGTGGATGTGTGGGAATACTGTATATTGTATATATGAATTACTGTAATCTAGGGCTCCTGTGAAGAGAAGCTCAATAATTAGGAAAAAATAAAAGAAAAAGTTAGGATGTAGAATTTTTCCAAATCAATATACATTCTATATCTAACCTTTAAACTCATCACTATATTCCATTTTACTAGTAAGGGAAACTGACATTATATTGGGCTTCACTTTTCAGGAAGTTTTGGATCACAGAGTGGTTCAACAATGGCAGCGGAGGAATACTGGTATGGCATGTTATGGACAGGCGATATATGGTTGACAGGGAGTTATACAGGGCATATGTCCAGGGGGCATGGAAATGTTTGGATATACTCATAGTGGAAACAATTAAAAACAACAGCTGGGGGCAGGTACTGGGTTACTGGCCAGGGGAGGGCTCTGTCGTGGTCCCTAGGGGAGCAGTGGCAGTCCCCCAGGTGCAACGGTAAGGATCAGGAAGGAATGAGGGTCCAATAGTGAACCCCTGATACTAATGACTATGCTCTTGAGCCTATACACCTGAAATAAGAACAAGGCCTAGAGCAGTACTGTGCCTAGGAGTTCCCTCCTGACAACCTCCATGTTACTCAAATGTGGCCAGTCTCAAAGCCTAACTCAGCATGTAAATGCAATGCATTCCCCCCAGCGTGGACATGACACCTGGGGATGAGCCTCCCTGGCACCGAGGGATCACTACCAAGTACCAGCTGATGATGCAACTAGAAAATGACCTTCAATTAAAGGTTCAATGCAGACCAGCAGAATATCCCTGTCTACATATAATAACAGGAGTTAAAAAATGCTGTTTGACCTAAATTAAGGGGGAAATGGAAAGGACAAATAAGTTTATATGGCTATGAATCTCTAAAAGAGTCTGGAGGTTGTCAGAAGGATTACCCTTATGCACACCTGAGCAGAGTCTTAGAGACAGATAACGTAGATACAACCCCAGGTATTGGTCCTTGTGAGGGCTAAAGAGACCCACAGGTTCTATGGTCATGGCAGATGGGGTTCACTGCAATGCCAGTTGGCCCTTCTTTGGAGCTGGTGTTTCTGCGTGATGGAGCTGGACTCAGATGGGATCTCTGTTCACAAGCCTTTCATGCTACTTTACTGGAATTGTAGTTGATGCTGGGGCTTAAGATATATCTAGGGGATTTGAATCTCTGGACTGACAATATGATAGCCAGGTCCTGAGCCTCAACAGACTTCAGCTCCTACACTCTGATTTATTGGACTTACCCCACTCAGCTAACAAGGAGTTGAAGAATGTCAACCACCACACCATGGAGCCTAGAGTGCCTACAACTGAAAGCAGGAGGATTGCATCCAATATCCATGTGGAATCTAAAACCCCTCTTGATATAGATGTGGAATGGACACAACCAATCCAAGGTCCACAGGAAGGAGGAATACAGTAAGGATCAGAGTGGACTTAATGATATTCTATTCATGAACTATTATGGTTAATAATCGAGAAAATGTGGCATTGATGTGGAAAAAGTGGCCATGGTGGCTGCTGGGTGTGGGGAAGTGGAGGAAGAGAAGAGATGTGGAGGCATTCTTGGGACTTGGAGTTATCCTGGGTGGTGCCCCAGGGACAATTGCCGGATGTTGTATGTCCTCCCATGGTTCACTGGATGGAACATGGGAAAGTGTGGGCTATGGTGTGGAACACGGGACATGGGGTGCAGCGATGTCCGGAGATGTACTCACCAGATGCAATGGATGTGACATGATGATGGGGGAGAGTGTTTTTGGGGGGGGAGTGGTGGGGTGGGGGCAGTGGGGGCAAATGGGGACCTCATATTTTTTTAATGTAATATCTTCTAAAAAAAATGAATAAATTGAGTAGAATTTGGAAAAAAAATATATAGTAGAAGTTACCTAATGGCCAAAAAATAAATAAATAAATAAAAATAAAGAGACACCTTCCTTGAAAGCGTTACCAACAGGCGCCATCTGCTGGCCATCCAGGAAAGCGCAGGATGAAAAACTGCTTTTCAAAATCTCTCATGTCCCAGAACACTTGGATCTGATCTGCATCCCCTTACTGGGTCCCTGGCCCTATTTTGATCACTTAAGCTGGAAATTTAAAGATTTAGAAAGCACAAGTGATTTCTCTAAAAATTTGCTATGTATGAAGGCATAGAAAACCAGAATTCAGATATAATTTAATGAGGATAATAATACATTTATAGATACATCTTTTGGTCACATAGACTGAACATTTGTTAGTGAACATTATTCTCTTTCTCCCTGGAAATTAATTGTATTTCTGCAGTTAGAATTTGAGGCAAGTTTCACCGTCAATCAGTAGGGGTTACGAGAGCAACTCCCTTGCAGGAAAAAAAAAAAAACAAAAAACAGTACCAATCCATTTTGAAAATATGCTTGGCAGTATTAAAAATTCAAAAGGAGAAAGTGGATTTTTTTGCTGCTTTTTTACACTGGTAAATTGAATTCATAACGGAACTGTCCTTTCCAAATGTCTTTATGTGCACCAAATGTGTAATAAGACAGTTTTGATTTTGATGATTGTTTTTTGTCTGGCTTTAAAAAGCCAAAGAGAGTAACACTTTTTCCTAAAATTTCAGACTGTATTTTTAAAACATGCTTTTCATCGAGCTAAAGGATAAACCACTTTTTCAAGTCAAGGGAAGTGAGACAATTTCTATTTGGGTAAAATTAAGCATTCTTATTAAGCTACGTGGCATGAAATATACTGATAGTAAAGCTTTGAGGGAGTCCAGAGTGGTGATCTAAAATTTTGCTGCTCAGTAAAGCTCCTCCCTTTTTAGAGTAACATGCCTTCCTCTAATTACACTTATGATTCAGGAGGAAGTTCCCATCAAGATTCTGCACTTACTACTGACAGGCCCAAGAGTGCTGATAACTCCTGGTTAGGAAACTCAGTACACACATCTCTGGCCATAAATGCTAGGTCTACAGATGGAAACTTCATCTGGTCTGGGCCTATTGGAGCTCTCCTGCCAATATTTCTAAACTTGGGACCAGAGAGAGTAAAGCTGAGAAATGAATGGTGTTGAGGCCACCATGTTTGACCATGTAGGAAGCCCATCTGCTGTGTTAAAGCCAACAGACAAGCAGTAGTAAGTGGAGACAAAAGAAAGAATGAGTCCAAGTGGTGCCCAACAACCTAGAGCCACTTGACTTTCAGGCCAGATATATAAGCATTCCAGTGTTTCCCCACCCCCTCTTCTCCCCTTCAACAATATGAGTGGAATTTCTTGGTTTCTGACCAATCTATCTAAAGATATCCTATGAAATTAATACAGTTGGTGAGGGGGGGCAGAGAGAATTTTAAAAATTAATAAACTTTTTCAATACATGAGAAACTATTTTTTTGTTGGTAATGGCAGAAGAATACAAAATAATCCACACTTACCCAAACACTTGGGTAAAGAATGATCCCACAAACCATTTGCCATACAGGTTAAGGCTGAAGAGCCCAGCAAGTAAAATCCCTTCTTGCAGTGATACATAACAGTGATTCCATACTGAAAACTCTCAGGGAAATTCTGTTGCCCATGATGAATGGCTTTTTCTACACAGCCTGTATCTGAACAGTTCACCACTGGAAAATAAAAACATTTTATACATAATTTAAATACATCTATAAATTATAAAGAAAATGTATCAGAAAAAAACTCAAGTCCTCACCATTTTAGAAAGTTCATAAAAGTAAAACATTACTAGCTGAGTTTTATCATGAAATTCTATTCCCTTAACGAATTCCTTTTATTATTTTGGGCCATTATACTTCCAAAAATGTCAAGTTTATAAGCACATTGAAAACTATAGCAATTTCAACAATATGTGTCTAATTTCCTTTAACTATTTCCTGGTAATACGTTTCTTCAATATAGTCTAAAAATAATTTTCTTGGCTAATACTTTTTTCTGGGTCAAGTTTTCATGTTATAAAAATGGTAAAACATCAAATGTGGCCAGTCTCGAGGCCAAACTCAGCATGTAAATGCAATGCATTGCCCCCAGCATGGGACAGGACACCCGGGGATGAGCCTCCCTGGCACCGAGGGATCACTACCAAGTACCAGCTGATGATGCAACTAGAAAATGACCTTCAATTAAAGGTTCAACGCGGACCAGCAGAATATCCCTGTCTACATATAATAACAGGAGTTTAAAATGCTGTTTGACCTAATGTAAGGGGGAAATGGAAAGGAGAAATGAGTTTATATGGCTATGAGTATCTAAAAAAGAGTCTGGAGGTAGTCAGAAGGATTACCCTTATGCACACCTGAGCAGAGTCTCAGAGACAGATAAAGTAGATACAACCCCAGGTATTGGTCCTTGTGAGGGCTAAAGAGACCCACAGGTTCTATGGTCATGGCAGATGGGGTTCACTGCCATGTCAGTTGGCCCTTCTTTGGAGCTGGTGTTTCTGCATGATGGAGCTGGACACAGATGGGATCTCTGTTCACAAGCCTTTCATGCTACTTTACTGGAATTGTAGTTGGTGCTGCGGTTTAAGATATATCTAGGGGATTTGAATCTCTGGACTGACAATATGATAGCCAGACCCTGAGCCTCAACAGACTTCAGCTCCTATACTCTGATTTATTGGACTTACCCCACTCAGCTAACAAGGAGTTGAAGAATGTCAACCACCACACCATGGAGCCTAGAGTGCCTACAACTGAAAGCAGGAGGATTGCATCCAGTATCCATGTGGAATCTAAGCCTCCTCTTGACATAGATGTGCAATGGACACAACCAATCCAAGGTCCACAGAGAAAATGTGGGCATTGGTGTGGGAAAAGTGGCCATGGTGGCTGCTGGGTGTGGGGAATGGGAGGAAGAGATGAGATGTGGAGGCGTTTTTGGGACTTGGAGTTGTCCTGGGTGGTGCTTCAGGGACAATTACCGGACATTGTAGATCCTCCCAGGGCCCACTGGATGGAACGTGGGAGAGTATGGGCAATGATGTGGACCATTGACCATGAGGTGCAGCGATGCACAGAAATGTACTTACCAAATGCAGTGGATGTGTCATGATGATGGGAGAGAGTATTGCTGTGGGGGGAGTGGTGGGGTGGGGGCGGTGGGGTTGAATGGGACCTCATATTTTTTTAATGTAATATTTTTAAAAAATGAAAAAAAAATTTTTTTAAAAATAGTAAAACAAAACTTGGTGAAGTTTGTTCATTTATTTATTTATATCCAAGTGTAATATTTTAGGGCAGTATGTGACACAGTAATCAATTACTTTTTCTTCTCTCCCAAACAAGCATTAATGCTTCAATATATGTGCCAAACGTTAATTTCTGTTACATGTCTAATGCAAATAATGACAATTGTTCTGTTGAAACTTAATAGAAATGTAAACCAAGCAAACCTCTTTGCAAATAGTCGCACAGTAAGGTAGTCAGCTGTGACTTGCAGGACATGCTCTGGTTAATCTGAATGGCACTCTATTGATCTGAATGCCTATTGGCATCTGTGAGGGTATTAACAATGTGCTTTCTCCAGGTGCAGAGGAAAACGAAAGAGCCCTGACTAGCTCACGTTTGACCCAGTGCAGCAGCGAAAGAGACAGCTTCTCTGGAGGCTGCACTCTCCCCAGATATTTCTCACTCAGAAAAATGTTGTGACACTAATTCCCAGGCAGTCACTACAAGTTGTGGGTCCCAAATAACAATATATTTTTAAAAAAGAAGAGACTAATGCCCTAATCACTGGTATTCTTGAACGTTAGATTGCATTAGAATTACCTGGAAGGTGTATTAAATGCTGAGATCCAGGATCCTCCCATTCGTTCACCTAGCTCACTGCCATTGGAATATTTAAGTAATAAAAAATTCTTGACATCAATGAAGACTCCATTACCTCCAACTGGGAAACTTGAATTGATCCTTAAGTTGGAAGCAATTTGCAAATACTCCAATCTGAGAACACATTTTTTTAATCCTGTATAGAAAAGGGGCCAGAAAGAACATTTATTTATTTATTTATTTATTTATTTATTTATTTATTTATTTATTTATTTCTCCCTCTCCCTATATTGTCTGCTATCTGTGTCCATTCGCTGTATGTTCTTCTGTGTCTGCTTGTATTCTCATTAGGTGGCTCTGGGAACTGATCCTGGGACCTTCCAGAGTGGGAGAGAGGCTATTCTCTTGCACCACCTCAGATCCCTGGTCTGCTGTATCTCTTGCTGTGTCTCCTCTGTCTCTCTTTGTGTTGCATCATCTTGCTTCATCCACTCTCGGCATGGACCAGCACTCCTGCATGGGGCAGTACTTCTGCATGGGGCAGCATTCTGTGTGGGCCACATGGGCCACCTTGCCTTTATCAGGAAGCCCTGAGTATTAAACCCTGGACCTCCCATATAGTAGGCGGGAACCCAATTGCTTGAGCCACATCTGCTTCCCTAATATTTATATAAAATCTTTCATATTTATTTCTGACTCTCCATCAGGAGAATCTTCTGGAGAAAATTATGGTAGAAATAATTTGATTATTTGGATATGACAAGAAAATATTTCAAGTCGCTTGTTGCAAATGGATGTTTGGACATATGGATGGAAAGCGAGCATGTTACCTATCAGAAGAGTTAATTAATGTCAAATCAATACAAACAAATAACTTTTCAGTCTGTATTATTTCTCCTATTTTTTCATATCTAGGGATCTAGTGGGTTGAGGCGTCCACATCTGACATATTTCAACTGCCAGCGCACAATGTATAATGATGACTCAAATTACTTAAGCCATCTTGCACCATATGAAATGACCAATGAAGTTAATGGTGTGAATACATGTCAATCCAAATCAGAAACTGCTAAAAATACTTTTCAAAATTTGGTTTATGACATGATGTTAAGCAAAAGGTGATGCACCAGAGAGAAACTGATAATCAGCTCAGTGTGAAAGTCTGTACCTTAACATCTTACTCCTACTAAAACCTGAAATCCAACTAAAGTTTACCACTGAAAAGTAATGGAAATACTATGTATACTTGGAAGACTGGGAAACGTTCAGGTGGTTACACCAAATGTATCCCATGGGTATATTTGTGAACTCGTGGGAGGTAAGGGAAGAAATTAACATAATTATCAGTAATATGCCCAAGGTCACTAAGATAGTTACATTAAAACTGTATGAGAGACTCCAGCACCTACAATCTGATTTATTGGACTTACCACACCCAGCTAAGATGGAGTTGAAGAAGGACAATCACCACACCATGGAGCCTAGAGTGATTACAACCGAAAATGGGAGGATTGCATCCAGCATCCATGTGGAATCTGAGCCTCCTCTTGACATAGAGGTGCAATGGACACTACCAATCCAATGTCCACAAAGAAGAGGAGCATTGGATTGGGAAAAGTGGACATGGTGGACGATGGGTGTGGGGAAAGGCAGGAAGAGATGAGAGGTGGAGGCGTCTTTGGGTCATGGAGCTGCCCTGGATGGTGCCTCAGAGGTAATCACCGGACATTGTAAATCCTCACAGGGCCCACTGGATGGAATGGAGGCGAGTATGGACCATGATGTGGACCATTGTCTATGAGGTGCAAAGGTGCCCAAAGATGTACTTACCAAATCCGATGGATATGTCATGACGATGGGAACGAGTGTTGTTGGGGGGGGAGAGGGGGGTGGGGGGGGGTGGGGTTGAATGGGACCTCACATATATATTTTTAATGTAATATTATTACAAAGTCAATAAAAAAAAAAAAAAACCTGTATGAGGACTAAGAACCCCTGATTATCTGTCCAGTAGCACATATTTATAAAAATCCGTAAGTACTTCTAAAACATGAATTGCAAATGAAATCCTTTTAGAAGACTGCTGGAAAATTAAGGTCTCAATTATGTTTTATAGGTTATCTATTAACCTTTTTTTTCCCCCTTTTTTATATGGTTCTTTCTCTGAGAGAAATCAAGTGCAGACAAGATTTAATTAAAGAAAAACAAGTCAACATATAAATATAGATAAGAATATGCTATCTCCTACAACTTACACTTAAAATAATTTATTCTCTTCTAAATTTTGAGCTTGCTCTCTGTTGTTTTTCATCCAGTTACAGACTATTCTCTTTCAGTAAGTAGACAACCTGATTAATGAAACATATTACAATATTTTTGAGACATGATTGTTAGTTGAGCTGTTTTACTTTATCTTCAATTTTTGTTACTGTTCATTTTCCTTTGGAATGCTTCAAAATATAGGACTTAGCAAAGCACCAAAACTCTGATTGCTGCTCCATGGAAACCAGCTTTATCATCTTGCCATTCGTGTCATCTCATTAACCTTCCCTGGTTTTCTCTGCTCTCCCTAATTCCCTTCCCATATACTGAAAACAATATCTGTCCCACATTCTTGTTACCATTCAGAGCCCACAGCAATAATGACAGTTCCATGAAAATCTCTCTAACTATAGGGGAATATGACCAGTTTCAATCCTAGGCTCCTTCTCCAGCTGTTCAAATCTAAAAATTTCACCACTCTCATTTCTTCTACATTGTTTGGCTATAGGGTAATGGCAATAACTGTATATAAACCACAAGAGTTTAGCACATTAATAATATCATGGATTTTTGAGTTCTGACTTGAGGTGCTTTAGGCAGTTCAATTGTTATGATAACTTTGTAGACTTATTATTTGATTCCAGCCTGCATGTAATAAATTCTTACATTAAAAAAATTTAATTCCAATAAGGGTAAAACAAAACAAAACAATATCTTTGACATGTATTTTTACGTTATTTATTTATACATTTAAATGTGTTAATTAATGAAAAAGCGTCAATAAGATTTTACCTAAAGGGCTTCTGAGATAATTATAGCAGATACATCAAATTTTAAGTTGCATTTCCAAAATTTTGTGAGAAATTGAAAATGCAAAATAGAATCAAAAACACTTCCAATCTAAGGGATTAACACTATTTCCTGCAAGTAAATTGTTGTGGTTTTTGTTTTGTTTTGCCTTTAGAGTATAATGATGCATCTGATTGTCTTGTCTACCAGCCCAGTTCTGTATAAGATAAGCCTTGGGAGAAATTCATTTTGTTTTGAAAGGTAAACCCTAAGGATGACATTTATTTATTTATTTATTTATTTATTTATTTATTTATTTATTTATTTATTTATTTATTTCTTACCCCCCTTGTGACTTCTTGCATGCTGTCTGTTCTCTGTGTCCATTCACTGTATATTTTTCTGTCTGTATTTGTTTACTTTATTTCCCTCCCCCCTTGCAGCTTGCTTGTGGTCTGCTCTCTGAGTCAATTTACTGAGGGTGCTTCTGTGTTCTCACTTGTCTCCCTTCTTTTTGTGGCAATCACCTTTTGCTGAGTTAGCTTGCCACTGTTTCTGCAGGCCGGGTGGCACTCTGCAGCATGTGGGTGAGCCTGCCTTCACAAGGAGGCCCCAGGAGGCAAACCGAGGGACTCCTATATGGTAGACAGAGCTCATTTGATTGAGCCACAGTTGCTTCCCATGTTTATTTATTTTTTATTTCATTATCATTCTTACTTTAAAAGAAAATACAAATTGTCAGAATTAAACTGAATGTACTAAGGGCTATACTTGTATGTGAAATTTTAGAAACAGATAGTATATTAGCAGAGTTGCCTCAAAGTGAAAATGCACTGGAAACTCCTGGTTTTGGAACAAATAGATTACTGATAATTACAGGGGGAAAATCATGAAAAACTACATGTATATTTCCAAACGGGCTATGAGGAATATATTGAGAATAGAAAAGCAAATACTTTTCCTTATATTTGGAAGTGTACTGAGAGGTCATGTTTTCATTTCCCTGCTATGTCTAAACCAAAGACTCCTGAAAGGTATGACACTTCCATGACCATCATTCTCTCACTGTGACAGCTTATTAAAGGGAAGTGATAGGGAGAGAAATAAACATGTAGTAGAGAGGAGGATGGCATGATGGAGGGAATGTTTAATTCAGAAAAAAATGTATCCAGTTGAGATTAATAATTCAAATATATTTACTTCATTATTGCACTGTGCAAGACCAGGAAGGAAGTGATAGGTAGTAGTCCTAATCTCAGAGATGCTTAGTGGTTGATTAGGACTAAGAAGTTGAACAGCCTAACAAATGCAATATCCAATGTAAAACACAGGAGACTGAACAATTATGGTTGTTAATAAAGTTAATAAACCACTCAGTTGTTTATATTGCAATGAATTTTAGATTTTTCTGTACTTTTAAACTTATACATATTTATAAATATATTTAACTTGGCAACTTAGAATATACTTCACCATGAAAAGAAGTTTTTATATGCACCTTTAAAAATATATTGAGAGGGAACCAGGAAGATGGCAGTGGAATAAGGATCTACAAAGTCAGCTCCTACTACAGGGCAGTTAGTATACACCCAGAACTCTCAGGAGACCAGAAGAGCATCCTGCAACATCCTTGAAGGAATGGCAGGAGTAGACTGCCCATCTGTAGAGAAGACTCATAAGTAGAGTGCTTCATACCTTGCATGTCAGTACCCATCCTCCACCAGAGGCACAAGCCATCTTGGGAACTGTTCAGTGGCTGGAACTTAAAGCTCTACTTCCCCAAAACAGGGGAAGAAGAGATGGTTGGGCATCAACTTCAGCTACTGATGAGTAAAGTCAGCAGGTTAAAGTATAATCCTGAGAACAGTTCACTTTGTGCCTGACGAAGTCAGAAAGAGGCTGGGACCTGCCATCTTAACTCCATGCCTGGCACAAGGGGAGATGGGGTGGACTGAAAATCCCAGTGCTGGTGGGGAACAGCTTCTTCCCATCCAGATCAGACTGCAGTTCTAACTGGGGGAAACTGTGCCAGCCTCTCTGGGAAATTACCAAGCAAGACATGGAGGCCAAGTGATTGTCCTACTTTGGCAGCACAAGGTGCCCTGCAAGCTATTCTGTGGCTGGAATTGGAAACTCCATTTCCAAAAAACAGGGGAGGAGGAGATGGTTGGCCACTGACTTTGGCTACTGATTAGTAGAATCAGCTGGGTAGGGTATAACCCTGGGAACACCTGGGGTAAGAATCTGTCCAAGTTACAAAGAGACCAGTGCCTGCCATTTTGATCCTGCCCCCAAACTGAAGGGAATCCAGGAACGACAATCACAGTGATAGTATGAACTGGTTTCTTTTACCCAGATCAGCCTGCAGTCCTAGGATAGGCTTCAGCCCCACCTCTGGCAGGGAAGATGTTGGAGGGCCCTGCAGCAGCCTATCCTGGTAAATGCATGTATCTTTGGCTGACACAGGCTGAATAATTGGAAGTCTGCCAGGGCAACTGCAGTCATTTGGACTGACACTGCATAGACTGCTGCCCACACCTGCAGCTCCATTCCTGCCCCAAGAATAGGAGAAAGGGATGTGTAGCCTTATCAGTCTCTCTGGGCAACTATAGTCTAGGCTTGCATGACTTGGATCATTCCACACAGCTCTGACTCTGTTCAACCCTTGGCAAAGGAGAAAGTTTGGAGAAGCTTGAGCCTTCACAGCTTATAGTGCCAACTGCATCCTAACATCTTACTGATCAACCAGCAAGGGAGAAAGGGCAGGAAGCCCAAATAGACAAACTCTGAGAAACATACTAATCAGAATGTCAAATGCCAAAGACAAAGAGAGAATTCTGAGAGCAGCAAGAGAAAAGTAATGCATAACATATAAGGGATACCCAATAAGATTAAGTGCTGTTTCTCACCAGAAACCATGGGGACAAGAAGACAGTGTTCTGATATATTTAAGATACTACAAGAGAAAAACTTCCAGCCAAGAATCATATCTGGTAAAATTGTCTTTCAAAAATGAGGGCAAGATTAGAATATTAACAGATAAACAGAAAAGGAGAGAATTTCTAAGCAAGAGATCAGATTTTCAGGAAATACTGAAGTGTGTGCTAGAGCCTGAAAAGAAAAGCCAGGAGAGAGAGGCCTGGAAGAGAATCTAGAAATGAAGAGTATATCAATAAAAGTAACTAAAAGTATCAAAAGAGTGGTGAAAATAAAATATGACACATAAAACTCAAATACTCAAGAATAAACCTAACCAATGATGTAATGTACTTGTATTTGGAAAACTGTAACTCAATGTTAAAAGAAATGAAAAAAGGCTTAAATACCTGGAAAAACACTTCATGTTCACAGATTGGAAGACTAAATATCATTAAGATGTCAATTCTACTCAAATTGATATACAGATTCAATGCAATCCGGTAAAAATTCCACCAGCATTTTTTTGTGTGTGTGTTGAAAACACAACTATCAAATTTATTTGGAAGGTTAAGAGGCTCTCAATAGCCAGAAATGTTGTTTGGGAATTCTGCACATGAGTATGATTGTTTTATAAGTTTACAACTTCTGTCATAAAAAAATATATATTTAAAAATAATAATAGGGTGGTTTAGGGAAAAAATATGCCAAATGTAGGATAAGGATTATAATTAGTAGTAAGATTTGATAATATTTTTTCATAATCTGAAACAAATGTTTCATGACAGTGCAAGGTGTTGGTGGAGGGTTGATGTATGTGACCCCTGTATAATGTTATGCATGCTTGTTTTGTAAGTTCACAGCTTTTACTATATACTTATTGATTATGTAAGTTCATATATAAATGATATAAAGATAATAATAATATGATGTGTTGGGGAAAAATGCTTTAGTTAGTAGTAATATTTTGACAATGGTCTTTAATCTTTAGTTCAAAATGTTTAACAACATTTTGCAAGGTATTGGTGGTAAGGTGAGTTATGAGAGTCCTGTATAATGCAATGCATGTTTGTTTTGTAAGTTCACAACTATTACTATATACTTATTGTTTATGTAGATTTGTGTGTGAGTGGTATACTTCAATTACTTTTTTTTTTAAATGAAAAAAATATATATTGAAATTATTTTAAGTATAAGTCCCTTACGTTTGAATTTTAAGTACAGGGAAGGCTACAGAGAAAGAGTCTGGGAAAGAGGTCAGAAGTTGGAAATCAATGGGACCTGGAAGAGAAAGGAGAAGAGGAAGCCATGTGAACTGTTCTGGAAAAGAAAAGCGAAGGACCAAGGATCTCTGGCATCCAGCCCCAAAAAACCACGATGTTCTGGCAAAGAGCATTGCCATGATGATGTCTCGATTTTGTACTTCTCCTAGCCACAAAACTGTGAGCCAATAAATTCCCATTGTTTAAGGCAACCCATTGCATGGTATTTCTTTGAGCAGCCAGGAAACTAAACCATGTTTGAACTCTTCAGACACCTAAATTTAAGCTTCAAGTTTTCTCAAAGGGCCCATTGTTTTAAGATGATCGTTGATTGTTAAGATACACAAAACTGTGCCCAATTTACATTTGGAATAGTGCATAGAGAATAGAAACTTGTTAATTCTATAGATAGATTGGGAATATGTAATTTTTAAAACTATCCAATTTTCGAAAAGGATCATGTTGACCCATCATAACTATATCAAAAGCATCTGCCTAGTTCAGGAACACATGAAATACAGTATCATATTCCATGTGTAAGTGATGCAGGGAATGGGAATGTGGAATTGATATGCTATACTATTTCCATTTTTGTTAAAATATGTTTATTCAAATTCAGGGTATCACACACTAAATTGGCAAATACATAAATATTTTCCTTCATTGCTTTCTTCTGGAATTTTTTTAAAAGAAATGTTCAATGTAGTAGAACTTGAAAGTTTTAAAGGGAACTATTCTAATAAAAATTATGAATTGAATGACATCCATGGTGAACAAGGAATTGTCTCATTGCCCTACACCCTAAGGGCTAAGTCAGAAATCAGGACTAGACAGTAAGATATTTCTTTCTCCCAATGACAGCTGTCAAAGCCATATGGGAAATGCATCTGGCACTCTTGATGTAGTCTGTTGAAAACAGCAAAAGGATGCTAAGGTTGGGCCTGATGCCTGCTGAACTTCACTTTGTGTAGTTGCCGTGCTTTAAGATAGAAAAAAGAAGAAAGAAAACACTGTTTCCAGATCTGTGTGGATTTATTTTATTTTTAGCTTAAAAAATATTTTTTTTTCCTGTACATTTACTCAATTCTTTTTTCTTGTTTTTTGTTTTTTGGTGTTTTTTTTTTTCATTCTCTTTTAATGGCTCATTACAATCTGACCACAAACAGGAAAATCTTCATAATATAAAACTAGGAAATTTAAATTATTTTTTTGGAGTGGGCTGGATACAACTTAGTTTACTAGAATTTAAGCTAAATTCTAGTACTTGTATTATAGCTCTGCATAATATACTTTTACTTCTCAATAGAATGAATTACAGAAAGTTTCAAAGAGAAAGATGAAAATAACTCTGCAATATTCAGTGCATTGCCCACAATAAACATTTCTTAAATTTATTCGCTTACTGAATAATGTAAGATAAAAGGAAACAGGATAGCAGGACCTGAACTTTCTGATTTTTCACAAACTGTGCCTCCTTACACAGAGTGTTTTCCCTTTGAAAGTTGTATCTGTGAAGAAAGAGGCTATTTCAGGGTAGAGGTAGACAGGTTGAGCCACTTTCTAGAAATCTATACCTAATTTAGTCGCACTTTGACATAGATTTACTCAGAGTTCAGTTCAGAAATTCTGCATGGAGTTGCTCTGGCACTCCATAAAACTTCAAGAGATGACAGCAGTTCTATGACCTTGCCAGTAGACATTTAGCAATGTTACTGAGAATTTAAGGAAAAAATATACACATACCTGCATAATTACATGAGATACAACATCCTATAACTTCTGTGAAATTATTCAAGAACCCCATAATGGAAGAATCATGTTAAAAATCCCCAGCAAGTTTATTAATAGAGCAGCTAGTTGTTAAATTCAAGTTTTTGAGATTTCTGCCATTTTTCTAAAAGCTTCTCATTTTATCATCTTTGTGATAAAGCATTTTAAAAATCATGCTTTTACTACTTTAGTAAATATGTATGTAAATCTCATGTGTTAGTTTGTATTCCTTAGCCCACAAATAAAAAAACAACAACAACAAAGCAATATACGGGGGGAGAGTGTATACTACAATGTAATCTATAATCCATGCAGTGCAGCAGTGCTCCAAAATGTAATCACTAAATGCAGTGAATGTGCCACAATGATGAAAGAAGTTGTTGATGTGGGAGGAGTGAGGGGGGAATGTGTGATATATGGGAACATCTTATATTTTTTAATGTAACATTTTTGGTGATCTTCAAAAAACAATAAATTAAAAATAAATAAATAAAATAAAATAATAGAAATTGAGTAGGCAGACAGTTTGGAGATGATTTCATGATTTTTGATCTGCCTGCCACTTGAATGATATTTGTCAGTCCACTAATCTCTTCATTAGATTTATTTGAATTTATAATCATTAAAATTAAGAAGTTTCCTACTTTGCTACCTTCAAGAAACAATCTCTTGGCAAGTTTCATTATATTATCCAAAGAGAAAAACTACAATTATCTACAAATTATATTACAGTACTTCTCCTATCCCCAATACATACCTGTTTGAGGCAGGATTTTCTTCATATACCTCAACAAAACACAAAGTATTTCATCAGATGGAATGTAGCAACAGACAAGTTCTCTGTATGTTATTAAACCAGACATTTAAAAAATTGCAAAATCTCACATTTTTATTGAATAAAATATAGTTTTTAATTATAAAATACAATATTTAAGTTCACATAAAATGGGGATTATTTTTAGTGCATTAATAAATACATTTTTCTCAGTTTTAATGTATATTACGGTGACCATCAATAGATAAAGCCAACATAAAGAACACTTACTTGATTTTCTCAATAATTTTTCAAACTCCAGAAAGATGCTGAAGACATAAGGTTTGAAGACAAGATATTCAAGAGTAGAAGACTTTGGTACGGGCTCTCCAGCATGTAGGATCAGATAACTGAAAATGAAGTTCTGACACTTTGTTTTTGCCATTTTAACGTCCCCTTCTCCCTATTCCCCCCTTTTCCCAAAGTCTAACATGCTATTAATAAGATTAATACAGAATCTTCCCAGCTGTTGTCTGTCAGTCAGTCTCACTAAGCCTGAATCTCAAAGGTTTGAGAGGCCTGTTTTTATGAAGGGCCTTCTCCTAAAGCAGGAGTGTTGTGCTATGCGGAATGAATTCTCACTGGGTTTCATTTCAGGGTATCTTTTATCTCATGGGATTTTATTTTGTTTGGTGGTCATAATTTCTTATATTCAGTGTTTTGTTTTTCCTTTCCTAATTTATGATTAGTTCCATGGATTTGGTTGAACGGTCACATGGCAGTAGCATTCTGGGGAATCATTGTCGTGTATAAGGGATTCCTCCAAACTTTTTCAAAGTTTAAGTCTTTGTAGGTGATAAAATTAATGTAAAAACAGCGACTGCCTTGTGGAAAGGAGTCTTTAGCATGGTTACATTAGCAGGCTAGGTTAAAACTTGGTGTCAGATGAAGGTCCTAAGTGAAATCTGAGTGGCTATTTCACTGACGTCTGTTCTTACAGAAACCTAGTGCTTGCCTTCCTTCAGCGACTGGATATAGTAGTAGTTGGGATTACCATACTTTTCCTGTTAAGGGTAGATCATTTGCAGCAACACTTCTCCCATGGAAAGTTTCAAGTTAGTAGTATTGGCTACATAGTTCTTCTATAATGGAAGTCTGCATTTTTCCTGTGTATTATAAAGTAGGAAATGATTGGATTACTTTAACATTATTTTGCAGCATGTAGATCATAGAGAGAAGACCATTTTTTGTGTGTTTTTTTAGCCAAGTTTATTTGCTGATAATCTTCTATACAATATGTTCTTCACTCTTTCTTTTGTTTTTATTTTATAAGACTCATTAAGGTCATCAGTTTGAATGCTTTAGTGAAGATTGTTTGCAGATTGTACTTTGGTCTCATGGTGTTTTTCCTAGTCAATTCACAATAAACCAAATGTACCCATTATGGAATTTTTAAGTATTTTTTATTGATCCCTATCCATACTCTGAAGATCTACTACTTGGTTCTACTTTGACTCCATTATTCATTTTACCTAACAAAGTGAGGTGACTTTTTGGCAAATGTTAAAGGAGTAGAATGATTGGGAAGTGGATATGGTTCAGCTGATGGAGTATCCGCCTGCCATGTGGGAGGTCCAGGGTTCAAACCCAGGGCCTCCTGACCCATTTGGTGAGCTGGCCCATGTGCAGTGCTGCCATGCAGAGGGAGTGCCATGCCACGTGGGGGTGTCCCTTGCGTGGGGGGGCCCCACATGCAAGGAGTGTGCCCCAGCAAGGAGAGTCATGAGGTCAAAAGGAGTTCAGCCTGCCCAGGAATGGCGCTGCATGTGTGGAAATCTGATTCAGCAAGATGACGTAACAGAGGGAGACAGATTCCCAGTGCTGCTGACAGGAATGAAAGAGGACACAGAAGAGCACATGGCAAATGGACACAGAGAGCAGACAATGGCGGGGGGGTGGGGGGTGGTGGTGAGAAATAAAAAAATAAATCCTTAAGAAAAGAGTAGAATGATTCAAAAAAAGACAGACCCTAGCAACACACTGTGTGTATATTAATATTTGCCCTTGAATGTTTGGAATTTTATGTCCTACCCTAATCCTCTTGTACATGGCACTTTAGTTGAAAGTGTGGTATTTAGAAGTATGGAAGAATAAGAATTGTGAGGTAGAAAGAGCCCTGGATTTGAAGTAAAGGAATTCTAGGTTTGTACCTAAGCTTCCATTATCTAGCAATGGACATCAGAACAAATCTCTTTGGTTCTCCCTTCTCTCTTGTAAAATGAGGATTTTGATTAGTGGTCCCCAGCATTTCATATACCATAAAACTGTCCACTTCAAAGAAATGTTTACTGTAATTGCAATTTATAATTTTTAACCATCTGATTTTTTTAAACTGAGGTGCAACTTGCATAGAGCAAAATTCACCTTTTTTGGTGTGCATTTCTATGAATTTTGACAAATACAGTTGTGTTAACTACCATCACAATGTAGAGAGAATAGTTCCACCATCCCTCAGATTTCCCTCTAGCTTCTTTGTAATCAGCCTTTCTCCCTGTCCATCACCAGGGTGTTTTTTATCCCCATAGTTTTGTCTATTCTAGAATGTCATTTAAATAGAATCATAGTTTAATTTGTAGTGATTTGAGTCTGGCATCTTTCATTTAGCATAAGAGCAATTTAATTTTAATTACTTTTAATTTTTGATTTTAATAATCCTACATGGCAAGTGAGGGAATTTTGGAAACATCTCAGAAAAGGCAAAGATTCTTTGAGATAACAGCTGTTAGTATTTTTCTTTTCAATGGTGTTTTCAATGAACAGGTGACTTTCATTTCATAGTCATTGATACCTAACTTCATTCCAATGTGGATAGAGATGATGCTTTGTGTGATTCCAATATATTTTTTTTAACATTTATTTTATTGAGACTTATTTTGTGATCCATTCTGGAGAACGACCCATGTTTACTAGAGAAAATATGTATTGTGTTGTTATTGGATGGAGTGATCTCTATATATGTTAGGTCTCGCTGATTTATAGATAGCACTGTTCAAATCTTTTGTTTCTTTACTGATCTTAGGGACAGATGTTCTATTCATTATTGAAAGTGTTTTATTCAAGTCTTCAATTCTTATTGTAGAATTATCTATTTCTCCTTTCAGTTCTGCCAATGTTTGCTTCATTATTGGAGTTCTTTTATTAGAAGTGTAAATGTGTATCATTTTTATGTATTTTCTTGTTAGAGTGAGCTCTTTAAAAATATTTAGTGTCTTTTTCTGTCTCTTATAACAATTTTTAACTTAAAGTCTATTTTTTTTCTGATATTATTATAGGCATTCCAGTTCTCCTTTGATTATTATGTGCATCTTTTTTCATCCATCCTCTTTGAACCTATTTGTCTTTGAGTCTAGAGTGAGTCTATTGTAATAATATTTAGTTTGATCATACATATTTAAAATTCCATTCTGCCAATCCAATCTTTGGCTTGTTATTGGAGAATTCAATCCATTTAGAGTTATATTAAGATAATTACTGATAAGGCTTACTTCAGCCATTTTGCCATTTATGTCTTTTTTGTCCTTATTTTCCTGTATTACTGCCTTATTTGGTACCTAGTTGACATTTTGTATTGAAACAGTTAATCACCTGCACCTTTCCTTTCCTACATATTTATTAAGCTATATTCTTAATGGCTACAAGGGGGTTTACGCTGAACATCTTAAATTTAGAAAAATCTACATTGAATTGATATCAATTAAATTCAATAGGATATACCTATTCCTCCCTCTTTATGTTGTCACAAATTACATCTTAATACTTTGTGTGTCTTATAGAAATATAATTTTTTATACATTTGTATTTCGGATCATGTAAAAAAAATAGTGTCACATACAGAGTGGTTTCAGCTTACTGTCTAGTGTTCTTTCCTTTCATCATGAAGGACCCTTTTTAGATTTCAGGGCAGGTATAGTGGTCACAAATTCCTTTTGCTTTAGTTTATCTGTGGATGTCTTGATTTCCCCCGCACTTTTCAAGAATACTTGACTTTTTTTTTTCCATTTCAGCATTTTAAATATGTCCTCACACTGCTTTCTGGCCTCTACAGTTTCTGATGAGAAATTGGTACATAATCTTGTTGAGCATACTTTTATGATTTATTTTATTTTATTTATCTCCCCTTTCCCCCCTTTGCTCTCTGAGTCCATTTGCTGTGTTTTCCTGTGTCCATTTGTATTATCAGGCAGTACTGGGAGACTGCACCTCTTTTTTGTTGTGTCATCTTGCTGTGTCAGTTCTTGATGTGTGTGGTGCCACCCCTGGGTGGGCTGCACTTTTTTCATGATGGGTGGCTCTTCTTGTGGGGCACACTCCTTGCATGTGGGGTTTCCCTATGCTGGGGCACCCCTGTGTGGCATGGCATGCTCACCACATGGGTCAGGAGGCCCAGGGTATAGAACCCTGGACCCTCCATATGGTAGGCAGATGCTCTATTAGTTGAGCCATGTCCACTTCCCTATTGAGTATAGTTTATATGACTCTCTGGTCTCTGGCTGCTTTTAGGATTCTTTTTTTGTCTTTGTACTTTGACAGTTTGAATATGTGTTGCAATGTGTATCTCTTTTAGTTCATCCTATTTTAGTTCACTAAGATTATTGAATGAGAATATTCATGTCTTTCATCAAATTTGGGAAGTTTTGGGTGGCCATTATTTGTCAAATATTTTTTCTTCCCCTTTCTCTTCCTTCTTCTGGGGCACTCCTTGTTAGAATGTTGGTATGCTTCATGATATCCACAGGTCCCTGAGAATCTCTTCACATTTTTTTTTCATTCTATTTTCTTTCTGCTGCTCAGAATGAATAATTTCAATTATCCAACCTTCAAGTTCACTGATTCTTTCTTCTGCTTGTTCAGATCTGCTGTTTGACCACTCTAGTGTATTTCTTTATTTCAGTTATTCTGTTTTACAGCTCCAGAATTTGTTTGGTACCTTTCAAATTTTCTAATTCCTCCTTTCATCATGCTTTGTTTTCTTGCTTGCCTTTATTTCTTTTCCATCTTTTACTTTGGTTCATTGAACTTTAAAGAATTAAGTTAACAACTATGAATAGTTTTTCCTATGTTTAGATTTCTTCAGGGATAGTTACTTTCATTTCATTTTTTTCTTTTGCATGGGCTATCTCTTTTTGTTTCTTTATACATTGTGTGTGTTTTTTTGTTGTTGAAGTCTAGAGTATGGATATTCTGATGTGTTAACGCTGGAACTCAGTTTCTCCCCTTTCTTCAAGGTTTGATTTTTCTGTTGGTGGTGGTGGTAGTAGTGGTGATAGCAGTGATGACGGTTGTTGAAGGCTGAAATTTAGATTGGTTCTGTATTGAGTCTCTCCTTTGATGCTTAACCCAGTTCATATTGAACTTATAAATCAAACTGTAGTTTGACTCTTTTCAGGACTTTCAGAACATGGTCCTTTTGTGGGTATGTGTGGTAGCTTTAAGGATTTCCCTAATGAGAATGCTCCTATATGTCCTATTTTCCCTTCAAAAAAGAGAGTTTCTTTTCAACTCCCCCTCCTAGGCCCCAAGCATTATGTCTTACATCTCGAACTCAGACGGCTATGGTTTGCTCGTTTCTGTTATACCTCTCTGCCCTGTTTCTGTACTCCAGGTAAACTTCAGGGTAGGCAAACCAAAGAAGTGCCTTGAGTCCATCTTCCAGGAAGTGGTTCAGAACATAGAAACACACCTTGTGTGCACTACTCTTAGACACCAGGGTCCCACACGGGGAATGTAAACTGCCATGCTAGGAGCATGGCCACTGAGCTCCCCTCAGCCTCACAGCCTGCTGTGCCCAGCCGGAGAATGGGGTGGGCCCAGGACAAGTGATAGCATCCCATAGGTTTCCTACCTCTTTCAGGTTTTCATTTTCTTGATTCAGTACTCATTTTGTTGTAGTGAATCCTTAGTAATTTTCTATCAATTTTGGAAAATCGTTTCTGCCATATTTAACTTGTTGTTTGATGTTTCTGAGAGGGAGTATTCACCAAGAATGTTTACACTGCCATCTTGCTGATGTCACTCCCCATCTGCCTATTCTTAACGATGAAATGTTCAAGCCACTTCAAACTCAGTTGCTGTCTGGCTTCTTTTGTTCCACCAATCAGTCATTTGGTTCATTTATATTGGTTATGTACTGTGTGCCAGCCCTGTACAGGTTCTCAGGATAGATGAGTGAACAAGACAAAAGAATCTATGCCATCAAGGAACTTACATTATAGTAGGAATTGTCAAAAATAAATGAATAATATTATTTCTGTGCTATAAAGAAAATAAAACAGAACACTGGTATACAGAAAGGTGAGATAAAGTTGCTGATCTAGCTAGGTTGCTCAAAGAAGACCTGTTTTCTTTTGGCTGAGAAGACAGTAATTTGAAGGTTTGGCTGAAGGGTATTTCAGGCAAAGGAATAGCATATGCAAAGAAGCATGCTTGGATAGTTCAAGGGTGAAAGAGAAGACAGTGTGACTGAGTCCTTAAATCTCATTCTAGATGATATTAATCATTCCCATGGTTTTAAATATCATCCATATGAGTTATGAGACACCAAATATTTTTGAAAAACATTTCCAAAGTCATATTGCTTAGTTTTTTTAAGTTTTTACTTACACGACACAATTCATTTTTCCTTTTTTTTTCTTTTTTTTTTTTTAGTGGAAAACTTCATGTTACTTTTAGTATATTATTTTCCCTGCATTCTTTCTGGGTCTGACCAGCTATATATTCTATAATCCCAATATTTGATACATAAACTTCTGTGTAATAATATTCCTCGTGACATATTCCTTCAGATGGGAATCACAGAGACAGAACCACAAAATATTAGAGATGAAAGTAAATAAGAAAATAGACTAAACTACTTGTAAAAGTACAGAGTAACTAATATTTGTTGTACTAGTCTCTTTACTGAGCAAAATTGGGTTCGTTGTATATACTTTCATTAAATCCTCAAAATAATTTTGAATAATAGATACTTCATGTGAGTAAATGAAAATGGAGGCTCATGAAGGTGTACTGCCCCATGATCTGGCATCCAGCAAAAGCTCCTACTTTAATCCTGGTTCTGCCATCCTCCGCACCTTGAAAGTTGTGTAACCTCCTGGACCTCAGCTTCCATAACTAAAAAAAAATTAAATCTTTGAATTGTCTTATTTAATTCTTTACCACTAAACTTCTTGGATTTTTAAAAACTTTTTTGAGGTACCAGGGGCAGGGTATGAACCCATAACCTCATATATGGGAAGCCGGCACTCAAACACTGAGTCATATTGGCTTCCCTGAGTTGATATTTCATTTGTTTTGCTTGTTGTTTGTTTTTGGTTTCATCAGGAGGCACTGGGAACCAAGCACAGGACCTCCCATGGAGGTGGAAGCTCAGCCACTTGAACCATATTCACTCCCATTTTCTGGGATTTTGTACTACAAGTTTTTATTTTATTTTTCAGTTACAATCCACCAAGACTGATCTCTAATTTTCCTAGTTTCTCAGGAATTAAGTTTTGCCTTTCTAGTATTAAAGGGTTAGCTAAATTAGCAAAATGTTATCTTTTGCTCCATCTCCCAAAGTTTGTTTTCCTAAGAAAACAGATTAAAACGTTAATGTAATCAGTGTTCTCGGACATTCCATATCCAGTGGGACCTCCTTGCTTCCACTCACACTGTTTCCTTGTCTGGGATGCTCTCTCCCCACCAGCCTCCCTACTCCTCTCTACACTTCTACATTTATCTGTCTCTCATGGCATTTAATTCTTAGAAGTAAAAGTCTAAACTTTTTTCCTTTCATTTTTCCCTCCTTCTTTGCTCTCCTTTTTTCTCTCTTCCTTCTAATTCCTCCTCTATTTACCTTTTATTCCTTTATTTATATTCCCTTTTGCTTGTAATCACTTTCATAAAAAATGAATTATTTTGGTTTCAAGAAACACATAAGGAAATGGGGGAGAGGTCTCTTCTTAGGATACATGTGTACTGGAACTAGAAAGCCATAAAGAACTTGACTCTAGGGACTAGTTACTCTTTTTGTGCTCTTCTCATGAGCAGTGTGCTCTCTGGAGGCAGGTAGACTTCCTTCAGCTTGGCAGTTCTGCCTTCCTCGTAGAAACAGCACGTGTCTGTGTTTCCTCCATTCTGAATAGGGTATTCTTCTCCAGAACTGTTGTGACTCTTGCATATCTGTTGACTCTCAATGACTCTTAATGGCATCTTTTCAGCTATAGCTTTCGCTGCTTATGGCTTCATATCATTTGTCCTTCATTACTAACATTTTCAGAAAAGGGAAATAGCAAGGCCCTGAACATATATTAGTAAAACATTCAAATATACGTAAGCTACTGGTCAGTGGAAGCATTACATGCTTTGAATTGAAATTCCCACCCTTGACCCAAATTTTACTAGATAAGGAAGCTGGGTAAAGTTGTTAGTAAAGCCTGGAGGCTGGGCAGGGATGTTTCATAGAGACAGGACATGGGCTAGAAGGCAGGATGGAATAAAGTTAGAAAGATAGAAGGTTTCAGTGTTTTGGATACCAGATAGGTAGCGTGGTCCTTATTTGTTGTCCGATAGAGTCATTAAGAGTTGAATTTTTCAAGAATGTAATTGAGGTTTCAGACATCAGAAGCCAAAGTATATTTTAAAGGAATTAATTACTTTACATTAGAAGATAGTTTAATTAAGTCCATGATAGCAGAGTTAGAGGTGAGAAATAGGTGAAATTTAGATGTAAAAGTTATAATATGCATTTAATTACAATGCTCTTTTACAAGTCAGCAAATTAGAGTATGTAGGGAGAGTAGAGAGAGGGGGCCAGAAAAAATAGCCTCATCATTGCACTGTAATAAAGTAAACACTTGGAAATGTCACCCCTTACCTCTCATACAAGAACCGCAAGTTCTGCAAGTCTAGTTGGTTAGTGGGTGTTTCACTGTCAATCCATTAATATTAAATATTAAACAATATATATCACAACAATACATTTTTGTGAAATGGATATGGCTCAAGCACTTCAGTGCCTGCTTCACACATGGGAGGTCCAGGGTTCAGTCCCAGGTGCCTCCTAGAACAAACAAAAGTCAAACAACAAGTAAATAAATGAAAAAACAACTCAGGGGAGCCTATATGGTTCAGTGGTTGAGCACTGGCTCCCCGTATATGAGGTCTCAGGTTCAATATCTGGTCCTGGTAAAAAAAACAATACATTTTTGACAACTTATTCCTGAGCAAACTACTCCTTTCAAGCCTCTAATGTTACAGTGATGATAAGAATTTGCCATTTGAATTTTAATAGTTCTTGTTCTATATATTTTTAAAGAATTTGTAGGTATTAACTAAGTTTTCTGGGATCCAAACTACTAGTAGACATTGTACAAATAATCTATAGAAAGAAGCATCTGAATTTATGTTATGTAGGTATAAATGTCCTATGTAAGGCTCTAAGTTGAAATAATTCTATTATAGATAAGTGAAAGAAATCCTTAAAATAACAGTGTTGCCACTGAAATTATTATTTAGTGTGTGTAATTTTTTTTGAGGAAGAGGTAATTGGATAAGTTTCATCCTTGCTGAAATAAAATTTCTTACAAATCAAAAAGGGAAAATGCCTTTTAAATGTAGATATTGCTTTTCATTTCAGAGAGGAAGTACTGAGTCTACAAAAGGTTGAAAGGAAAACAATGTCAGTGTTGACTTCTGTTAAACTGATTATAGCAGGAAGTTCACAGGTTCCCCAAACACATCTCCCTAGAGAGGGTTGTCTATCATTTAAAAGTCACAGAAAGAGCAGGGATGTTGCTGCTAGGGAATTTCAAGCAGAATGTGGTCTGCGTAACAACACATGCTTTATTGTTAGGAACCTAAAAACACATCACCTTGCTGAAGGTCTAAAATGGTTAGAGCTTGTCTCAACTTGATCAAGCTTAAATGTGCCTTTGGATTTCTAAACAAATAATCATCAACAATAAAAATACACAGTAACAATAAATTATAAGAGCAAGTACTTTAAAATGTGTGAATTTATTCAGATTTTTCTTAAATTGGTTTATTCTAAAATGAATCAAACCAAATTTGAATTCATAACTTGTATCATGAAATCATATATTTAGATTTAATATTTTGGACAATCACAGAGCTAATTCTCCAGAGGTAATTTATGTCCTCACATGTAAAGCCTTTGAGGATGGCCTTTTTATTGTATGAAAACTGCCATCGAATGTGTTTAAACAAAGCTGTGTGTTTGGGTATATAGATGAAAACACTTTTTACTGTGGTTTTTGGTACTCAGCATCTTTTTATTATTAAAGATATTTTAAGAAAATAATTTTATTTTGAAAGAATAAAAATATTATTTTATAAAACCTCCTTTTAGTTTACAAAGCTTTTTAACAAACAATATCTCCTTAGCTCATAGCAGCATAGGGTATGGAATTACGCTTGGCTTTTTTTTTTGGTTCTATGATCTTTTATTTTTTAAATGTTAAATTCAAAAAATTGTAAGAGGTTCCCATACACCCCACACTCCCTCACCCCATTCCTCCTACATCAGCAACCTCTTTCAAAATTGTGGCACATTCATTGGATTTGGTGAATACATTTTGGAGCACTGCTGCACCACATGGATAATAGTTTACATTGTAGTTTACACTTTTCCCCAGTACATTCAATGGATTATGGCAGGATATATAATGTCCAGCATCTGTCCCTGCAATATCATTTAGGACACTCCAAGTTTGGAAAATGCCCCCACATCACATCTCTTAATCCCTCTGGCTTTTGATGTCAATTTGATTAAAATTTAATTTTTTATTAATATCTATGGCTTGTGCCCTGTGATATTTGAAAAGATATATTTCAACAAAATTAGAGTTTAAAGGATGCTAAGCCCAGTAAATTTTCTCTTTAGAAATATTTATCTGGGGCACTAAGGACCCTGCTTGAAGTAGGTTGAATTCCATGACACTTTCCATTTTAAAGAATTAGTTTTCTGTACAATTAGTATCTCTTGATGCTGATAGAATAGGTAGTTGGGATTTATGGAATTTATTGTTTGATTATACATAGCCTGCTTGTCACCAGTCTTTTTCTTTCATTTTATGTCACTAACGGCCTATCTCTGTTTCAGAAACTCACCCATATTTTACATTTAATCACTCATCACTTTTCAATTATCTTCTGCCATCTGTCATCCACTCAGGCTTATCTATTTCATTCTGTGCTTCCACAGCATTTCAACTAAGTATCTTTTCTTCAGTCAGGAAGCTATTTTGGCATTATCTTTCAAGAGATGGAGTGCTGTTTTTATATTACTTGGATGGGAATCTCCAATTTCTCCCATTTTATTCTACTACTATTCCATGGGGGAAATTTTTTTTAAAAAAGGAGAAGTAGACATTTTAAAGTCTTGTTTTAGAAGAATTACACTTAAATTATGCTATTTCTGATGAAAAGAATGATAGTCATTCATCCTTGATAGAACTGTCTTCATATGATACGTATTTTGCTTGAGGGATTATAAGAAACATTTACCTAGTGATGGCAGTAAAAATATGGTGAAAGTACTATTCTGTACTGAAGTTTAAAATGATCAAAAGTCAATATATTTAGTAGATAAATCTTTAATTGTTAATTCTTTAACTCTAGTACACCACTGCACACTGATTGGGAAACTTTCACTAACACATAACAAACACTATGAAACAATCAGGGTTGGAGGAAAAAGTAGAACCATCTTAATGATGAAAGTTGATATATTGGTAGGTCACAGATTTATGAGTCACTCGATTATTTTTAAATGATATTGAGAAAGTTATTTAGGAAAGGAAATGTTGAAATCCAATTCATTTCTCACATCATATAGCAAAATTAATTTTAGGTGACAGAATCCAGGAATGGGGGTTTTCCATGAAGAAGAATCAAATAATTATTTCCACAACAATCACATCCAAGGTACCAGGAGAAGATATAGCTACAAGATATGCCACCCCAAGCATTAACGAATATATAATACCTAGATTGTATAAATTGATCCAGGGTCAAAAAAATGTGTTTCATTAGCATATTGTAATACTGAGAATAAAACTTAAAGGAGAAAGCACCAATAAGGGGAAAATGCAGCCTATCTATAATTTCAATGTAGACTTCTTTGAAAAATCTAAATTCAGACTTAGCAAATTAAAATCCAAAGATTCTGAAAATTATGCACAATGACCAAATAGTGTGTAATCCATGAACACAAGTGTGATTCAAAATTTAAGAAATCACTAAAATAAAAGAATCACACAAAGAGGTTATAAATGTCAATCATATTATCCCCCCCTCTCCTAGGACATATACCAAAGCCTTTGTTCTTGGAATTTCTTCCCAGAAGTTTCATCTCACTAGGCTGTTAGGCTAAAACAATGTGATTCGATTATTTTCCACTCAATTTTTCCCAGTCTCTCTATCTAGTGAGTAATTTATAACTCAGTGATCTCCAATCTATTTGACTCTCAGTTTAATGGTCCCCCAATTTTTCCACACAGGATTAACTGTCTTAGGGGAATTCCACAGACAAGGCAATGGGTGCTTTCGAATTGTTTCATTTAACATTTCTTGCTCCTTTTATTAACAATCACAGTGGATTAGAAAGGTGGAGATAAACTCATATTATAAAAATCAAAGGCCACAAACTACTTATAACAAATTGAAGTTATTCACATCATTTATTCACTCACTCAATAAAAGTTTACAGTTTTTCTAATACATTCCAAGCACTGTGCTAGGAAATGGCAGTGAAAGCTCTTGAAGAAGTTCTTGAAGAATTTTTTTATAGGAATATTATTTTAAAAGTCTATCCATATAAAAATATATATGATAGATGTAAGATAAAAGAAAAAACAATAACAAAGTCCAAGTTAACCAAAAACAAAAATTCACTAGATTTTTTTGATTGATAGAAGTTTGGGATGTGATAACATAGCCAAGTGGCTGGTTGATAATCTTGTATGTGGACCACGTAACTACAACATGGATAGAAGGTACCAAGAGCAGAAAACAGAGAACAGAGACTTTTACCAATTTGTCTTCTTATCATTTGTGGTTTTAGCAGGAAACAGATGGTACATACTTTAATTATAATTATTCATAGAGGATTTAATAAAGTGAGTAGTTGCAAAGATGTAAAGAAGGGATAGGGAAAGCATGTCCTGGGGGTTGTTCCCAACTCCAGATCCAAGAGACCTGGGGAGGGGCTCATGCAATAGCTCTGGAAAAAGGAGTACAGAGGTGGGTGGCAGCCAGCCTGAAACAAGCCAACAGAGAGGAATTCTCGGAAACAAAATATCCAGACTTCACCTTTCTTTTCCCTACCCAGCTCCTGCTTGAATCCCCATTGGTCAAATTCAGCTAGAATGTTAAATTACTACAGATGAGCCCATCCAAAATAGATAAGTAGAGAAAGTAGACCTAGAGGGAAAAAAGAAAAAAGGGAGATATCCACCAAAGTCCTCTCAAATAGGATATAATTTTAAAAAAAATTAAGTGTTTAGCTAAGTACTATGATCCTGAAATCCCATAGAGCAGCTGCATTATAATTCATTAATGATCTTCTAAGCAGAGTTCATGTGGCATATAGTGTAGCTCTATGAATCCCCACAGATATGAAACAGCACAGGATACTGTTTCAACTCCAGGGATTCCACAGAGTGAATTCAGTCTCTCAGTCCTCTGCTTCCCCCTCACCCTGGAGCTAGAATTTGGAGATGCCCTCTTGGGACAGGAGTCCTCCCTTCAACTGCCACCAAAAAGCAGGTACTTCAGAAAAATCAGACATGAGATCAAGCTGGAGAGCTTGTTATGGAAGAGCTAACAGACCAGTGTGTCAGGGAAGAGGCCCTCTGCCTGTACTCCTGATGCTGGACAAAGCAGCCGCCTCCCTAAGACCTGAACCCTCTGTGTTCAGGAGCCTCCTCTCGCCCCAGGGCCTTCAGCTCAACTGTGCACTCCGTGCAGACGGAAATGATGCTTCTAAGTAGGATGGGGACCAACACTGCAGCCAGAGGTCATAGGTCAAGGATGTTCCCTACAAAATGGTTTAAGTTCACCCTGCAGTCTGCCTTGGGCACAAGCCAACCCCAGCTCCCCTGCTTTATAAGTGGAGAGTCACCATTTTTTTTTACAGTCTATCAAATTTTAACACAGGTATAGATGTAGTTGGATTCAACTATAGCATTTTATAACTTGTTTTATACTTGTTTGCGGCGGCTTGCTCGGTCGGTAGAGGTGGGGTCTGGCTGCGGACGAGGGGTCGGTCCAGCTCTGGATGAGGGGTCGGTCCCGCTTGGGACGAGGGGTCGGTCCCACTTGGGACGAGGGGTCGGTCCGGCAGCAGACAAGGGATCGGTCTCACAAGGGGTTGCACGGTTCGGCTGACGGGGTCGCCCGGCGAAGCCGGCGACGAAGGGGTCGCCCGGCAAAGCCGGCGACGAACTGGGGACAAGGGAGGCCAGGCCCTTGTCGGGGGCTCTCAGGACTGGAGGGCGCACGGCAGAAGAACTACCGCGGAGACAAGGTAAACACGCAAGTCCACTTTACTGAGGGAGAGGCAACAGTTTTATAGGGGCTGGGGAAGGCTGATTGGTCGAAGCCAGGCCCTGTTCTGATTGGTTGCAGGCGAAAGGTCAGTGGGCGGTACTGGACGGGGGGAGGGGTGGTGGTTAGGGATTGGCTGTCACTGTTGCTGGGGGAAGGGGCAGGGTTTAGGGATTGGTGGCTGCTGTTGCTGGCATGGAGGGCAGACTTGAGTTTCCCGCCCACGCCTGGCTGTTGCTGCTGTCGGGGGAAGGGAAAAGGGCGGGCTGGATTTTTCCGCCCACACCTGGCTGTTGCTGCTGTCGTGGGAGGGGAAAAGGGCAGACTGGATTTCTCCGCCCTGCGCCTGCGCAGGAAGAAAGAAGGCATCGTGTGGCGCCATCCGGGAGGAGGGGCGGCCGCGGAAGCATGGCTGCCGAGAAGGGGAGACCCGAGGGCACTCTGCGCCCATGCCGAGCTTCCTTCAGGGGTGGCGGTGAGTCCGACCTGCCACCCTATTATGGGGGCAGCGGCTTGGCCTGCCGCGGCTGCTCCCCCACCAGGCCAGCAAACCACACTTCAGCCCGAGGGGTGACCGCACTTGTTCCTTCTGTTTTGTATTTAATTCCACCCTTCTTTTGTATGATTTAAATATTTTTAGACTTTCATTGTAATGTCTGTTGTTTTTTTATCCATACCTCCTTGCATTGTTTTCTAGTGGCTGATCAGGGGATTGCATTACACTTCTTCAACTTTTTGCAGCCTAAGAGTTGACATTAGACCACTTGTACTAAATATGGAAACCTTTAAATTGTATAGGTATATTTAACACCTGCCATTTTGTTATATTTGTTCCATGAGCTACATCTGCGTAGGTAATAAACCCCACAAGACAAAGCTATGACGGTGCTTTAAGTAGCCATATGTGTTAGAATGAAATTAAGAAGAAAATGGTTTTGTATATTCAATTATATTTACCATTTCTCATGCAGTTCATGCATTCATGGAGATTTCTATTTTTCCGGTATCATTAACCTTCGAAGGTTAATGTTTTTGGGTTTTGGTTTTTGGATTTTCGCTTGTTTTTAAATAAATCCAGTCCGCTTGGGAGGATCCCGACTGGGAGCAAGAAAGGGGGTGCGAAATTCAACTTACTAGGCCGATCTTGTCCAGGTGACTAATGCCTGGCTGGCTGGAGCACTCACTTGGTTAGTACAAAAAGCGGCCGGGTGGCTGCACTCCGAGACCGAACCCTAGAGCCCGCCCAGCTCCCCGAGCTCCCCAGCGCATTTGGCCTCCCCCTCCCCTGCCAGCTCTGCCCCCAGCGGGCTCTGGGCAACAGCCCCAGCCGGGGGTCTTTGCGCGACGAGCCCGCCTGCCCCACCCCACGCGGAGTGCAGAGGCGGCTGCCGCGTCCTTAGACGCCGGGGGGCTCCGTTAGGCTTGTAGGCTTGTGGCGCCACGTGGCCTGGGGGCGGCTCCGCGGGCTCCTGCCCGCCCCGCTCCTTCCTCCGGCGGGATGCGCGGTCGGGGTGCGGCTGTCAGCAGTTCATTGTCTGCTCCTCAGCCTCCAGTGCCATCAGAGCAGCCCCAGCCTTCGTCATCCCATCCGTCGCGGGGCTGCTGTCCTCTGCTGGGTCCCTCCCCTCCCCTTTGGTCTCCCAGTGGCCCGGGGTGAGGAGGGGGACGAGGTGTCAGGAGGGGAGCCTGGGCACGAACACCTCCTGCGTGGGCTTCTGGGGGCGCTGATCTCTGCGGGGACAACCAATTCCTGTTTGTTTTTCCCCTCTAAATCTTGATATTTTAATTATACTTATATACTTTATGCTTTGCTGAATATAAAAGTCTGGGTTGACGGTTTTTTGATGATTGGTCAGTATGTTTCTTTCTTGAACTTTAAAGATACAGTGAAACCGTCTTCTGGTCTCCATAGTTTCTAACAAATCAATTTTCCCCAGTTTGTAATATGTCCGGTTCTTCCTGGCTAGCTTCAAGATTTTGCCTGTATCTTTGGTTTGCAGCAATTCGACATTTATGCACTGGTAGGTTGTACTGTCTCCAAATTCATCCACTTTGAGTTTTGCTAAACTTTAATCTGTAAATTTGTATCTGTCCCCTAATCGAGTCATTTCTGGTTATTATTAAATAATCTTTCTGTCCCATTCTCTCTTTCCTCTTCTAGGAAACTTCCCAAATCTTAGATTTTTAGAAATCGTCTCACAGGTCACTGAGGAGCTATTCATTTTTTCAAATCTATTTTTTTATCTCAGACTTGAGAATGTCTATTGATTTATTTTTAAGTTCACTGACTCTCTCCCCATCATCTCCATTATTCTCTTAAAACCATCCAGTGAATTTTTGTTACAGATAATTAATTCTTTCAGTACTAAAATTTATTTCATTTTATATTTTTTCTTTGCTGAGGTTTCTTACATTTTTATTCACTACCTTTTCTTTACCTTACTAAGCATAGAGTATTTCCCATCAAATTATATTTTTTATAGAAAACATATTTGCAACCAAAGAAAAAATTACCTCATTAAGAAAAATGAATTCTTGGTTACTAGTGAAATTTGGGCATATTTTTGCATTTTAGTTTTATCAAGTAGAATAATTTGGGTTATTTTTATTTGAAGTTAATGAAAATAGCTGGTGTGGAAGGGGGTAGGTTAGGAGACAAGCATGTTTGACCTCTGATGGACCGATTGTTCCAGTTATTTAGGATGAGATGGCATTGGGTTACTTACTAAGCACTTACAAAATACTGAAAGGTAATTTTAAGTGATAAGGACCAAGAAAGTGAAAACATAAATGTCAAAAAATATACATTGAAATTCCACTTACGATGTAAAAAGCTAAATATCTAAAAAGATATAGCCATTTTAAATAATATTATATAGATTTTTTAAAAGTAATTAGAAAATGAAGACACATGAAGAATTGTTATACCATGAAAAAATCTAAAAAGTTAAATATAAAATTGCATCTACAACATGGTTACAATCCTGTAAAGTTATGTCACCAGAAGGATGAGGACTGAAAGAAAAATAAAAATTGTGCAGTGGCCACCAGAGTTTCTGAGGGATGAGAAAGGGAAGAATTGGTGTAATATGGGGGCATTTTTGGGACATAGGAGTTGTCCTGCATACCATTGCAATGACAGATACAAGCCATTATGTATTTTGTCATAGCCTACAAAATTGTGCAGAACAGAGTGCAAACTATAACTGTAATCCATGGTTAGCAGCAATGCTTCATTATGTGTTCATCAACTAACAAATGTACCACACTAATGAGGGATGTTGTTGATGTGGGAAAGTGTGGGAAGGGGAGGGAGTGGGACATATGGGAATCCCTTTTCTAGGTGACCTAAAGCTTCTTTAAAAATAAGTTTTTAAAATTGTTTTTGATTTGTTGGGAATAAAAATTGTGATTAATAGGTTATCTTTTAGAGTTCTGTAAATACTATAATGTTGACTGTGTAATAAAAATATCTATTTGAACTTTTTTTATTTTAAAATTTAATGAATGAACATGTATTAAGCTCTAGACTCATATTAAAACCTCAGATTTAAAATGTGAATTATAAGTGTAGAAGATACTTTAATTTAAAAGCAATAATGTCTTCTTTCTTTGAAGGGTTTAATATTGTTCTAGAGACCTGCCAAGTTAACTTGAAGAAGTAAAAAATAGATGGCTCTGGAGTTCAGTGCCATGTGAGTTGGCCCTTTTTTGGAGTTTGTGTTCCTGAGTGTGATGGAGTTGGACTCAGATATGACCTTTCTAAACATGCCTCTTCTGTTACTTTTACTGGACCTGTGGTTGGCACTGGGTTTGGTGTATACTAAGGAGACCTGAATCTCTGGACTGTCCATATGACAGCCAGGCCCTGAGTATCAGCAGACTTGCAACTCATACCCTCTGGTTTATTGGACTTAGTCTGGCCAGCTAACAGGGAGGTGAGGAAGGTCAACCACCACACCAGGGAGCCAAGAGTGCCTACAACTGCAAGCAGGAGATTTGCATCCATCATCCATGTGGAATCTAAGCCCCTCTTGATATAGAGGGGAAGCGGACATAACCATCCCAGGGTCCTCAAGCTGGAGGAATAGAGTATGGGTTAGAGCGGACTTACTGATATTCTGCTATGGAACTATTGTGATTAGTAATGGAAAAAATTGTAACATTGATGTGGAGAAAGTGGCCATGGTAGCTGCTGAGGGTAGGGAGAGGGAAGAAGCGATATGATGTAGGGGCATTTTCAGGACTTGAAGTCATCCTGGGTGGTACTGCAGGGACAGTTGCTGGATATTGTATGTCCTGCCATGGCCCACTGAGTGGACTGGGGGAGAGTGTAAACTGTAATATAAACCACTATCCATGTGGTGCAGCAGTGCTCCAAAATGTATTCACCAAATGCAATGAATGTGCCACGATAATGAAAGAGGTTGTTGATAGGGGAGGAGTGGGTTGAGGGGGGTGGGGGGTATCTGGGGACCTCATTTTTTGAAAGTAACATTCAGAAAAATTAAAGGAAAAAAACACTATCACTCATTTATCTCCTTATTCATTGGTACATGCATTAATTATTCATTATGTTTTACTTTGTGCCAAACACAGAAATAAGTATTAGAATGAGTAAAACATTGTCCCTGCCCTCAGTGAGCTCTTAGAATACTGAACGGCAGGCTTACAAATGAGAACAAAACCAAGCAAAACAAAACTTCTAATAGAGGCTTGCTTTGCTTTTTAAGATACAGATAGATGTTGTCTCTAGATTGCCTGGGAAGAGCTGATGGAGAAGAGATGCTGTTCTTGGATGCTGTTCTGTTAGAAAATGGCAGGATAATTGAATATTTATAAAATTAAATATAGAGAAAGCGCTAGGGACCCCTAGGGAGAAGGGGACCCCTACTTCCTCTTTTAGCTACCTCTTGAGTTTTTCTTGTTATCTTTTGAAATATGAGATCCGCACCAAGCCACCTGACTCAGATAGCCAATCAAGCCCATGTATTGTTCAACTCAATACAAAATAAGATGGATGAACCCTTGTCCAATCAATAGGAGCCAAGCTAACTACCTTTTTCTCTCTACAAAACTCATTTGCCATCCCTTGAATCCCAAAATCATTTCCATTCATGACAGTGATCTGGCTTCTGCTGCTGCAGCAAAACTTTGACATCCTGAATAAAATGCTACTGTCTGCAAACTTGACTCCAATTTGACATTCAACAATCTTTAATGGATAACATAGAGTCAAACATGGAAAGAAGAAAAGTTGAAAGTAATGGACTTCTAAAGCAGGATTAGCATTTGAAAAAAAACTGAAGATTGGGGACCAGATATGGCTTGGGGGCAGTGGAACACAAGTCATATCTACAGAGAAACAAGCAGTAAGTGTGGAAAGGTAGGCAGAGAGGTGCTCATGAAGGCCCATACGTGCCATTAATATAATTATTGTAGACTTTTTAGACTGTTTGCTCATTTACATTTTAAAAGTTATATCCAAATAACATCACATTTTGTGACAGAAGTAGCTTTCTTATCACAAAATGGGACAATTGGGCTATTTTCAGCTCCGATTCAAAATGGGCAAATTCTGTAACATCTCTGTAATTTAACTAATTTGATAGTTAGCTTTTAAATTAGTTTGTGTTATCAAGTCTAATATCTTAACTGTATTCATTAAAATAATAAAATGTAAAAATATTAACGGTTTCAAGATACATTATCAAAGCATTCCAGATGGATGAAAAAGTTTTATTTGATTCAAATAGGAAAATGCTAATAAAAGCAATTGAATTTCCAGGAGTCAAATCATTAATAAAACACTACAAGCAAGTTAGAATCAAATATATTGTTTTAATGGGGCTGGTTATCTTTAGATTTATAGCTACTCCCAAATGATAGCAATATTTACAACATGTTTCAATTATAACTGTAAAAATACTATGAATTATTACCAATATTTTTGGAGATTTTCCTATAGCAGACCCAGCAGCAAGTACTTTATACTTTTTATCTCATCTAATTATCCTGTTAATCAGGTACTTTTATCTTCATTTTAAAGGAGATATAGCTGAGACTTAAATTCTGAATAAATTTCCCAAATTAATTTAGCCAACAATTTTTAGAGTAATGATTCAAACTAAGGTCTTTCTGCTTTCAAAGCCTAAAATGAGGCAAGACTTGGAATCAGTTCACTTTTCCTTTATCTATGACAACCTGTTTCATGTTTTGTAAGACAGAGCAATCTGCTAAATTGGGGGGAAATAACAAGCTACTATCAAATTCTGTTAATAGGAAATAAGTTCTTCTCCCTTAACAAATCCATTTTTACTCTGATGTATGAAAATTAATCAGGTTTGTCATGGTATGCCTAACTATGGGCTGTTTTTAATGGTTATGAAACTATCAGGATACAGAGTTTGACTTAATTACCTGGTATGAACTGCATTCCCAAGGCTGATTTTTATGGTGCATGCATTAGAATTTCCATATATTAGTTTCCAGTTGGCTGACTACTCATTCCTGAAAAGGAGATAAAAAATTCTTAAGGTTAATTTTTTTCCCCAGGAACAATATGGCCTTTGGTCACAGGATGTTAGTATAATGGAAACATCCATGGTGATTTGCATATATGAAGTTAACATTTTGTAAACACTTTTCATTTAAAGCAATTTTATTAGCAATTAAAGACTTCTTTTTAGTGGAGAAGATGAATCAATTGCCTATTCTGACATGTTATTTTAGAATCAAGGTAGCCCTTCCCTATTACTGAACATAAAAAAAATAAGAACGCTGTTCTCCAACATGACTAATTTTTTTGTAGATGTTTAAGCAAAGGTGGTTTAAGATTTAAACCCATAAAAACCATATAAATGGCACTGAGAATATGAAGATGGTATGTATATATCTGGAAGGAAAAAAAGAAAAACTATGCCTCACTTACTGATATTATGCCTCAGAAACCAGGCTGTGGATACATGCTTTTTTCTAGCCACAGAGATAAATAACATTTTATTTGAAGAAATCAGGTAGAAAACTTAGCAACTATTTCTCTGCGCTGCAGAAATTAGGATCCCCCAAACATGAATTTTTCTGTTACCTTTTGCCTGTTTTTAAATTTGTTGTCTTATTTTTCTAGGGTTGCTAAGACATATACCACATGATGGGTTGGCTTGACCAAGAATTTGTTGGCTCATGGTTTTGAAGGCTAGAAGAGCAAAATCAAGGTATCAGCAGGGCATCTTTCTCACCGAAGTCTGTAGATTCTGGAATTGGCTTTCCTCTATCCCCAGAGCTCCTAGGCTTGCATCTGCCTCTGTCACATGGCGATGCCCTTAATGTCTTCCTCGGGCTCTTTCTGAAGTCTGGCTTTCCTTTATGAGGCCTCCAGTCATAAGAAATAAAGGCCCACCTAATTCAGTTTAACACACCTAAATAGGATCATAGAAAAACCTATTCAAAAGTGAGTTCATCCCTTAATTGATGGGTCTATTTACAAACTCACAGGAATGTGGATTAAGATTAAGAACATGTCTTTTTTTCAGGGTAGATGATTCAACCTACCACAGTCATCGTAATGCCATCATATTCTTGTACTCAGGTTGCTTTTTGTGTATGAAGACTCTAGATATATAGCTTACTGTATATTTGTTACAGATGCTGAGGGCAGGGAGAGGGAAGAAGAGATGTGATGTGGGGACATTTTCGGGACTGGGTGTTGTCCTCAATGATACAGATGCCGGACATTATACATCCTGCCATAACCCACTGAATGGACTGGGGGAGAGTGTAAACTACAGTGTAAACTATCATCCATGTGGTACAGCAGTGCTCCAAAATGTATTCACCAAATGAAGTGAATGTGCCGTAATGATGACAGAGGTTGTTGATGTGGGAGGGGTGGGGTATCTGGGAAACTCTTATATTTTTTAATGTAACATTTGTTGTGATCTATGTATCTTTAAAAAGACAAGACAAATAAATAAATAAAATGAAAATAAAGAAGTAAAAAAGACAAGACAAATAAATAAATAAAATGAAAATAAAGAAGTGACTTACTTTGTCCAAATTCTTTTAATACTTACCCAATATGTGTTGGTGGTTACACACACTTTAGATATGATAGGACTGTGGGCAGCACTGGATTTCAGAAAATGATCAGAGAGTGGAAAAAGAAGAAGAGGCATAAATTAGGGCAGTAGCACACAAAAGATCAGAATTTACTGGATTTCCTTTCTTCCCCATCCATTCCACATCATGGTATGTCATTCCAGAGCAGCTCTGCAAGTACCCTCAGCTCTCTTGCCATGCATTCACAACATACAGCCAATGACCATGCCAGCAATTGTCCTAATTTATTCCACAATGCTGGTCACTGCTAAAGGAATTCACACAACTATTTGGATATATTTCTCTTCAGATTCACGGCATTAAACTTTAGCAGCCAACAAAACAATTTGCATCATTGTATCTTTACATATTTCTCCTTAATTCTTCAGTTCCTTCTTGTGGTATCTTCAAACATCAAGTAGCCCTATGGCAGGTGAGAAAAGAACTGCTGCTCTGCTCATCATCATAAAGCAAAATAAACAAGAAAAAAAAAAAAACAGCCAGTGTCAAGAAGCACTGTCACTCTTTTCCAACCTATAGCTTCCACCGCCGCCACCCCCCCCCCACACAGAGATCATGGAGTTTCCCAAAAATGTATATAACCTCCCAAATTTTCATCCAGGAAGTGCAGAGGTAGAAGCAGTAACCTTAGTAGTGCTAGTGGCATATGAGTAAACTCGGCTCATATCTAACACTATTTTCCCATACATGTTCGAAATGCATTTCAATCCATGCCCCTAAGTGAATTGACCCCTAAAATCACAAATGTAAGAAATGAATTCTGAACGCTATTAATGAATTCTGAACACCCTCCAGGAGGAATACTTGCCTGATATGTGGTAGAGCAATGAGATAGGTCCATGGGCAATAAAGCATAGATCCACTATCATCTAGGGGATCAACTTGGATTGCAGAATATATATTGCTATTGAAGGACCTGAAAGTTCTGGGCCATGGGGCAGAAATGGAGAGAAATGGGGGAAAAAATCACACACATGAAGCCAATGTTAAAAGGTGTTGATGTTAATGTAATGGAGAGGGCCTGGTGAGATTTCTCTTACTGCTGGATCTTAAGAACAGGTGATTCTTGTGAGAGCCTATGACTTCACCCTGCCAGGAAAAGAGGGATAATTTTTACCCATTTGAAAGTAACTGACTTAATTACTCCCTTTTATTTTATATTCTGAATCGTGAAGAAGACTCAGCTGTATTAGGCTTTAATTTATGTTGCTGTCTTCTCTGATATAAAGAGAGACTGAGGTATAGCCAGGGACTTAGTCCTTAATCAGCTTCCTACAGTGGCTGCAGGACTCATGGAGAAAATTCAATTCCATACTGTTTCTTACTATAGCTCTTTCTGCCATCCCCTGTGCAGACTCTCTAGCCATGGTAAATTCTGATGGACTATCAGAGCTCCAAGACAGTTTTTGTCCTTTTAGCCTAAGACCTATATTTATTAATACAACAAATATTTATTGAGTACTTATGTTTTACCAGGCACTGCTTATGCACAGGCTTACTAATATAAATTATATGTGTATGATCCCTGCCTTCATTAAGATAACAGATCAGGGCAGAAAACCAGTTAATAAGAAAGATGAATTGGCTAACTTCTCCCTGTTCGATAACAGTGTGAACTTAATGAAAACAATTAAATCCAATCCAAGGAGCAACTTAATAACAATTTTAGGTCCTAGGTAAAATATGAAATTACCTAATGACAATAACTGAGGGATGGAAGATGAAGGCCTGTAGGAGAAATGTTTTTTACTTTGCTTTTTCCCATATGTAGAATTACACAGTTTTGTCTCCAAAGTTAATTAATGGACGGTTACATGTGATGTGGTAACTACGCAGGTGATGGAAACAAGCCTACCCACCATTCTAAATGGTAAGGTACTGATCCAGAACTGAAGGAACCCGGTTGATCAGAGCCCTCTGTTCTCAGGAACTTCTGAGATAAAGAAAAGTAAGTGTTCACTGAGATGAGACCCAAGAAACAATTTTATTTTCTAGAAAATAAGAAGAAACAATTAATAAAACCAGTTTTCATAGAAGGGGTAGGGTTTTCATTTCTTAGGCTGCTTCACGCAGATACCATGAAAGGACTTGATTTAAACAATAGGAATTTATTAACTTACAGTTTGAGACCAGGAAAATGTACAAATCAAGGCATCATCAAGTCAATGCTTTCCTCCTGAAGATCCTTAGTTCCTCAGCTACATGGCAAGGCACATGGTAGCCTGTGCTCCTATCTCCCTTCTCTTCTTGGTTTTGTTATTTTCAGCTTCTACTTTTTTTTTTATCAGCTTTCTTTCTTACTTTCTTTCTGTTTTCTAGTCATTCTTTTAAAAAATATGCACATATTAACAACCAGCAAGATGATGGCAGAGTAAGAATCTCCTAAAGTCAGCTCCTGCTACAGGGCAGTTAGTTAACACCCAGAGCTATCTGGACCTAGCTGAAGCACCTGTTTTGGGGCTCTGGAAGACCAAAAGAGCATCCTGCAACATACCTGAAGGGATGGAGGGAAGAAACTGCCCATCTGCAGAGAAGATTCCTAAGTAGAGGACTCCAGGCCAGAGAAGCCAGTGCCCATCCTCCACTGGTGGCATAAGCTGCCCCAGGAGCTATTCCATGGCTGGAATTGAAAGCTCCACTTCCCCAAAATGGGGGAGGAAGAGACAGTTGGGCACCAACTTCAGCTACTGATGAGTAAATTCAGCAGGCTAAGGCATAATCCTAAGAATAGATGAAGTTTGAACCTGTCCAAGTCAGAAAGAGGACAGTAGCTGCCATCTTAACTCAATGTCTGGCACAAGGGAGAGCAGGGCAGACTGAAAAGCACAGTACTGATAGGGACTGACTTTTATCCATCCAGATCAGATTGCAGCTCTAGCCTAGGTTCCAGCCACACCTCTGGCAGGGAGGAGGTTGGGGGGACCTATGTCAGCCTCTCTGGAAAACTTCCAGCCATGTTGCAGACGATGGTGATTATCCTACTTTGGCAGCACAAGTTGCTGAGGAGCTATTCTGTGGCTGGAATTGGAAGCTCCATTTCCCCAAAAACAGGGAAAGAGGAGATGGTTGGCCACTAATTTTGGCTACTGATTAGTCAACTTGGTCGGCTAAGGTATAACCCTAGGAACAGCGAGGGTGTGAATCTGTCCAAGTTGGAAAGAGGCCAGTGGCTGCCATTTTGACTCCACCACCAGGATGTAGGGAAGCGAGGCTGACTGAAAATCACAGTGACTGTAGGAACCAGTTTTTTCAACCAGATTTGCCTATAGCCTGGGCTAGGCTTCAGCACACCTCTAGCAGGGAGGAGTTTGGCAGGCCCTGCACCAGCCTGTCCAGGTAACTGTAGGTACCTTTGGTTGGCACGTATTGAATAATCAGAAGTCTACTGGGGCAACTGTGGTCATCTTGGACCCACACTGCATAGATTGCTGCCCACACGTGCAGATCCATCCCCGCCCCAGGCAAGGAAAAGGGCCATGAAGCTTCATCAGTCTCTCTGGGCAACTATAGTCTAGGCCTGCACAACTTGGATTATTCCACACAGCTATGACTCTATCCCTACTCCTGACAGAGAGAAAGTCAGGAGACGTTTCACTGGTCCCTAGGGCAATGGGGCAGCTTGAGCCTCCACAGCTTATAGCTCCAAGTACATCCTTGGCTCCTATTGCACAAACAGCAGGGGAGAAAGAAAAACTGCACTCAGAAGAAACGCTCTAGTAAGCCAGATGTCCAGAGACCAACAAAAAGTTACAATCCACACCAAGAAATAGGATTATATGGCCCATTTAAAGGAACAAGACAAGCCTCCAGATGACATAAAGGAGTTGAGACAAATATTCATAGATATTCAAACAAATCTCCTTAATAAATTCAATGAGATGGCTAAAGAGATTAAGGATATTAAGGAGACATTGGGTGAGTATAAAGAAGAATATGGAAGCATACATAGAAAAATAGCAGATCTTATGAGAATGAAAGTTGCCATAAATCAAATAAAAAAACATTGGGAGCATATAATTACAGATTTGAGGATGCAGAAGAAAGGATGGGTGAGCTTGAAGAAATGGCCTCTGAAAGTGAACATATGAAAGATGGAGAAAAGAATGGAAAAAATTGAACAAGTTCTCAGGGAACTAAATGACAGCAAAAGGCATGCAAACACAAGTGTCATGGGTATCCCAGAAGGAGAAGAGAAGGGAAAAGGGGCAGAAGGAATATCTGAAGAAATAATGGTAGAAAATTTCCCAACCCTATTGAAGGACATAGATATCCATGTTCAAGAATCACAACATATTCCCATCCAAAAAAAATCTGAATAGACCAACTCTGAAATCCATACTAATCAGAACGTCAAATGCCAAAGATAAAGAGAGAGCATTCTGAGAACAGCAAGAGACAAGCAATGGATAATATATAAGGAATATCCAATAAGACTAAGTGCTGATTTCTCACCAGAAGACATGGAAGCCAGAAGACAGTGGCATGATATATTTTAAGATACTACAAGAGAAAAACTTCCAGCCAAGAATCTTAAATCTGGCAAGATTGTCTGTCAAAAAATGAGAGTGTAATTAGAATATTCACAGACACACAGAAACTGAGAGAATTTCTAAGCAAGAGATCAGATTTTCAGGAAATAGTAAAGGGTGTGCTAGAACCTGAGAAGAAAAGACAGGAGAGAGAGACCTAGAAGAGATTCTAGAAATGAAGATTATATCAATAAAAGTAACTAAAAGTGTCAAAAGAGTGGCGAAAATAAAATACGATGGATAAAACTCAAGTTGTTAGGAATAAACTTAAACAACAAGGTAAAGCACTTGTATTCAGAAAATGGCAAGTTAATGTTAAAAGAAAATTAAAAAGTCCTAAATAACTGGAAGAACATTCCATGCTCAGAGATTGGAAGACTAAATATCATGAAGATGTCAAATCTACTCAAATTCCGATACAGATTCAATGCACTCCCAATAAAAAATCCACCAGCACTTTAAAAAATCTAAAACAGGATTATCAAATTTATTTGGAAGGGTAGGGGGGCCTGAATAACAAGAAACATCTTTAAAAAGAAAAGCAATCCTCATCTCCAGTTTTTAAATCATATTACCTAGCTATAGTGGTAAAAACAGCATGGTACTGTCATAAAGACAGACAAAAGACCAATGAAACCAAATAGATGGTGCAGAAACAGACCCTCACATATAGGGTCAAGTGATTTTTGACTAGCTAGTGAAGCCCACACAGCTCGGGCAGAAGAGTCCATTGGACAAATGGTGCTGAAAGAACTGAATATGAAAGAACTGGATATCCATTGCCAAAAGAATGAATGAGGACCCCTATTTCACACCTTATCCAAAAATTAACTCAAAATGGATCAAAAACCTAAAGTAAAAGCAAGAAACATAAAGATTCTAGAAGAAATTGTAGGAACATATCTTCAATCCCTGGAGGAAGGTGGTGGATTTTTAAAGGAGATATAAGGAGGACTGAGATGGAGTACTGATATTTAACGTATGTAGAAGTTTAAGTAGCTTTACTGTAATAGTGTGGAAATGTATAGGGTGGATGGTAACAAACAATAAGTAACAGCTAATTTAGAAATGGGGGCCGAGTGGCCCCGCCTGCCCGCGCGATCGGGGGGCGCCCGCCGAGGCGAGCCCGCGCCGCCGCCGGGGCCTAAGGTGGCCACGCTGCTCCGCAAGATCCGGCCGATCCGCCTGCACCACCGGGACACGGAGGACCCAAGCACCCGCACAACTACCGCGTTGGCGGCGGCGGCGGCCCGCAGAGCGCGTCGCTGCGCGGCAAGGGCGGCCGGAAGAGCGGCGGCCACCAGCAGCCGCCGCCGCCCCCCGGGGGCGACGCGAGCCGGGGCCCTGCCGGGCGGGGCCGGAGGCCCGGGAGGCGGGGGCGGGCGGCAGCACTGCACGCAGGTGCGCAGCCGGCGGCTCCGGAAGGAGCTGCAGGACATCGGGCGCCTCAGCGACCGCGTCATCTCGGTGGAGCTGGTGGACGGGAGCTTCTTCGACTGCAACGTGAAGCTGCACCAGGTGGACAAGGACTCGGTGCTGTGGCAGGACATGAAGGAGACCAACACCGAGCTCATCCTGCTCAACCTCACCTTGCCCTTCTCGCCGCCCTTGGTGCGGGTGCTCGGCCCGCGCCTGGAGAACGGCTGCGTGCTGGACGGCGGCGCCATCTGCAGGGAGCTGCTCACGCTGCGCGGCTGGTCCAGCGCCTGCACGGTGGAGGCCGTCCTGCGCCAGTTCAACGCCAGCCTGGTGGAGGGCCAGATATAATTAAGCAGAGCTGGAAAACGAATAGCCTAGTGAGCCTGTTGACTTGGAAATCAAGATTGCCTGTATGATTAAAGAGCCAGTGATAACGTTTGGCATTTCCTTGCCACTCAAAAAAAAAAAAAGAAAGAAAGAAAGAAAGAAATGGGGATGTGTCTGAATTGGTAGCCTAGGGATGTAAATACCCATTGACAGAATGCTAGAGAATAATCTAGGAAATGAATAGCACTGTAAACCAGGAGGTGGATGAGAATTGTGGATGATGGTACAGATGCAAGATTGTCCTTTGTGAGCTAGAGCAAATGTACCTCACTACTGCAGGGTGGTGGCAATGTGGAGAAGGATGGGGAGAACACAACTGGAGTGACCTACGGACTGTGATTAGTAGTAATAATATAATATTCTTGCATCTATGCCAAATAAGTACTGTGTTGATAATGGGGATCTATGGAAAATGTGAGCCAAATGTACAGTATGGACATTGTAACAACCAGATGATATTATCTTACCTGTAATGAATGTTCCACCACAGTGTGGTGTGTTCGTAGAGGGATGTTGTTTGGGAATTCTGCATATGTGCATTATTGTTATATAAGTTTACAACTTCTATCATAAAAAACCTATTTTAACCCTTTTATTCAAGGTCTTAGAAAAATTAAAGTAAAAATAAATTGGGGTATCAAAAAAGAAAAGATGAAAAAGCTTTTTTTTTGACATTTTGTCTTCATCACTGCTATAGATGTTGCCCTGTATGCATAGTGGCAAGGCAATTTCTTCCATTTATTACTCATTGTCTGCATTTCTTTTTTTTCTACATTATTATGTTTGTCTTCACAAAAGTTTTAGATCACAGTAATTCATACAACATACAGTACCCCCACATATCCAACATCAAACCCATTGTCCTTTACCCAGCAATGATTTTTTTACATGTTCATATTGTATTTGCTGCAGCTGATATACAGATATTGAAACAACAGCTTTCAAACATGTTTCCATTTGTGTTTACATTATGGTTTATATTTTAGACTATACAATTTTCTAAATTTTTTAGTTATCTTATGTTTTTCATTATCATTTACATTTTAGCCTTTAGAATTTTAAACATTTTTGGTGTAATTTAATAACATGCCCTATATCCATGACTTGGAGTTGTCCTTGGTGATACTGCAGGGACATATGCAGGACATTGAATGCCCTGCCATGGCCCACTGGGTGGACTGGGGGAGAGTGTAAACTACAATGTAAACCACTATCCATGTGGTGCAGCAGTGCTCCAAAATATATTCACCAAACACAGTGAATGTGCCACGATGATGAAAGAGGTTGTTGATGTGAGAGGAAAGGGGTGAGGGAAGTGAGGGGTATATGGGGCCCTTATATATTTTGAAAGTAACATTTAAAAAAATAAAGAAGGAAAAAAATAAAAAATAGAAAATTAAAAAAATTTTTCAATTTGAATAAAATATCCAACGACTATATATATATATACTAGTAATATTTTGAAAATGCTCTTTAATCATTAGCTGAAAATGTTTTTTTAAGATTGTTTTTATTTCTCTCACCCCTTCCACCGATATCTGCTCTCTGTTTCATTCTCTGTCTGTTCTGTGTCTGTCTGCATTCTTGTCAGCAGCACCAGGAATCTGTGTCTCCTTTGAATGCATCATCTTGCTGTGTCAGCTCTCCATGTGCGTGGTGCCCCTCCTGGGCAGGCTAAACTTTTTTCACAGGAGGCAGCTCTGCCTGTGCATGGGGCTCGCCTTCATGGGGGACACCCCTGCATGGCATGGCACTCCTTACACACATCAGCACTGCACATGGGCCAGCTTACCACATGGGCCAGGAGGCCTTGAAATTGAACCCTGGACCTCCCATATGGTAGGTGGGAAATCTATCAATTGAGCCAAATCTGCTTCCCAGCTTAAAATGTTTAACAACAGTGCAAGCTATTGGTGGTAGGGTGTGTTATGAGAGTCCTTTAGGATGTTATAGATGTTTGTTTTGTGAATTCACAACTATTACTATACACTTATTATTTATGTATATTTATGTATTAGTGATATACTTCAATAAATCAAATCTATATATTAATATTTAAGTAATAACAAAATGTTAAACACAAAAATATAAGGATTCCCATATGCCCCAATCCCCACACCTCCCACCCTTCCCCACATCAACAACTTTTTTCATTAGTTTGATATATTCATTGCAATTGATGAACACATTTTGGACAATTGCCATTTATCATGGATTATAGTTTACATTGTAATTTATGCTTTCTCCCACTCAAATCTGTAGGTTATGGGAAGATATATGAAGACCTATATCTGTCATTGCAGTGTCATTCAGGACATTTCCAACTCCCAAAAATACCCCCATATTACATGTCTTTTTCCCTCTCCCTGCCTTCAGCACCTCCATTGGCCTGGGTCTCCACATCAATGATACAATTTCTTCCATTGCTAGAATCCCAATAAGTCTATAGCAGAATACCAGTAAGTCCACTCTTGACCATATTTTATTCCCCAATCCTGAGGATGCAGGGATGGTGATGCCCACTCCATCTCCAATTGAGAGGGAGCCTTGATCCCATATAGCTGATGGATAGTACTCTCTTGCTTGCAGTTGTAGCCTCTCTCAGTTCCTTCCTATGGTGGTTGTCCACTCTCACCTCCTTGTTAGTTGTCCTGGGTGAGTCCAGTGAACTGGAGAGTAGGTGTTGTAACTCCACTGAGGCTCAGGGCCCAGCTGGCACATGAACAGACCAAAGATTCAAGTCTCTTGGACATGCACTTATCAAGTCCAGTGCAAACTATAGGTTCAATAAAAGGGACAGAAAAGGCATGTGTAGAGAAGTCACAACTGAGTCCAACACTCAGGAGCACAAACACCAAAGAAGGGCCCAGTGGCAAGGCATAAAACTCTGGAGCTATGTGCCATGACTGTAGGATATGAGTGTCTCCAAAGCCCTCAGGAGCCCCACTATTCGGGGTAGTATCTACTTTGGCAGTCTATGAGATCCTGTTGAGGCATGCATAACTGTTACCTCTTGGATGACCTCATGACTTGCTTTGGTGCCTCTTAGCCATATGAACTCATTTTTCTTTACCTTTTTACCCTTTTATTCAAGATCCTTTCCAGATGCAATGCTACTTGGTGTGGTAGTCATCCCTTGGTGCCAGGGAAGCTCATCCCTGGGAGTCACACCCCACACTGGGAGGAAGGTAATGCATTTATATACTGAGTTTGGTTTAGTGAGAGGTAACATTTTAGCAACATGGGGCTCTTAGGAGGTAACTCTTAGGCACCCTACAGTACTAGGCTAAGTTGTAATTTCAAGAGCAAAGTTTCAAAAGCATAGTCATTGATATCAAGGTCCTATTAATGTACCATCAGTCTTTACTAGTCATTGCCCTGAAGTTGGAGGATTGTTGCTTTTCCATTAGAAAATGTGACAGAACTTCCTAGGATGGGAATTCAATATTCTTTTGGTCATTGTGTGAATCTCCACCCACTGTGAAAATGCCCCATGAACATTTAAACATAATTATATTACTTATATGTATGCCCAGGTGAACTTCCTCCCATGTATCTCCCATCACTGACAACACTCCCCTGCCACAGCTGTAACCCTTCAGTGATGACAAACTTCTTCAAAATCAAAATCAAGAATATTGCCAAATACAATTAAAAGGAAAATGAAATAACAATGATTGGTTTAAACATAAGAAATAAAATATATAATAATTTAGAAAAACTGAAACTTAAATAAAATTAAAAATTGGAATATTAAAAAAATGAAAAATATTTTAAAAATTAAAAATTTGTCTTTTATTGCTGTTATATGATATCATGTATGTACAGTGACACTTTCTTCCATTTCTTCCCCAGTGTCTTTTTTTTTTTTTTCATTTTGTCTTCAAAGAAAGATTAGGTCACAGTAAAGTCACCTACAGAATACTGGGGACCCCCATATATCCAACATCCTCCTCTTTTACCCCTTCCCATATCAATAACCTTTTTAAATGTGGATAGTACATTTGTTACAACTGATGTACAAATATCGAAACATAGCACTAACTATGGACAATGGTTTATATAATTCCGCACTCTAGACCGTACACTTTTATAAACTTTTGATGAAATCCAACATGGCCTGTATCCATTGTTGCAAGATCATTCAGAACCTTCTATTGCCCCCTAAATACTCCCTCCTCCATCTACACTATTCCTTGCTCCCCCTCACCTCAGGGTCTACAGCAACCACCAGGCTTCACTTCTTGAAGGATAAGATTCAAAGTAACTTGTAACAACTCTGAGGGCTTGACACACTGTTCTGCCCTCCCCTGTTAGGAACCTCCTGGTCTGCCCTCCCCTATTAGGAACCTCCCATGTTCTTGAAAGACTCCCACACCTTTGTTTGAGAACATCTGCTGTGTTGTTTCAGTAGGTGGAGACCCACACAATGAGCAATTCTTTCTTGCTCATTATGTGGGTCTCCACCTACTGAAACAACACACCACAACAAAACAATCACTCACACCTTCTTTAGAAGACTGCCCCAGGTGCACCCTGTCCCGAATGCACCCCTATTCAACACCCTAAAACAGTAACTCTTCCTTGTCATATTGCTGAGTAGTTTCAACCACATACCCACAAATCACCAGTGTTCACCTGCTCTGTCTTCCAGCCCTCCCCCCAATTCCACACACAGTTCAACCCACCCACCACCCTGGCCAAACTTGCACCAACTAACACAAAAGTATCACTACACCCCTTTCATATCCCTTCATTGCACAACTACTCACTTCTACCTTATCAAACATTTCACCCACATGGGCATTGGCTCACAACCTTCTTCTCCCTGTTTCCTGTAAACCTATCTTACAGATGCTAGCTCTCTCAGTGTCTTCAATCTGCTTAATTCATATCAGTGAGGCCATGTAATATCTGTCCTTCAATGCCTGGCTTGCTTCACTCAACATAAGGTCCTCATGATTCATCCATGTTATCCCATGTGTTAGTATTGTGTTCCTTTTTACAGCTGAGGAATATTCCATTGTATGTATATATCACATTTTGTTTATCCATATGGGTTGATTGCAACTTTTGACAATGGTGAATAATGCTGCAATGAACATTGGTATGCATATATCTTTTTATGTCCTTGCTTTCAGTTCTTCTGGGTATATATCCAGCAGTGGAATTGCTGGATTATATGACAGAACTGTAGTTAGATTTTGAGAAACCACCAAACTCTCCTGCACAATGGCTGGAACATTTTACATTCCCAACTGCAGTGGATAAGGGTTCCCATTCCTGCACATACTCTCCAACACTTACAGTTCTCTCTTTCTTTAATAGCCACCCATTAAACGGGTGTAAGATGATATCTCATTGTAGGTTTGATTTGCATTTCCCTAATAGCATGTGCTTCATATCCATTTGTATTTCTTCTTTTGAGAAGTGTCTGTTCAAATCACTTGTCCATTTTTTAATGGGTTATCTTTTTTTTCAAGATATAGGCTTTCTTTATATATGCTAGATATTAGGCTCCTCTCAGATATATGGTTACCAAATATTTCTCCCATTAGGTAGGCTGTCTTTTCACTTTCTTGGCAAACTCCTTTGAGATGCAAAAGTTTTTAAATTTGATAAGGTTCCATTTATCTATTTTTTCTTTCACTTCTTGTGTTTTGGGTTGAAGCTCAGGAAACCATTTGCTATTACAAGTTCCTGTAGATGCTTCCCCGCATGATTTTCCAAGGTCTTTATTGTCTTGGCTTTTATATTTAGATCTTTGACCCATCTTGAGTTGGTTTGTGTATAAGGTATGCAATGGTATTCCTCTCTCATTCTTTTGGATCTGGATATCCAGTTCTCCAAGAACCATTTGTTGGAGAGTCTACTCTCTCCCAGTTGAGTGGGCTTGGTGGCCTTTTCAAATATCAGATGACTGTATATGTAAGGGTCTATACCAGAACTCTTAATTCCATTTCATTTGTCAGTATGTCTATCCTTGTGTCAACCATGCATTTATGACCACTGTAGCTTTGTAGTGTGATTCCTCCAATTTCATTTCTTTTTTCCACTATGTCTTTGGCTCTTTAGGTCCTCTAGTTCTTCCAAACAAAAACCATAGCTAATTTTTACAATTCGATAATAAAAGCTAGGTTGACATTTATTGGAATGGCATTAAATCTGTAGATCAGTTTGGGCATGATAGACATCTTAATGATAGTATTCCTATCCATGAACAGGGAATAGTTTTCCATTAAGTCTTCTCTGATTTCCTTTAACAGTGTAGTGTAGTTTTCAGTGTATAAGTTTTTTATGTCTTTAAATATATTCCCAGGTATTTGATTTTTTTTCATTTACTATTGTAAATGGTATTTTTTTCTTGATTTCTTCCTCAGATTGCTCATTATTGGTGTGCAGAAATGCTACTGATTTTTGCACATTGACTTTATCCCCTGTGACTTTAATGAACTCATTTATAAGTTCTAGAAGTTTTGTTGTAGATTTTTCAGGGCTTTCTATGTATAGGATCATATGTCATATGCAAATAGTGAAATTTTGACTTCTTCCTTCCCAATTTGCATGCTTTTTTTGTCTTTATTTTTTTAATGTTACATTCAAAAAATATGAGGTTGCCATATACCCCCACCCTCCTCACCCCAATCCTCCACATATAACAACAACCTCCTCCATCATCATGAGACATTCATTGCATTTGGTGAATACATCTCTGAGCACCACTGCACTTCATAGTCAATGGTCCACATCATAGCACACACTCTCCCACAGTCCACCCAGTGGGCCATGGGAGGACATACAATGTCTAGTAACGGTCCCTGCAGCACCACCCATGACAACTCCTACCCCCGAAAATGCACCCACATCACATCTCTTCCTCCCACTCCCTAACCCCAGCAGCCACCATGGCCACTTTCTCCACATCAATGCCACATTTTCGTCGATTACTGCTAATCACAATAGTTCATGAATAGAATATCAGTAAGCCCACTCTAATCCATACTCTATTCCTCCATCCTGTGGAACTTAGAATGGTTGTGTCCACCCCACGTCTATATCAAGAGGAGGCTTATATTCCACATGGATGCTGGATGCAATTCTCCTGCTTTCAGTTGTAGGTACTCTTGGCTCCCTGGTGTGGTGATTGACCTTCTTCACCTCCATGTTAGCTGAGTGGGGTAAGTCCAATAAACCAGAGTGTAGGAGTTGCAAATCTGTTGAGGCTCAGGGCCTGGCTATCACATGGTTAGTCCAGAGATTCAGGTCCCATGGGTATACATTAAACCCCAGCAACAACTACAGTTCTGGTAAAAGTAACAGGAGAGACTTGTGGACAAAGATCACATCTAAGTCCAGCTCCATCACACAGAAACAAATTCCAAAGTAGGGCCAACTGAGATGGCACTGAACTCCATCTGCTATGACCATAGAACCTGTGGGTCTCTGTAGCCCTCAGAAGAACCAATACCTGGGGTTGTATCTACTTATTCGGTCTCTGGGACTCTGCTCAGGTGTGCATAAGGGCAACCCCTCTGATAACCTCCTGGCTCTTTCTGGAGACTCATAGCCCTGATGCCTTTTATATCTGTTTCTTTCCTCAGTGCACAAGCAAGTACTTCTAACACAATGTGTTACATAGGAGTGGTGAAAGTGGGCATTCTTGTCTTGTTCCTGATCTTAGAGGGAAAGATTTTAGGATTTTACCATTTTATATGATGTTAGTTATGGGTTTTTCAAATATACCCTTTATCATTTTGAGGAAGTTTCTGTCTAATCCTATCCTTTGCAGTGTTTTTTTTTTTTTTAATCAGGAAAGGGTGCTGTATTTTGTCATATGCTTTTCCTGCATCTACAGAGAGGATTATGTGATTTTTTAAATCTAATCTCTTTATGTGTGTATTACATTGGTATTTGTATGTTGAACCATCCTTGCATATCAGGGATGAAATCCACTTGGGAATGATGTATAATTAACTCTGATGTGTAGTTGAACATGATTAGCAAGTATTATTTTGAGGATTTTAGCAAATAGGTTCATTAGAGAGATTGGCCTGTAATTTTCCTTTCTTGTTGCATCTTTGTTTGGCGTTGTTATTAGGGTAGTGTGGGCATCACAGAAGGAGTTAGGGAATGTTCCTTCTACTTCTGTTTTTTTGGATGAGTTTAATCAGGATTGGTGTTATTTCATTTTGGAATGTTTAGTAGAATTCAACTGTGTAATCATCTGGTTCTGGGCACTTCATTTGGGAGGTTTTTGATGACTAATTCAATCTTGTTACTTGTGATTGGTCTGTTGAGTTCATCAATTTCTTCTTTTATCAATATAGGCTGCTTGTGTGTGTCTAGAAATTTCTCTGTTTCCTCTAAATTATCATCCTTGTTGGCATATAATTTTTCTAAATATCCTCTTAAAAGTGGTGATTTCCTAATCCTCATTTCTTATTTTGTGTATTTGTGTCTTCTCCCTTTTTTCTTTATTAGCCTACCTATGGTTTTGTCCATTTTATTGATCATTTTGAATAACCAGCTTTTGGTTTTATTTTTTCTAGTGCTTTTTAATTTTCTATTTCATTTAGTTCTGCTCAAATCTTTGTTAATTCCTTCTTTCTACTTCCTTTGGGCTTAGTTTGTTGTACTTTTTCTAATTCCTCTAGTTGTGAAGTTATGATTTCAATTTTAGCTCTTTCTTCTTTTTTGATGTATGTATTTATGGCTATGAATTTTCCTCTCAGTACATCTTTTGGCACACCCCACAGGTTTTGATATGTGGTGTTGTCATTTTCATTTGTTTCAAGGTAGTTACTGCTATCTTTCATAATTTCCTCCATTACCCATAGTTTGTCTAAGAGTGTGCTGTATCAATTCCATTCTTTGTGCCTAATCTTGTCCTCTGCCCATTAATAATTTCCAGCTTCGGCATTTTCGGGACGTGGAGTTGTCCTGGATAGTGCTTCATGGACAATTACGGGACATTATAGATCCCCCCAGGGCCCACTGGATGGAACGTGAGAGAGTCTAGGCTATGATGTGGACCATTGACTATGGGGTGCAGTGATGCTCAGAGATGAACTTACCAGGTGCAATGGATGTGTCATGATGATGGGAGAGAGTGTTGCTGTGGGGGGAGTGGGGGGCGGGGGTGGTGGGGTTGAATGGGACCTCATATTTTTCATAATGTAATTTTAAAAAATAAATAAATAAATAATTTTAAAAAATTTAAAAAAAAAACAAAAAAAAATAATTTCCAGCTTCATTCCATCATGGTCATAGTAATGACTTTGTATAATTTCAGTCTTTCTGAATTCACTGAGACTTTTTCTGTGGCCAAGCCTGTGGTCTATCTTGGAGGATGATCCATGTGCACTTGAGAATAAATTATATCCTGCTGTATTTTTGTGTAATGTTCTGTACATGTCTATTAGGTCCAGATCCTCATATGTATTATTCAAAATCTTTGCTTTATTATTCTCTGTCAAGATGTTCTAACAGCGATAATGGTGTATTAAAGTCCACCATTATAATTGCATAGGAATCTATTTCTCCACTTAGTTTCTCCAATGTTTCCCGTATGTATTTTGAGGCTGCCCTGGTTTGGTGAATTAATGTTTATGATTGTTCTTTTTTTTGAAAGATTCCAACTTTTACTAATATACAGTGTCCATCTTTGTCTTTTAAAATAGTTTTGCATTTAAAGTCTTTTTTGTTTGATATTATTATTGCCACTCCCACCCATTTTGGTTGTTGTTTGCTTGAAAATTGTTTCCAGCCATTCACTTTCAGGCTTCTTGAATCCCTGAGGCTAAGGTGGATTTCTTGTAGACAACATATAGTTGGGTCATATTTCCTTATTCATTCTGCCAATCTGTGTCTCTTGACTGGAGCGTTGAATCCATTAACATTCAACATTATTACTGTCAAGGAGTTACTTTCATCAACCATATTTTTTGGGGGGGTTTATGAAAGCCATATGTTATTTTTATTTCTTTTAATTTTTTACACTCTCCTCCACCTCTATCCTGTTTTTACCTTTCAACCTGTTGCACTCCCATCAGTATTTCTTAAATGGCAGGTTTCTTATTGGCCTACTCTCTTAATTTCTGTTTATCTGTGAATATTTTGAATTCTCAATTAGTTTTGAATGCCAACTTACAGGAATTAGAATTTTTGGATGGAAGTTCTTTCCTTTTATCAGCATAATTATGTAATACCACTGCCTTCCTGCATCCACAATTTCAGATGAGTAATCAGCACTTAATCTTATGGAGCCTCCCTTGCATGTGATGGTTCTCTTTTTTTCCTAATGCTTTCAGTAATCCCTCTTTATCTTGAGCTATGGACAACTTGACAAGTATATGCTTTGGAGTAGGCCTGTTGGGATTTATACTGTTTGGCATATGCTGCTCTTCCTGGACATGTATATCTCACTCAATAAGGTTGGGAAGTTTTCACCGATTACTTCCTCCAACACCCCTTCTATCTCCTATCCCTTCTCTTCTCCCTCTTGGATGCCTATAATGCATATGTTTGAGCATTTTGTATTGTTGTTCAAATCCCTAATTCCCTGCTGGATTTTTCCTATTTTTATATTTGCTTGTTCTTCTATCTGTTTGATTTCAGATGTACTGTCTTCCACACTGATAATTCTTTCCTCTGCCTATTCAAATCTACTGTTACATGTTTCCAGTATATTTTTTTATTCCTTAGATTGTACCTTTCATCACCATCATATCCATTATCTTTTGATGTATGTTTGCAATTTCTACTATGTTCTCCCAGTGTATTCTTAATGTCCTTGAACTCTTCCTTCACTTCATTAAGTTGGTTCTATAAACTGGATTTTAAAAATATGACTTTACTTTACCAGAACTGTAGTTGGTACTGGGGTTTAGTGTATACCCAGGGGACCTGAATCTCTGGACTGACCATGTGATAGCCAGGCCCTGAGCCTCAACAGATTTGCAACCCCTACACTCTGGTTTATTGGACTTACCCCACTCAGCTAACATGGAGGTGAAGAAGGTCAACCACCACACCAGGGAGCCAAGAGTGCCTACTACTGAAAGCAGGAGAATTACATCCAGCATCCATGTGGAATATAAGCCCCCTCTTGATATAGATGTGGGGTGGACACAACCATTCTAAGGTCCACAGGATGGAGGAATAGAGTATGGATTAGAGTGGACTTACTGATATTCTATTCATGAACTATTGTGATTAGTAGTAATCGAAGAAAATGTGGCATTGATGTGGAGAAAGTGGCCATGGTGGCTGCTGGGGTTAGGAAGTGGGAGGAAGAGATGTGATGTGGGTGCATTTTCGGGGGTAGGAGTTGTCATGGGTGGTGCTGCAGGGACAGTTACCAGACATTATATGTCCTCCCATGGCCCACTGGGTGGACTGTGGGAGAGTGTGGGCTATGGTGTCGACCACTGACCATGAGGTGCAGCAGTGCTCAGAGATGTATTCACCAAATGCAATGAATGTCTCATGATGATGGAGGAGGTTGTTGATATGGGGGGCGGAGTGGGGTGAGGGGGAGTGGGGGGTATATGGGGACCTCATATTTTTTAATGAAATATTAAAAAAATAAATAAAAAATATGGCTTTACTAAAAGAAAAAATGAGTCTGGGATCACACATATATTTATGGAAATCAAATTCACTGACATCATTTATCATCTTAGAGTTCCACATTTATTGTATCTAATTAACATTCTGGTTTAACATAAAGAAAGTTTTTTGTAGTTAAACCAATGATGTATGATGTATTGGTTGGTTGTTTTCATTGAATAATATCATTATGTAAAAACTGTTAATAAATTGTTGTGGAAGTTTGTCCAAAATTTTTTGATAGAATAAGATGTCTCGCCATAATCCCCAGGACTGGGAATATTAGGGGATTACATAACCCTCTGTAATTATGCTGGTAATTGGAAAAAAGGCAATTTTGCAGATGTGATTAGGGTTACTAATCAGTTGACATCTTGTCGCTCAGAAGGGAGATTATGGTAAGGGAAAAATAACCAGTGAAACTATTTAAAAGCAGAGAATGTATTCCAACTGGTGGCAGAAGAAAAATCAAACTAAGTGTGAGAAGTCAACATGCCATTGCTGGTTCTTAAATTAAAAGGAGTCAGGGAGCTGTGTGAGGAAGAAAGCAGGCAAATTCTAGGAGTTAGGAAATGGGGACTTCATATGAGGCAAGGAACTGTTTTCTGCAATGTGAATGAGCTTCAAAGTAGATTGAAAATTCAGGAAACGTAAAGATAATTGGCACACACTTGCACATTATCTAATATCCCTGACATTAAAAATTCTCTGATCATGAGCAGAGATCTTTACCCTTCATTTATTTATTTGTTCAAACTGTCATATGCTGCCTTTTGCCAGTGACCTGCTTGGGAGTATAAGTTGAGGATATCCCAGGATTTTGGGTTTAGGGGATGGTAGGGGATATCCTTAGCTCTTAATGTGTGTCTGCTTTGACTTCTCAAGGTAAAAGAGGATGGGGTTTTGGCACCACACCTGCTCAGAGGTCTAATTAAGGCATTTTTCATCCTCTATTTTTAGAAGAAATATAACAAGAATGCATTAATACATTTTGGAGCTATTTATATAAAGGCTCAGTATAAATTAGACTTTATCCTGCTCCTTCTCTTCAATATTATGTGTATGTGTGAATGGAGAACAGGCATAAGTGGGGTGATTGAGATTAGAAAAGGAAACGATACCATTCAGCTTGCAGAATGGGCAAGTGTGAAGTAGATTTTATAGTACACAAAATTTTTAGGAGGAATTTGGAGGTGATGGTACCCTGTATTGACAGTTGATATTACAGTTTCCAATGATGAGGAATAGTTGCCAGCTTCCCCAAGAATCGTTTCCCAGGCAATCAGAGGTGGGGAGAAATGCACTTCTTCCCACCTCTCCATGTAGCCTTGCTGGAATTCTATAGAGGCCCAGCTACTTCCCTTCCTCCACTTTCACATACTTGAGAACAGGAGGGTACTGGAAACTTCCAGATCTGTGGAGTCTAGGCACAGAGCAGGTTGGGAGGTGGTGGTACTCCTCCTAATCACCTACCTGCCTCAACAGAAAGTTGACTCTTGGTCAATGGCCTGTGTAAAGACCCTGAATTACTTTTTCTCTTCCACTTTCAGAGAGGGAAGACAGCTTGGTGTGAAAGATACAGATGTATGGCTGAGTGTGGAGTTCACACTTAGCTAGGAGGCTGTTAAACACAATAAGCCTAGGTTTGAAGTCTGTGTGGAACTGGGAATGTTCTTTAAAGCAGTATTCCTTATCTTCTTCCACTTCATAGCATGAGGATTCCAAAGAATAGGGATAGCAGAAAAAAAGGCATTAGCAAAACTGAAAGGTGAAGAAACACATGATGTTTCCCTTTAAAGAATACATCACAAACAATCCACAAGTATTCAGTTTACTTTCCAAACTCTCATGGGGAAATTACTTTAAAGGTACATAACGGTAGACCTTGGGGTGGGGCCATGTCTCCATGCCTACTCCCAGCCAGAGGGGTTCAGGAGTAGGAACTAGTTTCCAGTGATATCTGGACGCAGTGCTTGGGTGTTTCTTTTCCTTTTCCTTCTTTTTAAAAGATTTATCTACCTATCTATCTATCTATCATCTATCTTCCCCCTTCCCCTCCTCCTGCCCTGCTGTTTTTGCTGTGTGTCATATGTATCCAGCATGGCTGTAATTTAACTTTGAACTCAAAATTAATGTCTCCCCAAGTAGTAGGTACCTTGAGGTATGCAGTCACCTCTTCACATAGTCTTCAGAGTGGCTGGCTTGAAGGTTCAGTCAGCTGGCTCTGCAGATAATGTTTCCTGTGTGGCCACTAAGAACACCTTATGAAAAATGAAGTGTAAATTTAAGACAAGGTTTTGTGTTAACTGAGTGGAAGAAAGAAAATGAAGAGAGAGGAAGTGACCAGCTGAAGAGAAGGAATGCAGGTACCCTAATAAACACTGATTCTCTCCCCCCCCCCCCCCCCCCCCGCCTTTTATCTCTCTCTTTCTCCTTTCTCGCACACACCCACACACAGCTCAAAGACTCAATTCATTGTGCCTGGCCAATGCTCTGAAGGGCACTTTGTTGCAGTCTCTGTTGATTTCGTATGGGCTTTGGATTTAGTTTCAAGGAAATGGGTGCTAATATTACAAGCTTTTTTCCTGAGCAAGGGGGAATTCTTTCCTTCTTTCTGTCCCTACTTGATGAGAATGGCTAAGATCTTACTGTCACTATGCTGTTGCCCCCAATGCAATTGGCTTGCTGCAAATTGATCTTTCTAAATTAGGTAGAACCATTTAAATGCCCCTGGTTTAGCCTCAGAGCATTAACCACAGGTATGTTCCACACCATGTATAAAGAGTACAGTGGTTTCGGGGTCACTGGGCCCCTTCTTAGCCCCCTGAACTCTAAACCACAAAAATCTCCAGATGGGTCAACATCTTTGTCCACACCTATGTTGTCTGGTTGAAGCTTGCAAAGGGCCACACAGAACAACTGTCAGCAAAGAAAATACCATAGATTTTGGTTAAAAAGGAGGCAAATTTAATATGGTATCTGCATGATATGTCTAGTGTAAGGAGCCTGGAGATGTGTGAGGAGCTACCAATGGACCTAGGATCAAGAAGGGAGAAGCAAGGGGGAATGAAGATACTTGGCTTTCAAACTGTATGCCTTTACTTCTTTTTCTTGCCCCATTTCCCTGTCTACAACCTCCAGAACAAGGTTAAATAGCAATAATTAGAATCCTCATCTTCTTATTTTGATCTTAGTTTTATTCTACATCTGGTATTTGTGGATTTTTTGTAGATGGGATTTATCTGATTTAGGTAGCCCCTTTTAGTCTGTTTATCATGAAAGGGTGTTGGGTTTTGTTAAATGTTTTTCTGTTGATATAATCAGGTTTTTTTGCCCTTAATTCACTCTAATACTTTTGAGGATAAGGGGTATACAAGATCATTTATAGCTCTGAGTAATAAAAATGTGGACTGGGCATCCAAACATAAGTGCTTCATTTGTTTATGACTCAACCATCAATACTTTCTTTAAAAACTTAGACCCATTTCATTCTTTCCTTCATTCAGCAGATATTTGTAAGTTCCTATAAGAAGCTAGGTTTTTTGTGAAAGGCAGAAATTACATAGAAAAGAGGTAAGCAGGTCAAATATAATTTATTGCTTGTTTTTGTATAACCTGAAATTTAAATTGATATTCATATTTTAAAGGGTTAAAAAATAAAAGGAAGCATAATATTCATGGCAGGAGAAAACTGTAAGAAACTAAAATTTCAGTGTTTGTATATAAATTTTTATCGGAGCATAGCAACACTCATTTATTTATGTACTGTCTTTGGTTATTTTTGTGCTAACATGTCAGAGTTTGTAGTTGCAACAAAGATTATGTGGCCACAAAGTCTAAAGTATTTACTGCCTGTCCCTTTACAGAAAATGCTTGCCAACCCTTGCTGGAGATGAATCAGATGCAGCCTCTAATTTGAAGTAACTTCAAGAGGGACGTGACTAAAAAGTATTCAAGTCAAAATAATACAGAAGGTAAAACAAAAGGCCACTACACCAGGGAATTAAGAGTGCCTACAACTGCAAGCACAGGAATTGCATCCATCTTCTGTGTGGAATCTAAGCACCCTCTTGATTTAGAGGTGGAGAGGACATCACCATAACCAGGGTCCAGGTTGCTGGATGGGGGGCAATGTATAATAATATTTTAGTGTTTTTGTTTTTGATTGGGGAATGACATGGGGAGAGAAGAGGTTGGAAATATGGATACAAATCATGTTACAAAATGCCTATATTAGAGTGAAGGTTTGAATTTTATTTTGAGGATAACGAGGGCTCACTGAAGGAATTTAAGAAGGGACTTAACTTGATGAAACTTGAGATTCAGAAAATTCACTCAATACGAAATTGTGGGTGACATATACCTGAAGACAGAGACTAAAGGCATGGAGCCCTCTAGTGTTCAGTAGGAGTAGATGACTGCATTGAATAGGAGTTCAGAAAGAAATCACTAGAAGTAGAAGAGAGAAGAGTGGCAAAATGAAGATATGTGCTGTTTCTGCTAAAAATTGTTCAATAAGAAAGAATACAGAAGTTCATTATTATAAAATAAAAGCATTTTATCATGTTGAAATCTACCAAGGACCAGAAATCCAGAAAAGACATAGTAGGGATGGTTTTTTCATCTCCACAAGGTATGATATAGCTGAAATGGCTAAGGGCTGGAATAACTTGAGTGAGATCACCAGTTCCCTGTTCTAAATCTAACACTCATGTGGAAGGAAGTATCTACATAATTTTGCTAAATGAAGTGCTGGTGATTGATTTCGGGACCTCATACATGGGAAGCTGGAGCTCAATCCCCTGAGCTACACACACTCTCAGGATAATCTTGAGATGATAGCTCGAATGTAATGCAATATTTAAGTGACCTAAATAATTTTGGTCCTTAATTTCAATTAATTACTAAATGATTTGTAATGGGTACATTATAATCATTCAATAACTGCTCAAACTTTTATTTGGCAGTTGCTATTTCAGAAATTTCTTCCTCCACTTATTATTTCAGCATTCTAAAAATCATACTGTATATAGCTACATATACCCAAAAACACATTAATTACATCTGTCTTTGGAACATATGAGGCAAAACATTTGGCTTATTTTGAAAGAATATATTTTGGCCAAGTCCTGAATGTGCACAGAAGCAAAGTACAGAAACTTAGTGTTTTATGTGTATCTTGTTGTGTATAATGTCAAAGAGTATAAAATTTGTTTTTACCTGCTTGAGAATAACGTTGCCTTCCTGATTTTGATAGCACTTAACAATAAAAATTAATCTATTCTTTCAATGATATAAATGTCTACTGAACAAATTATTGAACAGAGTGATTCAAACTTTGATGAATAAATTTAACATTACAATATATGTTGGAACACATATCTTCTTAAATATATAGGTGTGGTGGTTTGATATTATTTATGATTCCAAAAATAGATATTGTGTTCATAAACTTTTCTTTTGTTAGGCATGATATCCCTTTGGATGTATTAAATTCAAAGGTTTCACATCTACTTTATTAAATCATGCTTAGGGCTTTGATTTCACCCTGTCATGTAATGACCAGGTATAAAGGGGGAGATGGAATTGTACTACATGATTTTGCAAGCATGGATACAGACCACATCAAACTTATCCAAATCTATAAAAGTGCATGGTTCAAAATGTAAAACAATGTAAATTATTGATAATGGTTAGTAGCAATGTTCCAATACTTGTATATCAATTGTAACAAATGTACCATCCACATGTAAAAAGTTATTAAAAGAAGAAAGGAGAAAATTAACTGCACTCTGGGTATATGGGAATCACCTATATTCTGTAGGTAACTTTTCTGTAACCTAAAGCTTCTTTGAACAAAATGAAAAAAATTTGACTCTGGGAGAATAAATGTAAACAAATGTCACTGTACATACAAGACAACAGATCTTAGAGTGATGATAGTCATAATGTTTTCAAAAACCTTAATTTTTAATTCTTTTCATTCTTTCAAACTTTCTAAATTTTTAAAAAACTTTATTTGTATTTTTAAAACCATCATTATTATATCATTTTCCTATTAATTGTATTCAGTTATTTTGTTGGCTACAATTTTGAAGATGTTTTGGATAACTGAAGGGTTACACCTGTGACAGTGGAGGATCATTGGTGCCGGGTGTCAGAGAGTGGCGATGCATGGGAGGAGCTTCACCTGGGGTATACCTGTAAAGAATATGAATGTGTTCAAATGTTCATGGGTCATTGTCACAGTAGGTGGAGATCCACACAATAACCAAAGAAATATCGAATTTCCATCCTGGGGAGCTCTGCCACATTCTCTAATGGGACAGCAAGAATCCCCTGAGTAAGGGGCAGAGACTAGGGAAGGACAGACCCTTGATTGTGATGACTATACTTATGAATCTTTACTTTGAAATTGAAAGTTACCATAGCATTATAAGGTACCCAAGCATTGCCCCCTGAGAGCCTCCTTGTTGCTCAGATATGGCCTTTCTGTAAGCCAAAATTGAGTGTATAACTGCATTACCTTCCCCTCCGTGTGGGGCATGACCCCCGGGGATAAGCGTCCCTGGCCTGAGGGATTACTACCAAGCACCAACTAGCGATGCAACTGGAAAAAGACCTTGACCAAAATGGGGAAAGGGTAAAGACAAACGGATTTATATGGCTAAGAGATTTCAAAACGAGTGAGGAGGTCATTTCAGACGTTACTCTTATGCATGTCTCAGCAGGAAATCATAGACTACCAAGTAAATATTACTTCAGGTAGCAGGGCACCTGAGGACTCTGGAGACATCCAGACACTATAGCTAGGGCAGACAGCTCAGGAGTTTGGTACCCTGCCCATGGGACGTACTCTGGAATTCACACTCCCTAGTGTGATAGAGTTGGACTCAGTTGTTTTCTCCCTGCACATGGCTCTGTTGCCCCTCTATTTGAACCTATAGCTTGTACTAGAATTGTTAGTTGTGTGTCCAAGAGGCTTAAATCTTTGGGTTGTTTAAGTGCCTGTTGCGCCCTGAATCTCAACAGAGCTGCAGCACCTATTTTAAGTAGATTTTTAAGAGCACTGACTACAGATAAGAAAATTACATTTGCAATTCTTTTCTAGCCATTTTCATTCTGAACCATTGGAAAAGACCTTTTTTCTGTATTTACCAATCAGTTTGGTAAACACTCATTTAAAAATATGTGAATAATAATATTATATTTGACTGGTTGGATTTCTCCTGTAATAGAATTAAATTGGTTTCTGTTTATAAAATCCGTCAATCTAAAGGAAGCTCCTAACATAGTTATTTTACCTTATTAGTTACTTCAATAGATAACTCTGTCCACAGAGTCCCCCGCTATATACATTTTGTATCTTAAAGTGAAGTATCCTGAGACAATGCTAAATAAAAATATCCTAAACAGTATCTCACACAAATATTCCAATGACTTATTAGTGCAACAAACTAAAATTTTTGAATTATGAGTGTGGATGCATATTTAATTACCAAATTGCAATTAAAAAATTAATAAGCCCCCCTGACTTCTTAACCATATTTTAACAATTATTAACTCCTTTTTAAAAATGAGACTTCTGTTACTGGCAAAAATAATAATGTCTTGACTGTCTTAAGTCACTTTCAGACATATTTTTAAATTTATTTTAATGGATATCCCAGTTTTAGACCATATTTTTTAGGTAAGGTTTTAATATACTAACTTTACATAATAGATTCTTACATAATAGAACAGGAAATATTTTCACCATATAAATACAAAACAAGCTTCATATTTCACTTTGCAAAATATATGTCTAGATTGATGACTTAAGGCTTGGAATTCTTGAATATTAATTGTCTGAATTGGTTAAGTTTTTAATAAAGATGCCTAGAAGTTGTTCAAGATATTTATGTTTTTCTTTGAGGTTCTTATGAAGTCTACAGGGTTGGAGGCTTTATAGGCTGCTTTTCAGTACACTTATCCCTAAATGCCAATCAAAACCTGAGAAGAGAAACCAATCTGGATTAATACAATTCATTTTAAGAGAGGACATTGGGCTGTCAACAGAGTTTGCTGCTGTCGCTATTCAGAGCCAACCATAGCTTAAATGAACAGTACTAGAAAACAGCCCAGGTATTTTTATGAAACAAGGACTTAAATTTTTAAGGAAATAGAACTTTCCATGGATAAAAACAACTATTGTTTTAAAATAATTTCCTCTACTTATTTTTTTGTAAAACATAAATCCAGTATGAAGAAGATAGTAAACACATTAGATGGCTGTTAGAACATCACTTTAATTGGTTTTAGTATTTACTCAATGATCTAATTTGACATGAATTTCATGTTTTGGTCTTTATATTCTATTTATGATATTATTAGAATGACGAGAGATACAATAGTAAAGTATTCTCATGATGTAATTGGAAAAGATGGTATCATCTTGAAACAATATTTTTAAAAGATATATACATTTTTTCACCCTGACCCAAGAGTTTATTTCCATATTTGGAAGCTGGACTTGAAAATACAATGAAATCAAATTAAATTTTTGATTCCACTTTTTATTTCAAGCCAAGGATCTACCATCTAAATATGAATTGAAAGGATTCAGTTTAAAATGGCACAGGAATTTATACATGTAAAAATATGAGTTTAAATGGAGAGTAGTGTTAAACTTTTATTATGAGACATGATACAGCTAAACAAAGTTTTATTAAATTAAATTTTAAAAAATTGTAACTATGTAATTGTGTATTAGATTAATATCAGGATTAAAAATTATAACTAAATATTTGTCTAGTTGTCTTTAATGATGTAGAATGGTAAAATACAAAGTGAAATTAATATTTTAAAAAGTTGACTAATGTGCTTTTTTTACTCCTTCACTATAAATTCACACACAGCTAGATTCCTTTACTTTTTTCCCCATGGGATAGAAGTATTTAGCATTTCAAAGATCTACAGAGTTGGCAGTTTCATTATTTTTCTTTCAAGTTACTGTATTTTTAGTGTTAGAATATTAGTTTTAAAGTAACTTTTCTGTTTCATTTGCAATCTTCATAAACAAAGTACTTGATCCATTTATTTTAGCTTGATATTGCAAAAATTTCTAATAAGTTATGAAAATTAGGCAGCCATTTTTATGCCATTTTTTATGGCAATTATGCAGAATTTTTAAGGTAGCCATTCCTCCTCAGAATTAGAACATTCAAAAGTCCAGGTCTCCTTCTTTCACCATTCTCCATTAACTTAATTTCCAGCATCTCCTAAGAAACCCCTACCATCATGCGCTATTAAACTAGACTACATTTTAAATTTTTTCCTAAAACTATTCCTACGTGTCTTTGCTTATACTGCCAGATGGGTTGAAGCTGTATGAACCCCAGAAACATATGTTCTTAAAGTTAATCCATTCCTGTGGGTGTGGACCCGTTTTAAGTAGGATCTCTTGCTGAGTAGGATCTTAATTTAAATGTGACCCATCTCATTCAGGGTGGGTCTTAATCCTCTTACTGGAGTCCTTTATAGGAGAATGGATTTCAGACCAAGAGAATTAAGTCATGGAAGCAAGAAGCAGAAAACAATGAAATTCTGAAAAGAAGGGGAACACCCACAGGTACAGTGATGGACATTGCCTTGGGGAAGAGGAGTCCAGGATCAGTGGTAGCTGGTTGCATTGCCTGAAGATTCCTTGAATTGGACATTTTTCTCAGCCTTGAAACTGTAAGCTTGTAAACTAATAATCTCCCATTCTTAAAAGCCAACCTATTTTATGGTATCCACTTGGGCAGCGTTAGCATTGTTCTTCTAGTTAGAGTGTTCCCTATGTCCAAGTTTGAAAGACCCTTCATGGCCCATTACTAAACTGAAATTTAAAAAAATATAAAAATTAATATATAATTATAAAAGTTTAAACAGAAAATATCTAGGGTAAAATTAATAAACACTCTTTCCCCCTTCTAATCTCCCAAGTCAGTGTAATCACTCTAGAGTTAAAGGCTACTGCCATCATAAAGATTTATTTTCTTAATCACATTCCAAGTATCCCAAGTATATGTCATTCTTTGTACATGCAATTCATTATCATATTCTCTTCGAGTTTGGCTTTGCATATAAATATTCCCTGTTTATTATTTTGTTACCCTTGAAGGCCAGGGATTTTTTTTTTAAGCTCACTGGTATTTGCTGTGTTCCTGAAATACCAAATAGGCTCAGTTTAGCATAGTAGATTCTCAATAAATATTTGTTGAGTAAATTATAAATTCTTGAATATGTTCATTTTAATATTTAATGTGTTAATATACTAAAAATATGAATTGCTCCCAAGAAAAATTATCTTACCATCTCATCTTAGAAAAGGATAGTTCCAATTTCTGTTGATCCCATGCTGACAAGTGAGGACTGGATGACCTATTAAAATGTACCCAGGATAACACTCAAAAGATACTGATTGACCAGTACTATAATCTGAGTTGATCATATACCCATTTTGAAAAGGAGGAGGATCTGAGCAGTTCTGTAATTCACAGGCTGAAACAAACAAAGAACAAAATCAAATTCATATAAGATTACATTAGTCTAAAATTTAGAGGAAGAATATGATTAGAAATAGCCTTTTAAGATGAACGTTTCTAAAGACAGATTTTAAAAAATAACTTTTCCAATTACCATCTTGAAAAAAGCAATCAATGTAGAAGATTATAACAACATGTATTTATGAACACTATGTTCTTTAGAAGTATGGCACATACCAATAATGAATTTGACAATATTTAACTTAGCAAGTATATTAAATGAATTTAATAAAAAAGTACAGTAATACAGAGGATAATAAAAAGTGTCTCTGAAGAATGCTTGGTACAAACAGCCCTAGTATTTCCTTTTAGTTTAAAAGTGAAATATACTACCATTCTAAACACAGTGCTTCTAAGTAGGAAATACATAGTTGTTTCCTTTTCTTTTTAGTTTAATTATCAGATATATATATAACAGGGAAATTTATTCTATTTTCTTTATTTCTTGAAAAAATACCTGTAGAATCACCAAGCTAGCAATTACCATCAGTACGACATTTTTACAACATATAGCTTATTATACTTTATCATTAAGTCCTTTGTGTGCTCTCAAATAAATTCTAGGTAAGATGATAGATAATAAGTGCTATTGCAATCTGTGTGATTCAAAAATTTACCCATAAATTAGTGACAGTTAGCTAATCCATAAATTAGGTACAAGACACCTTCCAGACAATTTTCCCGCATTGACTCTGGTGCAGGGGAATGAATAATTTAAACAGTAGAAGTTTACTATATCATCTTTTAATCTTTAGAGTATGCTGTTATACCTAAAGGTGACAGAGAATTCACTTCTAATACAATAAGGAAGCCACATTGTTCAGAACCAATTCCTGAGGAAATTGTGCTCAGCTGCTTCTTTCCTGTATTCCTGTTGAAAACAGATCAATGATTCTGAGTCCCAGGCAACACACAAGAAGTTTAAAAAGAACAAGAGGTCATCCATTATTCTCCTCACAATCAACTGAATATAGAGTAGTAATATAAAGGAGGCAAGTGACTGCTAGAGAGGCCTTTCACAGGGAGAATAAAAAGGAAATTTTAATTTTATATTTAAGTTCTTTAACCACATGATCAACTTTGATGAATGTGTAGCTTTGAAATTTTAAAATAAATGCTGAAAGGCTTTATGCTCTTTGATTTGTGCCAGGCATTTTCTGTGGTTTGGGGTTTATTTTTCTGCATGTATTACCTGACAAAAGGGAGGTGGGAGAGGTGGGGACATTGCTAAAGGAACAAAATAGCTGAATATACAAAAATGATGGGCATATGAAAATGTCTAAGGCACAGGAATATTAAGCAGTTCTTTAAGACTGAAATACAGAATGTGGAATTTGGAAATGCCCAGAGATTAGACTTTCATTTTCCCAGAAGAGGAATTGGCCTGCCTAACATACTAAGTGGACTGGCTTTTACTATAAAACCAATGTGGGAAGTGGATGTGGCTCAAGCAATTGGGCTCCCATCTACCATATAGGAGGTTCAATATTCTATGCCCAGGGTCTCTTGGTGAAGACAAGCTGGCCCAAGCGGGGAGCTGGCCCATGAGGAGTGCTGGCCTGTGCAGAGTAGTGACATATAGGAATGCTGCCCCACGCAGAGGGCTGCCCTGTGCAGTGAGCTGGCGCACGTGGAGATCTGACGCAGCAAGATGACACAACAAAAAAAAGACACAGTGGAGAGATAGTAAGAGGCACAGCAGACAAGGGAGCTGAGGTGGTGCAAGAGAATGATGGCCTCTCACCCACTCTGGAAGGTCCCAGGATCAATACCCAAAGATGCCTAATGAGAATACAAGCAGACACAGCATAGCAAATAGACACAGAGAGCAGAAAACAGTGGGGAGGGCAGGGAATAGAATTAAATAAATAAATAAATCTTAAATTAAAAAAAACAATGTGGGAGCGACATGGAAAGATATCAAGTAGGGCTACTAAGTGGACTTGAAATTTTAAAGATCAGCATAGTTGCTCCTTGGAATTTGGTGTTTGTCTTTATTACCATTTGCCAAAAAAGTAAGCATTAATTATCCTATGGAATTAATAGGTTTTTCTTATTTAATAGCCTAGTGAAATGGCATTTTTCTCTTTATATTAACAATATTCAATGCTAGTGAATCAACTGGATCATTTGATTATTGCAATATAATTTGCATAATCCTTTGCAAAAGCAAATTGCATATAGACATAAAAATTCATTTTTACCATTTGACCTAGTAATATCATTTACAGACATCTCTACTATAAGAATAATTGCAAAGAAGAACTCAGTATTCAAAGCTGTTAGTTACCATGTATGTATTTGTTTTTTCATATTTTCAAAATAATAAAGATACCATGCTGCAGAAAAAAAGAACACGATAGTTAGACCCTATCTTTAGTTAGCAAATTAAAAGAAATCCTGAATTTTACATTTCTGTTTTCTTTGATTTTTTAAAATTATTTTCATATCTTCAGCTGTGCAGTGTCTCGGAACAAAAGTCAAGTAAGCAACTGAAGAGAAACTGAGAGCAAGAAAGACAATAAATGGCAAAGGCTTTTTTCAACATTGCTGGATAATTCCTAGCATTGACTCCCCAAAGAACCAGAGCTGAGCAAAACCTAGTGTTAGACAAAATCGTATCATAATGGGAGTGAAGTAAACAGTACCTAGAAGAAAGTACTGGAAAGTATCTGAAAATCACGACTCCACCACTCATTCTGTCACATAAACATGAGACCCTTGTGTAATTATTTCCTAATTGTTCCCAAAGTCACGTCTTGATGGTACCATATAAAGATGGAATGGAGTGCTACCTACTCATCAAGATTGTAAAGAAAATTAAATAAATTAATTTATAGAACTCTATAAATTATGCTATAAATGGTGTAATTTTGTTGTAATTTCTAACATACCTGAATATTTTAAAGAATTACATATATGATGAATTGATTATAAGAAATAGAGAATAAGTGTTTGAAGGTATGTATTTACAGTAACAGAATGCCATTCTTCCACACATATCCTTTAGAATTCAATGAGTAGGTGTCGGTTTTATTTACAGAAAATCAAACATAATTTACCAACAATAGAATGAATTTTATGGTGCTGCCTTTTTGGTGAAGCTACATTGCAACATGGGACTTCGGGGAAGGAGACACTCTCTCTATAAGGACTTATTCCAGGTCAATAAGCATTATAAGCACAACTGTTAAGAGAAATTTAAAGTACTAAAGATCATTTTCAAAAGGCAAAGAGATTTTAAGTCACAGTTTTTTGAAAATGGAATTTGAAATTTACCATAAAGATAATACTTGCATGGTCTGTGAATGAGTTATCTAGTTGTTTTCATATCTTATAAGTAGAGTATTGGACTGTTCAAATCCTCCACATAATATAGGCCTTCAAGAGGAAAAATCTAGAGGTGTCCAAAGGAAAAGAGTGTTCAAAACCATAAGAAATAAGTATGTTATGATAGAACACACCTCTCCTCATGATGGAGGCGGTGGTGCTGTGCTGTCCCGGGCCGGGCCTGAGCCGCACCACAGGGCGCGCTTTTACGGCGGCAGGAAGACTCCCCTCGCTCTGCCCGCGGGCCCCTCGCCTCTTTCCCCACCTGCTTTGCTGGTGCAGGGATTGGCACCCCCACAGGTCAAGTGCCCATCCCTCGTTCGTCGGTCCTGGCTCTGTGTTCACGCTCGGCCCCCCTCCGCGGCAGGGTGGTCTCGCTGTTGCTGCTCAAACGCGCCTCGCCGGCCCCTCGCGGGCCCCTGGAGCGCTGCGGGTTGTGCCTCAGGCGCCCGCGGGGAGCGGCGGCGCTGTTCCCGTTCCCGGCGCCCCGCTTGCCCCGCCGCAGGTGCTTTTCCCTTGTGTGCGCCAGGTGCCGCAGGGGGTTCCCTCTGCGTGAGAGGGTGCCCCTGCGCGTCCCACTGGCAGCGCTGCGACCAGCTTTTGGCCGACCGCGAGGGCTCCCCGTCTTGCCTGAGGGGGTCGTGCCGTGGCCCCCCACAGGCCTGGTGATTGCCCAGAGCTTTAGTGTTGGGCCTTCCCTAAGGAAATGCGCGAGGATGGCGGGGATCTGTATGGGCCAGGCAACACTAAAACAGAAAGTCAACAGGAATTTGTCTTTCTTTCCCTTTCTCTTTCTCTATTTCGCACGTATACATAACCTTTTTCCAATTCCTCCATTGTGCTTCTCCCTAGGACAATCTCACAAAACACAACAACGCCAGGCCACTTCTCCCTCTTCAAAGCGCCAACCCAAGTGAAGGCCATAAAAACACCTCTCTTGAAAACCAGGGCTAGATGTCCTGGAAAATAGCCACAGGGCATGGTATCTCTCCTTACAAAGTTGCTTTTCAAGTCTAAAATTATTTTATAGACCTATGTCACAAAAAGAACAAATAATTTCAAACTGTGAACTATCAGCAAATTCCCTTCTGAATTATACTCTTTAGATGAAATCAGCAGGTTTGTTCTCATTCTTGTATTTGCTTTAAAAATAAAATATAATAATAATAAAGTCCATTGGAGAAGTGAGTCCTCTAATACACCAAAAACAATGCTAAAAAAGAGAAAAAGCTGTCAAAATGGCTTGCAATTTCCATGGGAGGAGAATCAAATAAAATTATATTCAACACAACCTAACCATCATGACCCCGCCCGCCGGTCAAACGAACCGGCACCTGAAAGAGTGGGAATTGGGGGACAAGAGGCGAGAGAAACGGAGACAAGACATCTGGGGTGATAGGCTGATGAAGCGGCTCTTCCATATAAGGCAATAAAATGCTGTTACACCACTTGCTATGATGTGGGCTATGGGTGGAAGGCTCTTTGTCTCTTCAGAGATAACTAAGTTGTTTGACTTGTGGGTGTGGAATGGTAAGAGGCTGCAGTCCTGCCCTTAGGGACTGGCAGCTGCTCCAGTCCCAGGAAATGTTTAACAATGCAAGGGCTATAAACTTTAAGTATTTAGGGGAAATGCAAAAACCAAATACGCTAAAGGCTTATCTAGAATGTCTGGAGTCCATGCTAAAAGCTTACCTAAGATGTGGAAGATATATGCTAATTGAAGCCTATTGAGAACTGAAACAAAGGGACCATTTGGCCTTTCCTCTCTGTATAAAAGACATTTGAAAATCTTGTTCGGGGCTCGGGATTCAAACAGAAAGCTCCCGAGTCTGGCCGGCCGTCAATAAACCATTTTTCCTTCTCAAAATCATTCCCGAGTCCTGGCCTCTCTATACTCAAATAATTGAACTTCACTTAAATTCCACAACAGCTATAGGTTGCGAGTCTTCAATGCTGGTCATGGTTTCAACATCTCGTTGCGCAGGCACGACACTTTTTGCCTGGGAAACTGGGGAAAGGGGAAGAAGAAGGCGGAAGCACAGGGGTGGAGTAGGCGTACTTATGAAAACCGCCACGGTGCTGGAGACCGCAAATGCACGTAGCTCCAGGCGGCTCCCCACACCATCACTGGAAGATTTCACTCCTGATTTAACATGCCTTTGAGGTATTAATACAAGCACGCACACATACACACACTCACACATTCACTCACATATATTTTAATAAAATGTAATACAATGCATTTTGTTAAATTTTGTTATAGAGTTTGTTGGCTAATTTAAGAACTGCAATCATGTTCTCTTTAAGGTTGGATAAAAATGAGGCTGAAGGGTGCTGGATTATTTCTGCTAATATGATTAACCTCTGTCAAAGGGATCAGTATGGAAGATTGCAAAGTTGTCTTCCAGTTTAAAATCCCATGATTCAAATAGCCATGGACTACTCTAAGAGTTCAGAAAAAATGAACTTTTTCCTCTCTTTTAACGGCTCTGACACAATCTTCCCGTGTGTGAAAAATAAATGAGGAAGTATGTCTATGTATGTGGAAGAATGATTTTTATCACCTCTTCATTTATTGAGTGAAATAAATATTATTTATGGTCTAAGTTATAAATGCTATTATACATGGTATAATATTCATGCTTTCATCAAGCTTACACTTTAAGAAGACAAAAAATTAATGTATAATTATGAAATAATTTAAAGTTGTGTAAACTATTGTTAAATAAAATAAATAATAACTGAAATAAAGGCAAAACAGGTTGATGGTAATGCAGGCTTGGTCAAAAAACCCTCTTTTGAATAAGTGACATTTTAACTGAGTTCTAAATGGTGAGAAGGTACAGAGCAGGTAAAGACCAAGGAAGGAAGGCTTTTCAGGCAGAGAAAGTAGTATGTTTGCTCAAAGATAGAAAGAAGTCACTTGTCTGAAATAAGGTGGAAAGTTCAGGGAGATGGACTTTTTAAGCCATTTCTCCCAACAGTTGCGTTCACAATCTTGCTTCCTTCTATGAGAAACAAATAGGAGATTCAATCAAACATGTTTTAGCAATGGACATAGACACTTCTTCTAAGTTCAGGACTCATATAAGGAGTATCTGCTAGGCAATAAAAACAGAAATGCATGGCTTATTTCAGAAGTGTCCGAAGAATGTAAAAGGCCAAGTATTTTTTTAACTTGTGACTTATACACTTAGATTATTAATCAGTTAAGCTTTTTTAGATCTCTGTGCCAAATTTCTTATTTAACGCACTACTTTGTATATAAATAATAACATCAATTTCTCCCAAACTTTTGATGTGTAATATTGTTGTGGAATTTAAGAGAAGTTCAATTATTTGAGTATAGAGAGGCCAGGACTCAGGAATGATTTTGAGAAGGAAAAATGGTTTATTGACGGCCGGCCAGACTCGGGAGCTTTCTGTTTGAATCCCGAGCCCCGAACAAGATTTTCAAATGTCTTTTATACAGAGAGGAAAGGCCAAATGGTCCCTTTGTTTCAGTTCTCAATAGGCTTCAATTAGCATATATCTTCCACATCTTAGGTAAGCTTTTAGCATGGACTCCAGACATTCTAGATAAGCCTTTAGCATATTTGGTTTTTGCATTTCCCCTAAATACTTAAAGTTTATAGCCCCCGCATTGTTAAACATTTCCTGGGACTGGAGCTGCTGCTAGTCCCCAAGGGCAGGACTGCAGCCCCCCACCGTTCCACACCCACAAGTCAAACAACTTAGTTATCTCTGAAGAGACAAAGAGCCTTCCACCCATAGCCCACATCAATATCACAAGTCATTTTTATTTTGTAAGTATCTTTCCTAAATTTGTATTTATATAAAGGACCATTTTAGGAGTCTGAGTTAAAGTAACTAAAAATAATAAAATAATTATTTAGTATGCTAAAAGAGATAATTTTTGGAAGAATCCTTATTGAGTATTTTTTAGAGTAAGGGCAAGAGATTTTTCCATTACCTGTTTTGATATTTATCTTCACATTTAAAGATTGTGGCACATGAAAGTGTATGGTTTTTTGAGGTATAAATTTGAATAATATGTACTATAGGCTTGACTACGGGAGAGCACTCAATCAACTGTCAGAATTCTCATCCAAGCAAGACTTTGTTCTCTACTCATCCTGAAAGCATTAATTTGTGTAAACTGATTTTTAAAATATAAAATGTTTGAATTTAACAAAAACAGCCATCAAGTAAGAGAATAAAAATATTAAAAAACCACTTCCATTGAATCTGATAAAGAAGTTAACTTGTAGTATACAGATGTAAAAAAAGATTTTCAACTGAAGTCCGACAACTTGTTCATAAATTTCTGTATTCCATACTTAGGAATTGCTAAAGGTTTTAAGACCTATCATCTAGTAAGTTGTATAAGATTTGTTGTACTATCATGGAAAATTTGAAAGAGAATCATCATCAACAGAAAACCTGCTCTTGAAGTCCAAAAGCCTTGAAGTAGGTTTGCAACTAGCTCTGTGATGTGAGCTAGACCTACATCCCCCCCATATAATGCCTGTGAGATCTTGGATATAACATTTAAATTCCATGCCTTCATTTCTTCATCTATGAAGGCACAATAAATATACCCATCTTTTAGCAGAACCACAAGAATTAAGTGTGATGATAAATGCAATGAACCATGATTTTCATACATTAGTTCAATGAAACCTAGACTAGACTGCAAGGATTTTCTAGTTTCTATGACAGAATATGTTACACAAGTTAAACACTTGAGCACTTCTGATAAAATCTCCTTGATGAAGGTTAACCAAAGAGGAATAAACTACTGCTTCTAATGTCAGAAATTAATGTGAAGGACTTTGAAAAATCTGTACCTTGTAGCAAGAAAATGGCAGTTTAAACACAATATTAACTGGAAGCCCTACTTGAGATCTTGAAGTTGGGTTGTCCGTAGGAGCTAAAACAAGTAGTGTGGTCCACAGACTTTCTCAAATGCACACATGCATAAGCTTACCAGTGTCCTCATAGGCTGTTCTAACTTCCTTATTTAGTGCATCATGTGTCTTTTGTAACCAGAGGTATGATCCTGGCTTTCATGTTTAAGATATATATTTTTGCCCAAATGTTAATGCTTTGATTCGGTATCTATTTGGGAAGCCAACCCATATTGTTAAGATAGCAGTCACTCCTAGATTTTTTCTGCTAAGTGAATCCTCTCCTGGGAGATCTATAACAAAATTCCTTGTTCACAATTGCAAGTACAATTGTATCTCCTGTTTGACTAATCCAGGAGTGAGCATCCAGTGTTCTTTATATGTTACAGCCTTTGTATTTTAGACAAAGTATAAATTTGACTGAGACAAACTGTTGAAGTCACTGAAGTCAAGGACTGTGGCCTCACAAAACATTTGATTGTGAATGTGCCAGCCTGGACTCAGAATCTGTGATCTCAGCTGCCTCAGAAGCTTGGGTTAGGCTGACAAAGAAACAGGCAGAATATGGACACCTGAAGCTAGTTTGCAGGTGGTTAAAAAGGGAGAGTAAGCCCCTTGCCCTTGCTCCTTCAGTGAAATCAAGGTTGCTCAGGATATTATATTGTAAAGAAAGAGTGATTCAGTTTTAAAAACATTTTGATTTCTTTATTTTTTTTAAAGATTTCTTTATTTATTTCTCTCTCCTCTCCCCCCCCCCCCGCCACCTGGGTTGTCTATTCTCTGTGTCTATTTGCTGCATCTTCTTTGTCCGCTTTTGTTGTTGTCAGTGGCACAGGAATCTGTGTCTCTTTTTCTTGCATCATCTTGTTGTGTCAGCTCTCCGTGTGGGTGGCACCATTCTTAGGCAGGCTGCACTTTGATTCACGCTGGGCGGCTCTCCTTAGGGGGCGCTCTCCTTGTGCGTGAGGCTCCCCTATGTGGGGGACACCCCTGTATGGCAGGGCACTCCTTGCGCGCATCAGCACTGTGCATAGGCCAGCTCCACACAGGGCAAGGAGACCCGGGGTTTGAAGCGCAGCTCTCCCATGTGGTAGACGGATGCCCTAACCACTGGGCCAAGTCCATTTCCCAGAAACATTTCAATTTCTAATTCTAGAAATTATAGTTGTATCTATAAGGAGTAGTTAATACAAAAATACAATCAGTTAGGATGAATTCTTCAGTTACTAATGGTACATAAAATCAGTTTAACTGCATCTCCTTCTAAAGGAGGAAGTGATATCTACAAACTACAGCCCATTTTCACATAAATCCAGTTCAAGCAAAATTCATCAGTTTTATATTGTATTGAGGAATAAGTGGATTGAACATAGCCTACTATGTTTTTAAAATAGTGTTTAGCACATACAGGGAAAAAGAAAAAGAAAGAAGATATTCAACTTCTCCGAATGCTAAATTACAGAAACTAAATGGCAAAGGAAGTCACTAAAGTTTTTATATGACAAAATTTTTAAATACTATGAAAAGTCTAAGGGCCAGAAAGCCCTATATACCATAAGAGTAAGGGAAGGCAGAGAATTTGGTATAACTCAAGGCCATTTTTAATATAGGAATCCACTGTTTGGATCTGGTGTAATGTCTATTATTTACATCTATCAATCCTGAGCAGCAATTTTGTCATGTTTAAATTATCAGCACTTAATATGATTGCTAAAGGATTCATGTATCATCTTTCTAATCTTTATTATATTTGGTAACTATTATCTACTTAGTTGAAAACTACCTTTACATAATCATATTTTACAATTATTGATTTACTAATAGGGTACATAAACTTAATTTATTTAACAAATTTCTGTCTCTGCTATTTCATTTTTCAGTTCTGTATACATAATTTAACTCAAGACAGCTATATCTACAAACATTTTAAAACAATTTTATAGCCATAAATAAAAGATACGACTTAAAAATAAAGTATAGAACACAAACACCATTTGGAATAACTAGAAATATTTGCATGATTTATACATCTTCTTATGAGTTATTAATAATACCCTTAGCTTATAATAAATCACAAGCAGAATCTAGAAAATTTAAGGTGACTTAAAAATCAGTTAAATATCATTTTGCCAACTTATACATTTTATATAATGATAAACATTGATAAACATTGATAAACTACTAGAGATTGAAAATGTAAATCTCTATAAAATATGATATCCTAACCTCAAAAAATTTTATTTCTTAAATTTAATCTGTCTTTATAACTCTCAGTTATAGAAAATCAATCATTTATGATAAAAACTAATATTTTGTAAGGACAACTTTTTGAAAATGTGAAAATTTGGAATTAGGTGTCAAATCAAGCAAACATTCAGTTAACCAACCAGATACTTGGTCTAGTTGAGGATTCACCAATTCAGTGCTTACAGGGTCAAGCAGGCCACTTCAAAGAGCAAAGCATTCCAGAAGCCAGAGAAAACTTTTTAACTTTTTAAGTAAATGCTGAAAAAAATTACATTTTTCAGCTTTTCTTTAGCAACAGGTTATTACAAAGCAAGTATCTGCTAACTAAATGCAAGACAAATTCACCACTTGAAGCTCCCCAGGAGGCTCTACAAAGCTGGTTGGCCTTTTTTTTTTCCCCTCCAGCCTTCCTGTTTCATGTCTGAATGTGGCCCTAATATTAGAGGAGAAATATCCATCCTCCAATAAGGACGAAAAGGCAAAGCAAATCATAGAACTTTGACTTTGATATCTTTCAATCAGTAGATTGGATAGTGAAAGTCCAGTCTACCTCTGGAACTTTCATTAGATTACATATTGAGAAGTTTTTCAGCATTTCCATTTTAAAAAGAATTACATATATATATGTATAAAATAATTGTATTTGTTTTCAAATACTGAATTTGGAATAAACACCTTTGGAAAGATGCTTGAATTCATAAAACACCCTTTGGGAAACATCATCTTGGAGAAAGCCAGATACTGGTGCAGGGAAATCAAAGGGATTCTTAATCACACAAAATCTATAATATCCTCATGCCCCTTCTCAGGAAATTGGGCCCAAACAATTCTTTCCACTTTAAGTTGTAATTGTCCAGGTGATTACTCACTAGGCCATGACTGACTAGTCTAGAGGCAAAGGGTAAGCAAGCAGCAGGTTAAGCAAGAGAAAACTTCCCATGTGGAAACACTTCAGACTGGATAGCAGAAAACCAATCTAATTTCTTGTGGATTATTAATCCTGGACACAGGCAGTTTTCCCTTAATTAAACCTGTTCTGCAGGTTTGCTATCTACCAGGCTGAGACAATAATGTCTTCTTGGAAACTAATATCAGATACACAAAGATGTGTTGGTAGCAAACATTGTGAATGTGATCAACAGCACTGCATTATATATTTGAATGTGGTTAAAAGGGGAAATTTTATGTTGTATATATGTCATTAAAATAAAAATTTTTTTAAAAATCCATGGGACTGTACAACACAAACAGTGGACCCAAAGGTAAACCATGGACTATAGACAGTAGTAAATTGTATTTTCCTCAATTGTAGCACATGCACTACATGAATGCTAGGTGTTAATAATAGGATGGTGTATGGGAACTGGGTATTTTGGGTATGATTTTGCTGTTAAACCACAACTTTGCTAATAAAAAATGATTTCATTAAAATTATTTTCTGTAAAAATTAAAATAATGTTTATAATGCAACATACATAATTTTTTTCAGCATGTCAGGATCTTCATTTCAAATGGAAAGTTTTAGATTAAAAAAACGTTAAAACAGGCTTCTTTCCAAAAGTAAACTGCTGCCTGAAAGAGTAATAATTTAACTTATTAACTTCATTTGCATATCAATACTACATGGAAGAACTTCAGATATCTGTGTTAAAGACATTCTCAATGTTTCTTTATATGTAATCTTTTTTCCCCAATTTGCATAGGTTTTATAGAAAGGAGAATAGTGATCGAAGTTTCAACTGTTTCAGAATCTACAAAGACCAAATCCAGTGACCAACATCCATTAAGAGCGATCATACTTTCTAAAACACAGGAACGCAGGTATCCTGAAAAAGAAAAACATGGATATAAAGGCAGAAAATTAGCATGGATGGAATCACATCAGAATATGTAAAGTTGTCTAATTATCTAGTTATTTATGTCCTCTTTTATTTAAGGTGAAAGGAGAATGTGAAGTGAAGAAAGAAGCCAAGTCAGGAAGCTGGAAATAAGTCATGGAAGAGCATATTTCTTGACCCTCCTGCTTCCTATATTGTTTTAATTTGGTTAGAATGTGAACTTGAAGATAAAATTATGCTAATATAATTGTTAATGTTTGTTGTTTCAGAAAAGTGACAGAGATGTTTATATAAACTCAACTTTACTACTTTAGACTTATTTGAACTTTGTTTCTCTTGTGTGTGTGTGTCCCCTAATCACTTTAGTGTTGAATCTTTACACTTATAAACTGCATTTTAAATAACCACAGATAATTTTGATGGATGGAAAATAAGGTAAGAGGCAGAAGTCCAGAGAACAGTGCCATTATCATTCATCATTATGGACTTTTATTTTAGAGTCAAGAGAAAGATGAGTCAATATTTGGTCAAACATTTATAGAACAGATAAAATATTCAATTCAGCATTTGAAGTTTCTCAAATCCTTAATATGCATGACTTTGCACTTTCTCTGCTTCTACCCCTCAGAGTCCACTTTTCTTCCTTCTTGCTCACTTTGTCTTTATTTTTGCATATATCATTATCTAACAGTTTTCTTTTAGATACTGGTAAGAGAGTCTAATGGATTACATATGTGCAGTTTGTTACCTATATACCTGTATTAAGTGGAAGGCCAAGTGACTCTGTGTTGAGAATGATGATGGGATTCCTCTACTAGTAGGGATTCAGAGTCTGAGTCCCCAACCCCAAACTCATTCTCTATACACATTTAGGTGCTGTTGGTGTCTTGGCCTCAGGGGAAAAGAGAAGCCATTCTGAACAATAAAGGAATAACTATATAAAGCTGAGACCATGGTGAGAAGTGCAATCAGGAAGGACTGAGAAAAGCAGGCTAATAATATACAATGAAAGAAAAACTTGTGAGAATGCACCCCAGGCTGGGCTTTGAGCATGCAGTGCAGTAGAGGTTGAAGGCAGGGCTTGAAAGGAGGAAGGATGGAATATACTGTGAGCATTAGCACAGAGAACATCAGGTGAGGGGTCTGCAGAACTTGAGGCAGCAGCAGCGAATACTGGTTGAGAGCACAGGCTCTAGCACGAAAGTTCCTGGACTCAAATCCCTGTCATTCTATTGACTAACATTTGTCCAGGACACGCAATGTCAAACTTGACCTCAGCTTCATCACTACTAAGGGAAATGGTGATTTGGCCAACAGAGGCCTGTTGTAAGAACTAAGAAAATGATTCCTTGTAAAGTTCTTAGAAAGTTTAATATAAGTGTTTGATAAATATATCATGAGGAAATCTGCTGATTTTCAGAGGCCATGAAATTACATGGTGTCTGAAAAATTACACCTGAATCTGTAAGAGGAGAGCCACAGCTGACATCTGGATTACATATGATAGTAAGAAAAACACATCTCAAGTCTCAAGGCATGTGTTAGAAGTATTTATAGAGAACATGTGACTCATAGATTTTTAGCAAAGCTATTTTAGCAGCCAAAAAACTTGAGTTTAAATAAGTGAATCTGTCAGGTGTCATGTCAATACATGAAAAATTGTTATTTGACTATTCCCCATAGTCAGTGCTCTTCAGATAAATGGTTTACTGATTTTACAAACTGTGAGGCAAAAATGGACTCCTTAAAGTTACTCTGTTACAGTTTAAAAACTATTTTTATATTAATGAGGTGAATAAAGCATTGAAATTAGAGTCTAAAGATTTTATCATTTCCCTTTCTTCATTAGAGTGATTACTACTTTGGAGTCAAGATGACTACTTTGGTGTCGAATTTCAAATCATAATCTGCACATAGCTATTCATAACTCCACAGGTTGTTCTACCTCCTTGAGTCTCATTCTCCTTATCTGTAAAATGTGCATAATGTTCACTTAGAATTTAAAAGACAAAGCATGGAATGTGGCACACAATGAGTGCTCAATAATAGCTACCACTGTCATTATTTTTATTATAATGAAATATGGACATTTAACTCTTTCAGAACTCACACTATTTCAATAAGATCAAATGAAGAAGTATTATAGGTTGAATTGTGTCACCCCAAAAGACATGTTGTGGTACTAGCCCCTAGTACCTAAGAATATTATCTTATTGGAAGGTAATGTCATTTCAGATTAATTTACTTATGATAAAATGAGATCTAATTGGAGGAGGGTAGACTTTTAAACCAACATGGTGGGTACCCATATAAGAAGAGAAGAGATGGAGACACACAAGGGAGAAGGGCGTGTGAAGACCAAGGCAGGGGAGTTACAGTGCATGAGCCCATGGAGTGTCAAGGAATGCTGGCCACCTCCAGAAGTTAGGAAGTGGCAGGGAAGAATTCTTCCCTAGAGCCATCGGAGAAAGCATGGCCCTCCACCACTTACTCCTGAAGCTTTGCTGACTTCTAGACTCCAGAAGTGTGAGACAATGAATTTCTGTTGTGTTAAGCACTAGGTTCATGGTAACTTGTTATAACAGCCCAGGAAAGTAATAAAGAAAGCATATATGAAAGCATTAATAAAACACCCTTTTGTTTTGCAGATTTAATGCATTAATATTGAAATATTTAGTTAATGCAGACTTTTGATCAATATGTAAAAATTTATTATGTATTTATTGTTTTGCTATTTCAGAGCCCCTCCTTCTTAAGGAAACTGCCCCTCTCTCTCAAACTATTCCAATTTGATGAAGTCTGTTAATCATATTTTCTTACCATGTGACCTGAGCTGAGCTAGTATAGAGCACCAATCTACCTGGTCTCAGAGATTGGACTTGGGGGGCTGTCACATAACTCATGCTGGTCCATTAAGAATGTATTCCTACAAGCTGCACTAGGGAAGAAGAGTCCAGTTGTTGCTGGCTAAGGAAGGCTAGAATGTGGCCATCCTCACTACTCGAGTCCTAGATTCCAATCCTGCACAAGTTGAGCTGGAACACTGCACTTACTGCTTAGCTAGCTTGATTGGGTTTCTGTCAGTTACAGTTTTCTTCACTACAATATTAATTACAATATTACAATAAAGTTTTCTTCACTACAATATTACTTAGATCTAGCCACTAATTAATGGTACTAATTTATGGAATCCAGGTTAATCCAGGAAATTGATCAAGACTGTGTATCTTCACTATTTTACTTCTTACCAATATATGAGCATATCTATAGAATTCAAAGTGAGCAGGGACTTAACTGTGGTCTTTTAGCTTCCTCCCTTTAAGGTGGGGTGGGAATGGAAGAAATAGAATGAAAATAAGAAAGCATGGTACTGGTGTGTATTTCAGTATTGGTAGCTCTACTCAAGGTACATCCAGGGCTATTTGCACACATGGGTAGAACAATCAGTGCCCAAGGTAATCACTGATAAGCACTGCAAATCCCACCATCTTTGCTAAACCAGTAATTATTTAGTTTAAGGCAAAATTCCAAAATGGAGTCCACTAAAAACCAAAACGTTATGATGACTGGACATGTGATATTTGTGCCAGGATCTGCATTGGATAAGTAAATTGGCCAGCAATATCTGGCAATGAGTAGGGATTAAAATAGATTCAATTTAAATAAGCTATTAGAGCATAGAACTTAACCTAAAGGTAAGCCTCATAAATGCCTAAAATGCGGCTGCAGCACAGCATAAAGCCCCTTGGCATCTGCGGTAGTAGAGCATCAAGTGTGGAGGGCACAATTATACACTGGGGACCTACTGTGAGTCAGGAACTGGGCTTCATGCTGAGCACAGAGCGAGGTAAAAATAGAACTGATTCCTCTCCCCATGAGGTAAATTCTTTCTGATTAGACATTCTTTAAAATATAAATATACTATCAATTCCTTATCTTAATAAATCTTATGGAATATTGTCCATATAAACTAATACCAGGACCATGTATTGTCACTCAACCAGTGAGCTATATCTGCTTCCCAAAAAGAGTTGATTTTTTTTGTTTGTTCATTTGTTTGTTTGTTTGTTTATTGGAAGTAACGAGACTTTGTACATAGGAAGAAGGTGCTCAACCACTTAAGCTGCATCCACTTCCCTGTTATAGAATTTTAACTGTAGAATAAGTACATAGGAAAGCATGGTAAAGCATTTAATCAAGAAAAGAACAAGTCACATTTTTCTTTGGAAAGATGAGAGAAATAGTAAGAATAAATGTGATAAACCTTTAAGAGGCGAAGAATTTACTAGGAAAAAGGTGAGGATGGTTCAGACTATTAGTGAAAATGGAGATAGAGAAAATGAGATGGATTCCAGAAATACATTTGAGGTGGAGAAAAGGACTTGGTGATTGATTTAATAGTGGGGTGAGGGAGAAAAATGGAACCATGAATAGCACCAATTTTGTAGCTGAAACAACTGGATAAAAATGTACCACTCAGTTATTATGATGGACAACACCAGAGGATGAGCATATTTGGAAAGGAAAATTGTGAGGTCATTTCAGTCACAGGGTTCAAGAGCCTTGGTGATACCAAGTGGAGATGTGGTATCGTGAGTTAGAGATCTAGTTCTGGAACTCAAAGAAATACTGGAATCAAGGACATAAATACAAGAGTTAATTATTACTATAATCATGGTCTTTGACTCCACGAGTGTTGGTGATGCTCAGGGAAAGAATATGATGGAAAAATATGGAACTCCAACTAATTCCTCTACTAAAGTTGTCAGAAGAAGACAAGGAATCAAAGAAAATAAAGGAATAACCAATGTGATAGTATAAAAAACAAGAAATTATGTTCTCATTGAAACAAATGGGAAAAGTGTATTAAGCCAGAAGAAGTGGTTAACAGTTTTACTGAATACTTCCAAGAAACATGAGAAATGAAGAATACCCAGTGGATTTATTCATCCAACTGAAAAAAAAAAATGGAAGAACTTGTCAGTAGAATAGTGCTAAAGCCAGATTAAAATGATTAAAACAGAAAGAAGTGCGGAAATTAAGAAAATTAGTGAAGATAATATTTCTAAATTTTTTTCTTAGAGCACAGGCACTCGAGGAAAATAGGGGCCAAAGGTGCATTTATATATATATAATATATATGTATATACTATATCTATCTATCTATATATATAAGTAAATGTGTGTGTGAGAGAATGTGTGTATATATGTGTATGAGAAATTTTTGAGTCTATTTTGAATGCTGTTGGGAAAGATCGAGTAGAGAACTGACAATTGAAAATGCATTGGATAGAAGTTAACCCATAGCTTAATTTTTCTGAAACAGTACAAAGGAATGGAGCCTAGAGCCTAGAGCATGGAATGGATTTGACTTTGGTAGGGAAACATGCCTATTTAAATGAGAGAGAAAGAACAGGTAATAGGTGCACATGCAGGTGAATTCACGGATTTATTGTGGGAAATCAATTCTTCTATGATGTCCTTTATCGGTTTGTGTGAGTGTGTGCTTGTATGCCTTCCAAATAGGAAGTGACAGTGTTTGCTGAGAAAGAAGGAGTAGGCATATGTTTAGGTAACAGTTTAAGTAACAATATCTAAGAGCTTGACACAAATTAGTAGCCTCTTTCAGTATTAAAATTTTAAAGCCCTGTTTCCAAGTTGTCTAGAAAATAAAGGAAAGCAAGTGCTTTAATGAAGTTTATAAAAAGCCACTAGATTTGACATTTTCTACTTCATTTGATGTAACAATATTCAAGAAAAGGGCAGTTAAATCATTTCATACGAAATGAAAATTTTCAACTTTTTCACGCATCAAAAATTCTTTGGTAATGTGATTCACACTTTCTTAATGATTTCATATTTAGATTGATTAAATGGGATACAGTTCTTTCACTGAGATTTTTTTCCTAACATAATTTGAACATGAATTTATAGTATGTATAGCCATGAACTTGAGCTGAGAGACCCTGCCACTGCCAGACCAATTTCACCATGAAGTGACTCTCTCTACAGTAGTCCTGAAGGAACAAGAAAAAAGTACAATTGGCTAAGAGGAGACACAGTGGAAACCACTGTCTGAAAGTTAAGTGACAATAGCCTTAGGAGAGAGTCTAAGGAGAAGGAGGGAATGTGGTTGGAGATGTGAGAATAAGTGCAGCCAGCTATGCCTCCTGAGTCTATAGCAATGGCTCTTCTACTAATCAGAACACACTTCATTAAAAATTATTTCCATTCTCCATGTTTTTAACCAATGAATGAGCATGCCATATAAATATCAAAGGCACATTTACACTTTTGATTCCTTACCTTGATAAGCAAGTTTAAAGCCTTACCGGCTTTGTGAATGATCACTGTAAAAGTGGATGAGAGTTTCATGCATTGTACTCAGCAACACTGAAGGTAGATCTGTACCACTGAACTGCCCAACCACAGAGCTGCAGTGAAAAGGGCCATTTTGAATTTCAAGGTAATTATGATCAGCTTCAGTAGAAAAATTCAGAAATTGACTACAGGCATCTATGAAAAAATATGGAAAATTAATGAAAATTAATATCGAAACTTGCAAAATAAATGTTAGAAAAAAATGATTAAATATTAGTTTTCCAAAATAACAGTTTTCTATTACACAGAACAGTGTAGTGAATTAGTGCACACATTTTGGATTACAACAGATCTTGGTTCACTTTTACCTCTGCCACTGGTGGTTGTGTGATCTTTCATATAATTAACATCCATGCCAACTTTTTGTGAAATATGAATAATCATAGCACCTGCATCATAGAGATATATGGGTATAATTCTTAGAATAGTGACTGATATGGAGGCCAATGATTTTGCTTTATAATTATTATAAACATGCACCTATGGTTATAATTGTATGTCTTTGCATTCATAAGTTAATCAACAGCTTTATCAAGGTAGAAGCATTTACAGGTCTAAAAAATGGAAGAAACTTTAAGTGGCTTTTCAACAAATTGAATGATCAAAGCATTGTACAAGAGATTTATTAGTTTAGCAAGTGAATATTTTCTAATGAATTTTATATGCAAAACAAATTACTGATGTTTATAAGAAATCTAATCTGAAAAAAAGCTACCATAACTCTCATGATTCAGTCTAACAGCTTGGCATAATTCACCATACCGAAAGACAGTCCAAATGATCAGTATCACTGGTATCATATTAATCTGTGTAGTAGATAAACTATAGGTGATAATTTAGAAGAAAATAAAAATAAAAATAATTTAGAGTTATTTGCTATGGTATTGTGCCATTTTTGGAAATTTATATGATTACTGTGACTAAAATATTTGAATTCATTTTAATAGTTTGAATTCAAAAGACATTAGACTTTGCATAAATCCATGCAATCAAGTTGAGTAGGCAAGTCTAAACTAAAACTTCACAGCTAATATAATATTCTCCCGACATTTGAGAAAAGCTCTAGTTTACACTGTTCTTCTACTGCTTTTATCTTTTACTTTTTCTTCTTCTTTTTCTTACAGATGAGAATGGCTCTACTTTAACTTTTCACCTAATACATATGATAATTATTTCCTAGGTTGGGAATAGTATGGATTATATTTATTTTGTTTACCCTATGTAAATATAAATACAGAGAAACTTTCAGGGAGAGAAATTTACACAGATATTTAAAGAAAACACAGTTATCAAAAAACAGAATTTGGTGCAAAAGGAAGTAAAAACAAAGCTCAAATACAGAGAATAAACTAAAATTATTCAATAAAATTTAAAGTCATCCAAAAAAAACAATTTCAATATTTATGAAGAAATCTTTGGGAGGAAGACAAATAGAGTAAATAATGGCCCTTGTTTTTTTAAATAAAATTTTATTGAAGTATATTCTTCACACATGAACATAAATAAACAATAAGTGTATTTTAAATGTTGTGAACTTACAAACATCACGCATGTCATACAGGGCTCCCGTATATCACCCCATTACCAACTCCTTGAATTGTTGTAAAACATTTGTTACAAACTATGAAATAACATCATCAAAATATTACTACTGACTATAGCACACATCTTATTTTTTGTGTATTTTCCCCCCAGGCCACCCGATTATTAATACCCTGTAATAGTATTATAAATGTTATGGCCTTTTCTAATTTGACATAAAGTAAGGCCAAAGTTATGGGTGGAATTGCATCCTCCAAAAATATACGTTGAAGTACTAATCCCCAGTGCCTTAGAATGTGAAATTATATGGGAAAAAAAGGTTCTTACAGACAGAATTAGGCAAGTTAGAATGAGGTCAGAGTGGATTATGGTAAACCCTTTAATCCAATATGGCTGTTCACTTTCTAAGAAGAGAGTTGAAATAGACTAAGAGAAAGAAGGCAGCCATATGACACTGCCAGCAGAGGTTGAGTTAGACCACAAACCAAGGAATGCCAAAGATAACCTCCCAAGATCGGAAGCCAGAAGAGGGGCATGCAACTTATTCTTCTCTAGGACTTCTCTACAGGGAGCATAGACATTTCAATACCCTAATTTAGCCTTCCAGCCTCCATACCGTGAGACAATATATTTCTGTTGTTTTCAGGCATCCAATTTGTAGTACTTTGTTATGTAAGCCTTGGAAACTTAGGCTGTCAAGTATCATCATTGGGGATGAAGTTGTTAACTAATTTTCTCCTCACAATTGCCTAGCAAGGCAATTGATATTATTATTAGAATGTTACAGGTGAGAAACCTGGTGCTCAAAATACTAGGTATTTTGTCCAAAGCAATAGTGGAAGAGACAGAATTAGAATTTAAACCCAGCTCTGACTTACAAAGCCCTCACAATTTCTTGTCTAGCATCCAAACATGCTAGACAAGAGCTGGGAATCTTATGTTAAAAAATAGATATGTGGAAGTAGAAATGTGGAATGTTTCAAGGAAAGGCAAAGGACGCAAAAAGCAGAAGAAAGTATTCTTTACCTGATCCATCAAAAGTTATTTTAGAATAGATAATGGGGTTCATATTACATCATCCAGCTCTATTTATTAGTGATATATCACCACCAGATGAAGACTATCGAGTCTATGGGCCTCCTGGCCACTCTAATACTATATGCAATACATAATTCTCGTCTTAGTATTGGAATGACTCTAAAATTAATTTTTAAACATTTCTGTAAACATTTAAAAATGTCAATTATTGAAAAAAATTTAAAAAAGTAAAAATGTCAATTATTGATATTTGCTTAACGGCTTTTGATGAGCAATCTTTTCTGTAAAGATTAGCAAATAAATTGTAAAAGAAAAGAAACACCAGAAGCAGGAAAAAGAAAAAAAAAAGAAAAGTGAGTAATAGCAGTGAAATAGCAGCAACCCTTACGGGTTTTTGGCCCAGGGTAGCTTACACACCAGTTCATGACTTGTTCCCTCACCCATTGCAAAGCACCCATTGCCAAATTAAAAAGAATTTCCTTTATAGCATGCCCCACAAATCAGGCAAAAAAACCGTTTTGTTCCTAGTAAATAGACTGTACTAGACACTGTTTTTATTGTGTCTACTCTAGGGATGCCAGCCCATGACATCTATAGAGTTTCATAAATACCAAGTCTCCTCTATCCCTGACAGGTGGATTGCAAAAACTGACACAAAACTAAACTAAAACAACCTGTTGAATTACTGGCATTGCTATGTAGACCCAAAAGTATCAAACAGGATGTAAAACTAGGACAAGACTGGGCCATTTAGAAATATTTTATTCTCTATTAGAGTGGAAAATCAAATAGGAGGGAAGTAGCCTAGTTTTAGAGGTGGATTTGCAGGCTTAAGATGTATTTATCATGAAAGATTTTGGAATTCATGGATAAAACAGAAAAGAAAGAAAAGGAAGACAGCAAGCAGATCAAAGAGTGAAAAATATTGAAGATGGCCAATGTCTCAGAAGTATAAGAAATAGTGAACATGGTTTTTCACTGATTGGGAATTACACTTGAAGTGGAAATAGAATGACAATTATGAAAATTATAATATTGTGAGTAGAATTAACATTTTAAGCAGGGTAAAATATCCATCCATATATCAAACCACCTACTACATATAAGGAAATAGAACAAAGCTCATCTTTGATCTGGTTTAAAATAGATTTATTTAGCTATTTAATTTTCAGCAAATTGTGTTCAATTTGACAGCATAATGTCAAAATGAAGGAATTAAAATAGAAATAACCTAAGTATCCTTTTATTATCTCACTGAATATTTTTTAATGTTATTCCAGCAGAGAAACCAATCTGAATGCCTGCCTTTGGTTGGAATTTACAAAGCACATTTGCATCCGATTCTAGTTACATATGTAAATTAAGTGCCAGTAAGGAGTCACCTGCCCAAGTGAATTTTGCATCTGTGCTTTCACAAAAATTGAATAGTTATGTGATCATGGTTCAGAGTAAACCTTCATAATAATTGATAGAACATATGACTAATAATCACTCTATTACATATCTTCTTCATGTAAAAATACAAGCCAGAATATTTAATACTTACAGAATTCACTGAAAATTTATTCTAAAGAATATTCTGTAGAACCCTTGCCTTTCTTGATTGTCAAAAACCATGGTAATTTTGGACAGCATGATATGCAATATTAGTGCACTGATTATTAAATTAAAAGGTAAAGCACAGAATACTTAGCATTCTGTTAAACGTGCCCTTTCAAGAAAACAGAAATTCTAAGTTAAATGAGCTCATGCAAAACAACACAGAACAGCAGCCCAAGTTTGTGAAAAGGAAAGAAAACTACTTCATGATATCAGATAATTTTATTTAACTATTAAAAGCAATTAACACTTAAACCTTGCCTTCTCTCTGTCAAGCATTTGTATTAACTTAATCCTCCAAAGAGTTCTATGAGATTGATATTTTATCATAGCTATTTTTAAGAAAAAAAACAGCATTTAAAAAATATTTTTGTAACTTGAGTAAACAGTAATTGATAGAACTAAGATTTCTATTCATCTAACTCAGAGCCCCAAAACATAAGCAACCATCACATATACTGTCCATGCATCAAATATTTTCTGCCAAAAGTCCCTTTCGTCATTGCAAGACACAGGCTGCCATTCTTTCAGTGACACAGAGTATAGGATAGTTGTCACTGGAGTGAGGAGAGAAGAGAGGAAACTGGATTTCCCTTGATGGCAAAGCAACCAATCACTTTTGCCCACTCTTATTAACTGGCTGATTCTTAGACTTGGAAAAGAAGTATGATTAATCAAATCAATTATTTGACTAAACTAATAACTGTTAATTAATGAATTGGATAATCTATTGGACAGTCCCATGCATATCCAGGCAAATGGAAAGATTTGAAACACCCTGGTATATATATTATTAGAATTAAAGTTTAAAAACAAAACAAAACATAGGACTACACAACACAGTGAACCATATCATAAATGATGGACTATAGTTAATAGTACATTTACACAAATGTTCTTTTTTGTTTATATGAGTTGTAACAAATGTACCACACCAATGAAGGTGCTAATAATAGGGTGGTATATGGGAACTCTGTAGTGAATGCATAGTTTTTCTGTAAACCTGTAACTTCTCTAATTGAAAAAAATATGCTGTGGTAAAATCCTCTATGAATGAAAGACTCAAGAATAGGCAATAATGTCTCATGTTCTGGATTAGTGCCAGTATTCAGTGTAGTTGGAGGAGCAAGAGTCATTCATGCTTATCAATTCAATAATCATTAATGTGCTGGACAATAAAAAATTAACACTGACAATGAAGGAACCTGGGCTGTACATTCAGATACTACAGAAGTATTTTAAGAAATGAGGTAGCTAACTTTTTGATATAAAACTTATTTTTTAAAATGCTCTGTACAAGAAAAATAGGAACTTTTTGGTCAATTCTCTCTTACTAAATAATATACTAGCTCCACTTACAAGCTACCAAAATCTTATGATTTTCATATTTCTTTTCACCTAAGCAATTTCTCCTGCATAGGTAATATTTATGTGAATCTTATGAAAATCTTTGTGCATTTCTTATCTTTCTCAACCTCACTCAGCTAAGATGGAGTTGAAGAAGGACAACCACCACACCATGGAGCCTAGAGTGCCTACAACTGAAAGCAGGAGGATTGCATCCAGTATCCATGTGGAATCTGAGCCTCCTCTTGACATAGAGATGCCACGGACATAACCAATCCTGGTCCACAGAGAAAAGGTGGCATTGGAGTGGAGTGGGAAAAGTGGACATGGTGGCTGATATGGGTATGGGGAATGGCAGGAAGAGATGAGATGCGGAGGTGCCTTTGGGACTTAGAGTTGCCCTGGATGGTGCTGCAGGGGCAATCACCGGACATTGTAAATCCTCCCAGGGCCCACTGGATGGAATGTGGGAGAGTATGGGCCATGATGTGGACCATTGACCATGAGGTGCAGAGATGCCCAGAGATGTACTTACCAAATGCAATGGATGTATCATGATGATGGGAGTGAGTGTTACTGGGGGGGGAGTGGTGGGGTGGGGATGGTAGGGTTGAATGGGACCTCATATTGTTTTTTTAATGTAATATTTTTACAAAATCAATTAAAAAATAAAATAAAAAAAAAGCACACTTGTATAAGTGGAGAGAATTCTATGATTCTAGCCTCCAAAATATCAAAAATTGCTGGGTGAAAATGCATAACTCTTTGTTTCATTCAGCCATAGACACTGAATCAGTACCTAGGGCATCTAGGGGCCAGGTAGAGGAATCTACATTTCAACAACTCTACCTCCACCAGAGATTCCTGTACACAGCAGTAGTTATCACTGAACTAAGCTTGCTATATTTTCCTTGTTATAAAATGTGCCAAGTTTAAGAAGATATGATTCCCAGTAAATCTAACATTCTCTTTGGATCTTAAGTAAATAATTTTCCCAGAATATCTGTTTTCTGATATTTACAGTGACACTCCAAGGAAACATTTTATTTTTAAAATTTATTTATTTTTTATTAGAGAAGTTGTGAGCTTACAAAACAATCATGCATAATGTACAGAATTCCTGTACAGCACCCCTCCATCAACACCTTACATTGTTGTGGAATATTTGTTACAGATTTAAAAAAACATCATCAGACTATTATCACTAACTATGGTCCATAATGGTTAATAATACAAATACAAGAAAGTTTTCTTGTGAACTAGAACAAATGCATGTCGCTAACACAAGGTGATAAGAATATAGTGATGCATGGAAAAATACAATTAATATAATTAATATAATGCATGGACTATAATTAACAGCAATATTGTACTATTCTTGCATCAAGGTCAAAGAAGATCCTATATCAAATATCAAGGGTCAATAATAGAGGAATGAGATTTTTGTTCTGGACTAAGGAAAACATTCAAAGATGTCCTGGGATGAAGACACTACAACTCTGTGATGACAGTGACAGTCACTGAGTGCACACTTTGGATATAATGTACAAGGCACGGGACTATATAGCACTGTGCACCATGTGGTGGAAGATGGACTGTGGTTAACAGTACAAATCTGAAAGAATTCTCTCATTAACTATGACAAATGTACAATACTCAGACATGTGTTAATAATAGGGGGCATATGGAAAACTATACCAAACATTTTACTTTGTAATTATGTCCCAAACCTTAGGAAAGAGAGAGGACTGAGAGAAGATCACTCTTCCCCCACAATTCTCAAAGCAGGAAATCTAGGGTAGAGAAAAAGATACTAAATGTAATAAGTGTGCCAGTAGGTATTTGTCAAGAAAAATAAGTTCAATCTATATTATTAATGTAGACTACTTATTCCATATATGTCTTCTCACAACATTAACAAGCAAATATCTTTTTACTTTTATCTTCCATATGATTACCAAGGTCATCCTGACAGCAGAAATTTTCCAGATAGACATTTATTGTGACTTCAGCAGGAATAACTGCCTATCCTCTCCACATCCCTCCTTGTCTCACTACGAAACCAGGGCCATTTTCTCAGCTGTATTTACATAAAACCTTTCAACACTATTCTCAGGTTTGGGTACTAAAGGGGAGCAAGAGGTTACAGAAGAGGAGCAATAACAATGAAGAGACAGTGGTCACCTCTGCTGTTTCCCAATTGTGTTTTAATAAGAAGCTTTGGAGCTCTTGATTGAAAAATACAGTTTCCTGAACTTCAATCCAAATGTTCCTTCTTAAAATTTCTAAGAAAGAGATTTGAGGTTTGTTTATGATTTGGGAGATTCTGGAAGGAACCTCGTGCTAAAAATAAGGAAAGGATTGCCCCAGGGATAATGGTAGTGTTACAGATATAAATCCACAGTGAAATAAGAGAATCTAGATTGGAATAAACTGATGAAAGGGGAAGAAGAATGTCATTTATTTGAATTTTATACCTATTGAATCTGAGGTGACCCAGATTAAAATATTTCATGTGCAGGGGAAAACTTGATTTGGCATTTGATAACAAGACTAGCGATGCTATTCTTGCTTTTGTTTTTTATCTAATTTTAAAAAAATACATAAATCACACAAAATGTTACAATAAAAAATATAAGAGATTCCCATATACCACACTCCCCACACCCCCACATCGACAATATCTTTCATTAGTGTGTTACGTTCATTGTGTTTGATAAGTACATTTTGGAGCATTGCTACACAGCATGGAAGGATGCTGTTTTTGTTTTTTGCTAGTTCAAAATGGAAAAGCAGTTTTATTTCATATTCATTTTGGATTAAGTGAGAAATCAGCTGGCGATTAGAACTCTTCTGGTTCATCCAATCCTTGAGGCTCTACGAGCTTTATTTATTTATTTAAATTAAGGTTAATAGATTACAAGAAATGTTGCATAAAAAAACATAAAAAAGCAAATAACAAAAGAAGTCCCCATATACTCCAATCCCCATCCCCCACCACATCATTTTTGTAAATTTTATTTTTTTGAAGATATATACATCACAAAAAAAATGTTATATTAAAAAATATAAGAGGTTCCTGTATACTCCCCACTCCCCCTCCCCACTCCTCCCACACTAACAACCTCCTTCATCATTGGGGCACACTCATCACACTCGGTGAACACATTTTCAGGTACTGCTTCACTACACAGATAATAGTTTACCCTGTAGTTCGCACTCTCCCCCAGTACATTCTGTGGGTTATGGCAGGATATACAAAGTCCAGCATCTGACCCTGCAATAACATTAAGGACAACTCAAAATGCCCAAAATACTCCCACATCACATCTCTTCTACCCTCTCCCAGCCCTCAGCAACTACTGTGGCCACTTTCTTCACCTCGATGATAACTTCTATTACTCATCACAACAGTTTTATAGTAGAATATCAGTAAGTCCACTCTAGTCTGTATTTTATTCCTCCATTCTGTGGACTCTGGGATGGTGATGTCCTCTCCACCTCAAGAGCAAGAAGGGGTTTATATTCCACATGGATGATGGATGCAATTCCTCTGCTTTCAGTTGTAGGCACTCCTGATTCCCTGGTGTGGTTGTTGACCATCTTCACCTCCCTGTTTGCTGATCTGGGTAAGACCAATGAACCAGAGAGTAGGAGTCACTACTCTGCTGAGGCTCAGGGCCCAGCAGGCACATGGGCAGTCCAGAGATTCAAGCCTCCTGAGTATGGACCATCCTTAGCGCCAACCACAGGATCAGTAAAAGTGACAGAAGAGGCATATGTAGAAAAGCCACATCTGAGTCCAGCTCTATCACACTCAAGAGAACAAATTCCAAAGTAGGGCCCTCTGACATGGCACAGAGCTACAAATCCATCTGCCGTGACTATATACCCTGTGGATCCCCGTAGCCTTCAGGAGAACCAGTACCTAGGGTTGTATCTACTTTGGCTTTTTCTGGGATCCTGCTGAGGTTTGCATAAGCACGACCCCTCTGGTGACCTCCAGAATCTTTTTGGAAGACTCTTAGCCATATCAACTCATTTGTCTTTGCCATTTCCCCCTTTTATTCAAGGTCAAAGAGCAGTTTTTAACAACTGATCCAAATGTAGGATGAGATATTCTGCTGGTCAGAGTTGATCCTTTTATTTGAGGTCTCTTTCTAGTTGCTTCTCCAGTTAGTGATTGGTAGTAATCCCTCGGTGTTAGGGAGGCTCATCCTCAGGAGTCATGTCCCACATTGGGGGGAAGGTAATGCATTTACATACTGAGTTTGGCTTAGAAAGGGGCCACATTTGAGCAACATGGAGGCTCTCAGAAGGTACCTTACAGCTCTACACCTAGTTCATATTTCAGCACACAGATTCCTAAGCACAGTCATCAGTATCAAGGGCTCAGTATTGGACCATCCTTCCTTGTTGATCTTTGCTGTTGCACTTGGGGGATTATTGTTGTTCCATTGGGGAATGTGACAGAGCTCCCCTGAGTAGGCACTCAGCACTTCCTCAGTTGAAGTTCGTAACTGTAACTACTATAAAAATATCCAACATATATCCTAGCATATTTATGTTTCCTATATACCTGCCCTGGAGAACTCCCCTCTACCCATGTGCCCCCCATCAATAACACCCTACACCAGAGTTCCTCCCCTGCCCTATTGAACCTCTCTGTGGTCCAAAACTTCTTCAACAATGAATCCTAATATACTGCCAAATTCAATTAATAGGAAATGGAAATACACTGATGAGTTTAAAGTTTAGAAATAGAATACATAGTAATTTAGAAATACTAAAATAAAGTAAAAATAAGTTGGTGTATTAATAAAATGAAAAATATTATAAAGCTTTGTCTCTAATATTTTGCCTTTCATCACTATAATAGGTGTTCCCTTGTATGTACAGTGGCTAGGCACTTTCATTTCTTCCACAGTGTCTACATGTACATCCTTTCTTTTTTTTTCTAATTTTTAATTTTGTCTTCAAAAAAGCTTTAGATGACAGTAATTCACATACGCAATATAGGGGACTCCCAGATATCCATCATCGAGCCCTTTTCCCCTTTCCCAAGCAATGATCTCTTTACATGTTCAGTTATATTTGCTGCAGGTGATGTACAAATTTTGAAACATAGTTAACAAACATGGTTCCATTTGGGTTTAAATTATTGTTTATATTTTAGACTGTACAAATTTCTAAATTTTTAGTTTCCTTATGTTTTACATTACAGTTTACATTTTAGTTTATAGACTTTTGTACACTTTAGATGTAAGTTCACATGTCCATCATTGCATGACCTTGTGGAGCACTTCCAATGCCCCCCAGTTCCCTGCTTCCATCCATGCTATATCTCTTCCCCCTCCCCTCAGGGCACACAGTGTCACTCAGTCTTCACTACTTGAGGAACCATATTTACAGATACTGCAACAATGCTGAAGGTTTGACATACTAGACTGCCCTAAATAATTGGGAGCCAGTGATCCTCTTGAGAGACACAGTTCCCTCTCTTTGGGAACATCAGGTCTCTCCAGGATGTGGGTACAACTTCACACTCGTTTATGGGCCTCCAACCAATGATATAACACACTATGACAAAATAAGCACTCCCATACTCCCTAGAAGCTTACCCCTATACCAGATGCTCCCCCACTTAGCACCTTAAACACATGATCCTTCCTTTATATATTTTATAAAGAGTTTTCTCAATGGTAGAGTTTCAACCATATATCTGATGTTCTCCCATATTCAATGATTCCCCCCAGCCCTCTCCCCAATTCCTTGGGTCAACTGACTCATTGTCCCAACCCTAGCCCCTCTCAAACCCACAAAGCCCCACTGAAATGTATCCTTATGCCCCCATTTTATCCCTTCCCTGTAAAAACACTTACCTCCAGCTTGTCATAGACTTCACCCATGTAGGCATCAGCTTACAACCTTCCTCTCGATCCCAGATTCCTTTAAGTCTATCTTCCAGTCTTTAGCTTCCTAAGACACCTAGGTTTGCTTGTTTCATATCAGAGAGGTCATATAGTATTTGTCCTTCAATGCCTGGGTTGCTTCACTCAACATAAGGTTCCAAAGATTCATCCATGTTATCACTTGTGTTTGTACTGTATTCCTTCTTATAGCTGAGTGTATTCCATTTTATGTACATACCACATTTTATTTATCCATTCATCCATTGATGGGCATTTGTGTTGATTCCAACATTTGGCAATAGTGAATAATATTGCTATGAACATTGGTGTACATATATCAGTTTGTGTCCTTATTTTCAGATCTTCTGGGTATATACCCAGCAGTGGAATTGCTGGGTCATATGGCAAATCTATAGGGAACTTTTTGAGAAACTGCCAATCAGTCCTCGAGAATGGCTGGATCCTTCTGCATTCCCACCTGCAGTGGACGAGTGTTCCCATTCCTCCAAATCCTCTCCAGCACTTGTAGAGTTGCTTTTTTGATAGCTGCCAGTCTTATGGGACTAAGATGGTATCTCATTGTAGTTTTGATTTGCATTTCCCTAATAGCTAGTGATTTTGATCATTTTTCATGGGCTTTATAGTCATTTTTATTTCTTCTTTGGAGAAGCATCTGTTCAAAACTTTTCCCATTATTTAAAATGGGTTGTTTGTCTTTTTATTTTCAAGATATAGGAGTTCTTTATATATACAGGATATAAATAAGTCTCTTATCAGATACATGGTTACCAAATATTTTCTCCCATTGTGTAGGCTCTCTTTTCATTTTCATGACAAACTCCTGTAAGGTGCGACAGGCTTTAATTTTGAGGAAGTCCCATTGATCTATTTGTTCTTTTGCTGCTCGTGCTTTGGGTGTGAAGCTCATGAAGCCATTTCCTATTACAAGATCCTGTAGATGCTTTCCTACATTGTTTTCCAAGGTCTTTATGGTCTTGGCCCTTACATTTAGGTTTTTGATCCATCTTGAGTTGATTTTTGTATAAGGTGTGAAATGGTAATCATCTTTCCTTCATTTACATATTGATATCTAATTCTCAAGACACCATTTGTTGATGAGGCCACTGTCTCCCAGTTGAGTGGGTTTGGTGGCCTTGTTGAATATCAGATGACTGTACATATGAGGATCTATATCAGAACTCTCAATTTGGTTCCATTGATCAGAGTGTCTATCCTTGTGCCAATACCATGCTGTTTTCCCTACTGCAGCTTTGTAGTATGTTTTGAAGTCCAGTAGTGTGATTCCTCCAGTTACATTTTTCTTTTTCAAAATATTTTTGGCTGTTCAGAGCCTCTTTCCTTTCCAAATGAATTTCATAGTTAGTTTTTCTAGTTCATTTAAAAAATGCTGTGTAGATTTTTACTGGGATTGCATTGAATGTGTAGATCAGTTTTGGTAGGATAGATATCTTAATAATATTTAGTCTTCCTATCCATGAACAGGGAATATTCTTCCATTTGTTTAGGTCTTCTTTGATTTCCTTGAGTAGTTTTGTGTATTTTTCTTTTACATTTTTGGTTAAATTTATTCTTCAGTATTTGATTTTTTAATTTACTATTGTAAATGGTATTTGTTTCTTGATTTCCTCCTCAGATTGCTCATCAAGGTGTGCAGAAATGCTACTGATTTTTGTGCATTGATTTTATACCCTGTGACTTTGCTGAACTCATTTATAAGTTCTAGAAGTTTTGTTGTAGACTTCTCAGGGCTTTCTATGTATAGGATCATGTCATCTGCAAATAGTGAAATTTTGACTTCTTCCTTTCCTATTTGGATTCCTTTTATATCTGGGTCTTGCCTCAGTGCTTGAGCAAGTACTTCTAACATAATGTAAAATAGAAGGAGTGATAGTGGGTATCCTTGTCTTGTTCCTGATCTTAGAGGGAAAGATTTTAGGAATTCACCATTGTAAATGATGTTAGCTGTGGGTTTTTCATATACACCCTTTATTATGTTCAGAAAGTTTCCATCTATTCTGATCTTTTGCAGTGTTTTTATCAAGAAAAGGTGCTGTATTTTGTCAAATGCTTTTTCTGCAGCAATAGATATGATTATGTGATTTTTTTTTCCTTCACTCTGTCTATCTGGTGTATTACATTAATTGATTTTCTTATGTTGAACCATCCTTGCCCAGCAACTGGCAGGTCTCAGTGATCGCCATGGCTCTTAGCTCTACGGAAAGGGATTTACTTTCCCACAGCTTCCGAGTTCAGTATTAGAAACCCACAGTTCTACCTTGAGCAAACACCAATTCTGCTGCAGTCTTGCCACACTGATGTCCAGACACCTCCCTCCCTGCAGGTTCCCAAAACAGCCTGCTCCTGTAGGACTCCATCACCACACAGCCAATAGTTCCTAAGAGAGATGACGACGGTGTACTTACTTGGATGCCATCTTGCCCCACCTCCTTAAGAATCCTATGTGTAGAGTTAAAGTTATGAGGTGATGATATAGAGATAAAAGAAGACTAGAAATGGATTTGATACAGGGGTTTTCCATTATAAAAAGTGATGGAGGTTTGAAACCTAAGCAGTAAAATTTTCTCTGCATCTGCAAAATATCATAAAATTAGTTAAACCCCTACAAAAGTAACCTGAGCAGGAATAATGATATTCCAAATATCCACTATGTCAAGAGACCAACCATCATTGTATCTACCCCTTCACTAATTTTGTAAGTTCATGTTTTGAAGTGTATTTATAGATTATAAAATTTATAACAGAGAAATCTAGTGTATTACTTAAATTTAATCAGTAAGAAATTGTTCTAAAGCATAAAGTCATCTCTTATAAAAAGTTAAGGATGGTCATGCTGTTTTGTATACATTTAAGTTTATTTTGTCTTTTCTGCTGGATGTTTTTTAAACCACAATACTATGTAATATCGAATATTTTAAGACATTTTGATTCATGATATTTCATAATTCTTTTTTTAATTTAGCCTTACTTCAAATAAATATTTTGTTTAGTTTCATAGCTCCTGATCATGAATTCAGACAATCTGGTTCGAATGATCTTATTTCCCTGAATTATTCTCTTGCATATTAGTTTGTGAGTGAAGAGCATAAGGATTTATACCAAGCAAATTATCCTCCTCAGAAATTATATGATGGTAAAATTGGGGCGAGGGAAAATAAAAGAAATATTTATATCCAGTCAAGAATAAAACATTTCTAATGAGTTTTGAAGGGAAACTGAAAAATATTTAGAATAATAAAAAAGCTAACAGTTTTATTAACATATGCCAATCCCTGTGCTTAACTCCTTACCTGAATTATTTCAGTCAATCCTCACCAAAATCCTATGAAGTTGTTTCAGTGTTTTAAACTTTTTTTATTACTTTTAAAAATTTTATTAATTTTTTTAAGTTCCCCTCTGTACCCACGGCTCCCTCGTCTGTCTGTTCGGTGTCTGCTCAACTTCTTAAGAAGGCACTGGAAATTGAACCCAGGACCTGTCATGTGGGAGGCAGGGTACCAAATTGCTTGAACCACATCCCCTACTACAGTTTTAAAGTTGAAGAAATGAAGGATCATGGAGATTCATCCATTTTTGTAAGGCCATAACTCCAAAATGATGGAGCTGCAATTTGCGGTAGATTTTTCATTCTTTGCTTTTTTCTACTATGATAATATGTAAAACAATGCAGTAAGCCTCTGTGGATGCACTGTTGAAAAGCTCTTGGGTTCCATGTGTCTCTGATGCAACCCTGACTCTAAAGAAAAGGACTAACCAAAACAAATCCTTATCTTCAGACCTCAATCCTAAGAAAACTCCACCCAGCTTTTGAGAATAACTGAGACAATGCTGGTTTCATAGATTCAGGGCCTCTGTTTTATTAAGCACAGAGAAGAATCATTGTTTCCATGTTCAGAATGTTTATTATTTGAAAAATCAAATACAACTAAACTAAAAAGCTTGAGAAAAATAGAAAGCGCCAGTAATCTTTTTTGCATGTGAAAAGGGTCTCCTTTCCTTATCGCAATGCCTTCTTGGTGAATCTTTAAGGACTCAATAGACATGAACTCCCACAGCTGTTTGCTCCCCCTGAGGAGGCTCCTCCATGTTCCTCCTCTCTCTCTGGTGTTGCACAGCATTTCAACATGCGCACACCTTTCCATACCCTCGCCAGCAACTTCATGCCTGATTATTCCTCTTGACTCCACTCTGCTGAGCAAGTCTGTCCTGGCCGTCCCATGCCATAGTCATATTACTACTGCCATTCTAGGCAGATGTTCTTCAAGTGAAACCTTTGAAATCTTAATAGAAAAACATAAGCATCTTCTGGAGCAGTGATACGGTCACACTTATATTCAGTCCTCATTCAACTAACATCTATTTAATACATCGGTTCATTATTACTATGTATTAGTATATTCGTGAGCACTAATATTGGTACATCTATTAGAGTGCAATTTCATTAGAAAATCCCATGTGGGAAAAAAACTTGATTAATAGATTTTATCAGTCATTATAGTGAATTAATGCATTATGATTCAATAGAAACCCTTTTCTGATAAGGAAGGGAATGAGAGGGAATCAAAATTTCACAAAGACCATGCATTTCTGAACACTGGTCAAAATGGAGTTTTAGTGTGCATGGCAATGAAAATTATTAACTAAGGTGGATAACCTGAAAGTTCATAAAATATTTCTGAAGGAATAATGTTTTCAAGTTGTATGTCATATTCAACTTAAAATATGTTAAAACTAAAAAGTCTGAAATTTTTTCCAAAGAAACAATAGCCATTATTGAACTCCAGAGATAGATTTGAAAAGGAGGTATTATAAATATGGAGATAGATAAGTGAATTAAAGATGCTGCATTTTGCACCTCATCTGTCCAGGTTATCATAATTCAGCTCATTTAATTTGCCTTGAAGAGAGCTGCACAGCTAACTTGATTTTTCAAATAACTTTCAGTTTAAAAGTTATTCCCCAGAGCTTTAAGTTGTAAGCCACTTTCAATTAAAGGCAGGTTGTGTAAAAAGAAGTAGGCATAACCATTATTCAGTTTAATTCTGTTCAAGACAGAAGAAATGAGAAGGTGAACTTTAAGAATGGGAACTGTGTTCACTTACCCTAGCCAATAGGCAGTGAGATCTTCCTAGGGCAGTCTAGCGTGTTGGGGAAGCTGCCTGGAAATCCTGGACTCAGGATCACGGCCCCAGCTGGACAATGTTCCTCCACATGTGGCTGTTAAATGAACAACAGCGTCAGTCCCGTCCCGTGAGGGCATGCTTGTCTCCCAAAAATATGTAATTCATAAACTTTACCGTGCTAAGTGAAAGCAAGTCTTCAGAACTGAATTTTGCTTCTAATTACAGCATGTAATACAAACATTTTACTTTAGTTGCTTAAGGGACCTTTGCTCCCTCTTTACTATGAATCTGTTAAAGGATAAAGACAATTTCTCAAAATGTACCTGTTCCTCATACATAGAGGTTCTCAGTAAAAATTAAATTAATGTTTACATATTGTCACATATCTTTACTAGAAAGTATTTGTTAACGATATGCTACATACTATGCAGAGATAAATGTATCAATTTTCACAACAGCCCTAAAAAGTTGATATTATTTATTTATTTATTTAGGACCTACCAAGGATTGAAACTGGGACCTCGTGTGTGCAAAGCAGATGCTTAACCACTGAGCTCCACCCACTCTGCTTGATATTAATATTATTCTCATTTTACAGATAATGAAATCAAGCCTTAAATAGATTAAGAAATTTGTCTAAGTAAGTAGCAGAACTAGAATACAATTCTAGGTGTCTGATTCCAGAACCTAATTTGAATCAGCTTACATGAACTTCAGATTTCTTTTCAATTTTGGCATTCAGCTAACCCTAACCACTTTCTCCTCAGGAAATCATATGTTGTTGACATGAGAATGCCTGTAAGTTCATCTTTCTGGCCTTTGCGTGGCTATTCTACATTATATTTTACTGTATCTCAGACTTGACTATAAAGAGACATAAGTCATTTTGTAACAAACATGCTAAATATTATGCATTGAAGTAAATGAAATTCTAATATTTGATCATTTGTGACCTAGTCAAGTGGCAGTTACATATATTTCAAACTAATAGTCCATAGCTGTACCACTGTTTGCCAGGTTGCCACATTAAAAGACTTTATTTGTATTTTAACAATGCTCTCATTACCCAGACTCTTTTTGGAAGCTCTCTTTCAGAAGTCCTTCAGAACCCGTAGTGGAGTCTTTTAACTTTTTTTCATCAAGGTAGAAAAGATTTATTTTTAGAGAGTAATCCAATACAAGAAAATATCTAGAAGATGCACAGAGGCAAGTCTAGTGAATATGGCAATTGCTCAAGCCAGGGAATCATCATCTGGTTCCCAATCAGTGTGCAAAATAACAAGTTAAAAAATAATATACTTTCTTGGTATAAGTCAAGAATTACAGAAAAGTTCAGAAAGCATGAACTTTATTGATATAAATCTTGACTTAAGGATTGACAAACTCTTATATGGGTACCCTGTAAAGGGCCTGAGTTTTAGAGTTCACTGCCAATACCAATGCTTGTGTTTAATAAAGGTCAAGATTTATGTTAATGTGATGGCAGATAAATATGTAGTCATAGATACTGGGTACATTTCCTATCACACATAAAATAATAACCCAATTACTTAAGTACTTAATTGTAAACACATGTAATCCTATATTTTTCCTAAAAAACATAAGAATCAATGAATGAGGATGAGCTATACATTAATCTTTTTTCCTTTGTCATATTTAAAAATGTAGTATGTGGACCTGTCTTGATTATTTTACATTTATTCAATGCTACCATCAGTGTTTGCCTTTTCCCCATAGCTTAGTTATAACCATTTCATGGACCGACCTTCCACTTCCAGTGTTAATCCCTTCCAAGTAAACAGCACACTTCAGGAAATTTTGGGTAAAAACGGTATTTCAAAGAATAAGTTGTTTAATTTTATAAAATAGGTAGGGATTTCAAACGTTACTGGATTTATATTATTTTGGGCAGATTCATGATTTTTTCTAAAGAAAATATACAATTTTACTAAGCGCACCTGTCCTCCCCTGCTGGAGAGGCTGTAAATTGTAGTTATGAATCGAGAGAGTCCAACTAAATCCATCCCTGGGACAGCTCTGTTGCAGGGCCTCGGTCAATTGCAAGAGCACTCTGTGATTTGTCACCATACTTAAGACAGTTAAGATTTCCTAAGTCCTGAGAACAATGTCTGACACTTAGCAAATTTAAAAGAAGCATTTGTTATATAGACTGTGCTCATTAGTACTCTTACTTAATTGAAAAAAACAACAACAACAGGACTTGAGATTTTCAGGTGCTAATAAATAAAACAGTATTTCTTTATTGATTTCTACTACTAAAATTTCCCAGTTTGGATTAATCTGCTAACATTAAGAAAATCTTTCAAAATCAATCCTTGAGATTTAATACAGATTGTTTGTGAGTTTTCCAATTAAAAGCTGATGATTCTACCTCTCTGTATACCTTGTTAGGAATTAGGCACAAAAACATGTTACCGTAATTTAAATATTTTCAATATTTGTGAATATGCAAGACATTTTAAGTAAAAATATAAAGTCAATTATATTTTGCTAATATAAGTTATCTATTCAAAATAAAATCTTTCATTACATAATATTGAGTGGCAGCAATGGCATATTATTTGATTAAGTGCTTATTAGGAAATGGTGTCATATTAAAGTTTAAAATATTTCAATTCCCAAGTTTAAGGAATGGCAGGGAGAGAGCTTAGCTCACTACAGTAGGTACATTGACCATCATTTTATTTCTCCCTTCCCAATCAAGCCTAGGATTTTAAACCCCCATACAAATAACTTTGAGTTTTAGGTGACATGTTAATGTAGATACTCATTTCACTGAGAAAAGCTTTCAAAAAATAAGAAATTAGTCATCAAAGGATATTTTTCACTTGAAAACAAATATAATATGGTGAACATTGTATAGACATGTATCATTTCTTGGAAGGACTTTCATATAGGCTGCAGTTTTGTTTTTTGTTTGTTTGTTTTACAGGTTTGGTTTAGTTTTACTTTCCTTGGTATACAATAGCATCTGTTTCCTATTTAAGGTAGTTAAATTGTATGTTACTAAAAACATTTAATACTTAAGATTTGTTTGAGAAGTGGGGAAATCAGGCTGTCAGAAGAGCATGAAACACAAAAGGGAAGAAATGCCTTGTTTTCCCTATGGGGACCTGAACAACACACTCCACTCTCATATTCCTTTACAAACCGTATCATAAACAGAATGTAAATAGCTTGGAGGAAAATTCTGAGATTATGGCCTTTGAAATTGCTTGGACTGTGGAATAAACACATTCAGAATATCAAGTTCTATTTTTGGCAGGGAGAATTATATAAAAATCGTGCTAAATGACACAGAGAAACTATTCTGGGAGTAAGCTTATCTGTGGTTTAACCACAAAATAAATAACAGAAATTTGACTACTTTTTCTATACATTTGTTTAGAACAAATATGCTCCTTGCCAGAGTTCATATAAAATGCAATTTTAGAAACTTCTACTTTGTATTTCTTATCCAAATCTATCACCTGATTCCTTGCACACTACTTGGCATATTGAAGGCAACTGATGATGATTTATTGAATTGCATCATGAGAACAGTTTGCAAAACAGAATAAACTCGTGGCTCCAAAGCAGACCCAATAACTGAGTTCCCAGGACAGTACTTTTAGGGGTTGGGGAGATATTATACTTTGTCCTTAAGAATTTTATCTGCATGGTTATTTGGAGAGAATACATTTTGAAATAAACTAATTATGATGAAAAGATGCTCAACTTGGGAATAGTGCTTTACTATTTAGAATTTTTTTTCACATGATAATGAACACTACCAGCATGCATGGTTAATGTGGATACTTTGATTCACAAACTAGGTGAAAGGAAATACATTCGTTCTTCAGGTGCAAATCTAGGGCTTTAGCTTTAAATAAGCTGGCCAAGGATTACTATGTCGGGCCCTTTTTATGAACACGAACTCAAAAGAAAAATACCTGCAATGTGTACCCCAGTTCACACTGAAAGGAGAGAACATCGTTGACCATGTACCGATGCCCTGTTTTGATGCCTTTGCTCCAAAGGGTTGTTTCTTGGCAGGCAGCAAGTCCTACAGTTGCAGAAATGCAAATATAAAGATTTAGAAATTATATGATATAAAGAGTACCTTTATGGCCTGAATAATAAAAGGAGCATTTTTTCTATTGTTCCCCTCCTGTAGAAATGAACAGAGCCTTGAACTCTTTCTCTTCTTCTTTTGCAAAGAAGGATTTACACAATTCCAGAGTTTTAAGCTAATTTGTAAATATTAGCTTATTACATTCCTATAACATAAAACCAAGTCTTTTTATAATGATAAAATTTGTTACATCTATGCTTAGTATAAAATGCCCCAGTTCTAATCCATAAATATTTTAAAGTGCTAAAAAGTTATTTGTAATTATATGCAAAACCCCATGATTTTCCTCTCTTGCAGTATTTTTTTCAAGCATATTCTGCAATCCTTATTAAAAAAAAATTAAGTGTGAATCTGGGAATTACATCCATCCATAAAAATAGTATGAGAACAGATATTTTATGTTCAATAGCACATTCTCTCTCTCTATTTAAATACCATAAAGCTTTCTCCTAAACTCTTATGTAGGCAGAACCAATATTTATAGATCTTGAAGCTATAATCAGATATTTTACTAAACTAAATTGCTTTCAGGTCACTCATAAATAAAAAGAAATGCAGCATGTAGTATTAGAATTCAGCCCAAAATATCAGATAAATTAACTCTAAATATTACTTAATATTGCTAGTTATCTACACAAACATTTCCTATAAGAATAAGCAAAGTATGCCACTACAGTATTTTGTAGACGCAGAAGTGCACTGAAAAGGTTGATAAAGACCCACTGACTTCAAATAATCTCTCCCACCATTCCACAACCTTTTCTTCCCAGGTTAAATATACCAATGGATTACTCAGGAAAGGTGAAAAATAGGGGAGAAGGATTTCTGTAGAGTAGATCACTTAAAAATCTTTATGTGGCCTTGAAATTTAACACTTACATTAATGAACATATCAGAAATGCTAATTAACTAGGACACAGAGGAATGGGGCTGGAGTAGGATAGGTGGGTAAGGGTGAGAAACATTACTTTATCCAGAGGAACACACTGGTATGAAGACAGTCCCAGCTCCATCATTTGCATAATGCAAAAGGAAAATGTATGTTGCCCTGTCTTGCTCATGAGACTGAGCCACATGTGTGGCTGGTGCAGCTAGCACTGCTCCTCCATTCACACACATGCTCCTCTGTCCTACTGGACTCCACTTACAAAACATAAGTTCTCAAAGACAAAATTGTTAAAACTGTACAGGTTGCATATGTATGAAGCAGACAATGGATCTAGGCTAGAGAATCTGGACAGGCAGCCATTGGAGGTGTTAGATAATTGAAGTGGGAAGGTGAAATTGCCAAGAAACAACCTTTGAGGTGCACTCAGTCTATCTGCTTACGGTATGCTGCTAATGGCAAAGATCCTCTACTTGCTAGCTTTTCAAAGCCTGATGCAGACCTTGTTGGAAATGCAAAGTCACAGGCTCACTTATTCAGAATCTACGTATTAGCACCATTTAGGTGATTTATATGTATTAAAGTTTGAAAAAGACTGGTCTGCTTCACTTCACCCACATTAATGAGAATATAAAACAAAGAAAGAGAAGTGGATCCTTTTTATCTTAGTTTGTTCATTGACAATACCAGGCTATAGAAATTGTGTCCCTGGTACATAAACTAGCTCAATAAGTTTGAGTCATAAAATACATTGATTCTATATGGGATAAATATATATGAGCTGTCTCATGAAGGTATTTTTTTAAATTTAGTGTTGAAATTAATTTCTCCCTAAATGGCTTCATTTTAGAAAACATAAAACACCTTATACATTAAGCAGCAATAATTTTTTTTTTTTTTAGGAAATTTTTTTTTATTGACTTTGTAATAATATTACATTAAAAATATATATGTGAGGTCCCATTCAACCCCACCCCCCCACCCCCCTCTCCCCCCCCCCAACAACACTCGTTCCCATCATCATGACACATCCATTGGATTTGGTAAGTACATTTTTGGGCACCTCTGCACCTCATAGACAATGGTTCACATCATGGCCCATACTCTCCTCCATTCCATCCAGTGGGCCCTGTGAGGATTTACAATGTCCGGTGATTACCTCTGAAGCACCATCCAGGGCAGCTCCATGTCCCAAAGATGCCTCCACCTCTCATCTCTTCCTGCCTTTCCCCATACCCATCGTCCACCATGTCCACTTTTCCCAATCCAATGCCACCTCTTCTATGTGGACATTGGATTGGTTGTGTCCATTGCACCTCTATGTCAAGAGGAGGCTCAGATTCCACATGGATGAAGCAGCAATAATTTTTATTCCTAGATTAGAATTCCAAACCATTGATAGCTTTTCATAGAAGACAAAATTGCTAAGTATGGAAAACTACAACCACTTAGCTCCTTAACTTGTTTTATTAGTCTAAGTCTAATTTATCTCTCCCCATTTTTAATTTTAGAATATAGATTTTAACTACATTTAAATTTCACCTTTTTTTTTTTTGGTTAGAATTTGGCAGGTTTTCCTAACATATAACTCATTTAGGTTTTACTTTCACCTTGAAAATATATACTTAAAATACTCTTGGTAGAACCATGGTGTTTTATTTAACAGTATCAACAGATATATTGATTTGATCCTTTCAAATATTAAAATTTAGACATTTTAAAAATATGCTGGCTTATATAATTAGGATTAAATTGAATATCTCAAATAGATGTTTATAATCCTGGGATTCTAATCTGGGAAAGCAAAGAAAACAAAACAAAGCCATAAAAAGACAAGCACCCTAATCTGAACAGAAATACAGTTTAATGACTTCACCCACCATGGTCCTTAAAATATAAAAGCTTTGAATCAGACCAAAACAATAAGCCTCATCATGTCTCTGGAATTTATTGTAGACATTATTTCAAAATGATTATACAAGTTTCAAAATACAGTTTGTTTAAAACTTACAAATGAAAATTACTCTGAAACACATGATAAACATGCAATTTTTATTAAATATTTAGAAAAGGAAAAATAGGACTTTTGTAGATAAAATGAGTTGAAATAAATTTGGACAATTTTCTTCTACTTGGCATTTCCTTTATATTGATTGACATAGTGGATGGATTTTTGTTGGAGATTTGGACCTGAAGGGTATTGGGAATGAAAGAGAAAAGGGGAAAGGAATGAGCAAGAGAGCTGGGATCAGGGGGTCTGTGAGTAATAACTCCTCAGACAACTATATTGTTTACAAGGGGCTCTCTATATACTCCAGTGTATGTGACAACAAGCAGGAACACATAGCCTACGTGACAATAAGCAGGACCATGTACGAGACATCAGGCAGTATTACCCATAGTCTAAGGAATTTTAAAAAATCTTATCTCAAGGTACAAAGTCTAAGTGTTCTATTCACTACAAAAGGTATGTGCTCATCTTTTCTTTCAGCCTTTAACAGCTTCATCCCATTTGCTGGGAACTCTTAATTACCACATTCCTTAGGTTGCAAGTGTAGCCATGGAGACAGCACATCTCTCCTTGTGAGGCCACTGTGCCTCAGTTTCCAACATCTCTCCCTTTTTGTTTTAGTCGAGGTGACCGTGCCTGTCTTAGGTTGCCCTCCTCTGAGAGTCTTACCCATCATTGACTACTGGCCAAGGTCTTCGACTTGGGGTAATTATTGAAGTGCTTTTGCTAGTACCAGATTATTTGCATGACCCATACCTGTTACACTTTGCAATTTTCTTTGAAAGCACTGTCTGGCACAGGTGAGAATCATGAGCAACAGAACAAATATGATTAGCCCTATTCCTAAAGGTGACAGGAAATGCTGTGATTTCCACCAATTAACTGGGTTAAATTTTATAATATGTGAAATCACATCTGAGAAAATATCCGTATCATTGGCTACATGAATTGATTTTGAGACATTTCTAATATTTTTCTTTGTAATTCCATTATTTCCAGAGAGATATTTTTTTATGGCCTAGCAAATGATTCTTAATTTCCCCCCATTCTATATCAGATGAATTATAGGCAAGAGGAATAATACAAAAGTTGCTTTCATTCCAATCACATCTCAATCCCCTTAACAAATTTAAATTATACAATTGATCTCCAATATGCAAACCAGCAGATTCTAAATCTGATTATTTAACTGTTCATTAACCTGATTATTTAACTGTTCATCAATGTACTCTTGGCTATGCCACAAATCACTAGCATTTTTATGCCAATCATGCACGTATTGTTGAGTATGAACAGTCTCATGCAAGGCAACAGCAGTGGTTGCAGCAGCTGTGATGATTCCAATTAGTCCCATTATACTAATTATTAGGAGTCCAATAAATCTTTTTGTCTGTTTCATGATTTCTTTTGCCATTGGAGCAATAGCTGACTTTCAGGTGATGACTGCCATATTTGGTTCATTTGGACAGGAATCCATATACCTCGTCATCTTCTGGTTATTGTGATAGTGTCTCCATCCTGCAACACACTTTCTGACAGACATGTATACAAGGCACCATTCTTATAAAACAAGGCATTATCTTTTATGGTTACTTTTCCAGTAATGAATATGAAAGGATCCCTGACACATGCTTTCAATTGATAGGTTTTATTTAATTGTAGATATTGACCTGTTTGACTGTAATTACTAATCCATTCATAAGTAGGGGCAATTCCAAGAAATACTTTCCACAAGTTTTTATGTATTTTAAGATTATAGGTGTCATTAATCCAAGGGGTTGGTAACCAGTAAAATTGTTAATATATACCACGTCTTTACCCAAGAATAGAGATTCTGACTCGTTGACCCTTGTTGTTAAGTCCATACCATATAAATCTGCTGTTATATTTTTTGGGAGTTTCCATAGGAGCACTTTCCCACATTATTCCATATGAATCATTAAAAATGACAGATCCTCTTCCTATATGGCATTCCTGCCATCCCTCTTTCTTTTCAGGTTTTTGCAGTGGACAATTATAATTTTGCTTTTTAGTTACTGAAGAATTATATAAAGGAAACAAAGTTATTAATAATTTTGTACCATTATTTTTCATGGTAACCATAGTCCGATTTTTTGTTTGCATGCAAGGGGGACTTTTCCCAATACATAATGGTCTAAGATCAAAAGGAAGGATAAGATTATATATTTCCTTCCCTTCTTCATCAAGTTTTAAGGGTAGTCTGTCATTTATAGGCCCAGGAAACACATGTGTTTTATTCAAAAATACAGGAAATGATGGGTCTCACCATGGTAGAGCATGTACTAGAGGTGGGTTAGGAATATATGCCCAATAAGTGTGATTTTCACCTGCATGACCCAGAGTTACCATTGACATGACCAGAAGAGGAGAAATCATTGTCAAAATTCTCTTTCTTCTTCTCTATTCATGGTTTAATCCATTGAGCTGGCAGCCAAATTTGTTCCCCATCTTCTGTAATGACAAGAGCATATCCTCGACCCATACTTTAACCTTTCCCTTTTGCCAAGTGTTAATTAGTACATCTTTCCAATATATTAGCTGATATTTAGCTGAGTCACACAATACCTTTTCTTTATTCTTATTCAATGCATAATGCCATTCAGCAGGTGTTATTGAATCAAATACATTAAGGAAATTTAAAGTGAATAAAACTTTTGCCAATTGGTACTGTGGTACTGTAATGCCATCATCTCCCCCTTTTTGTTTTAATAACATTTGCTTAAGGATGTGATGTGACTGTTCAACTATGGCCTGAACTGTGGGATTATAAGGAATTCCTGTGACATGAGCAATGGAATATTTAGAGCAAAATGTTGCAAACTGTTTGCCAAAATAAGCTGGATCATTATCAGTTTTGATTTCTGCAGGGCATCCCATAACTGCAAAGGCAGACCACAAATGTGAACGAACATGACAAAACCTTTCCCCACTGTGTGCTGTAGCTTAGGCAAAGTGAGAATAAGTATCAATACAAACATGAACATATTGCAATTTACCAAAAGTTGGAACATGTGTAACATCCATTTGCCAGATCTGATTTGGAGCCAGCCCTCGGGGATTAGTGCCTTTATCAAATGGTGCTGACACGAGAGGGCCACAGGTAGAACAATGTTTTATAATATCTTGTGCTTGTAATTTTGTTAAAGATGGATATTTATGTCGCAATCCCTTAGTATTTATGTGAGTTAGAGCACGATATTTGGCAGCATCCTGTCTAGACCCTACCAGAATATCTGCTCGTGCATTATGTGTGGATAAGGGGCCAGGTAAAGCAGAATGTGATAGAATATGGGTAATGTACAGAGAATTTACTCGTTGATGAATGAGTGCCTACAATTGCAGAACATTTGAGAAAGCTCATCAGTTACAGAGATATTAGCAGTTTCAATTTGAGCAACGGTTAAGCAAACATACTCAGAGTCAGAAATAATATTGAGAGGCTCTTTAAAAGTTTGTAGGACCATGAGAACAGCTGATAATTCTGTACGTTGTGCAGAATTACGCAGTGTTTGCCAAACCTTTTCTGTAAAAGGAGTGACATAAGCCGCTTCACCATTGCTACTACCATCTGTGAAAATGGTAAGTGCATTTTCAATTGGAAATGACTTAACTATTTTTGGTAAAATCCAAGTTGTTTTCCGTAAGAATGTTAACAGCTTAGAAGTGGGGTAATGGTTATCAACAATTCCCTGAAAACCACTAATAGCAACTTGCCATTGTGTATTTATAGCATAAAGATGTTTAATTTCATCATTAGACAGACTACATATTATTCGATCAGGATCAGTCCCTTTAAGTTGCATGAGACGTAATCGTCCTTTAGCAATAGAAATAAGTTTTTGTAACTATGTTTGCAATCTTTTTTGTTTATTACTGGGGATAAACACCCACTCTAATATGCCATCTTGCCAGAACAGGGTGGTAGGAGATTGCGGGGTAGAAAAAAATCACCAAGTCTATGGTTTTGTCAGGATCTATTTGAGTCAATTGTCCCTATGAAATTCGTTCTTCAATGAGATTTAATTCCTTTTCTGCCTCTGAGGATAATTTCCTCGGACTTAGGAGGGCAGGCTCTCCTTCTAAAGTTTGAAATAGGTGCTGCAACATGTAGTTAGGAATGCCTAGAGTAGGACGAATCCAATTAGTATCCCCTAGAAGTTTTTGAAAGTCATTTAAGGTTTTTAATTTATCACGTCACAATTGTATTTCCTGTGGGCGTGGGCGTCCATTTGCCAATTGCATACCTAGATAATAGGGGGGATTCTGCTGAACTTTTTCAGGGGCAATCTGTAATCGATACTCAGGAAACACCTTTTCAGCATAGTGAAACAATTGCTGTGACTTGTCATTTGAAGAATGTGCAAATAATATATTATTCATGTAATAAATAATCATAGCTTTTGGAAACCTTTTTCTTAGCACCTGTAGAGGTTGATGAATGAATAATTGATACATGGTAGGACTGTTCATCATGCCCTGAGGCAACACACACCACTGATATCTCTGCATAGGGGATTGATTATTTACAGCGGGAACAGAAAAGGCGAATTTCTCTTTATCAGAAGGATGCAAAGGAATAGTAAAGAAACAATCTTTCTAATCTATAATAATCAAAGACCAATTCTTAGGAACCATAGAGGGCTGTGGAACCCCATAGGGCTCATAACCTTATTAACACCTCTTACATCAGTTACCATTCACCATTTTCCAGATTTCTTTTTTATAACAAACACTGGAGAATTCCAAGGACTATTTGAGGGTGCAATATGTTTTTGAGATAATTGTTCTTTTACTAAACAATGAAGCGCATTGAGTTTTTCCACAGGTAGTGGCCATCAATCAACCCACACTAGTGTTTCTGTAAGCCAGGTTATGGGAATAGTAATGCCCTTTATTGCAATGGCCCCTATGTTAAATTTTGCATCTCTGAATCCTGTCTCAGTGTAACAGAACCAAGTCTTCTACGATCCCCTTGTTAACGTATGTTAGGGTTATACTGCATATCCATGAATAAAGCTTTTGCCTGCTCAAACAATGTAGGAATGTGAACAAAAGCTCCCCACTGACTAAGTAAATCATGGCCTCATAAATTAAGTCCAACATCAGCCACATAAGGTTGTAGCATAGATTTTTGCCCATCAGGTCCTAATACATCAAAAATAGAGGTACTCTGATAAATATCTGTCATAGTGCCAATGCCAGTAAAGACTGTTGAGACTTTTTGTAACTTCCATGACTGAGGTCAATATCATTTAGCAATGATGGACACATCAGCTCCTGTGTCTATTAATCCCAAAAACACTTTTCCATCAATAGTAATAGTAACTTCAGGCCAATCATCACCTACAAAAGTTTGCCAATAAATATCATTCCCCATAGACCCAAATCCCCCATTTCTAGCAGAAGGAAGAGTGCGTGGTTTGTAATAGGGCAGCTATAAGTTGCCCCAAAACAACTTGTTCTTGATTAACAGCTTGCAACATAACCTTAATTTCTTCCTTATAATCACTGTCTATAATGCCAATTTATACTAGCAGTCCTTTCAGAGTTAAACTACTCCTACCTACAATTAAGCCAACAGTTTCAGGAGGTAATGGGCCTTTTACACCTGTAAATATAGTTTGCATACCCATAGCAGGAGTAATAAGTTTAGTTTCTGTAGAAGGTAAATCAACAGCAGTGCTCCCTCGAGTAGCAGCCTTTAATTCAGAAACTGGGCTGCATGCTGCTGGCCATTGCTGACTGGGTATCTTTCCTGTAGGCTAATATTGTTTGTCTGAGGGCCTTGAGCTAGGCCCGCAAAGCAGTTTCCCCATGGTGAAATGGGAGAGCCAATTTTATGAAATCTAGATTCATTAGCCCAATGAAAGCCCTTTTGACATATAGCGCACAGTTTAGAGGGGATTTTTCCTCCCCCATGGCTTTGTGGCTGAGTGAAATTTGTTCTGTAATCCCTCTGAAAATGACCAGATTTCCCACATTTAAAATAACTTCCTCTTTTAGTCTCGGGTCTCTGAATGCCCCTTATTGCCGCAGCTAAATTTGCCATCTGGTGGGTGGTGGAACCTATGTCCTGGCAAGCTTTAATATAGTCTTGTATTGACCCTCCTGCTGCCTTAACAGGTCTAATAGCTTTTTTGCATTCACTGTTTGCGTGATCAAATGCAAGAGTTAACAAAATCAAGTCTGTAGCATCCAGAATTTCTATAGTTTTTTGAATAATATCTGATAGCCTAGCTACAAACTCTACATATGGCTCATTTACTCCTTGTATAACTTTAGCAAAGGATTATACAGATTTTCCATGGGCTGAAATTTTTCTCCAAGCTGCTAAGCAGGACATTCTAACTTGAACTATTGCTACATCATCATACTGCATTTGTCTGCCCACTCCTGCCCAAGCTCCTATTCCCAATAGCCGTTCTGCCAAAATAAGCACCGGAGGGTCTTGATTAGCATTTCGCCGGGCAGTCATATTAGCCTCATCAGTCCACCAAGTTTTAAATTGCAGAAATTCAGCAGGGCTAAGAACAGTATGGGCTAACATTTCCCAGTCCCAAGGAATCAATCTACCTGCCTGAGCCTTGCCCTAAACTAAGCCAAAAGTATAGGGAGAATTAACCCCATACCGCACGCAAGCCTGTTTTAAATCTTTCAATAGTTTAAAAGGTATTGGCTCATGATGGAACTCAGCACCTCCCTGAGGATTACTAGCATCTGATGGAATTGGTTGTGATATAACCTGAAAAGCTGATAAAAATTTCATGGCCTCCAGATCCCCTTGTTGAGATCCTTGCAATAAACAGCGCATCAAGGGTGTTTGAGGTGTGGGGTTGGAAACAATTATCTTTTTTTTTTTTAAAGATTTATTTATTTATTTAATTCCCCTCCCCTCTCCTGGTTGTCTGTTTTCTGTGTCTTTTTGCTGTGTCTTGTTTCTTTGTCTGCTTCTGTTGTCGTCAGCGGCACGGGAAGTGTGGGCGGCACCATTCCTGGGCAAGCTGCACTTTCTTTCGTGCTGGGCGGCTCTCCTTAACAGGTGCACTCCTTGCGCGTGGGGCTTCCCTTCGCGGGGGACACCCCTGTGTGGCACGGCACTCCTTGTGCGCATTGGCACTGCGCATGGGCCAGCTCCACGTGGGTCAAGGAGGCCCAGGGTTTGAACCGTGGGCCTCCAATGTGGTAGCCGGATGCCCTAACCACTGGGCCAAAGTCCATTTCCCAACAACTATCTTTTTAACACAGGATATAGTGGGCCGTATCTAAAAAAATTCCAGGGGCTGAGGTCAGGGCAGCCATAAGCGGTGGCTCATCAGGTGCAGTAGGTTGGACTGAATATAAGCTAGGATAAGCACCTGGATGAGATATATAGAGATTGGATATTTCATTAGAGCAGACAGTTGTCTTTTTATCTATAAAAGGATTAGTACTGGGATTAGGCATAAAGCCAGGAGATTCTCCTCCACCTTTTGGTTCAGAATTTAGTTCTTTCAAATGGCCCTCCATTTTCTTTTTGTCTATGGGTTTTGAAAATAGAATAATTTCTTCTTCCTCATCTTCATCTGATTGCAAAGGATCTAAGGTGGCAGCAATTTGCTGGCACAAAGCCCTCGCAGATAAAGGAATGGATTCCCCTTTCTCATATGCTCTTTGTAAAGCCTTTGTTACACATTTCCACTGTTTTGAATTTAAGACATTATGTCCCCGAGGCTGAAACCAACCACAATGCTTTTTTATTAAAGCAAACAGTTCTTTTAACTCACAATTTTTTACAGGCACCCCACTAGCTTTCAATAAGGTTTTTAACATTTGCGAATGTTCTTCCACATGTCCAGTTCGATTACCCATTACCCTGATGACTTCGAGGAAAATGTTACTTACCTAAAAGAAGACTTGAGTCACTCTGCTTTGGACGTCACACAACCGTCGACGAGGTCTTTTCCGTGGTTCCTGATACTGATTTGGAAGACTCACTAATTTCTTCAGGCCCCACCTTGGGTGCCAGATGTTGGAGATTTGGACCTGAAGGGTATTGGGAATGAAAGAAAGAGAAAAGGGGAAGGAATGAGCAAGAGAGCTGGGATCAGGGGGTCTGCAAGTAATAACTCCTCAGACAACTTTTGTTTACAAGGGGCTCTCTATATACCCCAGTGTACATGACAACAAGCAGGAACACATGATCTATGTGACAATAAGCAGGAACACATATGTGACATCGAGCAGCATTACCCATAGTCTAAGGAATTTAAAAAAATCTTATCTCAAGGTACAAAGTCTATTCACTACAAAAGGTATGTGTTTATCTTTTCTTTCAGCCTTTAACAGCTTCATCCCATTTGCTGGGAACTCTTAATTACCGCATTCCTTAGGTTGCAAGCGTAGCCATGGAGACAGCACTAGCATGGAGACAGCATGTCTCTCCTTGTGAGGCCACTATGCATCAGTTTCCAACAGACTTTACCATTAGAAACTTCAAAAATATCATTTTCTAACTAAAATCTCAAAATTGCAATGAATGAAGTAACCCAAGAGAGAGGAAAGGAGATCCAAGTGGAGAGATCAATTTAGTTGGATTGTACATCAGTGAAGGAAGTTAAAGATTATATATGTGAGTACTTGAACATGTAACATATAGGGAGATAATCATACACACTACAAAAAATTGGGAAGACTATCCTCTAGCTTTAGTAAGAAGAAATCTTGGCCACACAGTTTAGTGAAAACAATTAAACAACAATTCTTTTGGAAATACTCATATTTTGTAAAAATTCATCTTTATTTACGTATAGTACAACCTAAGACTGAGTTGTTGCCGACAATCTCTGTAAATCCAGAAACAGGTGGAGGAAGAAATCACAGCTTCACTTAGGGAGACCCATGTAAGGTTAATGATAGAGAAAATAAATGTCAAATGCCATGGTCACAGAGACATAATGTAAATGTGTTAACCTGGACACAGAGTTTTGTAACACATTGTTTATTTAATGAGTTGATAAACCTTCATAACCACAAATGTTATTGATAGAGGGAAGTCCATTAATAAAAATAGCATCCAAGAAAATCAAAGCAAAGAAAACTGTTTTTTCCCCTCATTTATTACCTAGGAAGTCTAGAGTGTATATGGAGCTAAAAAATGTTCTATCTATAAACTGTTGACATGTTCAGCCCACACAATAAACACTATCTATTATGAATATGTTATTTCTATTTCTTCTTTTTAGTTAAAACTTAATTTTATTATTTTTATTATTATTATAGATTACTGTTATTAGATTGTGTGGTCTCTTGAAAACAGAGGGATTGTGTATCCAAGGTTAACAGAAATGATAAGACAACTTGGGGGATGTTGAATATTTTATCCCCCTCTTGGAGGTTCACAAAGTATGTTAGTATATTAAAAACACTGAGAAATCCAGCAGGGATTCACTCTCTTCAACATTATTTAACTCTGGATTTCAAATATTTAGTTGATCACAGAGCAAATTCAGTCTGTCTACCCTGTAATAATATAGGGAGCTGGTGCTCTACAGAACAGTTTGAGAAGCACTGATCTTTTCCAATATTCTCCTTTATAGATAACATTGTCAAGTCTCAGAGAGTTTAAGTAATTTATTCAAGTTCCTATAACCAGAAAATGACATACATGGTTAAAATACCCAGATCTTTAAATGTCAGTCTATTGCTCATCCCACTAGCACACAATACAATCCTTTGTGTCACAGCAAAAGTAAAATTGTCCCGGACCATCAACTTCCTTATCTGGCTTTACAGGAGTACAAAACCCATATAGACAAAAACTGTTGATCTTTGCTCATTAACATATATCCTGCACCTAGCTTCCTGTCAAGAAGAAGCCAAGATGTACTTGATTTGTTAATAAATAGATGAAAGGATGACAAATTTTGACTAGAATGATGTCAGTCATTAGTTTAATATTTTGGCTGCTAAAGAATGTTTTTACATATTTTCCTTTAATAAAGGACTAATGGTATGAAATGGCTTGCTTCTGATGAAACACATCTATCTATGAAATAACAATCAACAGGTGAAGAGTGCACAAGACATGTTACTCAGCCTTTTCCTCTCTTGCAGTGAAAAAATGAAACATCTGGCTTTACATAGGGTCCTGAGTTCTGTATGGTTGATTTGAATTTTACGATTATTTTTGTGAATGGGAATTATTATTAAGGATAAGTTGTGCATTTCTTTTCTGATAGAGCTATTTATTACCAATGCCAACATTTTTTGCACATGCAAATTTACTAAACACACATGTGGCTCAAGAAATTTAAATGACTTCCTCTGCTCAGCATCCGGGCTCTGGGGTCGTTCAGGCTGAGGCTTGTTGACTGAATAACTTAGCTCCTCGACCCCTTCAGCTGTGGGTGCTGGAGGTACCAGGGATCAAACCTGGGATCTCATACTTGGGAAGCAGGCACTCAACCATATCACATGAGCTGATCCACTCCCCCAGAAGGGGAAACCTGTCCATTTCTAAGACATATTTGACTCATTTGGTTTATCTTCTACATCTCACAATCTCTAAAGAAGAGAATCACCAAACTGAATGGCAGGGATTTTACGCTCCATAGTCCAGAGACCCCCGGACAATCTACAGACTTTGATAAAAGGAGTGGAGTCCCTCATTTGTACAGACTGGATTCGTCACAAATTTACCAGGTCAAGAATTCCAGATAAGGTATTTCCGATTTCACCTGCAGATCATGAAAAATATGGTGGGGATCCAGAACACCCTCATAAACTGCATGTTGTTACCAAAATAAAAGGTGTAAAAGGCCGTCCATATTGGGAAAAAGAGATAATAAAGAAGCTTAAATTAGAAAAGGCACATACTCCTCAAATTCACAAGAATATCCCTTCGATGAATGCAAAACTGAAAGTGGTTAAACATTTGATAAGAATCCAGCCACTGAAATTGCCACAAGGACTTCCAGCTGAGGAAGACATGTCTAACACATGCCTCAAGAGCACTGGGGAATTGGTAGTGCGGTGGAACCTAAAACCTGTGGAACAGGAAGCAACTAAGTCCTAATGCCAGAGCAGTTTCAGATTGAAAAAAAGAAAGGCAATTGTTTTTTATTTAAAGGTGGCAAGAAGTATTTTCACTAAAATATATTCTAAATAACAGTCATTTTCACTCACTAAAAAAATAAAAAATAAAAAAGAAATTTAAATGAATAAATTTCATGGGAATTTAAAATAACAAACATTACACTTGAACTTAGCCTTAATTACAAAGAAATGAATTTATTGTACTTTACAGCATTTCTGACTAAAAACTGATTTTATGTTTAATGAGATAACATGACAATAATATTTTAAAGTCTCCTTAGGTAGTTCAATTTGTGTATCAGCTATATTAAGGGGAATTATGACATTAAATGTAGACATTTAATATAAGTGAATATTTGTACATATATGATGCATTATAAATAATTCCCATTCACATATTTTCTTGATTTTTTAATTTAGAAAGCAAGCACACCAGATATTCAGATTTAATTATAATCCTTAAAACTCTCATGCCAAATTGACAGGTAAACTGACTAAATCAAGCAGTTTTATTGAAATAATGTATATTTAGTAAAATATAGCCATAACTCCCATAAATGTGTCTTATTTTAAGGTTTTTTAGCTGGAGTCAGCAAACTACATACTGTGAGAAAAATCTGGCCATCCCTAATTGTTTACATATAGTTTATAGATGTTAAAATACTTATTATCGAGTTCCTTAAATAAAAATTTGCTGACTACTTGTTCTATACTGTTTTATTTTATGCTCAAGATATAATCCCAAATTGTTTGATATAGCTATTTGATCATTATAATCAGATATTATTGGTATTCATTGTTCCAGAAATTTGAGGAAACATGCTGGAATAATATCTATATATTCACAACATTTTAAAATATATTGTCAGAAAACTATGAAATAAATCACATTCACATTGAAACAAAATGTGAAATAATGTGACAGATAGGATTTTGAGACTACTTAAAATTTGTCAGTCATTAACTCTTAACCACATTTCAAAACAAAGGTACATAATTCAACCATATACAATTATTTTTTCTAATAAGTTAAGAAATTGATGGTGCAGTAATGAAGTAAAGGAATATTTTTAAAAATTTCTCTGTTGTGTGAAAAATGAAATACGTGGATTAATTTACTTAGTCATTCAACTGCATGATTCATAATTTACCCCCACCCCAAGATGGCTCCCTTGTCTGTTTACTCATTGTTTTTGCTTGTTGTTTATTTGTTGGTGCTCTTGCTCATTGCTTTTGCTCATCTGCTAATGTTTTGTTTTGTGTTTTGTGTTTTTATTGCTTATTTTTTATTTTTTTTCTCATTTTCTGCTTGTGATCTGTTTGTTTTTTCTTTAGGAGGTACTGGGAACTGAATTTGGGACCTCCATGTGGGAGGTGGGTGGTCAAGTACTTGAAGCACATCTGCTCCCTTCTCTTTGCTTTTGCTCATTGCTTGTTGTTTTTGCTCATTGTCTACTGGTTGTCTTTTCTCATTGTCTTTTCTCACTGCCTACTCTTGTTTTTGCTCATTGTCTGCTCATGTTTTTGCTCATTGTCTGCTCAATGTCTGCTTGTTGTTTGTTTATCTCCTTTAAGAGGCACCAGGAAATGAACCCAGGGCCTCCCATGTGGGAGGTGGGCACTCAACTGCTTCAATCATATCCACTCTCCCATACTTTTTTAAAAGGAACATATTAAGTCTAAAACAAAATAGAGTACACAAGTATGAACAAGGTATCCTGAACTGGTACTTATAGTACAGGTGGCATTTCTTAATTCTCTTGCTTATACCTCCCTGTTCTTTAGAATGAGATCCTTAAGATGAATGACTGTGTATCCCCACAACCTAGGATAGCTGTGGGGCCCCAGGGCCCTCTAAGTCCTCAGCACAGAGTCACCTATGTGTCCTAGGCTTAAGTTAAAGGTTAACCACCTTCCCCGGAGGGCAGAGAATGCATAGATGATATCACAAACTACAGTCTTCCCAAAGCCCTAAACATCCTTGGTAAAGGTCCCTCTTGCGAGCTTACTGAAAGCATCACCACACCCCATGTGTACGCTTCACATGACCCTAGCAGGATTTCTGTACTCATGCCCTACGGAATTTCCTAGTTCTGAAACCCCTGACATCACCCCAAATTTTCCTGTCTCTTTGCGGAATGCTATCTACGTTCTCTGAACTGCTGCCCTGAGAGATTCTCTCCTGTCCGTAAGTCCCAGTGAATCTTAAGCCTGACTCAATGCCAGGTGTGTTCTTGGTCTAGCAGCTGCACCACCTTGTGCCTTTTTGGATTTGGGTTGTAACAACAGTCTTAGTAAGTGCTTTCTTTTTAATGACTATAAGCATCATGAGCACCTATAGAAAATATAAAGAAGTTGATAAGTATGTAAAATTCAAAAATTATTCATACATTAAAATGGATAATTACAAAGGTGTTTAAAATGAAATGTCAAAAGCAAGATATGATCACAGATATATCCTTGATCTCTTCAAACATTTTCCCCAGATTGGGTGTATCAATTAATAATTAAATCACATGAAAAAAAAATGAGCCAACACAATTTATTGAGTTCAGTGGGGAGATTAAAGAAAGGAGGAGGAGGCAAACTTGGATGATGCTAATATTGCCTATGATCCCAAAGGGCTAACAATCTAATTGAGTACAAAGGCCATAAAGGACCAAAAGTAGAAGAGAAAGACATGACCATGAATTGACATATTCAGGACTTAAAGAAGGGAACAGCTTGAATAGTTATAGAAGTGTAATTAGGAAAAGTAGGAAATGACAGAAGACAAGGAGAATGGAGTAAGAATTTGTTTGAAAGTGAAAACTTATAAGGTATTTGGGGGACTACATCTCCCTGAATTAAAAGAAAACAGATGGAGATAAATGAGTTGGCATTATGAAGAGTCCTGAGTGCCAAGAAAAGGAGGTTGCATAATGGCACAGCACTGAAGGATTTTTAAGAGGACTATTAATCACATGATCAAAGTTACAGTATGGGACAATGATGAGTGTGGCACTGTGATGAAAAGAGTGGCAGAGACAGAAAGGCGAGTTAGAAAGTTATCACTTTAATTCAAGAGAATGGAAAGGTTATGGAGAAGAGACCATTTTAAAATGAAAAATAAGTGCCAAAAAAAAAGAAATGCTAATTACATTTATTTTAGGAAGTATGTCAAGATTTCATGATGACCATGACTTTAAAATGCTGTTTGACCTAAAGTAAGGGGGAAATGGAAAGGAGAAATGAGTTTATATGGCTACGAGTTTCTAAAAAAGAGTCTGGAGGCTGGCAGAAGGATTGCCCTCATGCACAACTGAGCAGAGTCAGAGAGACAGATAAAGCAGATACAACCCCCAGATATTGGTTCCTTTGAGGGCTAAAGAGACCCATGGGAGTTATGGTCATGGCCGATGAGGTTAACTACCAGGGCAGATGGCCCCTCTTTGGAAATGGTGTTTATGTGTGATGAATCTGGACTCAGATGGGATCTCCCTTCATAAGACCTTCATGCTAATGTGCTGGAGGTACAGTTAATGTTGGGGTTTAAGATATATTTAGGGGATTTGAATCTCTGGACTGACAATGTGATAGCCAGGTCCTGAGCCTCAACAGACTCCAGCACCTACAATCTGATCTATTGGACTTACCACACTCAGCTAAGATGGAGTTGAAGAAGGACAACCACCACACCATGGAGCCTAGAGTGATTACAACTGAAAATGGGAGGATTGCATCCAGCATCCATGTGGAATCTGAGCCTCCTCTTGACATAGAGGTGCAATGGACACAACCAATCCAATGTCCACATAGAAGAGGTGGCATTGGATTGGGAAAAGTGGACATGGTGGACGATGGGTATGGGGAAAGGCAGGAAGAGATGAGAGGTGGAGGCGTCTTTGGGACATGGAGCTGCCCTGGATGGTGCTTCAGAGGTAATCACCGGACATTGTAAATCCTCATAGGGCCCACTGGATGGAATGGAGGAGAGTATGGGCCATGATGTGAACCATTGTCTATGAGGTGCAGAGGTGCCCAAAGATGTACTTACCAAATCCAATGGATGTGTCATGATGATGGGAACGAGTGTTGTTGGGGGGGGAGAGGGGGGGGGTGGGGGGGTGAGGTTGAATGGGACCTCACATATATATTTTTAATGTAATATTATTACAAAGTCAATAAAAAAAAAAGATTTCATGATGAACTGTGATGAGTTCTCTAGGAAAGGAAGTTTTGACCTTATTTTCACTTATTACACAGAACATAAAGAATAGGCAACATTGGTGAATGGTGGCTGAGAAAATCCAAAATTTCGGGGAGTGGCCCTGTCCTCATTTCCACTTCCAAAATCTCTTAACTTTTTGACTCTCATAACTATTCTTCCCACTCTCATAACTATTCTTCCCACCTGACATTTATATGACCAATATCCACTCTCCTGTGTCCAGATCCTTGATCACAAACTCTAATAGGATTGAGTTGATCATAAATGATTAATTGGTGGTTGGCTAAATCACGAATCCATTAGTCATTATTTATTCCATTTCTAGCATCTTTATTCTCTAGTTATTTACCATCAAAATTTTGCAAGACCTGTGATGGAATAGAGAATTCCTTCAAGTTTTAACATCCAAGAGATGAATTTGGTAGAGTAGCATCTCAAAATTTATAGTCTGTAGTTTCAAAGAATATCCTCAAACCAAAGAAGTGACTCAAAAAATAGAGTAATAATAATTTTTAAGTGACTACAACTTATTAATAAAGTAATATATTTCTAAATATGAGCCCCTATTGAATTATATTCTCTAGAGGACAACCCCTTACATTTATCCATTATCTGGTCACAGAGTATTTATATGAATACCGTAAGGGTAAAAGCAGAGAACTGAATTTGTCTTATCTATTTATATATATTCAGATAGTGTAAGTTTAATGTCCATTAAATAATTTTCCTCTAGTGTTCCCAAATATGAACCCATAAACCCACTCTTTGAACAATTTTAGTTTTCTACATCTTAATACTTACTTTACATGTTCACATATAGACTAGATTCAACTAAACAATATAGCACTTAATGAAAGCAAACTAAAAAATATATGACTTTCAAAATCATAAAGAGATCTGGATTACATAGAAAATAAAATACCTTGCAAGTTTCAGAACTATGTAGATTCAAATAATAATCTAGAACCCCCAGATATTTGTTTTCTTCACAATTTATATTCAAACTCATGTTGTAACAGTTAATGGGAAAAGTAGCATGCTGTTATAAGTTGGAAGGTACAACATTTGCAGCAGACATTCAGATAAGAAAACTGACAATAAACCCTCCACAGCTGGGAACAAATAAAAAATAAGGCATTAAAAAAGATGTAGACAAGAGGAGAGACATCAAAAGATGGTGGAGTGAGGTGTTCCAGGGTTCCCTTCCCAACACAAAATCTTCGAACAACTAGCAAAAACTGACAGAGCCATCTAAATTAGTTTCCAAAAACAAAGTGTTGCAGTAACTGGGTAAGTTCCAAATCTAGAAAAAGGTGATTTAAAAACTGCAGGAAATCAGTTGCTGGTTCTTTCCTCACCTGCTTTCCAGCACATTGTGAGGCCAGTCCACAATTTCAGTGTGGGTCTCTGTTCTGGGTGCTGGAGAGAGCCCCTTTTTGCATACTGATGGCAACCTGAAGGACTGAACCAGGGCAGTCTCTCTAGCTCACTGTTCCAGAACCTGACCTGTATACAGAAACAACCCACAGGCAGCTAAAATCAGTGTAAGAAACAATTACACAATTCTAGAAGTCTGAGACAAAGGAGAACCAGCTTTAAGAGATACAGTAAACAATGTATTATTTCTGTATTATTTCTGCAATTTTCCTGTAAGTTTGAAATTATTTCAAAATAAAACATTTACATTAAAAATTAAAGATATATTGTAGAGTTATCAGGAGCAGGAGAAAAGACTCCTTCATGGGGAAAAGAGGGGGCATCAGATCCCTGTAAAGAGGGGAAATCCTAAGACCATGAACACAAGTCCAGGACAAGAAATACTTAGAAAAGACCAGAGAGGATCCTATGCAGACTGTTTTTCAGGTTCATTGGGAAAAGGACTAAGCTCCAAAGGAGCTCAGTACCCAACATACAGTCAATCTGCAGGAACTGTAAAAGGTAATTTTAGTTTGTTTGCTTTTTGTTTTTGTTAGTTCCTGGTACTCAAGGAAACCTGTGTCCAGTCATATCACTAGGTGGATAAAAGCTTAAGAAATAGACATTTTAAGGACTATATTCCATATTTAAGATATTAAAATATTAAAATTTAGAGTGTGCAACAAAAGATTAAAAGGTATACAAAGACAACAGAAATGATGGCCAAACCAAAGAATTAAGGTAAAATATCAAAACAGCTCCATGAAGACAAGACTTTGGCCACACCACTCGAAGACATTAAAATAAATGGTCTAAAATATGCTCAAGGATGTAAAGAGAAACACTGAGAAAGAACTAAATAATATCAGGAAAATGATATATGAACGAAGTGAAAATTCTGCTAAAGAGAAAGAAATTCTAAAGAGGAGCCAAACAGAAATACTGGAGCTAAAAATTACCATAACTGAAATTTTAAGAAATTACCTAAAGGGTTCAACAGAAAAGTATAACTGGCAGAAGAGAGAATAAGTAAACTTGTAGATAAGTGAAATTATTCAGTCTAAGATTAAGAAGAAAATAGAATAAAGTAAAGTGAATAGAGTCTATGGGACTTGTGAGACACCATAAAGCATATCAATATATGCATTATGGGAGTCCCAGAGAAAATATGACAGAAAGAGACAGAAGGAGTATTTGAAGAAATAATGGCAGAAAACTTCCAAAATTTAACAGAAGTCATGAAAATAAATATTAGTGTGTTCAACAAAATCCAAACAGAATAAATGCAGAAAGATCCACAAACAGAAACAGAAACTCTCAAATGCCAGAGACAATGAGAATATCATGAATGCTGCAAGAGAGAAACAACATGTCGTGTACTAGTGGCCTTCAATATGATTCAGTGCCAAAATCTCATCAGGAACTACAGTGGCAATTGAGCAGGATGACAACATATACAAAGGACTGAAAGAAAATAATTGACAATCAAGTATTTTATACCTCATGAAACCCTTTTAAAATGAGGGAGAACACCCTGGGGAGAGCTAATGTTCTCAAACAGAGGGAATTGTGCCTCTTGAGAGAATTGGTGGCTCCCAATTGGTTAGGGCAGTCTAGTATGTCAAGCCCTCAGCATTGTTGCAAGTATCTGAATCTGGGGCTTCAAGTAGTGAAGATTGATTGTCACTGTGGGACCTGAGGGTAAGGGAGAGAAGTTTAGACTAGATGGAATCAAGGTAACTGGGGAGCAATGGAATTGTTCCACAAGATCATGCAATGATGGATATAGAGCATGTTAAATTACACCAAAAATATATGACAGTCTATAGGCTAAAATATAAACCATAATATAAAACATAAGGCAACTAAAAATTTAGAATATTGGACAGTCTAAAATATAGACCGTGATGTGGGCTAGGATGGAACCGTGTTTGCAAGTTATGTTTCAGTATCTGTGCATCAGTTGCAGCTAATATAGCATGAACATGTAAGGTATCATTGCTGGGGAAGGGAGAAAAGGGTTTGATGTTGGATATATAGGAGCCCCTTATATTCTGTATGTGAATTGCTGTGATCTAAAACTTTTGTAAAGACAGGGTTGAAGACTGAAAGGAAATAAAAAAAGGAGGAGATGTGGACAATGAGAAGGAGGTGGGGGAATTTGCCTTGCCAATGAACATGCAGGACAACACCTATTGTGGTGATGAAGAGGAAAGCATGGAGGGCAACCTTTATGGTGTTTTTCATTTTTTAATGCCCCAATATATTTTTACTTTGTTGTGATTTTTCTAAGTTGGTTAGTATTCTGTTTCTGATCTTTGGGCACATCACTGTATTTCCTATTAATTAAATTTGGCAATATTTTAGGCTTCATTTTTGAAGAAATTTTGGACCACAGAGAGGTTTGACTATGGCAGAGGAGGAACACTCATGTGGGGTGTTATTGGTGGGGGCACATGGTTGCAGGGGAGTTCTCCAGGGCATGTATATAGGGTGCATAGAAATGTTCAGATGTATGTTGGGTGTTTTCATAGTGGTTACAGTTACAGATGACAACTGAGGGAGTGTTGGGTTCCTACTCAGAGGAGCTCTATCAGGTTCCCCAATGGAACAGCAACAATCCCCCATGTGCAATGGAAATGACCAGGAGGAGGGATGGTTCAACGATGAGCCCTTGATTTTGATATGTTTGTGAGCCTGTGTGCCTGAAGTATGAAGTAGGCCTGGAGTTGCAGGGTGCCTAGGAGTTACCTACTGAGAGCCTCCATGTTGCTCAAGTGTGGCCACTCTCTAGGCCAAACTCAGCATGTAGGTACATTACCTTCCCCCCAGTGTGAGACATGACTCCCAGGGATGAGCCTCCCTGGTGCAGAGGGATTACTACCAATCATTAACTGATGGTGCAACTAGAAAGAGACCTTGAATGAAAGGTCAGTTCAGACAGCAGAATATCTCAACCAACATGTAGGATCATGTGTTGAGGACTGCTTTTTGACCTTGAATAAAAGGGGGAAATGGCAAAGACAAATGAGTTTATATGGCTAAGAGTCTTCAGAAAAGAGTGGGGAGGTCATCAGAGGGGTCACACACATGCTTTAGCAGGACCCCAGAGACAGTCAAAGTGGGTACAACCACAGGTACTGGTTCTCCTGAGGGCTATGGAGACCCACAGGTTCTATGGTCATGGCAGATGGCTCTGGAATTTGGTGTCATGTTGGTGGACCTTACTTTGGAATTTGTGTTCCCAGGTATAACAAAGTTAGACTTGGATGTGACTTTTCTACACATGCCTCTTCTTTCCCTTTTACTGAATCTGTGGTTGGTGCTGGGGTTGATGTGTACTTGGGGGACTTGAATCTCTGGACTGTCCATGAGCCAGCTGGGCCCCAAGCCTTAGCAGAGTTGCAACTCCTACCCTCTGGTTCATTTGACTTACCCAGGTCAGCTAACAGGGAGGTGAGGATGGTTGGCCACCACACCAGGGACCTGGATTCCCTACAACAGCAAGAAGGAGAGTTGCATCCATCATCTATGTGCAATCTAAGCCCCCTCTTGATATAGAGGTGGAGTGGACATCACTATCCCAGGGTCCACAGGATGGAGGAATAAAATATGGACTAGAGTGGACTTGCTAATATTCTACTATGGTACCATTGTGACTAGTAATGGAAGGAATTGTAGCATTGATGTGGAGAAAGTGGCCACAGTGGTTGCTGAGGGCAGGGAGAGGGAGGGAGGAATCTGATGTGGGGGTATTTTTGGGACTTGGAGTTGTCCTCAATGATATTGCAGGGACAGATGCTGGACATCGTATTTCCTGCCATGGCCCACTGCTTGTGTTGGGGAAAGAGTGTAGACTACGATGTGAACTGTTGTCCATGTGGTGCAGCAGCACATATGGGAACCTCTTATATTTTTTTAATGTAACTTTTTTTGTGGTCTAAGTATCTTCAAAAAAATACAATTAGGGAGATTGATGGGGTGGCAGATGGGTAGTGGTGTGTATGGGAACATCTTGTGTTTTTGAATGTGATGCTTTATGTGGTCAATTGACTTTAAAGGAAGATAATTTAAAAAATTAAATAAAATAAAACAAAAACATAAAAAAATAAAATGAGGGAGAGATTAATACAACCCCAGATAAACAAACCTGAGGGAGTTTGTCTATATTAGATCTGCTCCACAAGCCACAGCAAAAGGGAGTTTTTTTAAAGGGAAAGAAGACACTAGATACTAAATATTATAAAAAGAAACAATAACAACAAAATCTCTGGTAAAGGTAACTATGTGGGTAATTATAATCACCAGTCTTCTTGTATTTTTGGTTTGTAAATCCACTTTTTATTCCTTACAGGATCTAAAGTGCAAATAAATTGAAAAAAATGATATATCTATGGTTTTGAACACACCATGTCTAAAGATGTACAAGAAACAACGTAAAGGTAGAGGGACAGAGAAGTATAGTAATATAGTGTGTGTTATTGAAGTTTGGTATCAAATCAAATGAGTATTTTATAAATGTACATTGTTAAATGTAATCCTTATGGTAAACCCAAAGAAAATGTGTTAAAATCATCAAAGAAGAAAATAAGGGAATAAGGAAGGAATGGAAGAATCAAGGGACAGAAAATGTATAAGACTTACAAATAAATAGAAAAATGCAGAGGAAAATCCTTCTTTATCATTAGTTATTTTAAATTAAATTGTTAAACTTTTGAGACAAAAGGCAAACGTTGGCAAAATGCATAAAAAAGCATGACCTAATTATATGTTGCCAATAAGGAACTCACCTTAAATTCAAAGATATGAGTAGGTTGAAAGTGAAAGGATGACAAAAATATTCCATGCCAAGAGTAAACAAAAAAGAACTGGGATGGCTATGTTAATATTAGATAAAACAGACTGAATAAAAAAACTGCTTTAAGAGACCAAGGAGGACCCTCTATATTGATAAAAGTGGTAATTCATCAGGAAAATGTAACAATTATAAATGTATATGCACCTAACAGTAAAACCCCAGAATATATGAAGCAAATATTGACAGATTTGAAGGGATAAATAGATGGCTTCCCATTGGTACTAGGAGACTTCAATATAACACTTTAAAAAATGGATAGAACATCCAATCAGAAGATCAATATGGAAATAGAAAACTTGAACAATCCCCTAAGCCAAATTGATGTCATTAGCTGGCAAAGGAAAAAGAGAAGATGCAAATAAAATCAGAAATGAAAGAGGAAGCATTGATTCCAACCCCACAAAAATAAAAAGGATTATAAGATGATACAAAAGTTGTATGCCAGCAAATTATATAACTGAGATGACATGGGAAAATACCTAGAAACACACAAACTACTTAAACTGACTCAAGAATTTGAAGACCTCAACAAATCTATAACAAGTAAAATAATTGAGTCAGTAATAATAATAATAAATTTTTAAAAACCCTAGAAATTAAAATCAGGACAGGAAGACTTCACTAATGAAATTTATGATATATTACAAAAAGAACTAACACCAAACCTCCTCAACCTCTTCCAGAACATTGAAGAGGAGGGATCACTTTCTAACTCATTCTCTGAAGCAAGCATCATCCTAACACCAAAACCAGATAGAGATATCATTAGAAAAGAAAATTGCAGACCAACTTCCATTATGAATATAGATCCCAAAATCCTAAAAAACAACAAAATAGTAGCAAGCTGAGTCCCATAGGATTATACACCGAAGAGGGACTCATCCCAGTAATGCAAATATTGTTCAATATATGAAAATCAATCAATGTAATGCATCATATTAATAGAATGATAACCAAAAAAATAAAAAACAAAAGCAAAACACATGGTAATTTCAATTGACAGAGCAACACCATTTTACAAAATCCAGCATCCATTCTTTAAGAAGACTGTATTAGTCAGCTAAAGGGGTGCTGATGCAAAGTACCAAAAATATGTTGGCTTTAAAAAGTGTGTTTATTTGGGGTAGAAACTTACAGTTACCAGGCCACAAAGCATAAGTTACTTCCCTCACCAAAGTCTTTTCCCACATGCTGGAGCAAGATGGTTGCAGACATCGGCAAGGGTTCAGCCTTCTTCCTCTTAAGGTTCTGTGGTCCCAGCTTCTTCCAATCTTAGCTTTAGGCTGTGATGTCTTATCTCTCTCCCAGGCCCATTTCTCTCTGGGCTCAACTGCTTTGTTCTCTCCACTAGGTCAGCTGTAGACTATCAGGCTCTCTCTCTTCCTGGGGCCTCTGCCGTGTCTGTGGAGCCATCTCTCTTCCTCTGTGTTCTTCTTTGTGTATTTACTCCCTGAGGCTGCAGCATCGAAATACCAACTCTCTCCTCTGACATGTCATTTTCTAAACATCCTATTGATGTGACCCAATAGGCCTAATCATAGTTTAGTTAAAGTGAAACCTCTGAACTTAATGCAATCTAATATGCCCAGAGGAACAGACCAGTTTGTAAATGTAATACAGTATCTATTTTTGAAATTCATAAACAATGCCAAACTGCTACAAACACTCAGAAAACTATGAATAGAACGAGTTTTCCTCAACATTCCTCAGCATGAAAAGGCACATATACGAAAACCCACAGATGACATCATGGTCAATGGTGAATTACCGAAATCTTTCCCCCTAAAATCAGGAACAAAGTAAGGATATCCATTTTCATCACTACTCTTCAGCACTGCTCTGGAATTTCTCACCAGAGTAAGTAGGCAAGAAAACATATATGTGTATTTATCCAAATTGGAAAGTAAGAAAAAAAAACTTTTCTTGTTGGCACATGACATGATTCTGTCACAGAAAATCCTAAAAAATCTGCAGGAAAGCAACTAAAGATAATAAATTCAGCAAGATGTCAAAGTACAAGACAATCTTAACAAAATCATTGGTGTGTTTAAACATAAGCCATGAAGAATTCAAAAGGAAATCAAGAAAATACTTCCACTTAAAATTCTAGGAATGAAATTAACCAAGGATGTAAAGGACTTCTACACAGAACAGTGCAAAACATTGATTAAAGAAATTAAAAAAATTAATCCCTCACAAAGGACTCCAGAAATAGGATAAAGACCCATCCTGAGTGACGTGGGTCATTCCTTAACCTCAAGTAACCTCTTCAAAATTCCTACTTACATTGGGTTCACACCAAGAGGAATGGATTAACTTTAAGACTATGTTTTTCTGGACTACATACATTTTCAAACCACCACAGCAACCATTTTCAGCTCTTCAGATGTTACGTTTTGTATTTATCACACTTTTCTGAATGACAGTTACATTGCTAGTTATTCATGTTATTTCCAGGTTTGTGCATTATCCATTCCCACTATGGGGAAAAGAGCTCAAGTACACCTCAGTTGCCATCCCATAAATATGCTATCTCCCAGGACAGCTATATCATAATTTCATTTAGATCATTTTTTGTTTATTTTGACTATATCAGACAAGGCATTCAGAATACTTTCTTCTGCGACTATTTATTTTCCCTGGGGATAATAACTGTCTTATTTTTCTATAGTTTCTATAGTGTAGCTTTCTACTTATCTTTCATTAGTTCTTCTCTAAACTCTGTATCCTCCACTCCTCATTTTCCTCAATCTTCTTTTGATATAGGTATCCTACCAATTTTATCTCTCTGTGATTATCTCCCCCAGCTTTTTTATTTTCTTCATATTGGACCAATTGCTCTCTACATCTATTTCATGGCTGTCAAGCAAGTATTTCCCTTCTCCTTAATCCTGGACCTTCTTTTTCATTCTCTTTTGGGTTGAATCTTTTTCTTCTTTCTTCTTTCTTTTCCTTCCCCTCCTTCTCCCCTCCCCCTCCTCCTGTTTCTCCCCCTCCTCCTTCTCCTTCTCCTCCTCCTTCTCCTCTTTTTCTTCTTCATTTTCTTTTAAATGTTACATTTAAAAAATATGAGGTTCCCCCATATGCCCCCCACCCCTCTCACCCCACTCCTCTCACATCAACAACCTCTTCCATCATTATGGTACATTCACAGCACCTGGTGAATACATTTTGGAGCACTGCTGTACCACATGGACAGGGGGTCTACATTGTAGTCTACACTCTCCCCCAGTCCACCCAGTAGGCTATTGTAGGACACACAATGTCCAGCATATGTCCTTGCAACACTACCCAGGACAACTCCAAATTCTGAAAATGCCCCCACATCATATCTCTTCTCCCCTCTCCCTACCATCAGCAGCTACTGTGGCCACTTTCTCTACATCAATACTACAATTTCTTCCATTACTAATCACAGTAGTTTTCCAGCAGAACACCAGTAAGTCCACTCTAAAAATACTTGCTTGCCTGTGTTTGATAAATAAAAAGCAAAATTTAAAAAAAAACAAGAAATTAAAATAAGAATTAAAGAAGTCCTAAATAATTGGAAAAGCTTCTGTGTTCATGGAGTAGAAGAGTAAATATTTTTACAATGTCAATATTACCCAAAGCAATTTACAGATTCAATGCAATCCCAATTCATACTCCTACAGGCTTCTTCACAGAAATGGAAAGACAATTTCCAAATTCACGTGGAAGTACAGGGGAGTCAGAATACATGAAACCACCATGAAAAAGAACAACAAAGTTGGAAGACTTACACTTCTTGATTTTTAAATGTATTAGAAAGCCACGGTAATCAAAAAAGTGTGGTACAGGCACAATGACAGACATATAGACCAATATAGAATGAATTGAGAGTTGATCAATAAACTCTCACTTCTATGGTCTGTTGATTTTTGACAAGTATGCCAAGTCTGCTCAATGGGGGAAAAAAGTCTCTTCAACAAATGGTGCTGGGAAATTTGTAGATCCATATACAAAAGAATGAAACTAGAACCCTATCCCATATGCAATAATTAACTAAAAATGGATCAAAGGCCTAAATATAAAACTAAAACTATAAAACTTAGAGAAGAATATATAGAAGAATATCTTCCAGACCTTGCATTCCTCAACTCTACAGCAAAAGCATGAGCAACTAAAGAAAAAATACATAAATGGAACCTCACCAAAATTTTAAAAATATTATGCATCAAAGTCATTATCAAGAAAGTGAAAAGACAATCTATAGAATGGGAGAAAAAACATATTTCATAAAGGTTAATATTAATACCTACAATATGTAAGTTTTCCTACAATTCAACAACAAAGACAACTCCATTAAAAAAATGGGCAAAAGTCTTAAGTATATATTTCTACTAAGAAGGTACATGTGGCCAGTAAGCTCATGAAAAGATGCTCATAATTGCTAGCCTCCCCCCCCCCCCGGGAAATGCAAATCAAAATCACAATGGGATGTCACTTTACACTATTACAATTAATAGCTTTTTTTTTTTAAAGCAGAAAACAGCAAGTATTGGCAAGGGTGTGGAGACATAGGAAAGTTTGTGCACTGTTGGTGTAAAGTAAAATGGTGCAGCACTGTAGGAAATGGTTTGAGTTCCTCAGAAAGTTAAATTTTGAATTACCACAGTGATGTGGGCTATGGGTGGCAGGCTCTTTGTCTCTTCAGAGATAACCTAAACTGTGACTTGTGGGTGTGGGATGATGAAAGGTTGCAGTCCTGCCCTTGGTGAGCAGGAGACAGTTTAACAATGCAAGGTCTATAAACTTGAAGTATTCAGGGGGAATGTAAAGCAAATATGCTAAAAGCTTATCGAATGCCTGAGGTCCATGCTAAAAGCTTACTAAGATGTGGAAATATATGCTAATTCAAGCCTATTGAGAACTGAAACAAAAGGACCATTCGGCCTTTCCTCTCTGTATAAAAGGGACTAAAAAATCTTGTTCGGGGCTCAGGATTCAAACAGAAAGTTCCCGAGTCCGGCGGGCCATCAATAAACCATTCTTCCTTCTCAAAATCATTCCTGAGTCCTGGCCTCTCTATACTCAAGTAATTGAACTTCTCTCAAATTCTACAACAACAGGACCTGGCAATCTCATTTTGAGATACATACCCACAAGAATTGAAAGCAAGGAATACAACAGGATTCTATAACCAATGTCCATAGCAGCATTATTCACAATAGACAAAAGGTGAAAACAACCTATGTGTCCATCAATAGATGAATGGATAAACAAAAAGGAGTGTACATATAATGGACTATTAATCCACTGTAAAAAAGGAATGAAGTTCTGATACATGCTACATGTGACAAACCTTAAAGGCATCCTCTTGATTGAAATAAGTCAGACACAAAGGAACAAATACTGTGTGATCCACGTATATGAAATAACCAGAATATGCAAATTCATAGATATAGAAAGTGGATTACAGGGTGTCAGGGGCTGGGAAGGGGGTAAGAAATGGGGAGATAATGCTTAATGGGTACAGAGTTTCTGTTTGGGGTGATAGAAAATTTGGGGAATGGATTTTGGTGATGGTAGCACAAACATTGTGGATGTCATTAAAACCCCTGAACTGTACATTTGAAACCAGTTAAAATGGGAAACTTTATGCTGTATATAAGTTGCCACAATAAAATTTTTAAAAAGTTTTATATTTATTTCATCAACAGTCTTTACTGACCCCACAACTTAAATCATAAGATCATGTAATTCCTTAAAAATAAAAAACAAAATATTTTGAATATTTATAAAAAATGAAATTGAAGGAAAACTTTTATCTCCTATCCTTCAGAAGGACCCTTCTTTCCTCCCACATCTTGGAAGACAGAAATCTAATGAATTTTTCCAGTCAAAATTTTCAAGGCAAAACTCTCGGGCATTCTTATTTCCCACTTTTCCTTATTCCCTACATCCATTAGCACATCCTGCTAGTTCTATCTCCCAATTATGTCTCAAATCCATCTATTTTCCCCAGTCTGGTCATAGCTAAACAATCTTTGATTTAGACTACTGCTCCGGCTGCCTGACTGATCAAGGTTTTTCTCTTGCCAATCTCCATACTATTCTCTACTCAATAACCAAAGTGATCTGTTTAAAATAGAAATCAGATTATGTTTACTTCCCTGACGAAAACCCTTTGAAATCTTTCACTTGGCCTTAGAATAAAATCCTGGACTACAAAGTCTTTCAAAATACGGTTACACATAATTTTCAACCTCATTTCATGGCTCTCTTCTAACTGCTCCACTCCACTTATTCTAGTCTTTTGGTTTGCTTCATGAATGTGCTAGGTAGGCTTTTTCCCAACCAGTCTCTAACCTGGCAATTTCCTTTGAATAGAATGCTTTCCTCTAGGTCTTTTTATGGCCAACCAGTGCACATTTTTTTCACCCTTCTTTCAAAGAATATTTCTGATAAGCAGAGTCAGCAGTTATTCTACATCTCAGAACTGTTAATTTGCTGAAAAGTGTTGATCACAATCTGTAACCATCACAGTTACTTAGAAGTTTTCTTGTTTATTTTGCTCCATCACTCAAATGTAAATTCCATCAAATCAGAGACCCGAACTGTGTTGTTCTCTCCTCACTACTCTGTCTAGAGCACTCCGAGTCTAGAGGATGGATCATGGCTATATAAGAGGTGCCCAAATAGTTGGTGATGAATGCAAGGATAACCAAAATTCACTTTTTTTTATGATGGGTAGGAGGAGATGAAAGAAAAGGCACATGTGCACACTGCTGTGAAAGCCACTTCAAGTTGTAAACAACCAAACATAAAGTACTCTCCAATGAATCACAAGGGCAAACACAACAAATGACAATTATAATTTTGGAATCAAACTCTTTTCCCTTTGGGAAAATCTCAAAGTAAAAGTCAGCAGAATTTATTTAATGGCTGATGATTCTCTAAAGTAATCACAGAGCAGCCAGCTAGTATGTATAAAGTTAAAGATGGGACTTGCCTTTTAAATAAGTGCAGACACAGTACGTGACTGTCCACAAGATTTGACTTTATGATAAATCCATGGTTCCATAAAACCTACCCTTCCGCTGCCTTTCTCAAATCTATTATTATTGAAATTCTAAAGACTATCAGAGTTGTTAAGAACAATGGAGAAGATTTTTGATAATTCCTTTATTTTAGAAGAAAGTAAAATGAAAAACTAAGAAGTAATTTTATATTGCACCTTTCAGGTAAATTTATTACCAGTGAAAATGTCCAAATATCCCAGGATATAAGTCTTATATAGAGTCAACATCATATAAATCTGGATTCTCCTGATTCACCAATTAGTTAATAATGAATGCATAAAATTATCTTGTAGAGAAAATTCACGTTCTTGTAAAGGTCTCCTTGATGTGAGACAGAAGACAGGAATTAGAATATTTTACATGTTCCCATGGTCCTTAATATGTTTCAAACAAGTAGGCAATGAGGGAGACATGAACTGTTTGATGTTGAAAGCAATTTGAATAGGATGCAGGAACATATTCTTTGCTCATCCAATCAGAGTGTTGAAGAAAATACAGTGCTTACTGGGACACGAAGACTGATTGACTATAGACAAAGAAAGACTTATTGAGAAGCTCTCCCAATCAGGGGATCTGAAGAGAGACTTCACCCTGCCCCTGGAAGGGGGGATTTGGATTTATACACAACTTCCCTAGGTGAGGAAAGGATAGTTGGTGGGAGGGGGTTGAGGGTCCGAGTCAAGTGCAGGGACAATGGGAAGCCCTTAGAGGTGGAACTTTTCCTGATAGTAACTAGAAGATAGTGGGTTAGGGAGTTATTTTTTCTTGGAATGCTGCAGGATTAGATGTTTCTTTGTTTTGTAGGAATTTTATTTCCCTCTGATAGGTAGTAGGGAAGGTTTCCATTTCCCTTTACTGCTGTCTGTATGTGGTTTCTTTATTTAATCTGTGGGGCAGCGTCATGTCCTTGGAAATGTAGGCTTTTGGGGGATGGGGTTAGCCTTTCCCCAGTGCATATCAGGAGAAACTGAGCTACAGCTTGTTAATTATTGCAAACCTCTAACACAGAGTTTAAAGAGGGTCTTAACAAATTTTTTAAAAAGTAAAAACACTTAAGAGAAAAACTCGATCAATGAATAATTAATATAGAAATATGAATAAAAAGTGGTTTAACTTGAGATGATTAGGAAGATAACTTAATTATATCACTGAAAGAGCATCCATTTATAGAGCACCCATTTTGTGCAACATTCTGAGTTGTCATTTCTGGGTATCACTAAAGGAAATTTTCTGTAAGCATATTCAGAAGTATACTGAAGCTCAGTCTTGTCCAACATTTCATTACCTATCATTTCATTCCCACTCATCATTCAAGTATAGATTTTCATTAATATTATTAAAGTAATAATAAAGTGCTTTGGAATATATTAATAATCTATGTGAATTTAAAAGTATTGTAATTATAGACAGCTAACCTAAGTTGTCAATATGCAGGTATAATAATATACTATTAAGATATTTAGTACTTTTCATTTTAAAAGACTTAAGTCATTATCCAGATATTTATTCCTCCTTTGGATGCCTTCCCATGCCTGTTTTGAGACTAGCACATGAAGGAAATTAAAAGTAGTTAATTTTTAATTACTGAAAACAAGCATGGAGAAAAGTAATTTTAAAAGAACATCCTCAAGTAAAATGATTTTAATAATAATTTTCTATTGGCTGATTTAAACATACTCCTGAAGAAATTAATGAGAAGTATATCATATTCCCAACTTCCTATCAAAAATTCGTCAATGATTGTCATGTAAAGATCATTTCTGTATATTTTAGCAAATGATTTTTTTAAGACTACTTCCCTCACAAATGACAAATATCATGTAGAAAATAACACAAGTAATGAATTTACTTAATTGCTATTTTCTTTTTTAAAAAGGTGTATGGAAATATATCCTATTTCATGTTTTTCCTTTTATTGCCAGAATATTCAAAGCTGCTAGAAATATTTACATTCTTCTCTTTAGTTTAGTTGTCTTTTTAAAACTTTTATTTGCTTTTAAATAATTCTATTTTTGTATATATAATATTTATTTTAAGTTGCATGACATACTTTTTGGAAAGCACACAGTTTATAAAGTTTTTTAAAAAGTCCAGACAATCTTATTTTCTTAATCATTTAATTATATACCTTTTGAATAAGATCTTATCTATTCATGATATATAATGTTGGTTTACTACATACCTATCAAATACACAGATGCATATGGGAAAGGCTTAATCAGTTTTAAGGAAAATGTTCTTGACATATTAATACTATTTTGCAGAATGCTCTGAGTAAGTTATTATCTGCAAAAGTTTTGAATTATGAATGAAATCATTTATAATAGTAAAATATTTCATATGTTTGATAATGTTAAGAAATCATTTTAGCTAAGTACATTAATTACAAATTATAAACATGCTAAAAATGTGGAAAATTGTTTTTCATTTAATCCTACCTAAAAGGAATGGGCATTCAATACAATGAACAAGTAACATTTACTTTTTTTCTAGTTTTCTCTTTTCTCTCACAACTACAAATCACTGATTCAAATTCCTGATTTTCTCAGAATAAATATAATGTAAATCTGTTACTGCAATACTTTTTTCCTTTTCTTTATCTTTTCTTTTTTTCTTTCCTTTCTTCCCTCCCTCCTTCCCTTCCTTCCTTCCTTTCATGCTCCCACTTCTCCTTTCTTCCTATTTCTGTCTTCTTTTGAATATGAAATTGACATTGCCACAGATTTTATGTTTCATGTTCTGATCCAACTGTAGAGACTTTTATATGAAAGGGCCAAAGCCTAGACATAAGGGTATGATTTCCACACCAGACTAGGTCTGCCTATTAAACTGCTTTATAACATACCTGGAATTTATACTATACAGTAGCACATCTATCTTACATTTTTATTTCATTTCCCAGTAGTGTATGCTAATAGGAAAAACTATTAAAGGGAGTGAAATAAAAAGGCTTCCATATATAGAATTATGCTGGTGCCATGTTGAATCAGTGCCAATCATTATCACTAAAACAGGCTTGAGGGAAGTGGACTTGGACCAATGGATAGGGAATCCATCTACCACATGGGAGGTCCGCGGTTCAAACCCTGCCCTCCTTGACCCTTGTGAAGCTGGCCCACATGCAGTGCTGATGCGAACAAGGAATGTCGTGCCATGCAGGGGTGCCCCCTGTGTAGGGGAGACTCACACGCAAGGAGTGCGCCCCATAAAGAGAGCTGCCCAGCATGAAAGAAAGTTCAGCCTGCCCAGAAATGGTGCCGCACACACAGAGAGCTGACACAAGATGACGCAACAGAAAAAGAAACACAGATTCCCGTGCCACTGACAACAACAGAAGAGGACAAAGAAGAACATGCAGCAAATGGACACAGACAACAGACAACTGGAGAGGTGGGGAGAGGAGAGAAATAAATTTAAAAAAACAGGCTTGAATAATTGAAGCAGGCTTTCCCTTGACGTAAAATAAACTGATCAGTTTTATGACATTGATTTTGGATACATGCCAATAGATGGTGGTATTAGATGGCTCACTCCTGTCTCAGAAATTAACTATCTCTAGTGATTTAGCAAGGAGTATAAACTCACATAATCAGCCAATTTATTAAAGAAGGACTCAAAAATGAAAATATGATTTTAAAACAAGCATTACTATATATAAAATTCGAATGAACAGTTTCTATTCCAAGCAAACTCTAAATTGGGATCACATTCAAACTACATAAGGTTTCCCCACTAATTGATCTTTAATAATCTTCTGGTCCTTTTCATAGTTATGATAAAAACAATATCACTACTTTAAAGTTATGTGGGTATAATTAGGTAGATAGATAATTTCTTTTAACAGTGCTCATTCAAGAATAAGTTTCTCCACAGTAACATTAGGGACTGAGTCATGTCCCAACAAAGACATGCTCAAGTCTTAGTCCCTAGTCCTATGAATCGGAACCTATTTGTAAAGATGATCTTTGAAAATGTGATTTGTTAAGATTGGTGCCATATTGAATAAGGGTTGATCTAATCCAATGTGACTGCAATACTCATAAGCAGAGGGAATTTGGGCCTAATTACTAGAGACAGACAGGAAGAGCAATGACCATATGACAGAGGCAGATATAGAGTTATGGATTGCCTGCAAGCCACCACCAGGTTGCTATACACCTCAGAGAAAGAATCTTCTTACCAAAATCTTGATTTTGGACTTCCTGTCTCTAAAATTGTGAGCCAATAAATTACTGTTGTTTATGCCAACTAGTCTGTAATACTCTGTTACAGCAAACCTGGCAAACTGAGATAGCAAACCTAAGAAATAATCTTAGTAATCCTATAACTATTCTTGACCCAGACAATCAAAAACTCTTATGATGACTTTCACTTCCACTTATGAGGTAAAATCTGCAAAATAAAACAGCCCTCCCACTTTAACAAGGAGAAAATCTAGATAATCTATAAAACCATAACTTCTAAAATGCATCAGGGAGCTGAGGTTGCAAGGTAAACAGGTAAACCAAAATCACAGAAGAACAAGCCTTTTCAAGTCGATTTGGGACGTACAAACTGTGTCACTGTTAGCTGAGCATGGGAAGAAGAGATATCAGCTTCCATGGGAACAGGTAAAAATAAATCAGCTAACATTTCAGCAAATTGCCAAGGCCATGTGTGGGTTTCAGAGAGCTCAAAGACCCAGACAAAAGGGGAGTCTGCATTAGTCTTGCTCTTTTAATGAATAATGATTTAGAATTAGATTGTAGAAATTATATTGTTAGACTGAAGCCCATCTGTGTATACAGAAGAAGTTGCAGAAAAAATATTTTACTAGCACCTCTTTGTATAAAAAATTGAATAAAGTCAGTAGCTACTTTAATAGGAATAGAAAAGAGCATTCATCAATTCTAACATTGCTAAAATATTAGCGAATTTATTAAGACTATCATAAATAAATTTTATAATTTACTACCTACAGATGTTCACAAAATGTATCAAAGTAACAGATTTTTCCAAATATATCCTACACAAATAGCACCCACAGTATCATTTTAAACTGTCATTAAAATGGTCCTTTTCAAATAAATTGGAATAAACTTGCAAACAAATGCCTGTAATAAGTAGGGAAATTTAACTAGAATGCAAAACAGCTCTGTACTTTGAATCTGGTTCAGAAGATTTGTCATCAGCTGGAAATCTGGCATTTTAAAAACTTGCATGCACTTACATCCTAGCAAACTGTTTATCTCAATTCAAAAGATCAATTATTAAAGCTTAACCATGTCTTTGCTTATTTGCAACTGCTTTTTAAAAGAGATGAATATCAACATTAAGCATTTTTAGTGCTCAAAATAATGTCCTAAAATAAACCTCATCCTCATTGGAAATTCTTATTTTGCTTTTACAAGGTTTACCTGCATAATTAAACACCAAAGATTTGTGATTTTGACCTCTGTCATCCCATTTATCAGACTATTAACTCAGTCACACAGCCTTTTTAAAAAGATTGTAGTCTCCTTTGCAATGCCTACTTCCAATTAAAATGAATAATACACAAACGCAGGCACTGAAGTTACTGCACTTTGTTTGTCCTAGTTTTGAGAGATTTTGAGACTAGAAACAAAAGGGCATATAACCATAATCTATTTGGAAATTACGGTTTTCTATATTTTTGGACACTAATAAGAATATTTGCTATCACTTCACAAGAAAACTGGTAACATATAAATGATATTTTGTGCTTTTTAATGTGAACAACCCAAACTTTAGTAGTTGTTTTAAATAATCACTCCATTCATTGACTTTTCAATTTTCCCATTAATATTTCTTTTATAATAAATATGTTATCAAGACAGGTTTTCTAAAATCCAATTACATGCAAATCTTAAACATGGTTATAGAATAACATTATTTCCCTGTATAACAAAAACATGAATTAATTTTCTTCGTTTAAGAAAATTTCCCTGTATAATAAGAACATGAATTTATTTTTTTCCTTTAAGAAAATTCGTCAATATAACAAAGTTGCAGGCAGAAATAGTTTATCTTACTTTTGTATTCCAGGTGAAAAGCAGCAGCGGCCACACTAGCATCCAATTGGAAATGTAAGTAGAGTTGGTCTCATTCAGCAATGCTGGCACAGTGGTTCCTGTAAGAAATAAGGCAGATTTAACTTTAACCAATGCATTCACTTTTTCAAGTATTAAATATGTAAGGATATTTTTAGACTTATAAATCGCCATAGTTTGTCTGATTTAATGTAAGTATTGGCATTTAGCATTGTATATTGAGTCTTTCTACTGTCGATGGTACAACAAAAAGTTAGACATTGTCTTCTCTACCCGCTCAAGCACAAGACTCGACTAGCTTTATATCATGCCAGGGAATGAACACATAAAATCTTATATTTAATGATGCATTTGGTTTTCTACATTGCTTTCTTTTAACATGTAATATTCTGCCTTTTGTTTTGTTTTGTTTTGACTTGACATGTACGAATAGGGGACAAAATCTAAGCCTTCAAGTCTAATGTAGGTGAGAGAGCAGTCAGTCTGAGGAGATGTGGATCCAATGGATTATTTTTAAGATGTTGCTTTTGATTATGTATCTCTTTTCTATCTTTGTGTGACTCATACTGAACCATGTTCCCCCTGAGATCTGAATGACTTCGACTAAGACTGTGTGAAAAGGGAAATATAGGTTTATTTTTATATAATGCTCTTATTACTTAAAATGTTCTAGTCTGTGTCACAGAAACCTAGAAGGAGAATTACAGATGCCAAGAAGGGGAGGAAGAAAATCTCTGACACTGGAAGATGCTGAGGTAAAGAAAAATGTTTGAATCTGTTTAAAATATTTTGGCTCAATGTATTGTCCTGTGGGAAAATGCTAAGTAAGTTTAAATCACTTTTTTTCTAAAGCACGTATACTTGATACTCTACTATATTAAATCTATTCACTAGGCAAGAACTATGCACATAGTAGTTGTCAAGGAAATATCCATTGTACAATACTGGCCATGGTACAGGCAGATTATTAGAGGAAGGTACCATGAAGATAACTCCAATGTATGAAAAAATAATATTTAAGTGGAAAAACAAAGAAATAAGTTGAGTATTCAAAAAAGATAAACATCAATGAAAAGATAAGACACTATGATTCTCCTTGTCTGCTAAAGCAATCATGATATCACAATATCATCCAGTACCTTTAAATAAATAAAGAACTCCATGCAAGGACTCCAGTTGTCTCTTGATTATCCTAAGGCTTCTTAAACTGGAGGTTGAAAGTGAAATGATGGCAAAAAATATTCCATGCAAACAGTAAGCAAAAAAGAACTGGGATGGCTATGTTAATATTAGATAAAACAGATTGAATAAAAAAAGGAGGACCCTCTATAGTGATAAAAGTGTTAATTCATCAGGAAGATGTAACAATTATAAATGTATATGAACCTAACAGTAGAAAGCCAGAAGATATGAAGCAAATATAGACAGATCAAAGGGTTATATAGATGGTTCTCCATTAATACTAGAAGAATTCAATATACCACTTTCAAAAATGGATAGACCATCTAGGCAGAAGATCAATATAGAAAGAGAAGGCTTGAACAATACTCTAAGACAACTAGATGTAATTAACTGGCAAAGAAAGAGAAAGGATGCAAAGAAACAATTTCAGAAATAAAAGAGGTAGCATTGATTCCAACCCCACAAAAATAAGGATTATAAGGTGATATGAAGAGTTGTATGCCAACAAGTTAGATAATTTAGATGACATGGGAAAATCCTAGAAACACAAAGACTACCTAAACTGACTCAAGAATTGGAGACCTTAATAAATCTATAACAAGTAAAATAACTGAGTCAGTAATAACAACAACAACAACAAGAAACCTCCCAAGAAAGAAAAACCAGGACAGGAAGACTTCACTAATGAAATTTGCCATGTATTACAAAAAGAATTAATACCAAAACTGTTCTACCACTTCCAAAACACTGAAGAGGAAGGAACACTTTCTAACTTATTCTCTGATGTCAGCATCATCCTAACACCAAAAAAAGATAGAGATATAAGAAAAGAAAATTGCAGACCAACTACCATTATGACTATAGATGCCAAAATTCTAAAAAACAAAAAACCCCCCAAGAAGTATCAAACTGAGTCCAATGGGATTATACACCTGGCTAAGAGGGATTTATCCAAGTAATGCAAGTATGGTTCTATATATGAAAATCAATCTATGTAATGAACCACATTAATAGAATGAAAGCCAAAAAAAGAAAAAGAAAAAAACCCAGAAACATGGTAATCTCAACTGACACATCAACACCAATTTGCAAAATCCAGTATCCATTCGTTAAGAAAATTGTATTAGTCAGCCAAAGGGGTGCTGATGCAACATACAAGAAATATGTTGACTTTTATAAAGTATATTTATTTGGGGTAGAAGCTTACAGCTATCAGGCCATAAAACATAAATTACTTCCCTCACCAAAGTCTATTTCCACCTGTTGGAACAAGTTGGCTGCCAATATCCGCAAGGGTTCAGCCTTCCTCTTCCTCTTAAGGCTCTGTGTTCTCAGCTTCTTCCAATCTTAGCTGAAGGCTGTGAAAAGTCTCCTCTCTCTCCCAAGCCCATTTCTCTGTGGGCTCAGCTGCTTTGCTCTCACTACTAGGTCAGCTGTAGACTATCAGACTCTCTTTCTGGGGCCTCTGCTGTGTCTATGGAACCATCTCTCTTCCTCTGTGTTCTTCCTCTTTGTGTATTTACTTCCTGGAGCTCCAGGAACTCTCCTCTCCAAGTCATTTTCTAAACCTCCTACTGATGTGGCCCAATCAAAGCCTTAATCATAATTTAATCAAGTAAAATAAAACCTTTGAATATAATACAATCTAACATGCCCGGAGGAAGAGACCAGTTTATAAACATAATCCACTATTTATTTTTGGAATTCATAAACAATACCAAACTGCTACAAACACTCAGAAATCTATGAATAGATGGATCTTCTTCAACATTCCTCAACATGAAAAGGAGCATATATGAAAAACCCACAGATGTCATCATGCTGAATGGTGAATTACCAAAATCTTTCCCCCTAAGATTAGGAACAAAATAAGGATTTACATTATCAGTACTCTTTAGCACCGTTCTGGGATTTCTAGCCAGAGTTAAGTAGGCAAGAGAAAAAAATACATTTAGTTATCCAAATTGGAAAGAAAGTAAAAAAAAAAACTTTCCCTGTTGGCAGATGACATGATTCTACATGTAGAAAACCCTGAAAAATGTGCAAGGAAGCTACTAAAGATAATAAATTCAGTAAGATGTCAAGCTCCAAGACAGTCTTAACTAAATCATTGCTGAGTTTACACATCAGCAATGAGCAATTCAAAAGGAAATCAAGAAAACAATTCCATTTACAATTCTAAGGAATGAAATTAACCGAGGATGTAAAGGACTTGTACACAGAACACTGAAAAAGATTGCTTAAAGCAATTAAAAAGAAGAATTAAAGAAGTCCTAAATCAATGTAAAAAGCTTCTGCGCTCATGGAGTTGAAGACTAAATAATGTTAAGATGTCAATATTGCCCAAAGCAATTTATAGATTCAGTGTAATCCCAATCCCAATTCCTACAGCATTCTTCACAGGTATGGACAGACCAATTTCCAGATTCCTGTGAAAGGGCAAGGGAGTCAGAATAGATAAAATCACCTTGAAAAAGAACAACAAAGTTGGAAGATTTACACTTGCTGATTTTTAAACACATTAGAAAGCTACAGTAATCAAAACAGTGTGGTACTGGTACAATGACAGACAAATAGAACAAGATCAATTCGAAATCAGAGTTAATCAGTAAACCCCACTTCTATGGTTAATTGACCTTTGACAAGGATGCCAAGTCTACCCAATGGGGGAAAGTCTCTTCAACAAATGGTGCTTGGATAGTTGTAGATCCATATACCAAAGAGGAAAACTAGACCCCTCCCTCACACCATATGCAATAATTAACTAAAAATGGATCAAAGGCCTAAATATAAAGCTACAACAACAAAACTCATAGAAGAATTTATAGAAGAATATATTCCAGACCTTGCATTCCACAACTTTACAGCAGAAGTGTGAGCAACTAAAGAAATAGTTAAGTTGGACATAATCAAAATTTATAAAATATTATGCATCAAAGTCATCATCAAGAAAGTGAAAAGACAACTTATAGAATGGGGGAAATAACATTTCATAAGGGTTTAATATTCATACCTACAATATGTAAGTTCACCCAAAATTCAACAACAAAGAAAACTCCATTTAAAAGTGAACGAAAGACTTGAATACATATTTCTCCTAAGAAGGCACATATGGCCAATAAGCACATATAAAGGTGTTCATAATTGCTAGGCCCATCCCAATGAAATGGAAATCAAAATCACAATGGGATGTCACTTTACACTATTACAATTAATAGAATCACTATTTCTTTTTAAAGCAAAAAACAGCAAGTATTGGCAAGGATGTGGAAATGCTTTCATTGTTGGTGGGAAGTAAAATGGTGCAGCACTGTGGAAAATGGTTTTGAGTTCTTAAGAGAGTTAAATTTTGAATTACCACATGACCTGGCAATCTCATTTTGAGATATATACCCACAACAATTGAAAGCAAGAACTACAACAGAAATCTGTAACCAATGTCCACAGCAGCATTATTCACGATAGACAAAAAGTGAAAATAACCTAAATGTCCATCAACAGATGAACAGATAAAGAAAATGTGATATATGTATAATGGAATATTAATGCACTGTTAAAAAGGAATGAAGTTCCGATACATGTTACATGTGGACAAATCTTAAAGGCATCATTCTGAACGAAATAAGCCAGACATAAAGGGACAAATATTGTGTGATCCACTTACATGAAATAATCAGAATATGCAGATTCATGGAGACAGAAAGTGGATTACAGGGTGTCCGGAGCATGGATGAGTGTAGGGAATGTTTAATGGGTACAGAGCTTCTGTTGGGGGTGGTGGAAAATTTTTGGTAATGGATTTTGGAGATGGTAGCACAAACATTGTGGATGTCATTAAACCCACGAACTGTGTATTTGAAACCAGTTAAAATGAGAAATTTTATGCTGTATATAAGTTGCCACAATAAAAACTTTTAAAAGATGTTTATTTATTTCATCAGCAATCTTTATTGACCCCACCACTTTAATGTTTTAATCATAAAATCATGTGATTCCTTAAAAATAAAAAAACAAAATATTTTGAATATTTATAAAAGTTGAAACTGTAAGAAAATTTTTATCTCTTATACGTTCATAGGAAAATAAGTGGATATGTATTTTCAGAAATCAGAATGTATTTGAGAAGGTCAGAATGGACTCTTTGCAGAAAGTATTTTTAAGTACCCCTTTTTCCTCCCATATCTTGGCAGACAGCAATCAAAATCAATTTTTCCAAGCAAATAAAAATTTCACAGCAAAACTTTCGGGCATTCTTATTTCCCACTTTTCCTTATTCTCTTCACCTATCATCACCTCCTGTTACTTCTACCTCCCATTTGCATTTCAAATCCATCTATTATCCCCTGTCTGGTCATAGCTATACAGTCTTTGATCTGGACTGCTGCTCTGACTGCCTGATCAAGGATTTTCTCTTGCCAATCTCCATACTGTTTTCTACTCAATTACCCAAGTGATCTGTTTAAAACAGAAATCAGATTATGTCTTACTTCCCTGACTAAAACCCTTTAAAGCTTTTCACTTGGCCTGAGAATAAAATCCTGACTACAAAGTTCTTCAACATATCGTTATACCTAATTTTCAAGCTCATTTCATGGCTCTTTTCTAACCGCTCATACCACTCCACTTATTCTCGACTTCTGGTTTGTTTCATGATTGTGCCAGGTAGGCTCATTCCCACCCACAGTCTCTAAGCTGGCAGTTTCCTTTGAATAGGATGCTTTCCTCTAGGTCTTTGTGTGGCTCACCAGAGCATATTTTTTTCACCCTTCTTTCAAAGAATACTTCCATTCTAAAGGAGAGTCAGCACAGTTAATACATCTCAGAACTGTTAATTTACTGAAAAGTGTCTATCACAATCTGTAACCATCATGGTTATTTAGGTGTTTTCTTGTTTATTTTGCTCCATCACTCAAATGTAAATTCCACCTAATCAGAGACCAGAACTGTTTTGCTCTTCTCACTACTCTATCTAGAATACTCTCAGTCTAGAGGATGGATCATGGGTATAAAAGAGGTGTCCAAATAATTGGTGATGAAGCAAGGATACCCAAAATTAATTTTTTTGATGATGGGTGGGAGGAGATGAAATAAAAAGTACATGTGCACACTGCTGTGAAAGCCACTCCACGTGGTAAACAACAAACATAAAGTGCTCTCCCATGAGTCACAAGTGCAAACTCAATAAATGACAACTATAAATTTGAAATCAAATTCCTTTTCAAGTGGGAAACTCTCAAAGTAAGAATCAGCAGAATTTATTTAATGATTGACAATTCTCTCAAGTAATGACAGAGCAGCCACTAGTATGTATAAACTTTTCGATGGGACTTGCCTTTTAAATAAGTGCAGACAGAGTAGGTGACTGTCCATAAGATTTGACTTTATGATAAGGCCATAGCTCTATAAAATCTATCCTTCCCCTGCCTTTCTCAGATCTATTAATTATTGAAATTCTAAAAACTATCAGATTTGTTAAGAACAATGGAGAAGCTTTGTGATAATCCCTTTATTTTAGCAGAAAGTAAAATGAAAAACTATGAAGTAATTTATATAGCACCCTTCACTTAAATTTAATATCAGTTAAAATGTCCAAATATCCCAGGATATTAGTCTTATATTAGAGTCGACACCATATAAATCTGGATTCTCCTGTCAGAAAATAGTTAACAATGAATGCCTAAAATTATCTTGTAAGAGAAAATTCACATTCCTATAAAGATCTCTTTGGTGTGAGACAGAAGACAGCACTTAACAATATTTTATATGTTCCCATTGTCCTTAGTATGTTTCGAACAAGTAGGGAATGAGGGAGACATGAATTGATCGAAGGCAGTTGGAACAGGAAGCAGGAATACATTCTTTGCTCATCAAATCACAGTTAAAAGAGCATCTTAACAAAATTTTTAAAATTTAATCGCTTAGAGAAAACCTCAATCATTGAACAATCAATGTAGAACTATGTATAAAAAGTAGTTTAACATGAGGTGATTAGGCAGATAAGTTAATTATACCATCGAGTGAGCACTCATTTATAGAGCATCCATTTTGTGCAACATTCTGAGCTGTCATTTCTGGGTATCACTGAAGGAAATTTTCTGTAAGCATATTCAGAAGTACATTGACGCTCAGTCTTGTCCAACCTCTCATTACCTACCAATTTATTCCCACTCATCATTTAAGTTGAGAGATTTCATTAATATTGTTAATGTAACAGTAAAGCGCATGGAAATATATTAATATTCTGCATGAATTTATAAGGATTATTGTAATCATAGGAGGCTAGCCTAGGTGGTCAATATTCAGTTAAAATAATATACTATTAAGATATTTAGTACTTTTCATTTTAAAACAGTTAAGTCATTTTCCAGATATTTAATCCTCCTTTGGATGCTTTCACACGCCTGTTTTGAGACTAGCACACAAAGGAAATTGCAAGTAGTCCATTTTAGCTAAGAACTCTGGGCGGCCCGTGTGTTTGGGTCTGTGTGTGTGCTGGTGAGTATGAGCACGGGCAGGCAGCGGCGCCACTTCATGGAGCTGGTCCACGTAGTCGCAGGGGTGGATCCTGAGCTGCCGAAACTGCTGTCCTGCTCTCTGCGCGGGCTCCTTTAATCCCATTGTTACTTTAGGTCCGCTCGGGTCTAGCCGCACGTGGAGCCCGAAATCCGGGCTGGGCGCTACCGCGGCCTGGGCCGAGCGGCTTCACCGCAGTAACAGCGGCGCCCGCGGCGGCGGCAGCAGCCTCTTCCCGGACAGGAGAGCACAGGCGGCCGAGAGCCCACACGGGCGCTTAGAGAGCACGGCAGACGATACTGATAGTGGAGAATGCTTGAAGCTCCTTACAAGACTTGCCTAACTGTATCTCTCCTCTACTCCCATGAATTCACCTTGATTCCACTGTGAACTGTCAATCATAAGCATGAGAACAAGTTGGGCAGTGCTAACAGCCATGAAGAACTTAGCAAAAAAATGCTTTGCATTTAAACTTTAGATCTTCTTACATGGAAGAGGTCAAATCCAGTTACAGCAACACACCTTTACAGCAAGGGCCATATAACCAAAAAGTCCAAAGGCCCAGCCCAGTGGACCATTTACTTCAATGATGTTCAGTTCAAAATTCCACTGCCAATAAAAACATTGGAAATTCCCCTTTAAGTTGTAACAGGATTTAACTATTAGGGTGGGTTTTGATAAAGCTTCTTAATAAAGTTTAAATTGTTAATCGAGTAAAAAAAAGTGCATTTTAAATTACTGAAAACAAGCATGGAGAAAAGTAATTTTAAGAGGACATCTTCTAGTAATATTGATATAGCCTGTGCATTAAAATCAAAATTATTTCCAAGAGTACCTAGTCTCCAAGATGGCCAAATAAGTAATAAAGGCCCTACAGTCTTTGAATGTTCAGAAGGGATGTGAGACTGAATGTGTATTCAGGGCTGCCTCCAGACAATGTGGAGCTATGCTAATCCAAACTGGCTTGGATGTGGAGAATATGTAACTCACCTGGAGGAAATAACCTATCTGATACTAAGATCTGAAGAACCTAACCAAAGGTCTGTTTACCATCACTGTTAGTCTTCCTAATCCTATATCCTCTGTATAAAAGGGTCTGGAAAAGGCTGTTCGGGGCTCGGTTTTTATTAGGACAAGAGTCCGCCGAGCCCGGCCGGTCGAAATAAACCAACTTCCTTCTCAGTATTCTCTCGTGTCCTGGCCTTCGAAACCGCGCCTATCCGAATTTCTCCACTACATTTCTGGCGAGCCAGCCAGGAGGGCGCTGAGAAGGTCAGAGGCGGCAACAGTTGTTTGCCCCTACCGGACGTCTCCGGGGAGGCCGGGAGGGCCCGGGCGAAGCCCAGCCCTGGGCGCCCCTGGACACCCCATTTGAGTCCAGAAAGAGGTTGTGGTTTTCGCTGGAGCCCTTCCGGAGGAGCCGGGGACACCGGGAGGTTTGAGAGACCCTGAGAACGAAGCAAGGAGCTCCACACGTCGGATTGGTAAGACCCCCGGGGGCATAGTGCAGGGAAGGCCTAATTCTGAAATTAGGAGGGAGTCTGATCAACTCTCATAGAGGAGGCCCTAGTACTCCTGAGAATACAGGAGGAAGCTGTCTCCTCTTCAGGTCCGAGGAAAGGAAAGGGGGGTGGTTGTGTGCGTGTGCTTGTGGCGACTGAGTGAGACGCGGAAAATTGCTTCTGCGGCGCGAGTGCGGAGTCCCGATCCGCGGTTCCGTGGCGACCTCATACGATCAAGGGCGGTCTGGGGGGTCCCTGCAAAGGGACCCTCTTCCATATCGGGGGCTTATACCGATCCGCTAAGGTTAAGAGGCGCCTGAAAGTTCCCGCGAGGGACGCGGCCGGAGACGGACGAAGCGAAAGGCTTGAGTGACTGTTGTACACCGCCGGCACAGGGTGGAAATGGGAAACACACACAGTAAAACCCCGTTAGGATGTATGCTAGAAAACTTCCCCCGTGCATTCCAGGGAGAGATGTACGGCATTAGGTTTCAGCCAGGAAAGCTTAGGATGCTTTGTGAGTTAGAATGGCCAACTTTCGGCATGGGCTGGCCCCAGGAGGGCACTTTGGATCCCCGGATCATCCGTAAAGTCCACGAGGCAGTGACTGGAAATCCAGGGCATCCGGACCAATTCCCCTACATTGATGCTTGGGAAAACGCTGTGAGCCAAAACCCACCTTGGTTAAGGAAGTGCATGGCTAAGGAAGCTAGAATTTGCTTAATGCAGAAACCGAGGAGTGCCGTCCCAGGGACCAAACCAAACAATCACCGTGCAAAGGGCACAGAGGAAGTGCATCCCAAGTCCAGTGCTAATCCGCCCGTTTTGAAAGGGCCAGATGAATTTGAATTTCCACCGCCTTATGCGATGACTCCCGCCCCGGCGGTACTAAGGAATGAAAATGAGCTAGTCTCTCTAAGCAGTGACCCACAGTCGTCATCCGCACAGGGAAGTGCGATATCCTCACCATCCCCGCCGCTGCTTTTGTCACCATCAGAGAGGGCACCTATACTATCCCCGCAGTTGCCTTTATTGCCATCTGCACCTGAGAGCCCTACGCCATCCCCACAGCGGCTTTTACCGTCTCCGCAGCGGTCTTTGGCACCTTCGGCAAGAAAAAATGCAGACCAGCTGCTTTTACAGCCAGTTGCCTCTGGCAACGCCGCAGCAGCGCTGCGGGTCGGTCAAGGAGGAGACGCTAAGAGATTACAGCTCGAACCACAGGGAGCCCCGGGGGCAGAGGGAGCAGGGGAAAAGGCTGCTTTCCAGTTCCGGCTCCGTGAAACCCGGGCCCCAATCTTTTACGATGCAGATGGCCAGGTTCAGGGAGGAAGCCGGACATTTATCTATCAGCCCTTTACAACAACAGATCTCTTTAACTGGAAAAGCCACACCCCACCATTTTCCGAGAAGCCTCAGGCCATGGCAGACCTTTTCCAGTCTATCATACAGACCCACAGACCCACGTGGGCTGATTGTAAACAACTTATAATGACTTTATTGAACTTTGAGGAGAGAATGCGGGTCACACAGGGAGCGCTAGCCTGGCTTAGAGAGCACCCACCTGAGGGAACTTTGGACAGTGATCAATATGCCCGCCTGCAGTTCCCAGAAGAGGACCCCCTGTGGGATCCAAATAGCGCTGTCGGGCTCAACCGACTAGAGACATTCCATAGGGCATTAGTTGAAGGATTCAAGGCGGGGAGCCGCAAGGCAGTGAATATGGCAAAGACCAGTCAAATTCTACAGGCTCTAGATGAGAGTCCTGCTCAATTCTATGAGAGACTGTGTGAGGCGTTCCGTGTATACACGCCCTTTAACCCAGATGCTCCTGAGAGCCAAACAATGGTAAATGCAGCATTTGTTGCTCAGTCACAGGCTGACATTCGGAGAAAGCTGCAGAAATTAGATGGGTTTGCTGGAATGAATATCTCTCAGCTCATGGAAGTAGCTACTAAGGTTTATGTCAACCGTGATGAAGAAACAAAAAGGGAGGAAATTAGGAAGATGAGGAAAAAGGCAGATTTTCTGGCTGCAGCCATAGTGGAAAAGTCCATTCCTGTAACAAGGAAGGTAACTTGGCAAGCCCCAGCCCCAAGGAGAGGGAAAGGCCCACGTCTAGGGCGAAATCAGTGTGCATACTGCAAGGAGGATGGACATTGGAAGCGAGAGTGTCCTAGCTGGCCACTTGACCCGGCTGCCTCTGCAGCCAAAGCATTAGCCAGAAAGGCCAGTGGGGTATCACGACCCAAACGCTGCGACCGTAAAGGTTCAGAAAAGAAACCTGCAAATCAGATCATTGGGCTGGCAGGAATGGAGGACTCTGATAGAGATTATTAGGACAGACCGGGCTCCTATTCCCTTGGCCCCGAGGAGCCTATGGTCGGAGTTCAAATTGGGGGCCGCACCATACAGATGATGGTTGACACTGGGGCTCAACATTCTGTAATGACCAAGCCAGTTGGGCCTCTATCAAAAAGGCAAGCCAATATCGTAGGGGCAACTGGCAAAAGTGCCCAACGGCCTTTCCTTCAAGCCAGGACCTGCAACATTGGGGGAAGGGAAGTCACTCACGAATTCCTCTATCTTCCGGAGTGCCCAGTCCCCCTCCTGGGTCGAGACCTGCTGTCAAAACTACAGGCTCAAATTACCTTTAGTGCCACAGGGCAATCCACACTGATCTTGGGGCCACAAGACCCTCCGAAGGTAGCGCTGACCCTTCCTCTGCAGGAGGAATGGAGACTGTTTTGCCTGAGTGAGACTGGCCAATCTATGGCCACACAGCTCCCCTTTGAAGATGTGCCTGAAGTATGGGCAGAGGGGAACCCGATGGGGATGGCACATGACATTCCTCCAGTTATTATTGAAATAAAGCCTACAGCCAGTCCAGTAAGCATAAGGCAGTATCCAGTTCCACGCGAAGCGCAAGAAAGGGTCCAGCTACATATTCAGAGATTGCTGAGTGAGGGCATATTGAAGCCGTGCCAGTCTCCGTAGAACACCCCTCTCTTCCCAGTTAAAAAGCCAGATGGAGATTACCGCCCAGTCCAGGACTTACGAGCAGTTAATTTGGCAGTAGTAGCCCTTCATTCTGCAGTTTCAAATCCTTATACTCTGCTCAGCTTAATACCAGCATCGGCAATCTATTTCTCATGCCTAGATCTTAAGGATGCTTTCTTCTGCATTAGGGTAGCACCAAGGAGTCAGCCGATTTTTGCCTTTACATGGGAAAATCCAAATTCAGGTGAAAGGCAGCAGCTGACATGGACGCGATTGCCTCAGGGATTTAAAAATGCACCCACTATTTTTGGACAAGCCCTGGCCAGTGATCTCAAATCCTTTAAGGCAGAAAGCCATAACTGTTTTCTTCTCCAGTATGTAGATGACCTCATTCTCGGAAGTTCCACCTATCAGGACTGTGCTGGTGGAACCCATGCTCTTTTAAAACATCTACAGCAGAAGGGCTATCGGGTGTCTAAGAAAAAGGCCCAAATCTGCCTACCTCAGGTCAAATACCTAGGTTACAAAATAACACAGGGGCGCCGTGAATTAGGACTTGAGAGAAAGGAAGCGATCTGTAGTCTTCCTGAGCCCAATTCTCGCCGGAAGCTGCGAGAGTTCCTTGGGGCAGCTGGATTCTGCCGCAATTGGATCCCCAATTTTGGGGTTCTCACGCGCCCTTTATATGAAGCCACAAAGGGGGGAGATAGGGATCCCCTGCTCTGGGAAAGCCCACAGAAAAATGCTTTCACTGCTCTCAAACAAGCTCTAATGGAAGCACCGAGTCTCGGACTTCCGGACCTCAGTAAGCCGTTCTACCTCTATGTTCACAACCGCCAAAGCATAGCAGTAGGAGTACTCACTCAATACCTCGGTTCCTGGCAAAGACCTGTAGCGTATTTATCTAAACAACTGGACACTGTAGCCCAGGGATGGCCTTCATGTTTGCAAGCTGTAGCGGCTGCAGCCGTGCTTACAGTAGAAGCTATAAAATTGACTCTTGGGCAGCCTATTATTGTCCGGGTTCCACATGCAGTAGTCACAATCTTAGAAGCCAAAGGAACACATTGGCTTACTAACAGCCGCCTGGTTAAATATCAGACTCTATTATGTGAAAACCCATCCATCCAGCTGGAACTTGTAAAAACCCTAAATCCAGCCACCCTGCTACCCGTAGAGCCAGGGGTTCCAGCCCATAACTGCCTGGAAACATTGCAAGAAGTATATTCCAGCAGGCCAGACCTTCAAGACCAGCCATTGGCAAATCCTGATATGGAGTTTTTTACAGATGGGAGTAGCTTTATGCAGGGCAGCAATCGACGAGCAGGATATGCTGTAGTAACATCTGAGACCACAGTAGAGGCACAGCGCCTCCCAAATAACACATCAGCACAAAAAGCTGAACTCATTGCCCTCACCCGAGCCTTGCAACTTGCAGCCGGAGCCAAGGTTAACATCTACACAGACTCCAAATATGCCTTTCTTACCCTGCATGCGCATGGAGCCTTATATAAGCAAAAGGGACTCATTAACTCGGGAGGCAAGAGCATTAAATACGGCACACAGGTTCTGGAGCTACTAGATGCAGTTTGGGAGCCTGCCAAAGTAGCTGTAATGCACTGTAAGGGACACCAGACCAGCCACAGCCCCATTGCCCAGGGAAATCGGAGGGCAGACGCTGAAGCAAAAAGAGTGGCACGGGAGGGATCCCTATCTGAAAACCTGGCTGCTGCTCTCATTCCTCAACCCCTTAATTATCAGAACATCCAGCATACACTGCCTGTCCTTGCCCCGCAGCCTCTGAGTCACCGAGAGCACAATATACTCAAGCTGAGAGAGAGTGGATACTCTCTGAGGGCGGGACACAAGGGGAAAATGGATGGTGGACATTGCCTGATCACAGAATAGTTGTGCCACAAATATTAGCAGCAGCCGTAGTTCAAGACTACCATGAGAATACACACTTGGGAAAAACTCATCTTAAGGAAGTGTTAGAAAGATTCTTTTACATCCCAAGACTAGTCACTATCACCCATGCTGTATGCCAACGATGTGTGACATGTGCAAAGAATAACCCTCGCCAGGGGCCCACAACAGCCCCAGGGGTCCAGAGAATTGGTAGTATGCCCCTCGAAGATCTAGTAGTTGATTTCACTGAAATGCCACGATCTGGAGGCTATAAATATCTCCTAGTCCTTGTTTGCACGTTTTCTGGCTGGGTGGAAGCCTTCCCCACTCGAACAGAAAAAGCTGAAGAAGTAGCCAAGGTTCTTCTTAGGGAAATTATTCCTCGCTATGGGCTACCGCTCTCAGTTGGCTCTGACAATGGACCAGCCTTTGTCTCTGAAATCACTCAAAAGATTGCAAAGGCACTGCGCATCCAATGGAAACTGCACACCGCTTACCATCCTCAGAGCTCAGGAAAGGTAGAGCGAATGAATCGTACAATAAAGACTTATATTGCCAAGATTTGCCAAGAAACTGGGTTAACATGGGTGCAAGTACTTCCAAGTGCTCTCCTCCAAATTCGAGCCAGCCCAAGCCGAAAACTAAGCCTAACTCCTTATGAAATCCTCTTTGGGAGGCCTCCTCCCTTAATCAGAAATATAGAGGGGGATCTTAGAGAAAGAGGGAACTTATCAATAGCTCAGCAGATGATAAGCTTAGGAAAAACCCTACATAACCTGCATCGCTGGGTCCAAGAAAGGGCCCCCATTAGCTTAAGCAGCTCTGTACACCCGTACAAGCCAGGAGATGCAGTCTGGGTCAAGGACTGGAAGTCAGCTCCACTAACTCCTCGATGGCGAGGGCCCTATCTTGTCATTTTATCCACCCCCACTGCAGTTAAGGTGGCTGAAATCATCCCGTGGATTCACCATAGCCGAGTCAAGCGAGCTGCCTCAGAGTCCTGGACCTGTGTTCCAGATACCCACAGCCCAACCAAACTCATCTTGCGAAAAAGGGGAACGCCGAGCCCTGCTCCAGTCACACCCCGGAAGCTGACTGGTCTACGCACGGCTGAAGATTGAGGAGGGAACACCGAGCCCTGCTCCAGTCACACCCCGGAAGCTGACTGGTCTACGCACGGCCGAAGATTGAGGAGGGAACACCGAGCTCTGCTCCAATCACACCCGGAAGCTGATTGGTCTACGCACAGCCGAAGATTAGGAATCCGGTTTAATCTGTTGCAATGCCCCTTTGCCTGTTTTTCCTACTTCTAGCCCTAAACCTCCCCTGGTCCCAGGTCGACACCACAGAATGTGAGCCATGTATTCAAAAGGTGCGTACAGGGGCCCATGTCAACACCACATTAATATATCATAGTCAGTACACCTGCAAGGGCCAGGTAACCACCTGTCAGTTTCAGGGAACCTCCTATAGTGTCTGTAATGCATCTGGCCAAATAACCTGCTATGATCCTAGACCCCCAACAGTCTCCCGTAAATGGGAAATAAGAGTGCTTAATCGAAATGGGAAGTTGCTTTCCTCCACCCCAGTCATGAGCCAGAATGAACAAGTGTCCCTCCTATTTGACGCATGTCAGATTATAGACTCTGGGACACCATGGAACACAGTTTGTGGAGGGCTCGGCTGGGAGCGGAAGTATACTCATAGCAATAAGTACATGTGCACCCTAATAGATGGTGTAGTAAAAAGGCAAACAGCTGCCCATCTCTTGGCTCTATATACATACCAGCCAGTCCAGAGGGACTCAGACAATAGTGATGCCGAAGCTTAATAACTTAAACTCGGCCTCAAAGGGGGGAATATGATATAGCCTGTGCATTAAAATCAAAATTATTTCCAAGAGTACCTAGTCTCCAAGATGGCCAAATAAGTAATAAAGGCCCTACAGTCTTTGAATGTTCAGAAGGGATGTGAGACTGAATGTGTATTCAGGGCTGCCTCCAGACAATGTGGAGCTATGCTAATCCAAACTGGCTTGGATGTGGAGAATATGTAACTCACCTGGAGGAAATAACCTATCTGATACTAAGATCTGAAGAACCTAACCAAAGGTCTGTTTACCATCACTGTTAGTCTTCCTAATCCTATATCCTCTGTATAAAAGGGTCTGGAAAAGGCTGTTCGGGGCTCGGTTTTTATTAGGACAAGAGTCCGCCGAGCCCGGCCGGTCGAAATAAACCAACTTCCTTCTCAGTATTCTCTCGTGTCCTGGCCTTCGAAACCGCGCCTATCCGAATTTCTCCACTACAATATGATTTTAATAATTTTCTATTGGCTGATTTAAACATCCCCCTGAAAAAATTAATGTGAAGTACATCATATTCCCAACTTTTAATCAAAAATTGATGAATGATTGTCATGGAAAGACATTTCTGTATTTTTCAGAAAATCTTTGTTTGAAGACTACCTCCCTCACAAGTGACAAATTTGTATAAAATAGCACAAGTAAAGAGTTTACTTAATTGCTATTTCGTTTTTTAAAAAGATTTATGGAAAGAAGATTCAAAGCTAAATTTAATGCTTATTAATCTAGGAGGCTAGAAATATTTATATCCTCCTCTTTAGTTTGGTTGTCTTTGTAAAACTTTTATTTCCTTAAAATAATTGTATTTTTGTACACATAATATTTATTTTAAGTTGCATCAAATACTTTTTGGAAAGCATACAGGTTATCAAGTTTTTAAAAAGTCTAGGTAATCATTATGTTAATCATTTAACTATATACCTTTTTAATAAATCCTTATCTATCTAGATATTCGTGATTTATAATGTTTGTTTATTACATATCTATCAATTACACAAATGCATATGTGAAAGGCTTAATCACTTTTAAGGAACTTGTACTTGACATATTAATACTATATTTCAGAATGCTCTGAATAAATTAATATCTGCAAAATTTTAAAATTGTGAGTGAAATCAGCAATAATATAGTAAAATATTTCATATGTTTGATAATGGTAAGAAATCATTTTAACTAATAACAGTAATTACAAATTATAAAATGCTAAAAATGTGGAAAATGTTTTTCATTTAATCCTACCTTGTAAAGGAATAGCATTCAATACAAACAAGTAATATTTACTTTATTTCTAATTTTCTCTCACAACTACAAATCACTGATTCAATTTCTTCCTGTTCTCAGAATAAATATAATGTAAATTTGCTACTGCAATATTTTTTACTTTTCTTTACCTTTTCTTCTTTTCCTTTCCTTTCCCTTTTTCCCTCCTTTCCCTCCTATCCTATTCTTCCCCCTTCCCTCCCTCCCTCCTTTCCTTCCTTCCTCCAACCACCCTTCCATGTTCCTTCTTCTCCTTCCTTCCTATTTCTGTCTTCTTTTGGATATGAAACTGACATTGCCACAGATTTTATGTTTCATGTTCTAATCCATCTGTAGAGTCTTTTTTATGTGAGGGCCAAAGCCTAGACATAGGAGCATGGTTTCCACATTGGACTGTGTCTGCCTGCTAGACTACTTTGTAAGATACCTGGGATTTATACTGTACAGTATACTTTTCTATTGCATTTGCCAGTAGTAAATGTTAACAGAAAAAAACTATTAAAGGCAGTAAATTAAAATGCTTCCACATTTAGAATTACATTGGTGCCATGTGAATCACTGCCAATCATTATCACTAAAACAGGCTGGAATAATTGCTGCAAGCTTTCCCTTGAGGTAAAATAAACTGATCAGTTTTATGACATTGATTTTGAATAGATGACAATAGATGGTGTTATTAGGTGGCTCACTCTTTTCTTAGAAATTAACTGTCTCTAATGATTTAGCAAAGAGTATAAACTCACAACAATTGTCCAATTTAACAAACTAGTTCTTAAAAATAAAAATGTGATTAGTAAACAAGCATTGCTATATATATATATATATTCTATTTCAAGCAAACTCTAAATTGGGAACACATCCAAACTAGGTAAGATTTCCCTGCTAATTTATTTACTTTACTAATCTTCTGGTATTTTTCATAGTTATGATAAAAACTATATCACTACTTTAAAGTTATGTGGGTATAATTAGATAGATAGATAATTTCTTTTAACAATGATTGTTCAAGAATAAGTTTCTCCACGGTAATATTATGGATTGAGTCATGTCTCAACAAAGAGATGCTCAAGCCTTAGTCCTCTGGATGTGATCCTATTTGTAAAGAGGATCTTTGAAGATGTGATTACTTAAGGTTGGTGCCGTATTGAATAAGGGGGGATTTCATCCAATGTGACTGCAGTCCTCATAAGCAGAGGAAATTTCAAACTCATTACAAGGAGACAGATGTGGAGAGCAATGACCACATGACAGAGGCAGATATAGAGTTATGGTTTGCCTGCATGACACCACCAGGTTACTACAGACGTCAGAGAAAGCATCTTCTTACTGAAACCTTGATTTTGGACTTCCTGTCTCCAAAATTGTGAGCCGATAAATTACTGTTGTTTATACCAACTACTCTGTGATACTTTGTAACAACATCCCTGGCAAACTGAGATAGCTAACCTAAAAAACCTTAGTATCCATATACCCATTGTTGACCCATACAATTTAAAAAAAAGCTTATGATGGAAAGTGGCTGTGGCTCCTTTGATTGGGCTCCCATCTACCATCTGGGAGGCCCTGAATTCGCATCCCAGGGCCTCATTGTGAAGGCCAGCTGGACTGTGCCTGTGGAAAGCTGGCGGCCTGTGCCCGCAGGAAGCTGGCCCAGCAAGATGACACAACAAAGAAGACAAGCAGACACAGAAGAATGTGCAGTGAATGGACACAGAGAGCAGGCAGCAAGCAAGCCACAAGGAGGGATATAAATAAATGAATGAATGAATGAAAATAAATCTTTTTTAAAAAAAAGACCTTATGATGACTTCCACTTCCACTTATGAGGTAAAATCTGCAAAATAAAACAGCAATCCCACTTTAACAAGGAGAAATACTAGAGAATCTATAAAATCATAACTTCTTTTTTTTTTTTTTAAAGATTTATTTATTTATTTAATTTCCCCCCCTCCCCTGGTTGTCTGTTCTTGGTGTCTATTTGTTGCGTCTTGTTTCTTTGTCCGCTTCTGTTGTCGTCAGTAGCACGGGGAGTGTGGGTGGCGCCATTCCTAGGCAGGCTGCTCTTTCTTTTCATGCTGGGCGGCTCTCCTTACGGGGCGCACTCCTTGCGCGTGGGGCTCCCAAACGCGGGGGACACCCTTGCGTGGCACGGCACTCCTTGCGCGCATCAGCACTGCGCATGGGCCAGCTCCACACGGGTGAAGGAGGCCCGGGGTTTGAACCGCGGACCTCCCATATGGTAGACGGACGCCCTAACCACTGGGCTAAAGTCTGTTTCCCATAACTTCTTAATAATGCATCAGGGAGCTGATGCTGCAAGGTGAACACGTAATCTGAATTGAAAGAAGGACAAGCCTCTTCAAGGAGAGCTGGGACATGCAAACTGCTCACTTTTAGCTGAGTACAGGAGGAACAGACACCAGCTTCCACGGAAACAGGTAAAAATAAATCAGTTAACATTTCAGCAAATTGGTAAGGCCAGGTGTAGGTCTCAGATAGCTCAAAGACCCAGACATAAGGGGAGTATGCATTTCCTTTCCACCAGGTGATTGAGAGAAATATACAGGACACAGCAGGAGCCTGGAGACAGTCCCTCCTCAGGGTTCTGTGGAGGGAACAGTCATCAAACATATGACCATGCACCTCTCTGAACCCTGTACTCTTGGAAATCAAAAGTCTTAAATTATCAAAAAGCCTGCAGGGAACATGGGGGAAAATGAAACAAAAAACAGATGAGTCAAATAGAAAACAAATGGAAAGATGGTAGTTTTAAATTCAGTCATTATTGATAATTAAATTAAATGTAAATAGCTTAATTTCCCTACAAAAGTTTTGTTCTTTCTATTTCCCTGTGAAGCTACTGGAAGGGTTCTCTCAGTGAAGATGGCCCCTAACTTTATACTACAAGACTCAGAGCATTTTCATTAAACATGTTGAAAGAATTAATATAAGATGCATAGATATCTTAGTGCCCTTTTAAAAGGTTTGATAATTAAGTCATTTGATACAGCATAGCAAAAATATTAAATTACATTATAATTGTGCCTTCATGGAAAATAAAATATAATGAGGAAATTAAAAGCTAGCCAGACCTATGTCCATAAGTTGAGTAACCTAGTCACATGAGTGATTTTCTTAGAGTAAAGGAACTAGAGCTTTATTTTAAAATACTTTAATATTAGGGAAATTTTGTTAGTGGAGAAAGTAGAGCACATCAGAATACAAATAAAAAGAAATTCCCTGAAGGGATATCAAACATTTTTTTAAGTGTTATACTGTCACCTCATATAAATGACAGAAATTCCAATGCCATGGCCCATGTGTTCAGTCTTTTTAATCTTCTTCCCACCAAATTCCATGCTGAAATGAAACTCTTATTTAGTCGAGTATGTATATTTAGTTTAGTTGAGAGAGAGTGTGTGTATGTGTATGTGTATAGTCTCTTCCTCTTTCTAAAGATGTACATATTATATTTTCTTTTCTTTTTTTCATGGTGAATTCAGGAATATTTACTGTATTCTAGTTTCCTCTCAGCAAGTTCCATGCCTTCAGGTCAGATTTTGTAATTTCCAGGGTACACTAACATCATTATTGTCTACATATCTGTATTCTAAATTTTCTGGATATTTGTTCATTTATTTTATTTTGTTTTGTTTTGGTAGTTTTTCTTCAGAAAAGAAACCAGGTCAAGAGTGACAATGTGTACATTGTATTGTTTGACACTAGTCAAATATCAAATCAAACCACTAATATTAAATGAGGATAGATGGCAACAGGAATATAAGCAGCATTTCAAATATCCTGATCTTTCAAGGTGTTACCTAGATTTTTAAAGTTAGCAGAAAATCTATATCATACATATTAAAGTGGATCTCCTTGGAACTGCTTTGTTAATCATTAATATTTTACATCCTATCACTTTGAATGAAGTTATTGTTTACTGTGTGAGATATTCTTACCAGCTTTCATTTACAATAAGGGACTATTACATTTAAGAGGACCTAACTGTCCATTTCCAAAGGAGAAAAATGATGCTCCCCAGGTGAAAGCAAAGGTGGGAGAGTCATGAAGGCACAGGGTCCTAAAGCCAGACCACCTTGCTTTCCAACACCAGCTCACAAGCACTTTGATGTTCCATTCAATGTTTAATACTAGTGACTCTTAACACCCGCAATTGTAAAACAGGGCAATCTGCGCACTTCCTTTCTAATATGGGAATTGGGATAGTTGTAACAGGATAGTTGGGATACTTACAAAAGTTAATTGGTGAAGCGTATTTGTGATAAAGTATATTTTTGTGCCTCTGTTTTCTATCAGTATTAGCAGTGTGACTGTCACCAGGGCAGGTTAGTAACACTCTAAGTTTTCTTCTTTCACTTTTAAATACCCAGGATACTAATGCCTCACTAGCATTGTGCGAGGGGAGAGGAAAAAACAGTTGTAACATGCTACAAGCAAGATGTGGCACAGGATAAGTGCTTATTTTTGTTTTAATCATTGTTGTAGGATATAAATCTTAGGGAAAATCTCAGTTTGGAAAATTGCAAATTGGAAATACTTTGAGGTCCATGAAAAAATGTTTTAACAAATTTAAAACATTGGCAATCTGTTGGTAACTTATTTCAACAGTCTTTGTACCCTTTGGTGCAGATTTTATTAAGGTTAATTCTACAGATTCCTCATATAATCCACATTTCAAACTCTGAAACAAACCTTTAGGATAGAAAAATGACAGCCTCTAAATGCATTGGAAGTAAAGAATGACACGAACTGTCAGAATGGTGTGAGCATCAGAAAACGACTTGAAAAAGAAATAACACATGAAATGTTCACTTTAAATTGGTCCAAATAAATATAAATGAATTAAATAATTAAACTAAATCTGAGATTCTTGAACAAGGTTCATTTCAATGATAAATATAGTAGTCTTATTCTTTTAATGAATTATAATGATTTAGAATTAAATAGGTTATAGATAATTATATTTTTAGAGCTGAAGCCCATCTGTGTATATAGAAGAGGCTGCAGAAAAAAAATTTTACTAGCACCTCTTTGTATAAAAACTGAATGAAATGTCAGAAGCTATTTTAATAGGAATAGAAAAGAGCATTCATCAATTTTAACATTGCTAAAAATATTAGTGAATTTATTAAGACTATCATAAATCAATTTTATAATTTACTACCTACAGATGCTCACAAAATGTATCAAAGTAACAGATTTTTCCAAATATATCCTACACAAATAGCATCCACAGTATCATTTTATACTGTCATTAAAATGATCCTTTTCAAATAAATTGGAAAAAAGTTGCATACAAATACCTGTAAAAAATAGGTACAGTTAACTAGAATGCGAAACAGCCCTGTATTTTGAGTCTGGTGGAAATCTGGCCTTTCAAAAACATGCATGCATTTACATCCTAGCAAACTGTTTATCTCAATTCATAACGTCACTTATTAAAGCTTATCCATGTATTTGCGTATTTGCAACTGCTTATTAAAGGAGATGAATATCAACATTAAGCATTTTTAGTGCTCAAAAACATGTTCTAAAATAAACCACACCCTCACTGGAAATTCTTACTTTGCTTTTACATGCACAATCAAACACCAAAGAAGATTTATGATTTTCACCTTTCTTATCCCATTTATCAGACTATTAACTCAGTCACACATCCATTTTTAAAAGGTTAGAGTCTCCTTTGCAATGCCTACTTCCAATTAAAAAGAATAATACACAAATGAATGCAGTAAAGATACTGCCCCTTGTTAGTCCTGGTTTTAAGAGCTTTTGAGACTGGAAATAAAAAGGCATATAATAACCATAATCTACTTGGAAATTATAGTTTTCTATAGTTTTGGACACTTATATCTGCTATGACTCACAGAGAAACTGGTAATATACATACTATTTTTTGCACTTTCTGATGCGAACAATCCAAAATTTTAGTAGTTGTTTTAGGTAAGCACTCCATTCATTGACTTTTCAATTTTCTCATTAATATTTCTTTTAAAATAAATATGTCATCAAGACAGGTTTTCTAAGGTCCAATTACATGCAAATCTTAAACACAGTTTTAGAATAATACTATTTCCCTGGATAATAAGAACATCAATTTTTTTTTTTTTCTTTAAGAAAATTCCTCAATATAACAAAGTTGGCAGCAGAAATAGTTGACCTTACTTTTGTATTCCAGGTGAAAACCAGCAGTGGCCACACTAACATCCATTAGAAATGTAAGTAGAGTCGATTGGAAGTCGATTGGAAGCTTGTAGAGGAAGTAGAGTCGATTGGAAGCTAGGACCATGGTTCCTATAAGAAATAAGGTAGATTTCACTTTAGCCAATGCATTCACTTTTTCAAGTATTAAATATGTGAGGATATTTTTAGGCTTATAAATCGCTATAGTTTGTCTAATTTAATGTAAGTATTGGCATCTAGCACTATATAGTGAGTCTTTCTACCGTTAATGGTACAACAAAAAGTTACACTTCCTCTTCTCTACCCTGCTCAAGCACAAGACGTGACTAGCTTTATATCATGTCAGTGAATGAACACATAAAATCTTATTATATTTTAACAGTGCATTTGGTTTTCTACATTGCTTTCTTTTAACATGTAATATTCTGCCTTTTTTGTTTGTTTGTTTTGACCTGACATGTACAAAGAGGGAACAAATTCTAAGCCTCCAGGTCTAACAGGGATAATGGAGCAGTCAGTCTGAGGAGATGTGGATCCAATGGATTATTTTTAAGTTGTTGCTTTTGATTATGTATCTCTTTTCCATTCTTTGTGAGACTCATACTGAATCATGTTACCCCAGAAATCTGTGAATGACTTCAACTAAGAAAGTGTGAAAAGGGAATGGGTTTATTTTTATATAATGCTCTTTTTACTTAACATTCCTAGCCTGTGTCACAGCCACTCAGGAGAATTACTGATCCAAGGACAGGGGGAAAAGGCAGTTCTTACACTGGAAGATGCTGAGATAAAGAAAAATGGTCATGAGTCAGTTTAAAATATTTTGGCTCAATGTATTGTCCTGTGGGAAAATGCTACGCAAGTTTTAATCATTTTTTTCCCTAAAGCACATATGCTTGATATTCTAATATATTAAATCTATTCCCTAGGTAAACACTGCGTGCATAGTAGTTGTCAAGGAATTATCCATTCTATAATACTCACCACAGTACAGGCAAATTATTAGAGGGAGATATGATGAAGATAATTCCAAAGTATGAAAAAATAATATTTATGTAGTAGAACAAAGAAATAAGTTGATTATTCAAAATGGATAAACATTAATGAAAAGATAAGATAGTCTATAATTCTTCATGTCTACTTAAGCAATACCGATGTCACAATATCATCCACTAGCTTTAAATAAAGAGTTCCATGCAAGGACTCCTGATTACCCTAAGGCTTCTTAAACTGAAAGTGTCCAAACCTGGATCATAACCTGCCTCTGGCTGACCTCCCTTGTTCAATGTCTCAGTCAACAACACTATCAATCTCCAGCCACATCCTAGCATCGGAAAGTTCCTTCCTCTCCATCATGCCCTACTGCTCTGTAATCAGACCATCAGGCCCTTAGTAGCTGCTGCCTAAATCCCTCCTCCTTTCACTCACCCCATCTTAACATCTTCACAAATATCTGGTTCAAGCCACCAATTCTTTTAACCAGGATAAGGGTAATAATTTTCTAACATGTTTACTTAACCTACATTTGTTGCAATCCAATTAATTTGCTGTTAGGCAGTTAGAAAGCTCTTTTATTGGACTTACCCCAGGTGAGGGAGGTGAAGAACGTCAACCACCACACCAGGGAGCCAAGAGTGCCTACAACTGCAAACAGGAGAACTGCATCCATCATCCAAGTGGAATCTAAACACTCTTAGAGGTGGAGCAGACATAACCATCCCACGGTCCACAGAATGGAGGAACAGAGTATGGATTAGAGTGGACTTACTGATATTCTATTCAGGAACTAATGTGATTAGTAATGGAAGTAAATGTAGCACTGAGATGGAGAAAGTGGCCATGGTAGCTGCTGAGGGTAGGGAGTGGGAAGAAGAGATGTGATGTGGGGGCATTTTCAGCACTTGGAGTTGTCCTGGGTGGTACTGCAGGGACAGTCACTGGACATTGTATTTCCTTCCATGGCCCACTGGGTGGACTGGGGGAGAGTGTAAACTATAATGTGGACCATTGACCATGTAGTCCAGCAGTGCTCAAAGATGTATTCACCAAGTGCAATGAATGTCCCATGATGATGGAGGAGGTTGTTGTTATGGGAGGAGTGGGGTGAGGGGGGTGGGGGGTATATGGGGACCTCATATTTTTTTAATGTAACTTTCAAAAAATAATAATAAATAATGGGAAAAAAAGAAAAACTGTAGTAATAATTTTTATTATTTTCCAAGGAGCTGGCCTAAGAGCTTCATATACAATAATTTTTTAAAAACATAATTAAATAATAAAATAAAATAAACATAAGATTATGTCATATTAAAATTCTCACAAATTCCCCATCACTGTAGGATGACTTTCAAATTCCTTAAATTGGCCTACTGAGCCTCCTCTCATTCTTTATTTTTCACAATTCATTTCTCCTATCACATGATGGCATTCCCTAAATATAGGCCTAGAATGCTTTTTGACCTCATCCCTAGTCCATTTCCCCTTTCTTATTCCTTCTTGTATAAAAGTAACCACTTCTTCCTTAACTATTAACTACCATGGGTTTATAAACCATGTAGATCTATCAGCCACCTTTCCAAATACACCAATTACTTTTTGACTCAGTACAAAGCAGAACGCTTCCCGATTAGGACTGAGCTCCAAAAATATCAGCTTCTTTAAATACTTTAGAAAGATAAACATACCAATCTTGCCACACCAAATAGGAGAACGTTAAAGTTTCAGTCATCTATTCTTTACTTCTACTGCCATCATGCTAGCCTAAGCCACCTTCATCTCTTACTGAAATCACCATCAATTTAACTGCAAAATTGCTATTTGCCATTCTATGTATTCCTCGTCCTGCATGCAAAACAGCTTTTGACAAATGCATATTATTTGTTAATTTTGTTCATAAACATGTGATATGGGCTATTTCTTTTAAATATTTGCTTTCTTCTCTCTTCATAATTTTTAATATTTATTTTTTTAATTTTTAAAGCAGTTTCATTGAGATATATTCACATACCATACGATCTATCAAAAGTGTATAATTAATTGTTTTAGTATAGTCATAACATTGTGCATTCATCACTACAAAGAATTTTATAACAATTTCATTACTCTATGGACTATTTCTTTTATTTAAACTCTGAAGTAACTTCAATATGCTCTGTGGGCCATTCTATAGAGTTGGGGGGACATTTCATCTCTAGCATTACTGAGGAGTCCTTCTCTGCCCCAGGACATTAAATAGTCCCAGCATTGGGTCCCCTGCTTTTTATTCCCCATATCCTCATATCTCCAAGCTCATATTATCCCTTGAATTCTAGTGCTTCCAATACTCTCTTGCACACTTTTACAGAATACACTTTGCCAGTTAAGGCCCTGACCCTAGAATCTAGCATAAGTACTTCATGCTGCCATTTTCATTCTGAAGTACTGCCACCTTGTTGTGGTGCTGCAAGGATATCGTGATGACTTAAATTAAGGGCTGATGGCTGGGCCAAGGGAAGGTCCCTAACTTTCAGTCCTGGCAGTCATTTTAACCTATTGAACTTTGAGCCTTCACCACCATCCTCTCAGCTTCTTAAACAGTGAGCTTACGCTTTAAGTGTCCAAAGTTGGAAGAGACTTTACCCTAGAAAATGGACACCTGCTGCTTTTAATCCAAGCCAAATGTTAACGATCTGGCAGTCTTCCTGGAATGAAGTAGAGAAAAATACCAGTTGAGCAAGATGCAAACAATTTCACAATAATATAACCTGTCACAAATGCAAATGAGTTTTTTAAAAAATTCCATTCTGAAAATACCGTAAGGACTTCTTGTTCAATTAGCACAAAAAAATCTTTCATTGGGTTTAAAAGTTTCACCTACATTTTGGACATATAAACTGAACTAGTCATTTTGGCATTTTTGGCTGATCAGTACACTATGAATCTCAAACCATTATCAGCATGTATAGTAGGAACAAAGAAAAGGAGAGAAAAATATGTATCATCCACTCCTTACAAGATAATATGTGAGCCTGTGTGGATGACACATGTGCATGGAAAGGGGCTTTTGGAAATAAGATTCCCGACTGAGATTTAGGGTTTGTGCCACAATCCATTTACTCACAGCCAAAGCGGGTTGACTTCCAGGAGTCTTTTCATTCCTGCATCGATAGTGCATAGTTCAGCGTAAGGACGCTAAAAAATGTGTTTCGAATGATAGACACTTTGAAATGCCTTCAGGTGTTAGCCCTTTGCTTTATGATCCTGGTAAATATATCTTCTAATTGAACAGTTTGGGGGGAGAAGCTCTAAGTTTCTCCCTGCTGGTGAGCATAAATATACAGAGTCCTGCGGAAAGCTACATAGTAACTAACAGAAGCACATGGGGCAATGCAGTGAGTGGGGGAGCCAAGCCTTTTTTCCAAAAGAAGCAATCTTCCTGAGTAAAACCCTCTCCTCTGCCAGAAGCAAACTGCTGGCTGCAAAGCTGAATAATAGAGCCCACTCTGTGGCCATGAATCCCAAGGACTTAGAGTGAGACTTGCGCAGGCCAGGGAAAGAAGCAAGGAAGTGAGGGAGAACTGGACTGTGCCTGTGGATGGACCAGCTCTAACACATTCTCATACCTAGAAAAGAGACATTTATTTAAAACACCAATTCTTTATCTATTTATGATGTTTGCTGTCCTTTTGTCCTTTCACTAGGTATCATTTTTATATTTTGACTGATATTTGTAGAAATACAATATTACTATTGATCTAACTAATTTAACCAAAAAAGTTTCCATTATAGCTTTTATACTACTTTTTCGTGGCTTTCCTATGATTTGTGTTAATTTGTTACTTTTCCCACCACATTAGTCTTTTAATTAACTGTAAATCATTGTAAGAAATGTTGTCCTTCCTTGCTTTCCTACTATGGGTGTCCTGTTACCCAGATGAGAATCACTTTGGTTCTCACCTCCTCATAGAAACCACTCTTGGCCACCCGTGCTTGTAGTGGGATATATTTTCTCTGTATTGAAAGATATGGCTTTTCACTTCTCATACAAAGCTTTATGCTTGGTTCTTTTTTTTTTTTTTTTCAAGTATAGCCTTTTTGGGAGATCAGACCCTCACTTATCTTTATTTTTAAAAGCCCACAACCCACAGCACAGTAATTCACACATGTAGGTATTCAATACACATGCACTGGTTGTTTGACTGTTCTGTTTGTTCATTTTCCTTGGTTGCATTACTGTGGAAGAGTTCTGGATAGGGAATCAGAAAACCTATTTCCAGTCCTGGCACTGATGGAAATTAGCTCTGGCACCTTGACTAAGTCACTAATAAAATTGAAATATGTTCCAACATTGATAAAATGATAATAACTCTCCTGTAGGAATTTGTAATAAATGAATTGTGTATACAAAAGTGCTTTGTAAAGTATCATGCTCCCTCTATTGTTATTAATTGCAACAAGAAAACTCATAAGAAGTCCCGTGTATAATTCTGTTACAACATATAATCATTTCCTGCTCTACAAACATTCTGGGTCTTGATGCCTCAGGTGGTAGTAAAGACATGCAGGTATCCCGGGAGGGCTGAGAGGATTCTGCCTACCTGGGCACCCAGAATACAGCTGGAGAGAGGGCACGCCTTGCTCCACCTCCTCAAACTGGATTTTTACTTTGGCTCTTATCTGAGTGGACTGTAAGAAAGAGCTTATTTCTGCCATATGAAATACAATTGATTTTTTAAATTGCCAGAGGCAGAATCTGTTTATCACGTTGTTTTACTGTGACCTAGCTAGAAAGACAAATAACTAAGAAAATGGAGAAATTTTATTATAAACCTTACAAATTCTACCTTCAGCCCACTAATATTTACTTCCCCATAATGCTGTCAGCTACAAGTTGTCATGAATTTTGCTCTATTTTTTGCATTTATAATTTATAAACTGTTGACCTACAAATTTTATTTTAAATGGCTTACAATAAAAGACCAGATACATATGACTACTCAAATGGAAATGAAAACTCAAAGCACAGAGTTTATTAAAGGAGTTGGTCAGCAAGTCAATCTTTTGTTCTGAATTCTTTACCTCTGCCAACAACTTACTCTTTTTTGTATTTTACTCAACAACTAACTTTTAAAATAGGTTTAATATATCTTTCATGAATGTTTAACAATTTTGTTGGAACAAAATGTTTAAATATTGATTGCTTTATATTCTGACTGATTTGTCATTTTTTCCATATAAAGGTTATTTTTAACTCTTTAAAATTTTCAAATGAATAGTTGCAAGTAGACAACAGACTCCATATGTCTACTAGCTATATATTCACACTGATTCTATCTGTCCATCTGTCATAGAAAATGATTTTATTCTGAACAATTTACAAACAAATTGCCATCATGATAACCCAATACTCCTAAAAATTCCCTGTGTATTTCTGAAAATAAAGTAGTTCTCAAGAAAAAAAAGGTGACATTGAGATAACACAACCATCTAATTCACAGACCCCATTGATGTTTCACCAATCTGCCAATAATGTCTTCTACTCAAAATGATTCAACCTACAAAAAAATCAGTGCATTCAATACCATGTCTCTTGTTTTCTTCAATCTGGAAGATTTCCTCATTCTTTGTCTTTCATCAACTTGACACTTTTGAAAAATGTAAACTGTTATTTTATTGTATGTTTTTCAATTTCAGTTTGCCTCATGCTCTTCATGATTAAATTTAGAAGCTGTACTTTTGGCAAGATATCACAAATGTGATGCTATATTTATCTTTTCTTTTTCCTTTGAAGATTTATTTATTTATTTTAACCCTTTGCCCTCCTCCTACCCTGCTGTTTTTGCTGTCTGTGTTATCTTCTCATTTTCTCTCCTCTAAGATTCACTGGAATTTGACACTGAGACTTCTGATGGGGAAAGAGGTTCCCTGTCATTTGTGCCACCTCAGTTCCTGGTTTCTACTGCACTTCACCTTGACTCTCCCCTTGACTCTCTTTTAATGTGTCATCATCTTCCTGCATGATTTACTTGCACGGGGGCACTGGCTTACAAGGAGTGCACTCACATGGGCACTGACTTGCCATGTGGGCACACTTTCTCTTCTTCTTTTTCACCAGGAGGCCCTAGGGATTGAACCCAGGTCATCCCATATGGTAGACGGAAGTTCTATCACTTGAGCCACATCCACTTCCTGATGCTGCACCTTTCTTAGGACATCGTATTACACGGCACATTGTCAATTGCATTCAGAAGCTGGCTTGTAAATGCTTATAGGAGCTAATTCAGCACATTTCTTCCCAACTGTATATTCAGTGATATTGATTTCTTGAAATCTGGCACGGTGGACATGCTTACACCACAAAAATGACAAATGCTACAAACCTGGATTTCTTTTTTTGAGAACAAGTTTAACAGTGAACCACTGATTATGATGTCCCTTTTTTTTTTTTTAAATATTACATTTTATTGGCAAAGATAGAGCATGGGTTCCACTCTACTGGATCCTGATGTCTTCTATAGTTATACTTCCCAAAAAGGACCTTATATAATTCTGAGAGTGGAATTCCAAGTTGGTTTTCCTGTTTGCCCCCTCTTCTCCTCCCTCCATAAAGCCTGATTATGCATACATAATAATTACATGTGATGACGTCCCATTTTTGGTGCTACTAACATAAACTCTTGGCTAAGATGGTTTCTGCCAGATTTCTCCACTACGAAGTTACTATTCTCCTCTTTTGCAATGAATTAAGATGATGTGGGGTGATACATTGAGATTAGTAAGTGTCCTGTTCCTCATCAAAATTTTACCTGCTATTTTTAGCTTCCTTTGCTGCTAAAAGTCTATGCTGAATCAAATGATGATGATCTAATTCCATCTTCCTTCTACACTTATTAGGTGGCATTCTATAATAAGGAAAACTTTCTCTTCTCCAATTTATTCATTCATTCATTTATTTATATAAGCATGGTTTCATAGATTTCTATTATACAAAATTGTTCATCTCACATTTTTTGCCCTGCCACAGTCTTAGAGTCAGCATCTCTCCAAGAAACCCTGTTTGTTTAAACGAGAATGGTATTTTCAATGATATGAAGGAACAAAGACTTGGGTACTAGATCTGTTCATTGCCACTGGGCTGTTGCTTTTTCTGTACCTCCTAGAAGTCAGAGGTAGGAATTATATTATATATGTACACACACACATACACACATTTTATTTATTTTAATATCTACAAATATTAAAACCATGAGTTTATACAAATGTCTCTAATTAAAATACCACACTAAGAATTTCATTCTAGACTTCCTCTTTGCCATTTTTCATTTAAACATTTTTTAAATTTTTATTGAAGTATATCATTCTTACATGAACACACATAAGCAATAAGTGTAACGAATGAGAGCTTACAAAATAAACATGCAGAACATCACACAGTGGTCTTAATACACCATCCCTCCACCAACTCTGTATTGGGATGAAACATTTGTTACAAACCATGCAAGAGCATCATCAAAATATTATTACTAACTACATTACTTATCTTACATTTGGTGTATTTTTCCCCAGCCCATACTATTTTTTTTGAATATATATATTTTTACAGATATTGTGAACTTGCAAACCAATCATTTATTCTAATGCTCTTCTCAGACAGGTAGAAACCCGGTTCATGTTAACCTCCATATTTTTTTTTTTGTTCACAAAATTGCCATGCATGTACTTCACTGGCATTTCCTCAGTCCACAACTCTACCTAGATACCACCTTGCCCAACCTGCATTCTTGCTCAGTTCCTAACTGTGCCAAACACCTCCATATATACATATGGAAAGAGCAATTCAGCCAATATGAAACCTTAAGATTCATTCTATCCCTCATGAAATTTAAATTGTGAAGAAATGTGGCTGAGTTTTCAGGGCATTAAACCTCTCATTCTTCATTGCTTCAGGGATCTGACCATAATGAATAAAGAGAAAGTCACTAGCCAGAAGGAAAATGAAAATTTTGCATTTTAAATTTGGAAAAATACCTTATAATTCTTGAAAGAGGCGGGGCCATTGGTAATCTAAGTTTGGGTAAACTTAGAAAGCCTTGTTTGCCTTGGTATTTCCCTTATCCTATTAGAACTTGGGATTTACTTATATTCTGATTTATGCATACAAAAAGAGATGAAGAGATTGAGAGTGAAAGAAACATAAAATACATTCCAAATTCATTTACCCAGAAAGTGGTAAGGCCAAACATGGAACTCCCAAGGTAACTGTAATCAGCAAAACATTAAGAAAGAAAGAGAGATGTCTATTCATGTAAGAATAATAGGCAAAGAGGACTTCAAATAATGGTTTGAATGACAAGACCACACCATAGTCGCTCTGCTTATTATATACCCAACTCAATGAATATAAGACTCTCACTAAACAGAAGGGTCATTCTTCTTCCTTTGGAGAGCAGTGAGTAAAAGAATAGAGTGATCCAAATTTTTCATTTCAATCAGAGAAAGGCACAGAAATCTAGTTCTCAATGGACCAAGACAGACAACCAATGTGGGACTACAAATGGTCCTTTTTCCGCTACCATTATATTACATGAAAAATTATGTTGTAAAGGGAATATAAATTAAGGGATTTCATGATAACTTTTTCTAATTGAACATGCAAATAAACCCTTGACATCCACAATGGCCACAACCATAAACTACCTCAAATTCATCAACATGGCTCTTGCTCATATATTTTTTTATCACAGAATACATATGTGACAAGGCAAAGTAACACCTGAGATGGGCTCTCACTCACAAGAACACTTTTGTCTCAGAGCCTGGAAATGTCCATAATTTCTTTGTCTTAGAAAAATTGTATATCAACACCTATTGAAGATCTCCACGATCTCTCAAAAACATCTAAGCTTTTGATGTTAAATTAAGAAATGAGAGTACCATGTTTAACTTCAGAAAATGTCTATTTTAAATTAGATGCACATTCCTTGAGGGAATGTGTTTTTAATTTAAAGGAATTCAATTTAAGTGAATGTGAAAGTATACTGCCAGCCTGACTCTTAAGTTTTTTGTTTGTTTTTTATAATTTTATGACTCTTAAGTTGTTAGAAACTTATTTATATAAAATAATCTTATTTTATGTTGTTTCAATTCAACTAAATTATTTTAATTGAATTTCTATCTTTTTTTAACAAATCAGTTTTAATGAACTATTTAAAAAGAATAAATTCATCCAAAGTATACACTCAGTGCTATTTGGTATAATTGCATAGTTGTGAATTCATCACTTCAATTATTTTTAGAGCATTTTCATTATTCCAATAATGATAATAATAAAAAACAAAAAACAACCAAACACAAAAACCTCATCTCTTCTAATCTCTCTATGCTTCCCATACTATACACAGCTGCTATTCTGTTTCCATCTCTCTAGTTTATTTGTATTTTTATTTTACAAAAACAGTCTTATTTTGCATGAGGTTTCTCACTATGTTACACAGTCCCATATTTTAGTTTTCCTTCTAAAGTTATAAATGCCCTTAGATGTTATATTTCATTTTTATTACATTTTAATATCATTTTAAAAAGATACTTAGATTACAGAAGTGTTATATTAAAACTTATAGGATTCCCTTATGCCCCCACTCCCTATGTCTCCTACCTTTTCCCACGTTAACAAAATCCTTCTAGTGGGTGTGGCAGTTTGAAATGGTTACGAATTCCAAAAATAGATATTGGCTTATGATTGTTAGCTGGTCTGTACCTGGGCATGATTAAGTTATGATTAGGGCTTTGATTTGGCCATCTCACTAGGGTGTTGATTCCCCACCCCTTGATGGGTGGGGACTCACAGATAAAAGACATGGCAAAGAACTGAGTTGAGGGTTTTTGGTATTGGAGTTTTGATGTTGGAGTTTGATGCTGAAGTATTAAGCTGGAGTCCCTGGAAGTAAGCACACAGAGGAAAGAGAAGCAAGTCCCAGGAAAAGAGGACCTGAACCAGGAGAAGAACACAGAGGAATAGAGATGGTGCCTTACACAAGGCAGAAATCCCAGGGAGAGTGTCAGAGCCATTCACCTGACAGTATACAGCTGACCTTGTGGAGAGAGGCAAAGTCTAGAGATCCTCATAGTCTACAGCTGACCTTGTGGAGTAAACAGAGGAGCTGAGCCAGAGGAACCCAGGAAGCCTGAACATTCAAAGATGTCAGCAGCCATCTTGCTCCAACACATGGAAATAGACTTTGATGAGGGTACTTATGCTTTATGGCCTGGTAACTGTAAGCTCCTACCCCAAATAAATGCCCTTTACAAAAGCCTACAGGCTTCTGGTATTCTGCATCAGCACCCCTTTGGCTGACTAATACAGTGGGATACATTTACTACAAATGAATTTCTATCTTTAGATATCATTTATGAATATATTTTCTTGTATCATTTTACTTATTTGTTTACATTTTATTTAAATTAATACTAGTTTTCTAAAATGTTATCATCTTTGGATTTTTTATTAAGCATGTTGAGAGCAAAAACCTGAGATCACAAATATTTTTATGAAAGGATTTTCATGACTCAGGCCTCGACATGGGTATTGTGAAGAATCCCTATTTTCATTGGTAGAGACAATAGACTCTATTTACTAGCTCAAAAAAATGTTCAGGTTCAGATAAATATATGTCATCAAAACTATCACAAAACAATTACTTAGGCCAACATGCATCTTAAAATGTGATCAAATGAAAATATGAGAAATGAGGGCAATGTTATGGTTTATAGATCGATAACCTGTATATCAAAATGTTAAGTGGCTTTTAATTCCTTGTAAATGCAACATCTCAGGTATAAAAATCTAAATAGTGGTATGATATCTGCTCAATTTTTCTGTCAAATATATATTAAAAAGAAAAAAAACAAGAACAAAACTTTCCTCCTAGTTAACACAATATAAACCAAAGTGTTAACCTTGTTTAAAAGCTATTGTCTCAATATCTTTACATCAGTTTCAGTAAATATAATATGAATATGTAAAAAGATTATTGCTGTGGAAGGGAAAAGGGTTTTATGTGGATATATGGGAGTACTGTATATTGTATATCTGAATTACTGTTATCTAAAACTTTTGTGGGGAAACGGACTTTGGCCCAGTGGTTAGGGCGTCCGTCTACCATATGGGAGGTCCGCGGTTCAAACCCCGGGCCTCCTTGACCCATGTGGAGCTGGCCATGCGTAGCGCTGATGCGCGCAAGGAGTGCCATGCCACGCAAGGGTGTCCCCCGCGTGGGGGAGCCCCACGCGCAAGGAGTGCGCCCGTGAGGAAAGCCGCCCAGCGCGAAAAGCCGAGGAATGGCGCCACCCACACTTCCCGTGCCGCTGACGACAACAGAAGCGGACAAAGCAACAAGACGCAGCAAATAGACACCAAGAACAGACAACCAGGGGAGGGGGGAGGAATTAAATAAATAAATAAATCTTTAAAATAAAAAAATAAAAAAATAAAATAAAATAAAATAAAATAAAACTTTTGTGAAGATAAGCTTAATAATTAAGAAAAAAAAGAAAAAGAAAGGACGTAGACACTGAGGAAAAGACAGAAGTAGCTGCCTTGCCAATTTGCATACAGGGCAACACTTATTGCAGTGATGGAAAGCAAAACATCAAAAACAAAGCTTTTGCATTTTTAAATTTTTTGATACCCAATTTATTTTTACCTTAATTTTTCTAAATTAATATGTATTCTATATCTAACCTTTAACTCATTATTATATTCCATTTTACTGTTAATGGAACCTGGCAATATATTGGGCTTCATTTTTGAAGAAGTTTTGGATCACAGAGCAGTTCAACAATGGCAGGGGAGGAATACTGGTGTGGGATGTTATTGACAGGGGACACATGGTTGGCAGGGAGTTCTCCAGGGCATATATCCAGGGTATATAAAAGTGTTTGGATATTTTCATAATGGTGACAATCAGAAACAACTACTGAGGGAGTGCTGAGTTCCTAGCCAGGGAGCTCTATAACAGTCCCTAAAGGAATAGCAACAATCCCCCAAGTGCAATGGCAAAGACTGAAAAAGAAGGAAGATCCAACAATGAGCCCTTGATAGTGACTATGCTTGTAAGCCTGTGAACCTGAAATAAGAACAAGGTCTAGAGCTGTAGGGTGCCTAAGAGTTACCTCCTGAGAACCTCCATGTTTCTTGAATGTGGCCAGTCTCAAAGCCAAACTCAGCATGTAAATGTGTTGCCTTCCCCCCAGCATGGGACATGACTCCTGGGGATGAGCCTCCCTGGTGCCAAGGGATTACTACACAGCTGATGATGTAACTAGAAAATGACCTTGAATAAAAGGGTCAAATCGGACCAGCAGAATATCAGTCTACATATAATACGAGGAGTTAAAAATGCTTTTTGACCTGATTGAAAGGGGAAATGGAAAGGACAGATGAGTTTATATGGCTATGAGTCTCCAAAAAGAGTCAGGAGGTTATCAGAGGGGTTTCCCTTATGCACACCTGAGCAGAGTCCCAGAGACAGATAAAGTAGATACAATGCCAGGTATTGGTTCTTCTGAGGGTTGCAGAGACCCACAGGTTCTATCGTCATGCCAGATGGAGTTCAGTGCCATGTCAGTTGGCCCTACTTTGAAGTTTGTGTTTCTGTGTGATGGAGCTAGACTCAGATTTTATCTTTGTTCACAAGCCTCTCCTGTTACTTTTACTGGATCTGTAGTTGGCACTGGGGTTTAGTGTATACCCAGGGGACCTGAATCTCTGGACTGACCATATGATAGCCAGGCCCTGAGCCTCAACAGACTTGCAACTCCTAGCCTCTGGTTTATTGGAGGTGAAGAAGGTCAACCACCACATCAGGGAGCCAAGAGTGCGTACAACTGAAAGCAGGAGATTTGCATCCAGCATCCATGTGAAATCTGAGCCCCCTCTTGATATAGATGTGGAGTGGACACAACCATTCTAAGGTTCATAGGATGGAGGAATAGAGTATGGATTAGAGTGGACTTACTGATATTCTATTCATGAACTGTTGTGATTAGTAATTGAAGAAAATGTGGCATTGGTGTGGAGAACGTGGCCATGGTGGCTGCTGGGGGTAGGGAGTGGGAGGAAGAGATGTGATGTGGGGGGGCATTTTTGGAGGTTGGAGTTGTCCTGGGTGGTGCTGCAGGGACAGTTACCAGACATTGTATGTCCTCCCATGGCCCATGGGTTGACTGTTGGAGAGTGTGGGCTATGGTGTGGCCCATTGCCCATGAGGTGCAGCGGTGCTCAGAGATGTATTCACCAAGTGCAATAAATGTCTCATGATGATGGAGGAGGTTGTTGTTATGGGGGGTGGAGTGGGGTGAGGGGGGTGGGGGGTATATGGGGACCTCATATTTGTTAATGGAGCATTAAAAAAATAAAGACCAAAATAATGGAAAAAAATTGCTTAAAAAAATGTTGAAATAGAAAAAAGGAGATTGTTCCTGTTTTTATTCTTTACCATATGCTCTTGGCAATCAGTATGTTTTATTTCTTTAACAACAACAACAACTATATTTCAACTTCAAAAAAAATAAAGTAGCTGACAAAAGGCAGCTTAAAAAATTATTGAAACATTGTTTTATAATTCCTATCCAGGGACATTTATTTAATCCTAAAACAAAGTTAATTGTTTTTCCAGTGTTCCAAAGGAGCAATAAGTGAGCACAGATTCATTAAATGACATGACCAAGGTCTTCTTGTTGATGAAGAAAATGAAAAAAAAAAAAGCTTGACCATATTCACATCTCATAAAACTAAATCCTATTCTTGTTTTTTTTTTTAACCTTTAGCATTAATATAGTACCTTTTTGTTTATTTCTTTTACTGTAAGAACTAACTTAGGTCAATTGATCATCCAACAAGTGTCATCTACCATTATTTGCTAATAGGTTGTGTACACTAATGTAAGCTGGAAACCTAAAAATTTAATCAATATTAAACCCTTTCCCCTGAAAAATGAAAATATTGCTATTGCTAATCAGTAAACATAAAATCACAAATTCATAGCTAAGTTCACCTCTGATAGTTATTCAAGAGAGAGTTCAATACACGGTTATTATGACTATGTTGCTAAAAACAAATACTTGTGAGGGATGAGAATTGATCCTTAGATGAGAAATGGTAAAACACTTTTTGTAAGCAGGTTTTATCAATTAAATGCATAAAATGTAAAACAAGTTCTAGCAATGTGCTGGGCATCATGGCACACAGAGATTAATATAGGTGCTCAAGAAAAATGTCTAAAAATGTAAAAGCACATTACATAAAAACGAGTAAACTAAATCAAAATTTAAGTAGGCATAAGCACGAAAAAATTAGCATGGTTCTTTTTGTTCAGGGCATTTGTTCTCCCTTGTATTTTTCAGGCTATGTTTTACTTATCTGTAAAATACTTTAAATTTTCCCAGACAGCCTGTTTTTTTCTCCCAAATCTAGGAATCATGCTCCTTTTGCCCTCTTATAACACTCAATGCCTACCTCTAACTCTTGCTTATCTTATCATGTCATTGATATATTCAGTTCATTTGAGATCTACTTTTAGATTTTAAATATGGCCGTTGTGAAATGATGAAGACCTGATCCTTTAATCCCAACAACAAACATGGTGTTTGATTTATGTAGCAGGCACTCATAAAAATGCATGTTAACCTGAACGGTAAAATATCTTATCTGGTAAGGGAAATTAAGCAATAGCACTTGAGATCAAGCCTGAAGAATTATAATAATTGTAATGGGGTGTTGGAAAAGAATGTTCCAAAAGAAATAAATAGTATAAAGATATACAAATATAGATTGTATGTTGCAGAGAGTAAAAGTTAGACTGATATTTTATTGCACAAAACTTTATATGTCCATGTAAAAATATGAATTTATTTGTTGGCAAATAGAAACAAGATCATCGAAAGTTATTAAATAGAGGTGAGTGGTAAAATGAAAGTTGTCACAGATGTTCTTAATGTCTTAAATCACTGTTGCAGTTTGATATAGTTATGAATTCCAAAAATAGATATTGGGTTATGTTTGTAAACTGGTCTGTACCTGAGCATGATTAAATTATGATTAGGTCTTTGATTGGGCCACATCAGTAGGGTGCATGACAAGGGACAGAGTTGGAGGCATTTTGATATTGGAGTTTTGATTTGGAGTTTGGTGCTTAGTCTTGAGCTGGATCCCCAGGAGATAAGCACATAGAGGAAAGAGAAACAAGCTCTAGGAAGAGGAGACCTGAACCAGGAGAAGAAAACAGGAATAGAGACAGCTCCTTAGACACTGTAGAACCCGGGGGAGAAAGAGCCATTCACCTGATAATCTACAGCTGACTTTGTGGAGAAAACAGAGGACCTGAGGCCAGAGAGAAACAAGACCTGGAAAGAGAGGAATCCAGGAAGCCTGAACCCTGGCAGAGGCTGCCAGCCATCTTGCTCCAACACATGGAAGTAGACTTTTGTTGAGGGCAGTAACTTAAGCTTTATGGTCTGGTATCTGTAAGCTCTGACACCAAATAAATACCCTTTATAAAAGCCAGCAGGCTACTGGTATTTTGCATCAGCACCCCTTGGGCTGACTAATACACCACTGTCTGTTTTCTTTTTCTTATTTGTTAAGAAAGAGTAGAATAAAGATGCTGTTTAGGGAAGGAATAATTCAGTTAAAAAAACAAAAACAACAAAACCAGTCTTCCTTTGCAGTCTGGTTGACCAAATGACAGTTAGGTCAATGAGATATTAATATATTTATATACTCATATATATTTATAATGAGTAACTTGGGGGACCTTTATGAAAAGCTATTATTTACTAGATTAAAAAATGCTCTCTAGACCCAGATTACATATTATGTCAGAAAAATTAACTTTTATGTGTTTAAAACATTAAAACTCAGGCAGTTTTATTCAGGCTCTGTGGTTAGACACACTGTGATTAAAATCCCAGCTACACATTTCCTATCCGTGTACTCCTAAAAATTCTGAAATATCTAAACTTTTGTTCCTCATTTGTAAAACTATAAAAACAACAAAACTTATCTCATAGTTAAGAAAAAATAGACAAGGCATGTAAACAGGCAAGCCTGGCACAATAATTGTTCAGAAAATGACAGGTATTAGGATGATAATGATGATGATGAAACTGATGGTAGCTACTCTAACTGGGAAGACTAATGTGTTAATCTACAGAGAATGGAAGAGGCAGTGACAAATGTCTAGAGGCAGGATAACTGTATACCATGAAAGAAAGGTAAAAGGATCTGAACAAAGTTTAGGGGCAATGGGAAGGGAAAGAATTGCATGATTGAAGGGAAGATTTTGAAAGAAGAATCTTTATTACACAGATATATTTGTGAGAGCTGGAGGTGGACCAAAGAGTGAGATAGGACTTAATTGCAGTTCACTATAATTTCATGTCTGGCTATAGACATGAGTAGGTAGGGTGGTGCCTGATGTAAAAGGTGAAGATTTCTGCAGTTCTTATTTAACAAAGAGCTGCAAATTTTAGGCTTACATAGCCTCTTTTCCTGATAGCCTGAAACTGCAGAGTGTAATTTCCACAGATTACTTACCTTTACATCATCTGTTTTGAAGAACTGAGAACTGTTATCTGATCTCTGCCTTACCCCCACCTCACACTCCTACTTCTCTTTCCCCCATCCCAGGATCAGCCCAAGGCATGTAACCTATAAAAGCTCTGTTAACCTCAGGAAGGCGGAGCGGGCAATCACACCTACAATTGAAGCTCCTGCTCTCAGGGAACACAGCTTCTTTTTTCTCACCTATTCTCTTAATGGTCTTAGATTTGCAACACTAGAGAAACTTATGGACACAGGAGAGTTTGTAGGAAAATTCTACATTGAATGTTTTGCTGTTTGTTGTTTTATGTTTTATCAGTGTTTGCAGATCTTGAGACACAAGCAAAGAAAAGGGCAGTTGGTGGTGTCTTACCTGAGAAACTTCCCAGTCGAGATGCAGTCATGTCACCACCACCATAAATCTCAAGACAGTCCCAATTCTGTTCTGTTGGCAAAGCTGATCACCTGAATCTAAACAACAATATTCATAATATTTACTTTCAGTTGAAAGCAATTAATCTAACCATATGGTATGTCTCATGAATTTAGAAATACAAATATAAGAGAAAGGATAAAACCACACCAATTATTCCAGGTAAAGGGTATCCAAAAAGGTTCACAAATGTCAGTTTTGAAATTGTTTTTATTCAACATGTTTATTATTTTTTTTCCAAATAGAGAAACATGATTAGAAACACTATGGAGAAATAGTACAGAAAGATATTATAGTCTATATATATTTAAAACAACCAATACAAAAAGAAATGGAAAAAAGAAAAAAGCCCCTGGACACTGGTTTAGCACTATTTATTATAGACTCTGGGCTTCTGGACTTATCTGAATCCCTGACCCTCCCGAAAGTATGATTTCCATATACAGTTTAAGTTGTTACCATATGTTTCAGAAACCAAGGGATAGGATTATATCTCTCCACTGAGTGAAATTCCCACTGCAGGGGCCTAAAAGACAAAGACACATTTAATAAAAATAAAATACAATGAAGTAAACATTAATTTGATGTCTGGTTTATTTGGAGATAAAACTTTAAGAGAAATTTTACATGTATTAGGTAACTTTACTGACATTTTTTAGCCAAGGTAACATTAAGCCTATTCTTTCTAAAATTAGCAATTTAGATGCAATTCCTCTACTTATAGTTGTAGGCACTCTTGATTTCCTGGTGTCATAGTTGACCATCTTCACCTCCCTGTTAGCTGATCTGGGTAAGACCAATGAACCAGAGAGTAGGAGCCTCCACTCTGCTGTGGCTCAGGGCACAGCTGGCACATGGGCAGTCCAAGAATTCAAGTCTCCTGAGTATGGACTATCCCTAGTGCCAACCACAGGTTCAGCAAAAGTGACAGAAGAGGCATGTGCGGAAAAGTCACATCTGAGTCCAGTTCCATCATACGCAGGAGCACAAATTCCAAAGTAGGGCCCTCTGACATGGCACAGAGCTCCAAAAACATCTGCCATGATGATATACCCTTGTGGATCTCTGTAGCCTTCAGGAGAACCAAAACCTAGGTTTATATCTACTTTGGTTATTTCTGGGGTCCTGCTGAGGTGTGTGTAAGCGCAACCCCTCTGATGATCTCACAACTCTTTTTGGAAGACGCTTAGCCATATAAACTCATTTGTCTTTGCCATTTCCCCATTTTATTCAAGGCCAAAGAGCAGTTTTTAACACTTGATCCAACATGTAGGCTGACATAGTCTGCTGGTCCGAGTTAACCCTTTTATTCAAGGTCTCTTTCTAGTTGCTTCTCCAGGTAGTGATTGGTAGTAATCCCTTGGTGCCAGGGAGGCTAATCCCCAGGAGTCATGTCCCATGTTAGGGGGAAGGTAATGAATTTACATACTGAATTTGGCTTAGAGAGTGGCCACATTTGAGCAACATTTAGGCCCTCAGGAGGTAACTCTTAGGCACCCGACAGCTCTAGGCCTAGTTCATATTTCAGGCACACAGGCTTCTAAGCATAGTCATCAGGATCAAGAGCTCATTATTGGTCCATCCTTCCTTGTTGATCCTTGCCTTTGCACTTGGGGGATTATTGTTTTTCCACGGAGGAATGTGACAGATCTCCCCTGGGTGGGAACTCAGCACTCCCTCGGTTGACATTTCTAACTGTAACTACTATGGAAATATCCAACATGTATCCTAACATATTTTTGTTCCCTTTATACATGCCCTGCAGAACTCCCTCCCACCCATGTGCCCCCCATCAATAACACCCCACACCAGAGTTCCTCCCCTGCCATAATTGAACTTCTCTGTGGTCCAAAACTTCTTCAACAATGAATCCTAATATATTGCCAAATTCAATTAATAGGAAATTGAAATACAGTGATGGATTTAAAGTTTAGAAATAGAATACATAGTTATTTAGAAATACTAAAATAAAAATAAATTCGTGTATTAATAAGGTGAAAATTATTATAATGCTTTTTTTCTAATGCTTTGCCTTTCATCACTGTAATAGTTGTTGCTGTGTATGTGCAGTGGCAAGGCACGTTCATTTCTTCCTCATGGTCTACATCCTTTCTTATTTTTTCTGATTTTTAATTCGGTCTTCAAAAAAGTTTAGGGAAGCACACTTGACCCAGTGGTTAGGGCATCAGTCTACCACATGGGAGGGGCGCAGTTCAAACCAAGGTCCTCCTTGACTCATGTGGAGCTGGCCCATGTGCAGTGCTGAATGCGCGCAAGGAGTGCCGTGCCATGCAGGGTTGTCCCCCGCGTAGGGGACCCCCACGCGTAAGGAGAGCTGCCTAGTGTGAAAAGAAAGTGCAGCCTGCCTAAGAATGGCGCCACCCACATGGAGAGCTGACACAACAAGATGATGCAACAAAAAAAAGAAACAGATTCTCATGTCGCTGACAACAACAGAAGTGGACAAAGAAGAAGATGCAGCAAAGAGACACAGAGAATAGACAACGGGGGGGGGCGGGGAGGAAGGGGAGAGAAATAAAAAATTTTTTTAAAGTTTTAGATCACAGTAATCCACATACCCAATATAGGGGACTCCCAGATATCCAACATCAAACTCTTTTCTCCTTTCCCCTGCAGTGATGTCTTTACATGTTCATGTTATATTTGCTGCAGCTGATGTACAAATTTTGAAACATAGCTATCAAACATGGTTCCATTTTGGTTTACTTTATTTTTTATATTTCAGACTGTTCAGATTTCTAAATTTTTAGTTTCCTTATGTTTTACATTATAGTTTACATTTTAGTTTATAGACTTTTATACCCTTTAGATGTAAGTTGATATGTCCATCATTGCACAATCTCACGAAACATTCCATTGCCCCCAGTTGACCTGCTTCCATCCATGCTATACCTTTCTCCCCCTCCCCTCAGGGCACACCGTGACACTCAATCTTCACTACTTGAGGAAACAGATTTGCAGATACTGCAACAATGCTGAGAGCTTGACATACCAGACTGCCCTAACTAATTGGGATCCAGCAATCCTCGAGACACAATTCCCTCTCTTTGGGAACATCAGGTATTCCCAGAATGTAGGTACACCTTCACACTCATTTTATGGGCCTCCACCCAATGACATAACACACTATGACAAAATGAGCACTCACATACTCCCTAGAAACTTGCCCCTGTACCAGATGTTCCCCCTTAATCATCTTAAACACTTGACCCTTCCTTATTATATTTTCTAGAGTTTTCTCAACAGTATAGTTTCAACCATATACCTGACATTCTCCCATATTCAATGATTCTCTGCAGCCATCTCCCAAATTCCTTGGGTGATCCAACCCTAGCCCCTTTCAAGCCCACATAGCCCCACTAGAAGGTATCCCTATGCCCCCATCTTATCCCTTCTCTGTACAAATACTTATCTCCAGCTTATCATAGACTTCACCTATGTAGGCATCAACTCACAACCTTTCTCCCCCCCACCACCACCAAATTTCTTTAAGCCTATTTTCCAGTCTTAAGCTTTCTGAGACAGCTCGGTTTGCTTGTTTCATATCAGAGAGGTCATGTACTATTTGTCCTTCAATGCCTGGCATGCTTCACTCAACATAAGGGCCTCAATATTCATCCATGTTATCACATGTATTTGTACTGTATTCCTTCTTATAGCTGAGTAGTATTCCATTGTATGTATATACCTCATTTTATTTGTCCATTCATCCTTTGATGTCCATTTGGTTTGATTCCAACTTTTGACAATAGTGTATAATGCTGCTATGAACATTGGTGTACAAATACTGGTTTACATCCTAATTTTCCAATTTTCTAGTTATATACCCAGCAGTGGAATTGCTGGGTCATATGGCAAATCTATAGCTAGCTTTTATTCTTTATTTTCTTTAATGTGACATTAAAAAATAATGAGGTCCTCATATATGCCCCACCCCACCCACCCCACCTCTCCCACATCAATAACCTCTTCCATCATTGTGGCACATCCACTGCAACTGACGAATATATTCTGGAGCACTGCTGCACCACATGGACAGTGGTCCACATTGTAGTCCACACTCTCACCCAGTCCACACAGTGGGTCATGGCAGGACACACAACATCTAGCATCCATCCCTGCAGCACCAGCTAGGACAACACTAAATCCTGAAAATGCCCCCAAACCATATCTCTTCTTCTGTCTCCCTATAGCTAACTTTTTGAGAAACTACCACACAGTCTTCCAGAATGGCTGGATAGTTTTGCTTTCCTACCAGCAGTGGATGAGTGTTCCCTTTCTCCACATCCTCTCCAGCTCTTGTAGTCATCTGTTTTTTTGATTGCTTCTAGTCTTATGGGAGTAAGATGGTATCTGATTGTAGTTTTGATTTGCATTTCCCTAATAGCTAGTGATTTTGAGCATTGTTTCATGTGCTTTTTAGCCATTTGTATTTCTTCTTTGGAGAAGCATCTGTTGAAATCTTTTTCCCAATTTTTAAATGGGTTTTTTGTCTTTTTATTTTTAAGATATAGGAGTTCTTTATATATGCAGGATATAAGTCTCCTATCAGGTATATGGTTACCAAATATTTTCTCCCATTGTGTAGGCTCTTTTTTCACTTTCATGACAGACTCCTTTGAGGTGCAGAAGGCTTTAATTTTGAGGAAGTCCCATTTATCTCTTTGTTCTTTTCTTGCTTGTGCTTTCGGTGTGAATTTTGTGAAGCCATTTCCTATTACAAGTTCCTGTAGATGCATTCCTACATTGTTTTCCAAGGTGTTTATGGTCTTGGCTTTTACATTTAGGTCTTTGATCCACCTTGAGTTGATTTTTATATAAAGCATGAGTTGGTAATCCTGAAATAGAAGGAACATTGCCTAACTCATTTTATGATGCCAACATTACCCTAATACTAAAGCCAAACAAAGACAGCACAAGAAAGGAAAATTACAGACCAGTCTCTCTAATGAACCTAGATGCAAAAATCCTCAACAAAATACTTGCTAATCATATTCAACAACACATTGAACAAATTATACACCATGACCAAGTGGGCTTCACTCCTGGTATGCAACAACGGTTGAACATAAGAAAATCAATTAATGTATTACACCACATAAATGGATTGAAGGGAAAAAATCACATGATCACACCTATAGATGCAGAAAAAGCATTTGACAAAATACAGCACCCTTCTTGATAAAAACAGTGCAAAAGATAGGAATAGAAGGAAACTTTCTGAATATAATAAAGGGTATAAATGAAAAACCTATAGCTTACATCATGTAAAATGGTGAAATCCTAAAATCTTTCCCTTTAAGATCAGGAACAACACAAGGATGCCCACTATTACCCCTTCTATTTAGTATTGTGTTAGAAGAACTTGCTCAATCACTGAGGCAAGACACAGTTATAAAAGTAATCCAAATAGGAAAGGAAGAATCAAAATTTCACTATTTGCACATGACATGATCCTACACATAGAAAGCCCTAAGAAGTCTAAAACAAAGCTTCTAGAACTTATAAATGAGTTCAGTAAAGTTGCAGGGTATAAGATCAATGCACAAAAATAAGCAGCATTTCTGTACACTGATGATGAGCAATCTGAGGAAGAAATCAAGAAACAAATACCATTTACAATAGCAAATTTTAAAAAATCAAATACCTAGGAATAAATTTAACCAAAGATGTAAAAGACTTATACACGGAAAACTACCCAAAACCGTTCAAGGAAATCAAAGGAGACCTAAAGAATATTCCCTGTTAATGGATAGGAAGACTAAATATTATTAAGATGTTTATCCTACCAAAACTGATCTACAGATTCAATGCAATCCCAATAAAAATCAACAGCATTTTTTAATGAACTAGAAAAACTAAACATGAAATTTATTTGGAAAGGAAAGAGACCCCAAATAGCCAAAGACATATTGAAAAAGAAAAATGAAACTGGAGGAATCACACTACCAGGCTTCAAAACATACTACACAGCTACAGTGGTTAAAATGGCATGATTTTGGCACAAGGATAAACACACTGACCAATGGAACCAAATGGAAATTCTGATATAAATCGGGAATGAAAGAAAGAGAAAAAGGGGGAAGGAAACAAAGAGCAAGAACGAGAAAGCTGGGATCAGGGGGTCTGCATGTAATAACTCCTCAGACAACTTTATTGTTCACAAGGGCTCTCTATATACCCCGGTCTACATGACAGCAAGCAGGAACTTGTAGCCTACGTGACAACAAGCACACATAGCCTACGTGACATCAAGCATCAACATGCAGTTAACTATCAGTATTACCCATAGTCCTTTAAGGAATTTTTAAAAATCTTATCTCAAGGTACAAAGTCTAAGTGTTCTATTCACTACAAAAGGTATGTGCTCATCTTTTCTTTCAGCCTTTAACAGCTTCATCCCATTTGCTGGGAACTCTTAATTACTGCATTCCTTAGGTTGCAAGTATAGACATGGGGACAGCACATCTCTCCTTGTGAGGCCACTGTGCCTCAGTTTCCAACAATATTTAAAAGAAATTCTCAGTTTAAGGCACATTGGACCACAAAGATGTTGTGAATTTGCCTTTAGGACAGAATTAACCTGCTTTTGATTATGAGTTTATTCATACGTTATATCCATCAATGTCATCCAGAGATCTTATGTTTCCTTGGTGTCTGTTCACTCTGTGTGGCAAATTCATGTGTTTGTTTCATTCTCCTTACACTAAATATAGAAATCTTTGAAATTCTGTCCATATGAGAACTTCTTTTCCTTTTCCTTTTTCTTGTTTTGAGGTACCAGGCCTGGTGATTGAACCCGGGACCTTGTATGTGGCAAGCCTGCCCAGGAATGGTGCCACACACATGGAGAGCTGACACAGCAAGATGACACAACCAAAAGAAACACAGGTTCCCATGCCGCTGACAACAGAAGCGGACAAAGAAGACTCAGCAAATAGACAAAGAGAACAGACAACCGGGGTGGAGGAGGGGAGGGGAGAGAAATAAATACATAAATAAATCTTAAAACAAAAAAAGAATAAAGGAAGAGTTTGGGACTCAAAGGAGTTTTTCGTTTTTCCAATAGGAAAGAGCAGTAAATAAGAAATTAGTCACTTGAAAGAGAATTTTTTAAGTTTTACACTTTCCACCCATCAACTGCAAAAATGAGAGGACAGAAAAGTTGGGGAGCCAAGCATATCATTCCAAAACACTAGTATAGTGAAGAGGAGACAAGATTAGAAGATACACAGTTTATAGTTAGACTGCCATGAATGTCACACTCATAAACAATATTTATAATACAGAAGAATAATCACAGACTACAATCACCAGAATCATAACTCATAGCAGCAACAATCCAGCCACCACAATGGCAATGGTATTAAACCAGTATTTTACAAGTTTGCTTGAATTTCTATTTGAGTAATGTTCGTAAAGAATCTAAGACCTACCTATGCTTTTATCCTCACTGAGATTCCTCTGGGATTTAGATAACATCATAAGAAAACCCTACTATATACAATCTTGTTCATTGATCCTCATATCACATCCTTAAAACAAAATTCAAATTTACATCACAAAAGTGGCCACATGCATGATTAAGTACACATTTCAAGGCAACAGTTTCTGTCACAGTTTATGTAGTATTAAAATAACTTAAAAAGTAAAGTTCAGAAAGTAAGCCAAGAAGATCAGCATGGACTCGAATCTAGTAATTTTAAAGGCCAAAAATTTTTTTAAAAATTATTTCACTTTCCCAAATTTTTACTCAACATACAATAAAAGCAAAGATACATAATACCCAGCAAAGGAACTGTACATAAAGATGCACAGATTTTTCACATGGAAAAGAATTTCAGTTCACACCAGTCTTTCAAAAACTAGTGCTGTACAATCTCTTTCTGACAGTTATTAATAGGTATCTGTTCTGATAAGATGGGTAAATAGTGCATATTCTGGCTCCCTAGTCATGATTTACTTTGCACATTAAAGATTAAAGGCTTAGAGAAGTCCTATAGGAAAGAAACAATTTATTTTCATTGTTTAATCCAGGGGACCCTATATTTATGTGATTTGAAGCATATTTTCCCCAGAAAACCTGTTAAAACTCTGCAAAACAAAGATCCATAGAATACCAGTGAATGACACACTAGCTTTTTAAAATGGTTATATGTCCTTTACTAGTATGCAGTTTTACTCATTTTGAAAGTACAACTGCTATTTCCATACCAAATTTCAATTTGGAATATCTTTCACAATAGAGCACACAATTAAAAAGTTATGTATTCAGGAAGATAGTCTTCCATAATAAACAGAAATACTCCATCTACATAATTAGCCAAAGTTTATATCGATTATATGAAAATGTGAGGTATAGCAAAATGGTTGTACATATATATACGTGTTTATAGAGTATGCATATATTTGCTTTTCTGTATCTCCAAAGATTATTTGGGGTGATCAGAAAATCAATCACTAATTCTCAGCAGAGTTGAAATGAACCCCAATCCCTGACTTCTTTCTTGTAGAATTATGGAATAATATAAAAAAGTTCCTAGATTTACATGAATTGGATTTAAAAAAGCAAGAAGAAGGCTTGAGGGTGAAAACAATTTTTAAGAATGCAGTAGAAAATATCATAATTAGGTCACTGGAATACATTTCATTTTATTTTCTTTAGTTTTTAATTATGGAAAGATATTCCTTGATTGAGGCAATAAAGTTCATTCTAAGGCTAATACAAATGCTGTCAACCAAAGACATTAAGTTGGGGTCAGAAGCTGCTTTTTCACCTTCAAGATTATGACAAAGTTATTGATGAGTATGTGCTCATTTCTCTTCCTTGATTGTATCCTTTTCTGCCCCATAACAAAAAAATTTTAACTCATTTTCCTCTTAAATAGGTTTTCTTAAATGGGCTTTCGGTGCTCTGAATCTCTAGCTTCTTGCCTTAAAGAAGAAAACATTATTTTTATTTGCATCAATTTTATTCCTCTATTGCCTTAGAAAAAGAAGGCATTGTTTCTCAGGTGATGAATGTTGTTTATCAATTTCCCACAGGGCTTCCCTGGAATATTTCAAGTCATAAAGATACTTTCTGTGCATCCATTAGTATCTAAGGGTATGTCTACACTATTTGTCCACTTGAATCCAGAACCATTTCAGTCAATTTTGAGCAACCCAAACCCAAAGCATGCACATTACATAAGAGCAATGGAGCTGTCCTTTTGTTTGTAATAGGCAGCTATGATACTACAAATTTATAGTATGATAAAAAGCTGCAATAAACACAGATTTCTTTCCAATCAGATAATGTTTATGACACTAGGGACCCCTGATGTATATATTCTTTTATATTTTACCAAAATAAAAAACAAGAATTTGGATCACATCCTAATAAATGCACAAAGTTCTTACTTTCTTACTACACAAATATTTGAAAGCCTCTACATTTACTTTGTATGGCATAGATCAAATGTTCTTTATATATACAGAAAAATACCAAAAGTGATACCAATATACGATATACAGAAAAAGATATATTTAATTCTCAGATTACAACTTGACCTGAAAAATATACCTGTATCATTCAACATGTTAAAGAACACTATTATATTTAGGATGAGGGTTTTAATGTGTAATAGAATGTTATTTAGATGGAGATTATATTAGGTGACTGGTGAGACACTTCTTTTTTTTGGTAACCTGTGAAACTATTTCTTCTTATTACTGGTATTCTCAGAATCAGGGAGTGTAATATGAGTTGCCCGGGGGAAAGATGTAACTTAATATTTCTGTTTAAAGAGAGACCGGCTGTTCATAATAGCCTTTATATTTGCTGAGGTGAATTTGCAAAAGGACCCTTTTGTGAAAATGGGGAATAAGATTCCAGTCCAAGTGCACAGGTCTCTGAGGTAGAGAAATCCGTCTGGGTTGCCTCTGACCATGTCAGCTCTTCAAAAGGGAAATTTTGGTGGTGGGATGAATTTAAGACTGCTCAGCCAGGGCTGAAGTATTTTGGGGGAAGGCTTGATTCACCCCTGAACATTGGTGAGAATTTCAGCCCTTTGGGACACAACAGGGTTGAGTTAGTGATGTGAAGTCATATGAACTGTAAATCCAAGCTTTGAGCATCATCAGATCATGGTGTTAACAAAGGGATGCATAAGAAATCTTTAACAGTTACATGATATGGCAAAAAGAGCTAAAAGATGCTATTCAAGAAATAAATTTACAGTCCCTACATATGAACCCCCTCTCCCGCCAGGGTATTCAAAATAAGCCTCACTCTTTTTTTGGACTGTGTAAGCCCTGAGTTTTATTTCTTGCACATTTCAGGAGAAAGTTAAGGATCTTGAGAAGGAGATTCTGGATTCTACGCATATAAGAGCAGGAATAAGGATGGGAAGGTATTTCAGAAGAACAATTGAGGAGGCTGGGGGAGGGAGTCGCCATAGCACTATTTTGAGTTGGTGAAGCAGACCAGGAATTTCACTGAGTTACTAACCAACAATTTTTCCATCTCTGTAAATGCTACCAGTCTGTCTAGCTGCTCCACCAAAAACCTCACACTTAAATTGTTGAGTCTCTCCTTTCCTACAGCAAACATCCTTTGGCACGCCCTGCCACATGACCTGCAAAGCACGCCCCAGTTCATCACTGGCCTCCAGCAGGATCACCACGCCCTGCTCTGAATCACCCTTATGACGCCCTTCTTGTCTTTCCCCCTGCACAGTCCATTCTCTAGTTCACATCAAGGATGCTCTTTTTAAAATGTAAATCAGTTCATGTCATTTCCCTAAAGCTAAACCTTAAGTCTGTTCCTATCACCCTAGCATAATACCCCAAATCCACACTCAGGTTCCGGTGGTCATTTATGATACGGCCCCTGCCTATCCCCTTGTCTTCTTGTTCTTGCTTGAAGTCAATAAATTCCTCTTTAGAATTCTTCACTAACTGTACCTTTCCCTGAAACGATCCCTTCTCTGATCTTTACAAGGCCAGAAACTCGAATTTCCCTCAAATGTCAACTTCTCTGAAGGGCTTTCCATGACCATCCAAAAAGCCATTCACTCAGTAACTGTAATATATTAAACTTTTCATTTTCCCTTAGAATCCATTACTCTATTTTATGCCCAGCAATATTTACACAATTTCTGTTTCCCTACTAGCCTGAAAGCCAGAACACTCTTCATCTTGTCTAAGCTGTGTACATGGTGTTTAGCCCAGAGTGCTAGATGACAATTTGTGAAATGAATCAGAGAGAATAATTTTTTCTTAAAATAAAAAGTTTTAAAGTGAAATAAATATTTCAAGTATCTAGAATTTTTATGAATGAATTATTTTTAAAGTAAAGTATCCATTTTATAGATATTAGTTATACCTTTGTTCAATTTTGCATTTATCTCAGCTAAGATCTAATTGCAGAAGGCGCTTTAAAGCAGCACACAATTTAAAAGGAAACTGGCTAGTAAGACATAATGGCCGCTGCTGCCCCTAGTGTTTGTGAGATCCAGGAGAGGCATAGACCGGGAAGACAGACATCCCATAAATGACACACACACAATCATTGTTTCTATGACCCAAGTTAAAACCATACCAAAAGTAAATGTAAAATATAGGTATTATAAAAGCTAGTATATTATGAGGCAGGTTATAAATGACAGAGTACAATTTTTATATAAAAAATTGGTTGGTGAAGCATGGACAATTATTGTGCCCAAATATCATATCTTGCAGTCATTCCAAGTGAAAGTTGCTGATTTTTCCCTCTCCCAATTCATTTTTGTTTCTTTTAGACTAATCTATAATCTTTGTGGATAAAAGGACATGTCCTTTGAGATTTAGCTCATCTATTGAATTTGTTTTAATCTCCCCCTTTTTTTCTATGCCTAATGCTCTGTATAATCTACCAAATTAATCAACAACATTAGCTCAGTCATTCTCTCCACTGTGAGTCTCACCACCAAATTTGTTGTCTTCAACATTAACACTTCAGGAGCTCAGTGCCATGGCGACTGTCTACCCTATCAGCACACAGAGTCGCTGCAATATGTGTGTGTCTATGTCTATGTCTAAATTTATATCTCACATCTACATCCATATCCACAGCCTTGTGCATATCCATAACTATATTACATAGAGACTGATATATAGCAAGTGGCAGTTCAAAGACAGTGTCTATTTTCCTCTTTAGAAAGCAATTATATAGTTAAGGCTAGAAAAAAAACTTTCATAAAGATACTCTTCTTAAATTTAAATTTTTCTTAGTACAAAAACGGGTTCACTATGTGAAATTATGATCGATCAGCAATCATTTCTGTAGTTGCTGGAAATGTGGGTTCTTAGAAAAACACTTGGGAAGTCAAGATCCTGGGAAGAAAATATTTTGACTGGGACACGCAGAAGCAAATAATTTTTTTTTCGTTTTTACAAGAAAGTAACATTTATTTAAAGAAGGGAGAGGTCATTTTTCCTGTTGCTCTCAGAAGCATGCGAAGGAAGATTTGAATAAGTCCTTCTCGAGATCAGAAAGAAAATTTGCAAGGACAATGAGTCAAAGGGCAAAGGAGAAACAAACAGGCTAACCGAACCACTCAAAACCCCCAAACCACCCCGCGAACCCGCCTGGTAGGGGCTTCCCAGCCGCAGAGAGAAGCGAGCAGGCCGAGGGCCACCGGGGCTGGGGAGCGGGAGGACCAAGGAGACTTGGCGGGAGCGAGAGGCGCCCTCCTGCCCCAGCCGCCCCGCGTCTAGCGCCTCAGGCTCCACTTTCCCTGCAGCCACGAGCCCTTGGGGGCGTCCATCGCTTCCAGGTCCCAACTTTCCCTTCTCCGGGGGGCGCCGGCGGCCGCCAACGGTCCGGGAGGAGGCGACGGGGGCGCGAAGGGGTGCGCGGCGCCGGGGGGCGAGGGGGCGGCAGGGTGGGGGGCGGCCTCCGCCCGAGAGACCCCGCGGGGCAGGACGCACTGGCCGCCCGAGCCCCTGCAGCGGCGCCACCGAGCCCCCGCGCTGCCTGGCCCAGAGTCCCGCGGGTCAGAGCCCTCACCGCGGAGACCCCGGTCCCAACAGCCAGCGCGTGAGAAGGGAGCGGGGAACGCGGACAGCCCCGCCCGCCCTGGGGGCGCTCCCGCCGCCCAGGGTCCACTATCGCCGGGGACCAGTCCTTTCCTGGTGACCGCGGCTCCCGCCGCCACCGACCAGCTCACACTGATTAAGAACAACTATTCACCTCGTCGCCTTGGTCATGGGACCAGCGCCCTTCTGGCCGCTTGCCCCGTGCCCCCCCGCGCGCCAGGCTCCTCGAGCTCTGCCTGGGAACAGCAAGTAGTTTTTACATCATGATATGGTACACCACGTACATGCACAAACATCTGTGAGGAGGTATAGGTAAACAATTATAAACAAAAAGTAAGACTTACCTTTACAATGTTCAGCACACAGATGTTTTTCTACTATATTCTAATTCTTAAATCAAATTTTAGCAGAATGGTTGTTTTAAACCTCAAAATTGATTTCACAACCCCCTGATGGATTGAGATCCAAGAGTGAGGAGCACTTACTTAGACCTCGGGATTTAGGTTGATTGAACGTGATCGTCTTTCCATAACCACATCCCCGTTTTATGCACACACACATATAAATCTATATATATTCACAGGAGATTCAAATATTTGTGGAATATATAGTTTTGAAATAAACGATTACTCAGTGCTTCATAACATGTAATAAATCTTATTTATGAAGGTGCCTAGTAAGTAATGCCTTTGTATTTTTGTGAGAGAATCAACCAGATGTTTTTTTGTTTTTTTTTAAAGATTTGTTTATTTATTTAATCCCCCCCCCCCCCCCCCAGTTGTCTGTTCTCTGTGTCTATTTGCTACTGTCTTGTTTCTTCTTCCGCTTCTCTTGTCGTCAGCTGCAAGGGAAGTGTGGGCGGCGCCATTCCTGGGCAGGATGCACTTTCTTTTGAGCTGGGCGGCTCTCCGCCCCGGTGCACTCCTTGGGAGTGGGGCTCCCCTAGGTGGGGGACACCCCTGCCTGGGGCGGCATTCCTTGCGCGCATGGGCACTGCGCATGTGCCATCTCCACACGGGTCAGGGAGGCCTGGGGTTTGAACCGCAGACCTCCCATGTGGTAGACGGACTCCGTAACCACTGGGCCAAGTCCGTTTTCCTCAACCAGATGTTTGTGACCAGCCTCACTGGTCATAAATCGTGGTGGAGATGAATGTCTTTTCTCAAGAAAGGAGTTAGTTGAGGGGACCTTGGCAGTTACAAGAATGTAGATTGTACGGTAAGTGCACAGCAATGGTGAAACAGAAAGACATCAGAAACTCTTGCAATTTGGTGAAGGCAGCTCTTGCCAAAATCTTTACCTTTTTCTTTTTCTCAAATCATAGCTCTATAGATTGCCAACATAGGTCAAAGTATGTTTTTTTTTTTAAGAATGTAATCTTCCCCTGAAATTTCAAAATGTGAATTTCCAGGATGACTCATAAACACCTTTAACCCAATCACGTAATAGATAAGTAAATGGTCCTTGAGAACTGAAGTAACTTGTCCAAGTTCTTATTGCCCATTCATGGGTGAGATCCAGAAAGAGCTTGAAACTCTGTTGATTGTGCAGGGAGGAGGTTAAGCACACAAGCATGGAGCCAGAGTGCCCTAATGTGAATCCAGCTCCACCACTGCCTACCTAAATTAGCCTGTGTTTCTTAGCCTCCCATGCCTCAGGATGTATGTGCTACCATTATTCCTAATTAATCTGACGGAATTATTTTGTAATAACCTAAATTCTGGGTGAAGGACACATGGGTATTTATGAGCATGTCTGGAATCTAAGGATTATTGCTAGAATGTTAGCCCTATGAAGCAAGGATCTTGTTTGTTTCATTCACTCAAGCATACATGTTACAAACCTTCAATAATACTGATTGAATGATTGACTAAACCAATGAATAATTAACTAGCATATAGATTTTATGTATTCAGAAGAATTGGACTTGTCAATTTTATCTTAGATTTTCTTTGACTATAGCAGGTAATTTAAAGTGAGATTACAACCCAAAAAAAGTGATCAGTTAATTTAAACATCATTTGTCTTTTTTTCTTGGGCTTCATCAAATCATACTTGAGAAGTTTATTCATACATAAATGAGATACTGGGGTTGCAATCCCATTCCAAAATTTATTGAGCTGCTGAGAAAGATGTAAATATTACAGTATTAACTGATTGATTTTCTCTTAAGCCTCTAAAACAGAGGTTGGCAAAATGCAGCCAGTCCACAAGCTAAAAATGGTTTTGTACATTTTTAAGTGATTGAAAAAAATATATTACAATTTCATATCTGCTGAAATTCAAATGTTAGTATTCTCAGATTTTATTGGAACACAGTCATGCATTTATGTATTGTCGATGCATTTATGTATTGTCATGCATTTATGTATTGTCGATGGCTACTTTTGGCACTACTATGGCAGTGCTGAGTAACTGCAGCAAAGACGATAGATCCCCAAAAGCCTGACATGTTTACTATCTGGCTCATTATAGAAAAGGTTTGCTGAACCCTGGTACAAAACAAAAATTATGTAATAACTCTTTGAATTTATATGACATTTTCCTTACATTATTCTCTAAGTATATGAAGGGCATTATTTCCTTATCCTCAATGTTCTTGATTTAAGAGAAATGAAAAGGTAAAACTTACAAAACAATCATATATAACATCATACAGGACTCACACCTCATCCTATCACAAATACTTTGCATTGTTGTTAAACCTTTTAAAGTAATGATTAAAGTGCATTGTCAAAATATTACTACTAATAGTAAATTGTTGTGAACTTACAAAGCAAACATGCATAACATCATACAGGTGTCCTCCCACCGACACCTTGCATTGTTGTGATATGTTTGTTACAAATTATGAAAGAATACTGTCAAAATCTTACTAATTATAGTCCTTAATATTTGGTGTTTTTTCCCCCAACCTACCCTATTATTATCTTTTAATATATTTTCTTATGACAGCGATTGTAAACTTACAAAACTATCACCCACAAGTGCAGAATTCCCAATCAACAGCCCTCTATCAACACACTGTACTGTGGTGGAACATTTGTTACAAATAATGTAATATATCATCTGATTGTTACCACGTCCATAGTGTACATGTGGTGCACATTTTTCATACTGCCCCATTATCAACACAGTATATCTTTGGCATAGATGCAAGAATAATATATTATATTATTGCTGCTAACCACAGTCCACAGGTAACTCCAGTTTAATCTTTCCCTTGCTTCTCCACTTTCCCACCACCCTGGAATAATGATGTAATTTGCTCTAGCTAAAAAAGGACACTTTGCTTCGATGTCATCAACCACAATTCTCATCCACCTCTTGGTTTACTGTGCTATTCTGTTCCTAGAATAGTCTCTAGCATTCTGTCAATTGGCATTTACATACCTAGACTACCATTTTCAGGCACATCCCCATTTATAAACTAGCTGTTACAATGTGCTATCATCCACTCTATACATTTCCACACTTTTACAGTAGAGCTAATTAAAACTTCTACATACATTAAACATCAGTAGTCCATCTCTGTCCTCTCATCTCCTTTAAGACTCCACTACCTACCACCAGATCTTGAAGCTATTTTCCTACAGTTTCTTCCAGAAGCTTTATGGTTATCACTTTTATGTTTAGATTTTTTTTATTCATTTTGAGTTAATTTTTGGATAAGATGTGAGATAGGGGTCATCTTTCCTTCTTTTGCCTGTGGGTATCCAGGTCCTGCAGCACTAATTGTTGAATGGAGTGTTCTGCCCGAGCTGTGTGGGTTTGACTGGATAGTCAAAAATCGCTTGACCATACATATGAGGGTCTGTTTCTGAACCATCAATTTGTTTTCATTGGGCTTGTGTCCGTCTTTATGCCAGTACTATGCTGTTTTTTACCACTATAGCTAGTTAATATAAAGTCTGGAGAGGAGAGTGTGCTTTCCCATTTTATGATGTTTCTGGCTATTCAGGATCACTTACCCTTCCAAATAAATTGGATAATTGTGTTTTCAATTTTTAGAAATGCTGGTGGAGTTATTATTGGGATTGCATTGAATCTCCATATCATTTTGAGTAGAATGAATATCATCTTAATTATATTTAGTCTTCCAGTCCATGAACATGGAGTGTTCTAGTTATTTAGGATTTTTTAAATTTCTTTTAACATTGAGTAGCAGTTTTCTGAATACAAGTGCTTTACACCATCAAACCTTTATCTAATTTAAACTGTGAATGCACCACAAAAGATTGTTTTGTACATCCTCATGAAACTGAATGATACTAGACTCAGTTAACAAAAGAAATTTTCATTTCATTATATCTGAAACCAAAGCCAAACAAAAAAACTTGAACCCTTAACTCCCAAAATCATTTTCTAAGCATCTATTCACAGTAGTAATCATGTTTTTTATATATCAGAGATATTAGTTATTTATTAGACATTTGGCTTACAAATATTTTCCCCCAGTCTATAACTGGTGTTTTTTCCCTCCTAATAGAGTTTCTGTAGAGCAAACATTTTGAAATTTATGAAGTTTAAGTTATCACTATTTCATTTTATGTATCTTGTTTTTGGTATCAAGGGAAAAAATGATTTACCTAGTCCTAGATCCCAAATATTTTCCTCTGTTTTTAAAAAGTTTATAGTTTTATCTTTTATACTTAAGTCCATGATCCGTTTTGAGTGGATTTTTGCATGAGGTGTGAGATTTATGTCTATTTTCTATTTTGTTGGTTATTTCCAGCCACATTTCTTAGAAAATATTTATTACTTTAGAGAATAAAGAGAGAAAGATTTGTCAAAAATATTTCTTCTGTATTCACCAGCTTCTACTCCTCCAAGAGGTGTGAGGTTTCAGTGAATTCAGTATCTACAATTATTGAAGCACTTCTACCCAAAATAAATACCGTGTATAAAACCAACCAATTTCTGGTATTTTGCATTAGTACCCTTTGGCTGACTAATACAGTATGGTTGTGAATTAAGTTCTTTTATTTTATGCCTTAAATTTTTTTTCTAAGTGCGTTCTTTTATACAATCTAACTTGAACTAAACAATACATATCACTCACAAAGAGAGTTTCATACATAAAATATAAATACCAAAATCTTTGATTGCAAGAAATAGAAAAATAATTTGTCTTGCTGTTATTACCTAAGTTGGACATTTACTATAAACCACCTTTAATCCCTTTCCTGAAATTGATTATAAGACTCTTTCAATTATTTTGAGATATACAAACATCCAATGTTATAATATATATTTAGGCAAATTAGAATCCAACAATATAACTTGAGTTAGCAGAAGAAAAATCACAAGTACAATTACTTTAAAAAGTAAGTGACACTTGAATTCAAGGAGGAAAATTGGTGGGTTGGGGGAGGTAATTTATTGTCTAGTTTGAAAGCTGTTATATCAATGGCAGTCCTTGAATTATTATATTTTGATTTAATTAGCATGAAACATTTTCCTAAAATTCAGACTGGATTTTGCTCATAATGAAATTCACATTCCTTATTGTATAACATCAAAGTGATTGATTTATTTTTGTTCCATGTTGAAACTTTTTAAAAATGTACAATTCAATTTAGACTTACAGTTATACATTATGACATGCTTTCACAAATGTTAAGTACTTGTTAAATATCATAAAAGCAAATTTTCTATTTTTAAAATACTATTATAAAGAATGTCTTGAGGGGTAGATCATAAAACGTATTTCATGTTTTCTTATAATAATGTCAGTGTTTCTGTTTACATATCTGTTTTAATACCTGTGTAGACAAAATAAAATCTTGCATGTTTTCAAAGGTTTTGACAAGTTTATCCAGGGAATCCTTGTACTTCCTTTAAAAAAAATCAAACTCTCTTCTGGCCACAGTAACAGCATTAACAGAGCCTCCTGGGTAAATATTGACTGTGCTAACTGGAAAGGACTTATGTTTTTTCTTCCAAGAGTAATGATCACTATCCACAGCAACAGGTGATGCTGAAGATGACTCATGTGGAACTTCAAATATGGAAATATTTACCAAGAATTTTACAATTGTGAAATCCATATCCCTTTTTGGCATGAATGTGGTGTAGAAGCACAGGATTTCTCTGTTGATTCTTTTTTTTTTTTCTGTTGATTCTTAATGATTCTTTAATCCCTTTGCCATTTGCAAGTAAACATGTGTATACACATAAATTTAGTGAAGAGAATTTTAGAGAAAATGGTATGCATTCATTACATATATTCAAGTGAATATTGCATTTCAAATCTAAGTAATTTATTTAAATTAAATGCTTTATTTTGAGGTAACATGCAGCTGTCAGAAATAATAGAGAGATCCTCACCAGTGTTTGATGTTGTTGATTTATTTTACAATTTTTGCTGTACTTATATTTATATTGTGATATTCCTGGAGTTTTAATTTGCATGTATTCAGTGGCTACTGATTGTGAACATGTTTTTATGTGCTTTTTTTGCCATCTGTATATTTTCTTCAATGATAAGGAAAAGAAATGGCATGGATACCTCAATGAGAGCAAAGAATGGCCAGAAAGTGAGGAAGTGGTGATGGAAAGACAAGGAGATGTAATGAAAGACTGACATGTTAACATTTAAATGAGGGGAAGCATGACCCCAAGTATGTCTATCTAGCTGGTTGACAAGTAAAGTAGAAATGAACAGGTACGGAGCCAGTAAGTGAGAATCTCAGAGTCAGCTGGGTCATCCCACTGAATGTGAAAGATTTTGGAAGAGTCTGCAGTGGAACTAGAGCAAAGTCCTTAATATATGGGTGGGTAATTAGGCAGACAATAAATAGCAGACACAGAGAGAGACTGAGATCTTATTAGCGAATGGCATAAGGTTTAAGGGAGCTATAATTACATTTAGTGTAAATGAGCTGTGCATTTATCTGTCTTTTCTGCCACTTTGTAGCTTTTAAGAGGGCCAGGGAATTTTGGCCTTATACACCACTTACTCTCCAATACCAGTGTTGGATCAGGAACTTAACAGGCAGGGCCTAAGCATTTGTTGGATGAATGAGTGAAGGAATGAATGGCCAATTTATTAATATAGATATTGAAATACCAATGTAATTACATACATTACGAAGCCAAGGCCACCCATTACTCTGGGCAGGGTCTGGTCAGAGTGTTAATTTCAAATTTTGTCACAGTGACTGATTTTTTATGCTCTTATTACTAATAGAACTCACTTTGAATGGCATGTTTTAAAAGACATGTGATAATTAAGTCTCTCTCCTTAAAATTATTTTGCACACATCTGCCTAATCTCTTATGTGTTAATTTAGTGTTTGAGACTTTGGGGAAATTTTAAACCCAGAGCCTTGGGGAAAGGTGGGAATGCCATTGCTCACTGGGATGACAGTTGGTCAAGGAATGATTTGGTAAGTTTAACATGAATAGGATTTGTAGTCACAGAAAAGTAGGTATAGATGATCATTCAGCTTGTACTAACACTACAATAAAAATCCAAAGATAGGAATGTACAAAACAGGAATAGAAAATATGGGGATAAGCTTAATTTGAGTAGAGGGATGGTTTATATTGGAAAGTAATAGGAACAATTATATCTAACATAAAATAGCCATTTCCAGTTTGATAATCCAACTAATGTTTGAGCTATGAGCAATGCATATACCCATGTTAGAGGTAAGGGAAAGACAGATGTATTAGACCCAATTTAAATAAGTTTAATTTGTCCTCATCAGAAAACAGGGAGTCACTACCCATTTTAAAGAGGGGGAACAAGAATAGCACATAGAGTTGCAGCATTAGAGTCATTAGGGTGATTAAAAAATGGGCTCCACACACACAGTGTGCCTGTCCCCAGTTCTAAATGTCCTTGGTTCACATATTACCCCTTTATTAACAATAGCTGATAAGAATTTTTTCATCATTCTGACATAAACTTGAAAATTGAAGAAAACAAGATAATAAAGGGCAATTCATATAAGAAAGTAAATATTTGAAACTGTTACATGTTATGACAGTTTGAGATTATTTAGGAATCCCCAAAAGGGAAAGATTATGTTTATACACTAATCTATTCTTCTGGTGTGCTACGTTTGATTATATTGGATTAATTTGAGGGGTCCTTGATTAAATTACCAGTTAAGATTAGGGCTTTGATTCAACCATGACAGTAAGGTGTGACTCAGATTGAGCCTCCACCTCCTTGGTGGGTGGATATAATGGAAATTCATTGGAGATAGACACAGAGGAAGAAAGAGAACTCTGTTATTTTTGACCCTGGGGCCCTGGGGAGAGATGAGCCATTTGTTTGATAGTTTGCAGCTGAGGGACAGGAAGCTGTGGAAGACAAGCCCTGGGCCAGCCTAGAGCTGAGATTAGGAAGAAACCCAGGAAGGAGAGACCAAGCAGATATCAGCCACCATCTTGCTTCAGTGGCAACTGACTTTGCGATAGGTGCGATAAATTTATCCCAAATAAATACCCTTTTGCATCAGCACCCCTTTGGCTGACTAATACACACATCCTACACACCTTCTCTCTCCACTTGCCTTTTGGGCATAGGTTTTACAAATAAAGAAGGCTATAGGAAATGATTTTGGTCAACTGTACTGTATCCAGAGCTGACAGTGTGAAATATAACTAATAAATTAGATTATGTGACTTTAGAAATATAAAGGAATCACAAACAAAAATAACATTAAGAAATTCTCCATTTTAAATTAGTCAGTAGCAGGTTTCTTTCACAAGTACCTTCAGGCTTCCCTTGATATCCTATTTTGTAGTAAGTCTTAATGATATACCCAAAATGAGAGGGAAAATGCCATTTTATAGGTTTTGTATTTCTCCACTCATTTTATTAAATAAATTTTGTTAATAATAAGTACAATTAATCCAAGCTGAAATCCCAACATTTCATTGAATACAGAACTTAGAATTACAACTAAGCCATTAGTCTTAGTCTCAATCGGTTCAGGAAACGTTCTTCGTATCACTGTCATGGTTGGGTCCTGCACCATCAAAGCTGAGTAATATTCTCTTTGGCTTTGAGCTGCTTACAATCTACATGTGTAAGTGGACAACTATAAAAATGTATGGTCCGTTCCCTACCAAGCCCTTGAGGAAAAGTTCTGTGAGACAGTACAAGGAAAGCAGTACTTGTAGCAGCACTTGCCGTGTCCTGCCCGTCTACAGAAACGTTGCCCATAAACCACAGTTTTATGACTGGTTTACTCATAAAAAATTTCCACCTTGTTCAGCAATTAGGAGCCAGCTCCAAAGGCCTCTCTCATTGTAAACAACAAATGATTTCTTTAAATGAGAATGTACCTATTAAATTACCTTTCAATAAAGTAAATTAGGGTAAGATGTCATGTAACTGCAGCGTTATTACTATTATTTTTGGAAAAATCAATCTTACAAAATCTGGGATTGCGAAGTGATTCCAGAGCCCAATAAGAAAAGAACACTCTTCCCTAAGAGTGCAATAGCTGCTACCTTAGAGGACACCGCCTCAATGGCAATACATTTAACCCCTAAAGTAAAGGTAGCTTTCTGTACTGAACCCCTTTTTCTTTCACTTTATGCATGATTAAATGGTAATTAAGATTCAATACAAAGTGTTAGGCTGATTACAATGAACATAACTGCACCAGTCAGTTCATGTCCTTATGTTTTACATGCTATATAGAGCTGGGAAGACAGTAGACCTTTAATGGGGTTTGAAAATTTTGTCCACATGAACAATTCATTTTCTAGTAGAGAAAAATTTTTCTTACAGCAAAGCAAGGTAAATACACATATAATAAAGTATAATCTATTCCATTGAGAGCTATTTTACACACATAGACATGCAACATTGAGGATAAGTAATTCTGATTTCCATACTTGCAGTAAATAGTTCTTCCTGTCTCAATATTATTTTAAAGCTAGAAAAAAATCTTATCAATTCATAGATTAAACTATGCTTGTTTAAAAAATGGGTGTGGAACTTCACAGAAGGAAAACATTATAGCTGATTTTAGCTGGTATCAAAGATTAAGTAATCAAGAACAAATAAATATGTAAATAATTATAAAATCTAAAAGTTCAACAAAAACTCATGCCTTTTATTAATTATTGCATAATGTGTCCTTTACTAGCAGAAACACTGATGGTATCATCATCATTTCTGGTAACTACCTTTCAACATGGAGCAGAAACTAATGTAGATAAGAAAAAATATTTATTATCAAAATTAGCATTCAAATATTTATTATTAAAGGCTTTATAGTTAAATTTTTAAATTGAACTAAATTCACTTTATTTAATATAGATGATGTAGTATTTGTCACAAAATCATAAATTCATACTAATATCTTCAACCTTTGCATAATTAGAAATTTTTCAAGGATATTCAGCCAGCAAACAGTTGCTAGCCATGGATTATATATCATGTTCTATAAATTCCAAGACACTTAAAGAGAAGTATAAAAATGACTCCAACAATGTTTGCCTGAGACACTCACAGAGCAGAGTTGACATTTACTGAGGAAGACAAGAGTGGAAGAAAACCAGATTTTGGAAAAAAGTAGATTAAGAGTTTAATTAAATTTCATGTGTTAAGTTGCCTTCATATCAAAGTGGGAGTACTGAACAAACAGTTGGATACTAAAGGGTGAGGTCTGAAGGTTGACTGATAACGCCTAAGCAGTGAATATTGAGAGAAGAGAAAGGGAGCTGAAGACAAGCCCAAGTGGCATCCAATATTTAGAGTGTGGGTGCAAAAAGATGTAAACCAGCAAGAGATACTATGAGAGAGTGGCCTCTGGGATTAAGGGGTCCAACAAGAGAATGCCAAGGAGCAAAGCAGAAGCAAGTGTTTTAAGAATGAGGGTGACAATAGTGAATAGTGCTGCTATGAACATTGGTGGGCATATATCAGTTTGTGTCCTTGTTTTCAGTTTTACAGGGTATATACCCAGCAGTGGAATTGCTGGGTTATATGGAAGGTCTATAGCTAGTTTTCTGAGAAATGGCCAAACTGTCCTCCAGAATGGCTGGATCCTTCTGCATTCCCACCATCAGTGGATGAGTGTTCCCATTCCTCCACATTCTCTCCAGAACTTGTAGTCTTCTGATTTTTCGATATCTGCCAGTCTTATGGGAGTAAGATGGTCTCTCTTTGTTGTTTTGATTTGCAATTTCCTAACAGCTAGTAATTTTGATCATTTTTTCATATATTTTTTAGCCATTTTTTTCTTCTTTGGAGAAGTGTCTGTTCAAATCTTTTCCCCATTTTTTAAACAGGCTGTGTCTTTTTATTTTTGAGATATAGGAGTTCTTTATATATGCAAGATATAAGTCTCCTATCAGAAATATGGTTACCAAATATTTTCTCCCTTTGTGTAGGCTCTCCTTTCCCTTTCTTGACAGACTCCTTTGAGGTGCAGAAGGCTTTAATTTTGAGGAAGTCCCATTTATCTATTTGTTTTTTAGCTGCTCATGCTTTTGGTGTGAAGTTCATGAAGCCACTTCCTATTACAAGGTCCTGTAGATGCTTCTGTAAAGGGGGAAATGGAAAGGTCAAATGAGTTTATATGGCTATGAGTCTACAAAAGAGTGTCGGGAGGTCATCAGAGGCTTAATACTTAGGCACACATCAGCAGGGTACCAGAGACAGCCAAAGTAGATAGAAGCCCAGGTATTGGTTCTCCTAAGGGTTACAGAGACCCACAGATTCTAAGGATATGGCAGATTACTCTGGATTTCAGTGTCATGTCAGTTGGCCCTACTTTGGAGTTTGTGTTCCTGAGTGTGATGGAGTTGAACTCAGATGAGACCTTTCTAAACATGCCTCTTCTGTTACTTTTACCAGAATTGTGGTTGATGCTGGGGTTGGTGTATACTCAGGAGAGCTGAATCTCTAGACTGTCCATGTGACATCCAGGTTGTGATCCTCAGCAGACTTGCAACTCCTACCCTCTGGTTTATTGGACTTACCCTGGACAGCTAACAGGGAGGTGAAGAAGGTCAACCATCACACCAGGGAGCAAAGAGTGTCTACAACTGCATGTAGAAGAATTGCATCCATCATCCATGTGGAATCTAAGCCCCCACTTGATGTAGAGGGTGAATGGACATAACCATCCCAGGGTCCACAGGATGGAGGAATAGAGTATGGATTAGCATGGACTTACTGGTGTTCTGCTGTGGAATTATTGTAATTAGTAATGGAAGAAATTATATTATTGATGTGGAGAGAGTGGCCACGGTAGCTGCTGATGGTAGGAACATGAAAGAAGAGATATGATATGGGGGCATTTTCAGGATTTGGATTTGTCCTCAGTGGTGCTGCAAGGACAGATGCTGGACATTGTGTGTCCTGTCATGGCCCACTGGGTGGACTGGGAGAGAGTGTAGACTACAATGTAGACCAATGTCCATGTGGAGCAGCTGTGCTCCAAGATATATTCCCCATATGCAGTGAATGTGCCACGATGATGGAGGAGGTTGTTGATGTGGGAGCAGTGGGGTCAGGGGTGTGGGGAGTATGTGTGTACCTCATATTTTTTGAATGTAACATTTAAAAGAAAATGAAGAAAAAATAGAATGAGGTGAATCTCTACACACTGTGGTAATACTCAATGAACATCCAAACAGATCCATATACCCTATATGCATGTCCAGGTGAACACCCGTCCCTGCATCCCCCATCAAGGACATCCCATATCAATGCTCCTCCCCTGCCATAGTTGAACCCCCTCTTTGGTCCAAAACGTCTTAAAAAATGAAGCCAATTATATCGCCAAATTCGATTAATAGATTAATAGGAAAATAAAATAGCAACGATAGGTTTAAACATCAGGAATAAAATACACTATAATTTAGAAATTCTAAAATAAAGTAAGAAAAGGGTATTAAAATGAAAAATATTAAAAATAATTTTTTTTTGATGTTTTGCCTTCATTGCTATAAAAAGTGCATTTGGCAGAGTTTCATGTGTGAACTGAGGAAGAGCTGGGTTCCCACCCTGGGGAGTTTTGCCTCATTCTCTAATGGAACAGCAGCAATCCACCAAGTGCAAGGGCAAAGACCACTAAAGAAGGATGTTCCATTGATGAGCTTGTGATACTGACAACTATGCTTATTAGGATTTTGTGCTTGAAATTTCAACTTGGCCTAGTGTTGCATGGTGCCTAAGAGTTACTTCCTGAAAGCCTTCATGTTGCTCAAATGTGGCCACTCTCTAAGTCAAACTCAGCATATAAATGCATTACCTTCCTCCCAGTGTGGGACATGACTGCCAGGGATAAGCCTGGTGCTGATAGATTACTACAAAACACCAGCTGGTGATGCAACTGGAAAAGGACATTGAGGGGAAAATGGTAAAGACAAATGAAGTAAGAAACTTCAAAAGAGTCAGGAGGTCATCAGAGGGGTGGAGCTTATACCTGTCTCAGCTGAATCTCATACACACCAAAGTAGATACTACCCCAAACAGTAGGCTCCTGAGAACTCCAGAGGAACCAAGATCCTACAGTCATGGCAGATAGCTCCAGACTTTGGTGCTTTGCCAGTGGACCCTGCTATGGAGTTTGTGTTCCCAAGTGTGACAGAGTTGGACTCAGATTTGGCTTCTCTACACATATCTCTTCTGTCCCTTTGATTGAACCTATGGTTGGAGCTGGGGTTGGTTGGGTATACACCCAACATACGTCCATGAGACTTGAATCTCTATGCTATCCATGCTCCAGCTGGGGCCTGGGCCTTTCCTGAGAAAGTGCCAATTTAAAGGAAAGCCTTTATAGAGATAGCAGAGCAGAGTCATGGAAAGAGAATAGATTTGAATTTGCCACTGCCTAACTACAGGACCTCGGAAATGTCACTCTCTCTGAGTCTGTTTTTACATCTGCAAAATGGTGCCATGGCATCAAACTCTGTGAGGTATTGAATATGAGAACTGAATGGGAATATCCCACACTGAAATTGGGAATTCAATGAGATGTGTAGAACGCCCCGAATATAACGTTTAATCTCAGCCAGTGCTCAGGAAAGGATGGTGCATTCATGTAGTTGCCATCATGCTCATTCATTGCCTGAAAATAATTCCTAATCTATTTTTTTTTAATTCAGTAAGGAGCTATGTGGCTAGGTGTGTCTGCATGATTACTTTATAAGCAAAGGTTTTATGTATTTACTTGCAAGGTCATTATAAACACCATACCCCTGGGATGTAGCAAGGGTCAGCGTGGTGGAGATACTGCACTGACCTTCTCAGTGTTTCCATTCTATGTGACAAAAGGATTTTCATCCTTTTAGAAGAGCAGGGCCAAAAGAAATTTGATTCCTACAGAAGGGACCCTACCCATACCCCCAGCAGGAGAGGAATCAGACTGTGTATTATCACATTCAATGTGTACTCCAATGGGGGTCCCCAAATAGCCCAGGAGTCATTAAGACAGCATCTCTTAGGGATCCAACCTGCCTCATCAGCTCCTCCCCTGTCTGTTCATGGAGGATTATACCTTGAGTATTCATTGACTGAATTAGGAGTTAATAAGGATGCATTTGAGACAGGGAGGAGAGAACAGGAACAGCAGAGATGGAAAAATAGGAAAAGAGCTGGCCATTATCCCATCATGGATTTAGTCATTGGTTAAGTGTATACTGAGCACTTGATTAGTGCAATACACCATACTTGACACACTGGATTCTCTTTCCAGTTGCTTGAGAAATATATTCTTGCTAATCTCAAACCTTTTATCAACTAAAACCTTTTCCCTCTTCAAACCATTTCTTGCTTCTCTTTGAAAATCACCTGACTCCTGGCCTGGCAGAGCCTGGTTTGAAATCTAGACCTCCTGCTTTCAAATATTATGTTTTTTCTTCAACACCCTAAACCAGGAGCCCAAAGTCCTTGTCTCAGCTCTAGGTATTAGCCTTGAGCTGGTAACTTAACCCCCCTTGGGCCTCAATTTCCTTGTCTGTTAGGTCAGGAAATGGAATTAGGAATTCTCTGTGGTCTTGCCCAGGGTTAACTTCCTTCATCTCTGTGGTTTAAGATAGATCACACATGGTCAATACAGCAATTGTTTTTTAAAGGAACTGTTTTCTTGGGCACCTTAAGTTCCAGTTTCTATGTACTACTGTGGAACTGACCACTGTAGATTGCAGCCTATTTTCTGCATGTAATTGTAGATTTTGGTAATATTTTAAATCACTGAAATTAAGCTGCTACTCCTTTGCCTCCTCCAAGGTAAATTACATGATTTGTATAAGGAAAAATGTTTTCCAAAGCTGCAATGGTGGGAGTGGGGAAGGGATTGGGCAGTTGGTATGTTACTGGATGCTGCTTCAGAGGTATTCTAAATTAACAGCAAGTCAGGCTCCTTAGGTGGCTGGGAGAGAGGCTCAGCTCCGCCTGGACTGAGCAGACACATTTGGAGACACATGGACAAGGAGAATGCAAACAGTAACTTTGACTCTGACAAGGAATTTATATTTATATCATTTTGGGGATGGGAGAGCAAGCCCCAAGATCCTGAGCAAGGCAAAATTATCCAAACATTCCTGACAGAAGTATTTAGTTCAGAGGAAGCTGTTAGGAACTGTCTCCTAAGGCAGACAAAATGAAGCCTAAATCTATGCACCATAACTGATATACCTATAATAATTTACTGACATTTATTTAATGACTAAAATTTAATGTAGATAAGGGATTTCTCTCCTTTAAAAAAATTGGTCTTGAGATTATGCTTATAGCTGGGACCCTGAAGCCAGGTCACCTGGTCCCAAATGTTAGCTTAGCTTAGTCATTAGCCCCAGGACCTGTGGATACAACTCTCTGCCTTAGTTTCCTTATCCATGAAATGAGTACAGTAATACTACCAATGTCACAGAGCTGTTGGTGACTGAGATGATCTAGTAGATAAAGTGATTTCAAGTCCTAGATATTGGACCAGGTGTCACCAGGATTTTTACATGGGTGACTTATTAGGAAGGGCACTGGAGACACAGAGACTGTTTTTTTTGTTTGTTTGTTTGTTTGTTTTTTTTGAAGCCCCAGCCCCAGAAGAGAGCCTGACTCCAGCATGCACTACAGTGATGCAAGAATGCCTAGCACTGGCAGACCTCCTCCCCTGACTCCTGGGCATGTCAGTCTCACTTGGCAGAAGTTCTCCAGCTCTATATGGACCCACATAATGAATATTTCTTCCAGCATCGGTCCCTGCTTCTTCCACCCCATATCACACTCTCTGTTTTTGGATACAGGGTACCATCAGAAGCTGAAACTGGAGCCACATCCTCTCTTGAGCCCTTTCAAACATGCCATTGGCCACCTGCAGTCCACCTTCTTCTGATGGCATTGTTCATTCTCTCACAGGCTTTTTTACCAGTGATCTGTGCTGTCTCTGGCAAAAGTGATAGCCACAGTCACACTGTTGTGGAATTTAAGAGAAGTTCAATTAATTGAGTATAGAGAGGCCAGGACTCAGGAATGATTTTGAGAAGGAAAAAATGGTTAATTGATGGCCGGCCAGACTCGGGAGCTTTCAGTTTGAATCCCGAGCCCCGGAACAAGATTTTCAAACGTCTTTTATACAGAGAGGAAAGGCCAAATGGTCCCTTTGTTTCAGTTCTCAATAGGCTTCAATTAGCATATATCTTCCACATCTTAGGTAAGCTTTTAGCATGGACTCCAGACATTCTAGATAAGCCTTTAGCATATTTGGTTTTTGCATTTCCCCTAAATACTTAAAGTTTATAGCCCCCGCATTGTTAAACATTTCCTGGGACTGGAGCTGCTGCTAGTCCCCAAGGGCAGGACTGCAGCCCCCCACCGTTCCACACCCACAAGTCAAACAACTTAGTTATCTCTGAAGAGACAAAGAGCCTTCCACCCATAGCCCACATCATTCCCCCCTTTTGTCAAAGTTTACTTGCTAAGCTTTGCATAATTATTGTTGGAGCTATGAGGTGGATGGCTGTTTGTTGTCTTGACTGATTATTTATCAGTCTTGAGTACAGCATCCAGGACCGTTTTCAGAAGTTTAGAACTTTTCATTCTGGACAGCAGAATCTTGGGCAGGGGCCTCCCGCAGTTATTCTGCTGCCACTCGCACTCACATGGATTTCCAGTCAGGTTCCAGATCCATCTATTACTTTTATTTTACTTTTAAAGAGTTTACACCTTTAATTTAAAAGGGGTGCTGAAGGGAGAATATCTCTTTTCTGCAACTGCTTCCTGCTGGCCATGGGCTGTAGTCATTGCCTAATAAGGTGTAAAACTCTTTAATTTATTCTAACTGGAGGAAGATGGATCTGGCATTCTGTACGAAGTTGGATGAAGTTTTCATATGGTTAATAAGATGTTCACTCTGAAAGAAACAAACTTAATTAAAATTTTGGAATACCTGTTTTTAAAAGAGGACACATTGGATTACAGAGGTAGACAAGGTTAGGTGCCTATAAAGATGGCATTCCTTAAAAGCTGGTGGGAACAGCATATATATTCTTTTTTAAGTTATCCATCTTTAGAGAGAAATTGCAACAGACACTTAGCTTTGTCTGAAGACACATTCCAAGCTGTTCGATGATTGACACTCATTCGCTCTGTCAGATGCTCCTGGTGAACTGGTACTCCTTGGGCAACTGGCTTCACTCAGGATTAGAACACTAATTTGGAAATACTCTTAGTTTTCACCTGTGGGAGTGATCAGAACTACAGAATAAAGATTTTTACACCTTGGTTTTCATTGTACAATTTCTAGCAATTTTGACTTGTTCAATAGGTGACTCACCATCAGCAAGCAAGCCTCACTTTTGCTAACTGAGACTGGCTGAGACTGCCACCTTATTCTATAGACATGTTATTAACTGTTTAGAAAATGATTTTACCAGGAATTTAACATGTCTAATATACTTCTGCACTTGATCCAAAATAGAAAAGATAACATTACAATTATTAGGCATATATTTAGTACAGGATGAAAGTACAGCACTTAATATTAACTAATGTATTACTTAATGCATAAGGATTCAGAGTTGCCATTATTAGTTTTGAGTTTCAGGTTTGTAATACTTTACATGTTATCTCTCCATGAGAGCAGGCCATAATGCCAATTGTGTTTAAGTTTTACTTACAGTCTCCTGGTATCATGGCTCCACTTAGCATGTTCTTCAATGCAGTGAGCAAGTTGCAGCATCCTTCCAGTATTCCAGAGATTTTCCAGTATTCTACTAGCCTGGTGCATAGTGCTCTCTGGCACCATGGAACAGTGCCAGTCTGGAGGCGATATCCATTGTACACTTGGCTGTACCGAGTCATTATTGGCTGCAGGAGCTTGAAACTGCAATATAGTTTCCATCGACTTCAGGAGCAGAACCAGAGACTGATATAGCACATATTTTTAATTGAGGGGTCAGTGACCAGCCTAGCCAATAACTCACATGGAGAGGCCACCTGTAATGTATACAAGGCCTGGTTCGAATGCACTAGAGTTTGACAATGTTAAAGTTTATTCCTTGTTTTATATATATTTTAAACAACTTAACGCAATACATATATCAAATGACTATTTACTTACACAATTTTACTATGAAGATAACAGTAGGTACTTTACTTTAGTAATAGAGGAAAAATATTATTTTTCATTGTTAGAATGAAAACAGAATATTTCCAATAGAATCAAGACAACTTTTTATTACCATTTACTTAAATGTGTATTTTGCAGTGGCCTTCAGACAGGTTTATTATCATGAAGTTATTTCTGCTACCAATACCAATCTAAGTTTCTTTAGTTAACAATGACTTCTACAATTAGAACTATTTAAACATTTTCAGTTTGGAAGATGTTTTACAAACTCCTTATAATTGACTATAACCGCATTGACTAGACACCTCATGTTTAAATAAACTTACTAAATTACAATTACCAATGAAAGAAATTTACTCTTTTTTTAAGAGAGCATATCTACAATCTTTTTCCTTTAGCCTAATTTCACCAATGTGAACTTACAATTTTCATTACTGTAAAGATTTTGTACATATAATGTTAATTTAGTTATAAATTAACTATGGGAGATTACACTCAAGTTAAATAAAATTGAAACCATAATAGTTTATGCAAGGAATGTTCTCTTTTTCCCTTACAGGAAGCTAAAAACTTCTTTTCTTTAAGTTATGAAAATTATTAAATTAAAAGCATACTGACTACCAGGTTTTAAAACACATGCATACTGACTACCAGGTTTTAAAACACATTACACAATTACTTAATTTTCTTTAAATCATACCCCAGGAAAGATCTCTCCATAGTTTTTATGGACTTTCCTTTACTTACTGAAATTTGTTATTAGAGCCACTAATTACCTTATTTTGTTGGAAAGAAATCTTCTGGAAGAAAATAAGGCTCACCAGATTGTGGAGAAGAAAATAATTTATTCTCAATCTTGCAAGAAGGGGCGCAGAGCCAGATATGGCCGGTGCCCCGAACAAAGAAAAATGACACAATTTATACCCCTAAGCCTAGCATGCAAGCTCTTCCTCTGTTTTCCCATAGATTGGATACTTCAGAAGTTACAGCTTATCTGAGATTTAACTTTCCCACGCAAAAGTTTGATTTAACTGCTTCCTCTATCACATTCCAACCATTTTAGTTTTTACCTGCTCCCCCCTTTTTCAAATAAGGAATAGAATTTAGTGCTGAAATGGCACCGACTTAGTTAGCTCCTTCTTGGGCATCCTTCCACTGCCCATAGGACTGGCCTAAACTGGTCTCCACTGCTGTCCAACCTGGGAGTGGGAGACTGAGGCAGCAGGCCGCCAGGTTACATCAACATTTTTCTTATGTGAAAATTAACCTAATCTTTGTGTGTTTTTTTTTTTTTTTTTTTGCAATTTATGGCTGACAAAGGTTTAAACTGGGAGATTACCAGGCAAACTGATTCTTAATTCCCTAGCCTAGTAGATAGGTTTAATCTGCCACACCTAGTCTTGCCTTAAAAGCTCTTGCAAAGAGGAGGCCCTTTCCCAATTGTTTCCATAATCAGATTTCTATGACTTTTTCATCCTGCTTAGTTCAATTTGGGCTTTAAGAATATTTATAAATATAACTGCATATTTAATTTTTAACAATTTGAATAGACCTCTTTTAAGAATTTTTATTTGTTAATTTGATATTATCCTGATGTATGAAGACATACATTGAGCATTTTTTTTAAAAAATGGGCAGACACAAAGAGTTAGACACAAACACAACTCATTGATATTACTTGTAATTTGCATTATTTTATATACTGTTTAGCTTAATTAATTAGGGGTCCAGAAATACATATTACTTATATAACTGCATATTTAACCTCAACAATTTGAGCAAATAGGCAGACATGAATAGTTTGACACAACAACATGACTTTAGTTACTTTAAACTTTTCAAAGACTTTTGAAACTCTTCTTAATTTGCACTATGACCATGCAGTTTACCACAAGAATTTTCTTTCTTACTTAATGGATTGTAATAACCAAAATGTTCTCAATGCCTTAGCACCATTTTGTTTTAGAACTTTATATTTTACCTTGAAATTAGCAGAATTTTGGATAAGCAACAAGATTAATTTTATATATATTTACTGAGGCTATTTGAAGCCTCAGGGAGACAGACTGCTTTATCTCATGAATTGCCACTCTTAGGAACACTGACCGTCAAGGCAGGAGACTTCTCCCCCTCCACCCCCCTTTTGGTTTTGGAGATAATAAAACTCCAGTGGTCATTTAACCTTATTCTATCAGGCAGCAATTTATTTAGTTTACACTTGAATTCATGAGAGAAAGGGTTACTAATACCAGAAGAGGAGACAGTGATGTCCCAGCTCTTCTCAATTATGAAATAACCATAGGCAAAGGCAAAGGGTGAGGTTAGGCTTGAAGTAACCATAAACAAAGGAAAGGTTAGTGTAGAATTTACACTTAAATAATAGTTTCAGGCTAAATTCACCCAGCTATAATCTCAGTTATTGTCTTTCCATGGTTTTATAATATAAATGCATTTATAAATGATTTTAACTCTTAGTTACAGTTTTTATTAATTTTTTTAAAAACCTATTAATTTTATAACACCTTTAAATACCTTTCATTCAACTTATAACATATTAAATGAACTTAACCATTACTTTAATTTTCCTTTAAAGTAAAAGAATAAATCTCTTGCAGTTAGTTTGAAATAAAAGGCTACTTTTCAGGATTTGATTTCTAGAACATAAAATGTTCTTTTAAAAGAGGTAAGACTCTTCTTCAAACATTGAGGATATGATGAGGTTAAAGCACAAGAAGCTATTGATAAAATATTTTCTTTGTATATTGATCTTACTCAATTTAATCATAAAAAGTTCCCTTCCACAAACCTTCTACACTTTCAGTATTCATTCAGGTTCTGTCCCACACTCTACTCTTTCCAATAATCAATCATTTTATCTTAGGACAAAATCATCTTCTGTTGCCTTAACAATAAAAACACACTCCATATATCCCACATGCTAAGTTACCAAGCAAACTTCTTACAACATATAATTGCCATTAATACTAAACAAGTTTGTTAAAATAATGAACTTTTCTTCTCTTTAAATACTTAGTAGCATGTAATACCAGAAACAGTTTTTTTGGAAGCAAGTTGGCAGGGGAGATTGGCTGCCAAAAAAGTTTGTTATAAAATTGCCTTTTATTATTATTATTATCAATTCAGTTTTGTTAAATAATGACTTTCTGCAATTAGCCACTTAAATACCTTAAACAATGCTTTGTAAAATTTTTATAATTATTTATACCCTTAAGACAGATTTTACCTTCACAGAACACATTCTCTCACTTAAGGTTACTACAATACCTTCTAAGAACCTGAGCAGAATGCAAACGTATTTTGGCTTTGACACCCTAAGGAGGGAAATTTACTGCATTTATTCTGATTCTGCTTTTCACCTCCTTCAATTCCCCCCCTTTCAGGCAGTCGGGTGCACAACAAACAGGAATACGGCTTATGAATAGAAGGGTGGACTCACTGGAAAGGGGCAAGCCGCTCCCCGATTTCCAGCTTTCAGCCAAAATGGGCAGACAGAACCTACTCAAATTTGTCAACTCTCCCAGGAACCCAGCCGCCCCGACTGGGACATTCCCAACAAACTTGGGTGCTTGGCGCGGACACAGATGGCCTCCAAGCCCCGGCAAAGGGCCAGACCAGAGACAAGACAGCAGAACATGCACAAACATCTAGACTCCTCAGCTTTTGCCCCAGAATCATTTCACCCCCTTGCCAATGGCAAGGGAGGGCTCCAGCTCAGCTGTAATTCTACTTTATGTAAGGACACAACTCCAACACTAACATTGAGCTGACACAGACAGAAGCACAAAGGTCACTAATCTGACTCACAAGTTTATATATTTATTTTCACCACGGCTGCCCCCACAGCCATCACAAACCTCAGAACACTTAACATTTGGTATAAAGCGAATTCATTCACAAATTAGCACCATAACAAAAGATTTCAGCTAGACTTTTCCACTGTTTAAACTTTACATCCAGACCAAGCTCCACCAGAAAAGCCGATCCATTTTCCTGTAACCAAGTTTTGTTTTCCTTAATCTAGACCAATTTCCAGGATATTAGGACTTGAACCTATAAATACCCTTCCTATTAAAATCGAGACTCCACTCCTTTAGTGGATATAAGACCAGTACCAGATTCTAACATGCAGTTAGACAAACCCAAAACACCAGGGCTTTTCCCCGGTTTTCCTCCTTTTCCCAAGCCTAGAGAGAACGGCTTCCCCCCAGCCTTCTGGGGCTACTAGGGTTCTCTCGGGAGGTGATCAGCCTCCCCTTCCTAGCAATTAAAGCTAGGGCCTTCCAGACTGTGCTCACCCGGGGAGTCTTACCTTCTTCCATGTTCAGAGTTCTTTTTTGTTCCCAGAATCTTTCTCTTCAGACCTTCCATTGCCCCTCGATTTTGTCGGGAAGATTCTGGTGGAGCCCACATCTTTTCTGGATTAAATTTAATCCAGGGGCGCCCAGATTTGGGGTTCACCCGAGTCCTCCCGGCTTCCTCGGGGATTTGGAAGGGGCAGCAAAATGCTACCGTCTCTGGCCTTCATTTTTGTCCCTTCGTGGTCGCCAAAAATGTTGTGGAATTTAAGAGAAGTTCAATTAATTGAGTATAGAGAGGCCAGGACTCAGGAATGATTTTGAGAAGGAAAAAATGGTTTATTGATGGCCGGCCGGACTCGGGAGCTTTCAGTTTGAATCCCGAGCCCCGGAACAAGATTTTCAAACGTCTTTTATACAGAGAGGAAAGGCCAAATGGTCCCTTTGTTTCAGTTCTCAATAGGCTTCAATTAGCATATATCTTCCACATCTTAGGTAAGCTTTTAGCATGGACTCCAGACATTCTAGATAAGCCTTTAGCATATTTGGTTTTTGCATTTCCCCTAAATACTTAAAGTTTATAGCCCCTGCATTGTTAAACATTTCCTGGGACTGGAGCTGCTGCTAGTCCCCAAGGGCAGGACTGCAGCCCCCCACCGTTCCACACCCACAAGTCAAACAACTTAGTTATCTCTGAAGAGACAAAGAGCCTTCCACCCATAGCCCACATCAACACTACAGCAAGGACTTAGATATCTTTAACATCAGGGAAAAATATGTATGTATACATGTGCATATATGTACCTATACACATATATACAAAGGAAGAGAAATCATCATTTCCACAGTGATGGAGATGGTTTAAAAAGACAATGGCACAAGCAAATAACACTCTCAATATTGAGATAATTGCTATCATTCAGAAAACTCTGTATGAATTAAGCAGAAGTTTACAATACCCAGTCCCTTTCTCCTACCCCACAATGGGGACACCAAAGGAAAAGGCTCTGTAAAGTGAATTTACATGTACTTAAAGAAAGTAAGAATGAAAAATAAACCACAGATCTTGGAGTCTAATTAGCTGAGATTCAACATGGAGAGGAGAAGCAAGGTATCTAGATAAAGAGAGTAAAGGGGGTGGTAATGACCTTTCCCCAGGCCCTTGCAATTATCTTGACTTAGGACATAGGAGGACAAAGGCTTTGAGGAGGGAGCAGCAGTAAAGGATGCCAAAAGGGCAGACAGAAAGCCCCTGAGGAAGAGGGGACACTGCTCTCTTGGGGCCGCACCTTGACAGCAGGACTTCAGGTCCTTCTGAACAGAGGTGCAGAGAGACTAAAGATGTCACTTCCAGGCCTCCTACAATCCAAGATGAGCATAAAGAAACTGTCAGAAAAGCAGGAAAATGTGGGTGCTGAGTAAGACACAAGTAAATGTAGGAGAATGGATGAAGCAGCAGCAGGGGATTGATCACATGAAATCCCAGAGGTGAAGGAGAAAGGACTTTGGGGACAGGAGCTACTTTACAGATTAAGAGATTCTGCTTTGGTTAATGGGAAAAGTGATTGGAAATCAGGGGAGGAGGGAAAAAGGATGGGCACCAAGAAGTTAAACCCCCCAAACCATGCCTCCTCTGTGAGCATTCAGTTTCTCAAACATACACAGAGTAATCATTGAGCCACTTTTCCTTTTCACATTCAGAGAAGGCCCTAACTGCCATGTGTTTGCTCAACTCCATTCCCTTCAAGCAAAATACCCTGTTCCAGGCTCAGATCCCTAAGAGACTTGAACCCCTGCTGCATGTTTGAGATATTTGATAAATAAAGGGACTCATAATATTAGTCTGAAATCAACATCTCAATTTCTACTCTAGGTCAGCATGGGAAATATTTAATTAAGCCAAACTAAGAAGGCCTTCATGCTTTGCTGAACACCAAGTTTTCCTTAAGTTGCAAGCTCTTCTTTACAATTCCAGATCCAAAGTACAAATTCTTAAGGATGAGTTTCTTGCCCAAAGTTCTTCATATGTTTGTTCACAAAGGAATGAGATGAAAAGATCCGTTACCTGGAAATGCCTCCAAAAATGGGGTCAATTTGGTCATAAATAGGCTGAGTGTGGTTTCACTCAGATCTATTCTTACAAGAGACCCGGAGGCACAGGTGCCATTCTTCAGGCAGACTTTCAGTCTGGTAAAAACCTTGGTTTCCTTTACTCCTTTACTTTTTCAAATTTCCTCAGTGCTCAATAAAGAAGCAGTCAGTATTACTATGTGGTTTTCTTTTGCCTGGTCTAAATTCCACAGGTGTGAAAAAGAAAACAATTCTTTAAATGCCTGAGTTTGAAAAAAGGGGAAGGGCATTTGGGTAAGTTTGTATAACAAAGCAAGTCTGGCCAGTTTCCCCAAAGAGTGAAGGCCCATAAAATTCAGATATATAGACACAATTAATTACAGAAAGAAGTTAATGCCATTCACAAGAATGTAATTACACTGTGGTTAACTTCACATTTCTTACAAGGGCATCTAATCCATGAAACAGGAACATCTTCCACTTCTTCTTCACTGACCTTTTAGGTAAAATCATAGGGACTTTGGGGTGACCACACACAGATACAGGTCAAGAGGTCATGTGGATTTCATCCCTCTCCTGCCCAAAGTCTCTTAGAGCACAGCTGACCTGCCCCACTGACCCTGGCTCTTGGCCTGGAACTGTCACTACTATTCTATTTTACCCAAGCCTAGGGGCTGAGTTCTTGGTCTACAGTTGTGATAAGATGTCCTGAGACTGACTGGTCATGGCTGCAGTGATTTTGAGGGCAAATGAGCAGGCTCAGTGGCTCTGATACACTCAGTTGACCATTTTGTGTTTAATTAAAAAAATATCCATTTTTCTACTAGGAGTCCACATACATTAATAATTGAAATTGCATAGCCTTACTTCTTTTCCAGAACTAGAGTCCCCACTCCTTCCTCCCAGGTGCTCCTTTATGAGCTGCCACACAGCACTGAGAGTGCCATCTACATTGGCTTCACTGGTTCTGCCACCTACAGGGAAACTAAGGGCTTTCAGGTGAACTGTGGGTGGCCATGTGTGGATCCCATCTCCTGCATGTAGCCTATGTGACACTACCCCAAAGACCCTGTACCTGCACATATTTATTTGTCAGCTTCACCTCATGTGCAGGGTTCTCTGATGACACAAGTATATTCTAATAGAGCATACTTCCTCCTCAGAATGCCTTTTGCACTATACTTTACACTTGGAAAACCCACTCCTCTTCTTCAGTTTTAATGAGTGTCAACAAGAACTTCCCATTCATCTGTAGATACCACCTACCAATAAGAATAATTCAAATGTTCACTGATCATAAATGTATACACATATAACCAAAATCTTTTTATCAGTTAGGAAGATAGTAAATTTTTACATTCACGGTATCAAACAAGGAAAACAGAAGGAATTATTTCTATGAGATAATGGACAGGAAAGACTGGGGAAAGTGGCATATAAATTGCCTTTGAAGCCAAGAAAGTAGAAACCAAGAAAGTAAAAGGCAATTCAGGCCTTTTTTTCAAAAGGCATGAAAGTCACATTGGAGCACATTTAGGTAGAGGCTGGGGTTTGAAGGTAACCCAAACAGAGTTTGAATGTCATCCATTGGCTGTGTGGAGTTACTTAGGATTTTGGAACAAGGGAGGGACACAGTGGAATACAGTGTTTTGAAAGTCAATAGTGTCCAGGGAGAACAGGAAGAGGATCTCTCAAAGGAAAGATCTTAGGCTACTGCATAAGTTGTCATGAGGAGAGCAGAATAAGGACTTGAAATTCATCCGCTGTAGTATGATTGTAGAAGGATGATTAATTGCTGAAAATGAGGAAATCTAAACAAAATTCAGAAACTTTCAATTTGTATTTTCTGAGGAGGAATGATTAATGCCAACCATTGAACAAATGATTATATTTTTACACTAAATGCCCTCTGGGACATTATATGACACCTCATACCATATCCAGAGCAGCAACATTTTGAAAATTGCCCAAATGTCCACCACAGAGAAAATTCAAAAGAATGTTATGAAGTCACTAAAAATGATGTAAATATTCATAGGATATAGGTTGGGGTGAACTAGGCTATAAAACAGTATAAAGTATGAAATAAAATGTATTTCTAGGAAAAATATATATTTATTAAAATGCTTATCTACTCTTAAAACTCATCCAAATGCGTACACAAAAAAGTTCCTATCACCTGGTAATATAATTTCCATTGACTTACTTGTAATTTCTTTTTCCTATCATCATGTTTGGATATTTAGAAACTTGTAATGTGTTTACATAGTATAAAATGTTTAAAGTAAAATATCTTCCTTCTTCCCTTCCTGGACCCCCAACCACCAAATGCTCCTCCCCATGTTTTCATGTATCCTTTCAGTTACACACATGGGGTGTATATCCTATTTGCACTAAAGAAAATATACTCTATACAACACTCTGCTCCCTTCCTATATTCCTTGAACAATATATCTTAGAGATCTTCACGTATTACATATAAAACTCTTAGTTTTTAACAACTGCTGTGCCTGTCTTAGGAGGCTCTCACTGACTACCACATTAAATAATACTTCAAGCAAGGGGGCTCCTGAGGGCTCTAGAGGCTTGGAGACACCATAGGCAAGGCTGACAATCTCAGCAATATGGCACCTGTCATTGTGACTTACCTTGGAATATTTGCTTCCCAATGTAACAGAGATAGGCTCATTTATAATTTCCCTACACATGACTCTTCTACTCTTTTTAGTTGAACACATGTTTAGCACTATACTCATTAAGTATGTATCCCAGAGACTTCAATCTTTGGTCTCTTCATATGCCGCTTGAGCCCTGAATCTTAGCAGAGTTGCAAAACCTACTCTCCAGTACACTGGACTTGCCCAGGACAGCTAACAAGAGGATGATGATGGACAACATCCACACCCAATAAACAGAGACTATCTACAATGGCAAGCAAGACAGCTCCATCCCATCTACCCCAAGGATCTAAATCCCTCTCAGTCAGAAGCAGAGTTGTCATCACCATCCCAGTATCCTCAACATTGAGAATGAACAAACATAAGGGAAGAAAGCAATTATGGACCAATGTAGATGCTATTATTCTAACAATGGAAGAACCTGTAACACTGTCATAAAGGAAGTAGCTGCCAGAGGTTCTGAGGAGAAGGAGAGGGGAGAATTGGTACAACATGGGCTTTTCTGGGACAATGGAATTTTCCTGCACCACATGGCAATGATGGATACAGATCATTATAAGTTCTGTCAAAACCTATAAAACTGTGCAGTGAAAAGTATAAACTATAATGTAAATTACACAGTATGCCTAGTACAATGCCTAAATTTGTGTTTATCAATTGTGACAAATATACTACAATAATGAAAGTTGTTAATAGGGAAAAGTGAGGGAGGGGTGGGGATGGATTTATGGGAATTTTTACTCTTTATAATTTTTTTTAATGTTACACTAAAAAAAATATGACTCTCACCGCATCAAGGGTGCCTGATATGTCAGCACCTCTTTTCTTCTCCTCTCCTAGCCAGAGCGAGAAGCTGAGACCATGTTCTGATGCAAGCTGATGGCCCTCGACTACCACAACTCTTCCAGCTTCAACTGCAAAGATGAAACAGAATTTAGAAACTTTATTGTTTGGCTTGAAGATCAGAAAATTAGACACAATGAGACTGAAGATAGAGGTAATTTAAGAAAGATCCACAGCAGTGACTGGCCCAAGTTCTTTGAAAAGTATTTCAGAGATGTTAACTGTCCTTTCAATATTCCAGATTGAGAAGAAACAATTGACTGGCTTCTTGGGTTAGCTGTTAGACTTGAATATGGAGATGGTGCTGAAAAATACAAAGACTTGGTCCCTGAAAATACAAAAAATGCTGATAGTGCAACTAAAAAGGCAGAGCCATTGATAAATTTGAATGTAAATAATCCTGATGTTAAAGCTGGTGTAATGGCTTTGGCTAACCTTCTTCACATTCAATGTCAAGATGATTACCTGGTGATGCTTAAGGCAATTCGCATTTTGGTTTCAGGAGTGCTTGATGCAGGATGCAGTTCCTAAAGCAAATCAAACAGAAGCGGGCTTGCCTGTTGCTTTACACAAGCATATTCTTGGTTTTGACACAGGAGATGCAGTTCTTAGTGAAGCTGCTCAAATTCTGTGTTTGCTGCATATAGAAGAGCTCAGAGAGCTACAGACAAAAATTAATGAAGCCATAGTAGCTGTTCAGGCAATTATCGCTGGTCCAAAGACAGACCACAGACTGGGAAAAGTTGAAAGATGAACATTTTAAGATTTCAGCTTCTCACCTGCTTAGTGCAGTTGGGAACCATGTACACATGGCATGTGTTTCAAAATTAAATATCAGGTTTTCAAGGGAGAAATCCCAGGAACATGACTCTGTTCTAGAGATTCAACATCATTGCTTTTTTCTTTAATAAAGTTGGGGAAATTAGAAAAAAAATGAGGTCCCCATATACTCCCCAACCCCATAACACCATTCTTCCCACATCAACAGCCTCTTTCATCATTGTGGGATATTCATTATATTTGGTGAATACATTTTGGAGCACTGTTGCACCACATGGATAATGGTTTACATTGTAGTTTACACTCTCCCCAGTCCACCCAGTGGGCCATGGCGGGACACAAAATGTCCAGCATCTGTCCCTTCAGTACAACCCAGGAAAACTCCAAGTCCTGAAAATGCCCCCACATCATATCTCTTCTTCCCTCTCCCTACCCTCAGCAGCTACCATGGCCACTTCTCTACATCGATGCTACAATCTCTTCCATTACTAATCACAATAGTTCCATAGTAGAATATCAGTAAGTGCACTCTAATCCATGCTCTATTCCTCCATCCTGAGGACCCTGGGATGTTTATATCCACTCCACCTCTATATCAAGAGGGAGCTTAGATTCCACATGGATAATGGATGCAATTCTCCTGCTTGCAGTTGTAAGAATTCTTGGCTCCCTAGTGTGGTGGTTGACCTTCTTCACCTCCCTGTTAGTTAGTCAGGGTAAGAAAAGAGTCTTTGAATAGCCAAAGACATACTGAAAAAGAAAAATGAAATTGGAGGAATCACACTGCCTGACTTCCCCTACATTTTTGATGTAGCATTTATGTAATGTAAAGCTTCTTTCAAAATAAAATAAAAAAATAAAAGATTGTGGCTCCTAAATTTTTCTGATCTTATGTATTACAAACATGGCTCAATGAATATTCTTGAATATGGGACCCTTTGCCAGCTATGAGTCTATGTGCAGAAAATATTCATAAGTGAATGGAATTAACACAAAGAATATATATACTCTTAATTTCAATAGCTTTGAATCAACATCACAAAAATGCCCTGCAAACAGTGTAGTAATAATTTACATTAGCAACATAAGACAGTACTTGTTTCCCCATTCTCGCTAAAAAAAAAAAAATAATAATAATAATAGTAACTATTCAGCCCTATGCAGCTACTGTGGAATCCAGTTTGATGGTTCTTCAAAATGTGATCTAGAATGGAAATTCTATTCTAGGAATATTCCAAAAGAACTGGAAACTGGGACTCAGATACCTGTACACCAATGTTTAGGGCAGCATCTTTCACAATAGTTAAAAGGTAGGGGAAAACCCATGTGTTCTCCAATGGAAAATGGACAAACAAAATATGGTATATACACAACAGAATATTATTACTCTGCCCTAAAAAGGAATGTAGTTCTAACCTTTGCTTCAACATGGATGAATAGTGAAGACATAAGTTGAGTGGAATAAGTGAGACAGGAAAGGACAAATACTGTATGATTTTACTAATGTGAAGTATCTAGAAAAAGCAAATTCAGAGACAGAAAGTAGATCAGAGTTTGCCAGGATCCACAGGTAGGAAGAATGGGGAGTTAATGCTTAATGGGTAGTTCTGTTTTGGGTAATGAAAAAGCTTTGAGAACGACCTTGAATAAAAGGGTCAACTCGGACCAGCAGAATACCTCAGCCTACATGTAATATCAGGAGTTAAAAGTGCTTTTTGACCCTGAATAAAAGGGGGAAATGGAAAGCACAAATGAGTTTATATGGCTATGAGTCTCCAAAAAAGAGCTGGGAGCTTATCAGAGGGGTTGCCCTTATGCACACCTCAGCAGAGTCCCAGAGACAGCTAAAGCAGATACAACCCCAGTTATTGGTTCTTCTGAGGGCTACAGAGACACACAGGTTCTATGGTCATGGCAGATGGAGTTCAGTGCCATGTCAGTTGGCCCTACTTTGGAGTTTGTGGTCCTGAGTATGATGGAGTTGGACTCAGGTGTATCTTTGTTCACAAGCCCCTCCTGTCACTTTTACCAGACCTGTGGTTGGCGCTGGGGTTTAGTGTATACTCAGGTGACCTGAATCTTTGGACTCTTCATGTGATAGCCACACCCTGAGCCTCGACAGACTTGCAACTCCTACCCTCTGGTTTATTGGACTTACCCCAGTCAGCTAACCGGGAGGTGAAGAAGGCCAACCACCACACCAGGGAGCCAAGAGTGCCTACAAGTGCAAACAGGAGAATTGCATCTGTCATCCAAGAGGAATTGAAGCACCCTCTTGATACAGAGGTGGAGTGGACATAACCATCCCAGGGTCCACAGAATGGAGGAATAGAGTATTGATTAGAGTGGACTTACTGATACTCTATTCTGGAACTAATGTGATTAGCAATGGAAGTAAATGTAGCACTGAGATGGAGAAAGTGACCATGGTAGCTGCTGAGGGTGGGCATGGGAAGAAGAGATGTGATGTGGGGGCATTTTCAGGACTTGGAGGTGTCCTGGGTGGTACTGCAGGGACAGTTACTGGACATTGTATGTCCTCCCATGGCCCACTGGGTGGACTGGGGGAGTGTGTAAACTGTAATGTGGACCATTGACCATGTGATGCAGCAGTGCTCAGAGATGTATTCACCAAGTGCAATGAAAGTCCCATGATGAAGGAGGAGGTTGTGGTTATGGGACGAGTGGGGTGAGGGGGGTGGGGGGTATATGGGAACCTCAAACTTTTTAAATTTAACATTAAAAATTAATTAATTAATTAAAAAATAAAAAAAGAAAAAGCTTTGATAATGGATGTTGGTGATGGTAGCACATTACACATGTAACTAATGCCACTGCATTGTATACTTTCAAATGGCAAATTTTGTTACATCTATGCTACCACAATAAATTTAAGCCACTCATTTGTAGTGAATTAGGGATTACCCTAATTCAGTCTGGCCTCATTTTAACCAGTCATATCTTCAAAGACCCTATTTCCAAATAGATCCCACATTCAGAGACTAGGAGTTGTATATGAACCTGCCTTGTTAGGGTCATAATTCAGCCCATAATTTCTATCATAAACAATCTTCAGAATTCAAAGACAGAACTCTAATAAGAGCTCTTTAGAAAACTTCATCTTCTTTGTTTAAAGTTTTCTAGTCAAACTGCCCATAAAAAGATAAAAATGTTTCAGAATTCTTCAGACCTGACATTATAAAGAAAACATATCAGCAACACTCAGGCTATGCTCAGAGAGTCTCAACCAGGGAGGCAGTGAAAGATGATCAAGTATGTCACTTCCACAATAGAGCAGGCTAAGACCTCAACATAAAAGCAGCTTTCTGCTCCTGATCTGCATTAGCTCCTTCTTTGGTATCTTAATCCAACTTTTATGTGAACATGTACCAAATCATGAAATATACTAAGAAATACACTAAGTATTTAGTAAATATACTAAGAAAAACAAAATAGAGAAGTTCTTTCCACTATAAGCAAGGGATCAGCAAACTCTTTCTGTAAAGACTCATCTTAGTAAATATTTTCAGTCCCATGGGCCATACTGTCTGTTGCAACTATTCAATTTCCTGTTTCAGCATGAAAGCAACCAGACAACAAGCAGGCATTGCTATATTCCAAAAATCTCATGTACAACAATGGGAAGTTGGCCAAATGCTGACCACTCAATTTTTATAAGTTAACAAAACTATAACAAACTATTTTTCCAGAGCTGAAAAGAGGTTTACTTAGGAAAATAAAATTGACCATTTCATAGAAATTTAATGCTGGGGAGTTTAGGAGAAAGGATATGTGTAAAGTCTTAGCTCCAAGAATTGACCAAGGCTTAGAGATGTGCAAAATACACTTGACAATTACCAAGTATTTGTTACATGCTGTGACAGTTTGAGATTATTTATGAATCCCAGGAGAGAAAGGTTATATTTGTAAACTAATCTTTTCCTTGGGTATGATCCTTTGGTTAGATTACTTCTTAAGATTGCTGTCAGGGCTTTCTTTAATTGGACCACTGTCAGTATGGCTTGCCTTGGGTTGATTACCCCCCATTGGTGGGTCTGATATAAAAGAAAACACACTTGGAAGACACACAGGAGAGAACTTTCTTATTTTGATCCTGCCATGTGACAGAAAGGAGAAGTTTCAATCAGCTAAAAGTAGGGAAGGACTATTTGCTGATGGCTTACAGATGACCTTGGGAAGAGAGCCTGCTATAGGAAGCCCAGAGGGGAAGGCTGAACCCTGGCAGAGATCACCTGCCATTTTACCTCAACACTGTAGCAGCTAACTTTGGTAAGGAAGCACCTGTTATGGTGTAGTGGAGAAATTCGGATAGGCGCGGTTTCGAAGGACAGGACACGAGAATACTGAGAAGGAAGTTGGTTTATTTCGACCGGCCGGGCTCGGCGGACTCTTGTCTTAATAAAAACTGAGCCCTGAACAGCTTTTTACAGACTCTTTTATACAGAGGATATAGGATTAGGAAGACTAACAGTGATGGTAAACAGACCTTTGGTTAGGTTCTTTAGATCTTAGTATTAGATAGGTTATTTCTTCCCGGTGAGTTACATATTCTCTACATCTAAGCTAGTTTGGATTAGCATATCTTCTACATCGTCTGGAGGCAGCCCTGAATACACAGTCTCACATCTCTTCTGAACATTTAAAGACTGTAGGGCTTAAATTACTTATTTGACTATCTTGGAGACTAGGTACTCTTGGAAATAATTTTGTTTTTAATGCACAGGCTATATTATATTCCCCCCTTTGAGGCCGAGTTTAAGTTATTAAACTTCGGCATCACTATTGTTTGAGTCTCTCTGGACTGGCTGTTATGTATATAGAGCTATGAGATGGGCAGCTGTTTGCTTTTTTACTACACTATTTATTAGGGTGTGTATTTTGCTTATGATGAAAGGTAGGAGGCATGGAAGGATGGTGCATGCTTTTATGAAGAGGGCAACTATTTTTAATAGAAGCTTGAAATTGTTTACTATTGACTGCTAGCTTTTAAAGGGGTTATTTATATTCTAGCTATTCCAGGTTTGCACTGGGACATGAGCAATTTTTACTATATTGCTTGTGATTTTATCAATAACTTTTTTAGTGTTATCTAATTTAAGGCAGCAGTTAGAGAAATTGAATTTTTTACAAACTCTTTTTTCAGCTGCCAAGAGATAGTCTAGGGCAAGACGGTTTTGATAGATAGTATTTTTGAATTTAGTTTGCTCTTGGGTTAGTAAGTTTAGTGCATGGGCAGTTTTATTAGTTATTATTTTTACTACTGCTTGTAGGCGGATGATTCGGTTTAGCATATAGATAGGGGTTCGGTAACCCCACATGCCATCTTTTGCTTAAGTTGCTGGCCCATAGTATTGGATTATACGCTCAGGGGGCTATTTTTTACCTCTCCAGGTAATGACAGCTTTTTTTTTTTTAATTTTTTGATATACTGGCTGGCTTAGCTCTTTTTCTTCTGTTAGGGGAATGAGGAAGAAGGAGGGTTTTATTGTACCAAGCATGCAAGTTCCACACTAGTTTCGTGGCAGTTCTCGGAATGCAACTTTTTTACAAATCTAGTACAAACTATTTGGGGCAGTAAAGGGGCTCTTTGCAGTGGAGTTCTACACTGTGATTAAATTGGGGAAAGTACGATTTATGAGAACGAGGTTTGATTCGTTCTATGTTTTTTAAGGTTCTGTTGTATTTGTGGTATAATTTTGGAATTTTTTCCCTGTACATGTTAGATTTTTAACAGCTATAGAGGAGCTTAGGCAGGCTCTTGAAGCACAATATTTTTTTATGACAGAAGTTTGTAAGGGCTACATACTATCTCGGGGGACAGCTGGGAGGCTAGTTGCATTATATGGTTGGCTGTAATTGTATTCTCTGGTTTCCCATGGCTATTGGTTTCTCATATTAGTACTACTACATACATAACATGAGGAGACATTTAAGGCTGCGCTTACTACTTTAGCTAAGCTTATAAAGAGGTTCGTTGCTGCTTGTGGGATGGAAAAGGGCTTTTCCATTTCTTTATAAAAGGAGTGGAACACAGAATGGGCCTTACTTGTGAGTGGGTATTTTTGATACTTAACTCAGATGTAGGCTCTTGGGTTTATCTCTTTACTTTCAATGCGGAGGCCCATTTGGACTCCTTGAGTCTGCTAGGATTCAGGTTTAAGGATGGTGAAATTTAAAGGGTTACATTGACTACGTGGACAGTTAGCCGGGGCTATACCCTTGGTGAGGATAGCTGTCTGTTTAGCTATGTTTGTTTTTCAGGTGGCTCAGGTGACACAAGACTAGTAGGGGCAGTAGTATGCACTTATGTATTTGCACTAAAAGCTCTCCCCTTGGGCTGCACTTCTCATCTCTGGAGTGCACATGTACTTATTGCTATGAGTATACTTCTGCTCTTAGCCGAGCTCTCTACAATTTGTGTTTTATGGTGTCTCAGAGTCTATAACTTGACATGCGTCAAATAGGAGGGACACTTGTTTATTCTGACTCATGACTGGGGTGGAGGAAAGCAACTCTCTATTTTGATTAAGCACTCTTATTTTTCATTTACGGGAGACTGTTGGGGGTCTAGGATTATAGCAGGTTATTTGGCTAGATGCATTACAGACACTATAGGAGGTTTTTTGAAACTGACAGGTGGTTACCTGGCCTTTGCAGGTGTAATGACTATGATATATTAATGTGGTGTTGACATGGGCCTCTGTACGCACTTTTTGAACACATGGCTCACATTTTGTGGTGTCGACCTGGGACCAGGGGAGGTTTAGGGCTAGAAGTAGGAAAAACAGGCAAAGGGGCATTGCAACAGATTAAACTTGATTCTTAATCTTCGGCTGTGCGTAGACCAATCAGCTTCCGGGTGTGATTGGAGCAGAGCTCGGTGTTTTCTCTTCAATCTTTGGCCGTGCGTAGACTAGTCAGCTTTTGGGGTGTGACTGGAGCAGGGCTCGGCGTTCTCCTTTTTCGCAGGACGAGTTTGGTTGGGTTGTGGGTATCTGGAACACAGGTCTAGGACTCTGAGGCAGCTCGCTTGACTCGGCTATGGTGAATCTACGGGATGATTTCAGCCACTTTAACTGCAGTGGGGGTGGATAAAATGACAAGATAGGGCCCTCGCCATCGAGGAGTTAGTGGAGCTGACTTTTAGTCTTTGACCTAGACTGCATCTCCTGGCTTGTACGGGTGTACAGAGCTGCTTAAGCTAATGGGGGCCCTTTTTTGGACCTAGCGATGCAGGTTATGTAGGGTTTTTTTTAAGCTTATCATCTGCTGAGCTATTGATAAGTTCTTTCTTTTTTTAAGATCTCCCTCTATATTTTTGATTAAGGGAGGAGGCCTCCCAAAGAGGATTTCATAAGGAGTTAGGCTTAGTTTTCGGCTTGGGCTGGCTCAAATTTGGAGGAGAGCACTTGGAAGTATTTGCACTCATGTTAGCTCAGTTTCTTGGCAAATTTTGGCAATATAAGTTTTTATTGTACGATTTATTCGCTTTACTTTTCTTGAGCTCTGAGGATGGTAAGCGGTGTGCAGTTTCTATTGGATGCGCAGTGCCTTTGCAATCTTTTGAGTGATTTTAGAGACAAAGGCTGGTCTATTGTTAGAGCTAATTGAGAGCGGTAGCCCATAGCGAGGAATAATTTTTTTTGAGGAGAACTTTGGCTACTTTTTTAGCTTTTTTTATTTGAGTGGGGAAGGCTTTCACTCAGCCAGAAAACGTGCAAACAAGGACTAGGAGATATTTATAGCTTCTAGATCGTGGCATTTTAGTGAAATCAACTACTAGATTTTCGAGGGGCATACTACTAATTTTTTGGACTCCTGGGGCTGTTGTGGGCCTCTGGCGAGGGTTATTTTTTGCACATGTTACACATCGTTGGCATACAGCATGGGTGATAGTGACTAGTCTTGGGATGTAAAAGAATTTTTTTAACACTTTTTTAAGATGAGTTTTTTTCAAGTGTGTGTTCTCATGGTAGTCTTGAACTACGGCTGCTGCTAATATTTGTGGCACAACTATTCTGTGATCAGGCAATGTTTACTATTTATTTTTTCTTTGTGTCCCGCCTTCAGAGAGTATTTACTCTCTCTTAGCTTGAGTATATTGTGGCTCTCGGTGACTCAGAGGCTGCGGGGCAAGAACAGGCAGTGTATACTGGATGTTTTGATAATTAAGGGGTTGAGGAATGAGAGCAGCGGCTAGGTTTTCAGATAGGGATTTCTCTCGTGCTACTCTTTTTGCTTCAGCGTCTGCCCTCTGATTTCCCTGGGCAATGGGGCTGTGGCTGGTCTGGTGTCCCTTACAGTGCATTACAGCTACTTTGGCAGGCTCTTAAACTGCATCTAGTAGCTCCAGAATTTGTGTGCCGTATTTAATGCTTTTGCCTCTCGAGTTAATGAGTTTTTTTGTTTATATAAGGCTCTATGCGCATGCAGGGTAAGAAAGGCATATTTGGAGGCTGTGTAGATGTTAACTTTGGCTCTGGCTGCAAGTTGCAAGGCTCGGGTGAGGGCAATGAGTTCAGCTTTTTGTGCTGATGTGTTATTTGGGAGGCGCTGTGCCTCTACTGTGGTCTCAGATGTTACTACAGCATATCCTGCTCATTGATTGCTGCCCTGCATAAAGCTACTCTTATCTGTAAAAAAAACTTCATGTTAGGATTTGCCAATGGCTGGTCTTGAAGGTCTGGCCTGCTGGAATATACTTTTTGCAATGTTTCCAGGCAGTTATGGGCTGGAACCCCTGGCTTTACGGGTAGCAGGGTGGCTGGATTTAGGGTTTTTACAAGTTTTAGCTGGATGGATGGGTTTTCACATAATAGAGTTTGATATTTAACCAGGCGGCTGTTAGTAAGCTAATGTGTTCTTTTGGCTTTTAAAATTGTGACTACTGCATGTGGGACCCGGACAATAATAGGCTGCCCAAGAGTCAATTTTATAGCTTCTAGTGTAAGCACGGCTGCAGCCGCTACAGCTTGCAAACATGAAGGCTATCTTTGGGCTACAGTGTCCAGTTGTTTAGATAAATACGCTACAGGTCTTTGCCAGGAACCGAGGTATTGAGTGAGTACTCTTACTGCTATGCTTTGGCGGTTGTGAACATAGAGGTAGAACGGCTTACTGAGGTCTGGAAGTCTGAGACTCGGTGCTTTCATTAGAGCTTGTTTGAGAGCAGTGAAAGCATTTTTTTGTGGGCTTTCTCAGAGCAGGGGATCTTTATTTCTCTTCTTTGTGGCTTTATATAAAGTGCGCGTGAGAACTCTAAAATTGGGGATCTAATTGCGGCAGAATTTAGCTGCCCCAAGGAACTCTCGCAGCTTCTGGCGAGAATTGGGCTCAGGAAGACTACAGATCACTTTTTTTTCCTCAAGTTTTAATTCACGGTGCCCTTGTGTTATTTTGTAACTTAGGTATTTGACCTGAGGTAGGCAGATTTGGGCTTTTTTTTTAGATACCCGATAGCCTTTCTGCTGTAGATGTTTTAAAAGAGCATGGGTTCTACTAGCACAGTCTTGATAGGTGGAACTTTTGAGAATGAGGTTATCTACATACTGGAGAAGAAAACAGTTATGGCTTTCTGCTTTAAAGGATTTGAGATCACTGGCTAGGGCTTGTTTAAAAATAGTGGGTGTATTTTTAAATCTCTGAGGCAATCGTGTCTATGTCAGCTGCTGCTTTTTACTTGAATTTGGATTTTTTCATGTAAAGGCAAAAATCGGCTGACTCCTTGGTGCTACTTTAATGCAGAAGAAAGCATCTTTAAGATCTAGGCATGAGAAATAGATTGCCGATGCTGGTATTAAGCTGAGCAGAGTATAAGGATTTGAAACTGCAGAATGAAGGGCTACTACTGCTAAATTAACTGCTCGTAAGTCCTGGACTGGGCGGTAATCTCTATCTGGCTTTTTAACTGGGAAGAGAGGGGTGTTCTACGGAGACTGGCACGGCTTCAATATGCCCTCACTCAGCAATCTCTGAATATGTAGCTGGACCTTTTCTTGCGCTTCACGTGGAACTGGATACTGCTTTATGCTTACTGGACTGGCTGTAGGCTTTATTTTAATAATAACTGGAGGAATGTTATGTGCCATCTCCATCGGGTTTCCCTCTGCCTATACTTCAGGCACATCTTTAAAGGGGAGCTGTGTGGCCATGGATTGGCCAGTCTCACTGAGGCAAAATAGTCTCTATTCCTCTTGTAGAGGAAGGGTTAGCGCTACTTTCGGAGGGTTTTGTGGCTCCAAGATCAGTGTGGATTGCCCTGTGGCACTAAAGGTAATTTGAGCTTGTAGTTTTGACAGCAGGTCTCGACCCAGTAGGGGGACTGGGCACTCTGGAAGATAGAGGAATTCGTGAGTGACTTCCCTATCTTTAATGTTGCAGGTCTTGGCTTGAAGGAAAGGCCGTTGGGCACTTTTGCCAGTTGCCCCTACGATACTGGCTTGCCTTTTTGATAGAGGCCCAACTGGCTTGGTCATTACAGAATGTTGAGCCCTAGTGTCAACTATCATCTGTATGGTGCGGCCTTCAATTTGAACTCTGACCATAGGCTCCTCGGGGCCAAGGGAATAGGAGCCCGGTCTGTCTTAATAATTTCTATCAGAGTCTTCTATTTCTGCTAGCTTAATGATCTGATTTGCAAGTTTTTTCTCTGAACCTTTACGGTCCCAGCGTTTGGGTTGTGATACCCCACTGGCCTTTCTGGCTAATGCTTTGGCTGCAGAGGCGGCCGGGTCAAGTGGCCAGCTAGGACACTCTCGCTTCTAATGTCTATCTTCTTTGCAGTATGTACACTGATTTCGCTCTAGACGTGGGCTTTTCTCTCCTTGGGGCTGGGGCTTGCTAAGTTACTTTTTTTGTTACAGGAATGGACTTTTCCACTATGGCTGCGGCCAGAAAATCTGCCTTTTTCTTTATCTTCTTAATTTCTTCTCTTTTTGTTTTTTCATCACGGTTGACATAAACTTTAGTAGCTACTTCTATGAGCTGAGAGATATTCATTCTAGCAAACTTATCTAATTTCTGCAGCTTTTTCCGAATGTCAGCTTGTGACTGAGCAACAAATGCTGCATTTACCATTGTTTGGCTCTCAGGAGCATCTGGGTTAAAGGGCGTGTATACACAGAACGCTTTACACAGTCTCTCATAGAATTGAGCAGGACTCTCATCTAGAGCCTGTAGAATTTGACTGGTTTTTGCTATATTTACTGCTTTGCGGCTCTCTGCTTTGAATTTTTTAACTAATGCTCTATGGAATGTCTTTAGTCGGTTGAGCCTGACAGCGCTATTTGGATCCCACAGGGGGTCCTCTTCTGGGAACTGCAAGCGGGCATATTGATCACTGTCTAAAGTTCCTTCAGGTGGGTGCTCTCTAAGCTAGGCTAGCGCTCTCTGTGTGACTTGCATTTTCTCTTTAAAGTTTAATAAAGTTATTATAAGTTGTTTACAATCAGCCCAGGTGGGTCTGTGGGTCTGTATGATGGACTGGAAAAGGTCTGTCATGGCCTGAGGCTTTTCTGAAAATGGTGGGGTGTGGCTTTTCCAGTTAAAGAGATCTGTTGTTGTAAAGGGCTGATAGATAAATGTCTGGCTTTCTCTTTGAACCTGGCCATCTGCATCGTAAAAGATTGGGGCCCGGGTTTCACAGAGCGGGAACTGGAAAGCAGCTTTTTCCCTTGCTCTTTCTGCCCCCGGGGCTCTTTGTGGTTTGAGTTGTAATCTCTTAGCGTCTCTTCCCTGACTGACTTGTAGCGCTGCAGCGGCGTTGCCAGAGGCAACTGGCTGTAAAAGCAGCTGGTCTGCATTTTCTCTTGCCGAAGGTGCTAAAGACCGTTGCGGAGACAGTAAAAGCTGCTGTGGGGATGGCGTAGGGCTCTCGGGTGCAGATGGCGATAAAGGCAACTGCGGGGATAGTATAGGTGCCCTCTCTGATGGTGACAAAAGCAGAGGCGGGGGTGGTGACAAAAGCAGCGGCGGGGATGGTGAGGATATCGCACTTCTCTGTGCGGATGACGACTGTGGGTCACTGCTTAGGGAGACTAGCTCATTTTCATTTTTTAGTACCGCCGGGGCGGGAGTCATCGCATAAGGCGGTGGAAATTTAAATTTATCTGGCTTTTTTAAAACGGGCAGATTAGCACTGGACTTGGGATGCACTTTTTTTGTGCCTTTTGCACGGTGATTGTTTGGTCTGGTCCCTGGGACGGCACTCCTCGGTTTCTGCATTAAGCAAATTTTAGCTTCTTTAGTCATGCACTTTTTTAACTAAGGCGGGTTTTGGCTCACAGCGTTTTCTCAAGCATCAATGTAGGGGAATTGGTCTGGATGCTTTGGATTTCTAGTTACTGCGTCGTGGACTTTATGGATGATCTGGGGATCCAAAGTGCTCTCCTGGGGCCAGCCCATGCCGAAAGTTGGCTATTCTAACTCACAAAGCATTTTAAGCTTTCTTGGCTGAAACTTTATGCTGTACATTTCTCTCTGGAATGCACGGGGGAAGTTTTCTAGCATACATCTTAACGGGGTTTTACTGTATGTGTTTCTCATTTTTACTCTGTGCCGGCGGTGTACAACAGTCACTCAAGCTTTTTGCTTCGTCCGTCTCTGGCCGCGTCTCTCGCGGGAACTTTCAGGCGCCTCTTAACTTTAGCGGATCGGTATAAGCCCCTGATATGGAAGAGGGTCCCTTTGCAGGGACCCCCCAGACTGCCCTTGATCGTATGAGGTCGCCACGGAACCGTGGATCGGGACTCCGCACTCGCGCCGCAGAAGCAATTTTCTGCGTCTCACTCAGTCGCCACAAGCACACGCACACAACTACCCCCCTTTTTTTTCTTTTTTTCGGACCTGGAGAGGAGACGGCTTCTTCTTGTATTCTCAGGAGTACTAGGGCCTCTTCTATGAGAGTTGATCAGACTCCTTCCTAATTTCAGAATTAGGCCTTCTCTGCACTATGCCCCCGGGGGTTTTACCAATCTGACGTGTGGAGCTCCTTGCTTCGTTCTCAGGGTTTCTTAAACTTCTCGGTGTCCTCGGCTCCTCCGGAAGGGCTCTAGCGAAAACTGCAACTTCTTTCTGGACTTAAATGGGGTGTCCAGGGGCGCCCAGGGCTGGGCTTCGCCCGGGCCCTCTTGGCCTCCCTGGAGACGTCCGGTAGGGGCAAACAACTGTTGCCGCCTCTGACTTTTTCAGCGCTCTCCTCGCTGGCTCGCCAGAAATGTAGTGGAGATATTCGGATAGGCGCGGTTTCGAAGGACAGGACACGAGAATACTGAGAAGGAAGTTGGTTTATTTCGACCGGCCGGGCTCGGCGGACTCTTGTCTTAATAAAAACTGAGCCCTGAACAGCTTTTTACAGACTCTTTTATACAGAGGATATAGGATTAGGAAGACTAACAGTGATGGTAAACAGACCTTTGGTTAGGTTCTTTAGATCTTAGTATTAGATAGGTTATTTCTTCCCAGTGAGTTACATATTCTCTACAGCTAAGCTAGTTTGGATTAGCATATCTTCTACATCGTCTGGAGGCAGCCCTGAATACACACTCAGTCTCACATCTCTTCTGAACATTTAAAGACTGTAGGGCTTAAATTACTTATTTGACTATCTTGGAGACTAGGTACTATTAGAAATAATTTTGTTTTTAATGCACAGGCTATATTAATGGTACTTTGAGTTGGAGTTTCCACAGCCTTGGGACTGTAAGCTTTTACCCCCAATAAATGCTCTTTATGAAAGCCAACAGATTTCTGGTAGTTTGATTCAGCACTCCTTTGGAAAACTAATACACAAATCTAACTTAATATTTTTCTCTGAACCAGTTTCTTATCTGTAAAAGGGGGATGTGAAAAACAGTTTCAAAGAGGTTAGATTCTTTTTACTTACAAATCCAGAGTGTGAGGAGGCTTAGAAGTTAAACAAAGGCTGAGCTCTCTTTAAAGTTCACACCCCATAGATTTTGCACTTCCTTGGGTTTTTCTTTTCTGTTCTGAGAGACAGTGTTTGTTTATTTTTCTCCTATTGGCTGGACACAATGTAAACAGCAAATACAGATAATACAATTAGATGTGGGCTATGGGTGGGAGGCTCTTTGTCTCTTCAGAGATAACCTAAATTATCTGTGACTTGTGGGTGTGGGATGATAAAAGGCTGCAGTCCTGCCCTTGGTGACCAAGGTAAGGACTCCAGTCCCAGGAAACAGTTTAACAATGCAAAGTCTATAAACTTTAAGTATTCAGGGGAAATGCAAACCATATATGCTAAAAGCTTATCTAGAATGCCTGAGGTCCATGCTAAAAGCTTACCTAAGATGTGGAAGATATATATGCTAATTTAAGCCTATTGAGAACTGAAACAAAAGGACCATTTGGCCTTTCCTCTCTGTATAAAAGGGACTCAAAAATCTTGTTCCGGGCCTGGGATTGAAACAGAAAGCTCCGGAGTCCTAGTCTGGCAGGCTGTCAATAAACCATTTTTCCTTCTCAAAATCATTCCTGAGTCCTGGCCTCTCTATACACAAATAATTGAACCTCCCTCAAATTCTACAGCACAATAACTCTTTGCTTAGCTGTGATGCAGATTTCCCAACCCACAAAGTTATACTTCTTAGAGCAAATCTAAGATGTTAGAGTCTTTTCATCCACTAATGTATCCCATGCAATGAAATCTTTTACCTTAAATATTAATACAACGTTCTGTTGGAAATCCCTTAAATTAAACCACAGGACTATTCTATAAAAGAACAGTGTGAGGTAATTACATTTAGTCTTGAGAATCTGGAGATAGAATTCTATTTTTAGTTATCTCAATTGACTCATTGCAGATATTCATAATTTATCTACCCACACAACAAGGAGAATTGATGGTACCAATTTGTTATCAATAGTTCAGGAAACTAGCAGCTTTATTATGTTTATAAGGCATAAAAATTCATGGGCAGAATATTCTATAGTAATATGAATAGGTAGTTTAAATAAGGATATTTAGGCAGAAATTCAACATCTTTTAAGAACTTAGTGGGAATTCCCTTAGGGGAAATGAAACAAGAGTCTAAACTCTTTCCAGCTCACCTACTCTCTGCACAGGAATAGCAGCAAACAGTTACAACTTGTTTACAGTCTGACACACATGTCTGTACAGAAGTTAACTCATTGTAGCCCTATATAATAGAGGACTATTGCCAACCCCATTGTACTGATGAAAAGAGGCTGGCACTGGGGGTTAAGTAACTGGCTGGTAAATGAGGGTGGAGGGCACCTTAGACTGCAAACTCACTGTCATGGCTAATACAAATCACTTGACAATTCATCTGAGTTTGGGTTTAAATTCATTTCTTTTAAAGTTTAATCACAGAAAAGGGCTCCTGCATCTGCAAGATAAGCTTTAGGAAGGCGCTGTGCTGTGCCCCTTTATAAGGAACTACACGTCCTTATTTCAGGGCCAGATTCTAATTTGTCTGCTTTTCTCAAAGGAGAGAAGATCCCCCTGTCCTCAGGGGGCCCAGGGCACATGGAGAGGCAGAGTGTGACCCCCGAGGGACAGGCCTGGGCCATGAGCTTGAGGGCCTCCATCCCCTCATGCTTGCACCACTGCTCCCACCTCCTGGATTCCTGGCAATGGGCCGGGGTCAGGAGTGCCCCACCCAGCCCACCCAACTCCAGGTGAAGTCCCTCTTGTGTGGGCCTGGAAGGGAAGGCTCGTTACTGCCCTGAGGGCTCCTCACCTTACCCCACCCCCACTCTGGCCCTGCAGGAGTCTGGCCTTCCTGCCCCAGCCTGCCCCTCGCCTATGGAGCAGAGGGGCAGATGGGGCAGGGGAAGGAGGGACTGGGATGGGGTAGGGGCAGCACCTTCTTCTTGCAGGGTCCCCTCTCCACACCCTGCAGTTTGTCCTGGGCTTTTGGAACTGGCTCTATTTTCACCACACATGCCCCTGTTGGAGTTCAGTAATTGGTTTCCCTGTCTTTCAGTTCCTCCTCTCTTTTATCCTCTTGCTCCCATGTGCCCCATTCCAGCCATTGCTCATCCTTGGCCTTTCCCCACCTATTCCTTGGCCCTGGGCTCCCAAACCTCTTTGCGGAGAAGACCTTACTTTGGACCCTCAAGGTCTCCAGGACCTTCTTGAATGACATGTTAATTTCTCTTATTCCCTGGCAGGTATTCAGTCAAAGACCCACTTGCAAAGCACATAGGATATGCCCCATAATCTGACAAGTATTTATTTGTAGAATTACGTTAGAACTTCCTGTGTCCACGGCACCATCAGTCTTCAAAGTCTTTTTCAGATAGGACCTCGTTCTCTGCAGAATCCCGTGAGGCTTCAGTTTAAAACTTCAGGGTTCCTCACTTATTGGGTTCCCTTAGTCACCTTAGGAGGGGCACTAGCATTGCTTTTGTACAGTCCTATATTTTGCAAAATTGGCAAATCTAAAATATTTTAAGCACACAGATTAAGGCCACTGTATCTTTCCAGTTTGATTTTTCTTCCTATGTTTGGAGAGGACTTGGGATTTTGCTTTGGTATTAATAAATTCTCTGTGGTGCTAAATGCATCGAAGAGATCTGGCTAGAGATTTGTGGGGCACAGGGAGGTCCAGGGGTGGTGGTGGCTTGCAGGTCTTCTGAGGAAATGGCTCTAGAACCAAGGTTGAAAGATTTCTCAAGCAAATAAAGAGGAGAAGGTCATTCCAGGCCTCCCAGCCCAAGGGAACAATGCGGCCTTAACAAAGGGACTTATGGAGGCAGAATGGGGTGAAGCCACAAGATCAATCCTGTGTGGCTGGAGCCCAGGGGTGAGGCTGACAGCACATGGCTCCTAATGCTTGTGTGGCCTGGGGAGACCCTCACGGCTTAGGTAGGCTGTCCTGGAGAAGCCCTCATTTCTGATACTGTAAGATCCTTTTGGTTTTTTTTATTCTGATGTAAAATCTAGCTGCTAGGGCAGCTGAACCCAGAGAGAAACAAGCCCTGAGAGAGAGACAGGATGTCCCAGCCTATGGCTGAGATTGGAAGAAGCTGGGACCATGGAGCCTTGGGAGGAGTAAGACTGAGCACTTGTGGACATCGCTCACCATCTTGAATCAACATATGGCAATGGACTCAGGCTGAGAAAGTACCTCTTATGGTACCTTGAGTTGGACACTTCAGGGTCTGGTGACTGTAAGCTTCTACCCCCAGTAAATATCCTTTATAAAAACCAACCAATTTCTGGTATTTTGCATCACAACTTATTTGGCTGGCTAATATAGAGGGTGGAAAAATCTTAGCTATTACAGGGCCACAGTACATAAACCAATAACAAATGTATCTGTGGTATTAAAATGGACTTCCCTGGCCAGCTGACAGGAAGGTGAAGAGGGTCAACCACCACACCAGGGAGCTAAGAGTGCCTACAGCTGCAAGCAGGAGAATTGCATCCATCATCCATGTGGCATCTAAGCCCCCTCTTGATATAGAGGGGAACTGGACATAACCATCCTAGGGTCAACAGGATGAAGAAATAGAGTATAGATTACTCTGGACTTACTGGTATTCTGCTGGGGAACTCTTGTGATTAGTAAGAGAAGAAATTGTCGTGGTGATGTGGAGAGGGTGGCCACAGTAGCTGCTAATGGTAGGGAGACAGAAGAAGAGATATGATGTGGGGGCATTTTCAGGATTTGGAGTTGTTCTAGGTGGTGCTGCAGGGATAGATGCTGAACATTGTGTTTCCTGTCATGGCTCACTGGGTGGACTGGGGGACAGTGTGGACTACAATATGGACCACTGTCCATGTGGTGCAGCAGTGCTCCAGAATGTATATGCCAGGTGCAGTGGATATGCCACAACGATGGAAGAGGTTGTTGATGTGGGAGGGCGGGGTGGATGGTGTGGGGGGTATATGGGACCTCATTTTTTAAAATGTAACATTTAAAAGGAAATACAGAAGAAAAAAAAGTTTAATGAGGGCGAGGACAATTAGGAAGAGAAATTTCCAAAAAGATCCCTTATGGGAATGATGAAAAAAGTTAGAAAAATTCTGTACTAGAATAGTGCTGTCCAAGAGAAGTACAATGGGAGTCATATGTAATTTAAAATTTTCTAGGAGATGAATTAAAGTGAAAAGAACAGGTGAAAATAATGCAAATAATATATTTCCTTTTATCCAAAATATCAAAAATATCATTGTAACATGTAATAACCCTAAAAAAAATTAATAAGAAAATTTACCTTCTTTTTTTCCACTCTAAGTATTTGAATCAAGTGAGTATGCTACACTTACAGCACATCTCAATTAAAACTGGTCACATTTCAATTGGTCTATAGCCATAAGTAGCTAGTGGCTACTCTACTGGACAGCACAGTTCTTGACCTTCCTTGGAGTCATCCAAACATCCACTGAGTTTGGATTCTGAAGAGCAGCTAGAGAACAAGGACAGCATTGGTAGTTTTATGGCTAGGCTTGGAAGTGCCAAACCTCACTTCCATCCATATTTCTTTGCCCCGAAGCCAGTCATGTGGCCCTGTCCTAATTGCACAGTGTTGGGGGTGGGAAATATAGTCTACCTCTGTGCCCAGCAAGAAGTATGATGGGTTAGAATCAAGCAATCTCTGCTGCAGCCCACCCCATGATCTCCAAGTATTTGTATTAGAGCCCAGATTCAAGGGGAGGGAATATAGACCCTACCTTTCAATGGGAAGAATGTCAAAAAATTTTGAGGCTATGTGTAAATAAGCCCCAAGAAATTTTGGGACCCTTGTTTAAAATAAACTTCAGATGTCTATTTTATTAGAAAAGTTAGTCAGTTTTTCACAGATTGGAAAGCCATCTCCCCACCCTTCTGCTGCTGAAAGACTGCCCATTCCTTACAGATTTTAAATTGATTTTCTTTCTATTTCTTCTCAGTTACAATTAACCCTGGCCTCTTCTACTCTTCTGTAGCTTAGCTTACCTTGCCTTGCTTCCTCTGTTTCCACCATTGCACTGTAAACCACTAGAGGGTAAATTTTTGAGTTAATCAATTTTCACACCTTGTAGGGCCTGACAGATTGCACTGTACATAGCGAGTGCCCAATAAATGAATGACAAATAAAGGATTGATAATTGGGCAGCTGGAAAGGGCAGAGAGAAGAGAAAGAGGGATGAGAGCAGGCAAGAGTCCCATTTTCTGTTTGAGGCCTCAGAATATATGGTTGGGTATTGCCTCCTCTTAAATAATATCCAGGTGAATTTATAATAACCAAACTTCTGGAAGGAGGAAATATTTTTAGAAAATTCATCACTTTTCCCTCTGTTGGGTCATAAGTATTTCTGTGGGTTCAAAGGTTCTAGCTAAGGGCAATAATGAATGTAATACAGCAAACAGATAACTCAACATATGATCCTTATGTGGGAGTCTTTCCTAAGAGAGGCATTTATAATAATAATAGTATCTCCAACCTCTTGCTATCTAAAAAGTCAAATACTAGCTAGGCCCAGGCACTGTCTTACTTGCATTTGATTATAAATTCTGTCCTAGCTTTATATTCCTAAACAGTTTGCAAGGCACAACTTACAAGACACAGCCCAAATCTGTGGCAGCAGTTCCAAAAGTGAGATCTGAGTTTGATTCATTAATAGATGTTGCCACTCCATCAGTCTCAGAAGACAAGCAGTGATCAAAGCTTCTTGAGAACAGAGAGAGTGTTTTATTTTTCTGAAACTCCTTCAAAGCCTTATTTACAGCTGAATCCCTAACACAGACAGTGAAAAAGTTTTATCCCCACTTGGGCCAATCTTGTGTCTTGGGTGGACTTGTACCAGTTTAGCCTGGGACTAGATCATGATGTGTAATATGCTGTGACCTATTTCTCCAGAAATAGACATGGTCTGTTAAAATCACCTTGCTCAGGTTTTCTTGTGTTTCAGAGGGTAAAGACTTGATACTAAACCAAAGGGACAAAACGAAGAGTTAAGCCTAATTCATATCAGCCAGACTAACAGCCACACACTGTTATCCCCTCTTCTCCACCCCAACCATCACTGTCTTCATTATTTCTCACTTGGACTACAGCAGCAGTCTCCTTGCTCTTTGCCATGTCTCTAGTCTCTCTCTGCCTCCAATTCATGGTCTACAGGCTGCCAGGATGTTCTTTCTAAAGCTCACCTTCCTTTCCTTAACATTTTGTAATGACTGCTCATGATCTTCAGAATAAAGTGGCAGAAGGTTAGGAAGAAGGTAAGAAATTGTTACTCAGTACCGAATGTGTGCCAAACACTTTTCCATCTGCTCAAACAGTATCACCATCCACCCAGTTGCTAAATCCAAAAATCAACTTCTCTTACCATCACCAGCTCCTGACATTCCTCTGCAAGTTCTGATGACTCTCACTCCAAAACATGTTAAACATCTCTCAGTGTTTTTAAAAATCTCCCCACAACCACACCCACCCTAGGTCCAGTAGCTTCCTAGAGCAGTGCATGCTGGGGTGGGCCCCCTGACTCCCCCTTCAGGATGGAAGACCTCATTCCTCCAGTTGCTGGGAAAGTTTGTTGCTGTTGTATCTTAGCTGAGAGCCTCCCTGGCTGAAAAGACCTGCCTTACCCAAGGTTATGTCCCCAGCCTGGGGTCAACCCTCATTCAATGATTGCTTAATGTGGAGATAGAAATGACTGGTCTCTTTGCCCAAATTTGGGATAATTCTGAAGGGCCATCCCAGCTTCAAGAACCCCAGGTTTCAATGGAGTCCCTTGAAGCAACTGCGTCATGATTGAATTTCTCTGTCTGCCCAACCTTATTTTTCTCACTGCCCCATGGGTGTGTTGCCTAGCGGACATGCCAGTGAACTTCCTGTGGGCAAATATCCCTCTCAGAATCTCCTTCCCAAGGGGCTTGACCTATTACACATATCTAGTGTTTATTCTGCCCCCTCTGTTGTGGAGCAGCCATGCAATTTGAATGGGATCAACCACACTCTTGGTTCTGGGACGGAATCTGACTAGCTTCCTGCAGTCAGCAGAGCTCTTTCTCCCTTGCAGCAGTTATTGGCTCAGGATGCTGAGGAAAAAAAACATAACCTTGCAAAATATCTAACAAGCCACTCCTGCCCCCACTTGTGTGGATTGACCTGTGAGGGCATGACCTTGCAGGAAAATATCAAATAATTCCTACCCGTTTCTGTAAATCAGCCTGTGAAAACATGGCATAGGAGAAAGATATCAAACAAGTGACTTCACCCCTCACTTCTGTAAATCAACCCGCAAACTTGCAGCTGCATTCTGCCTCTGTAACCCAACTGCTTGCAAAATTTCAACTAGTAATGCATTAGCCAATCAACAAAAGTTATGCTGATCCCACCTGAAATCCTATATAAACCTAAGAGAACTGAAAAATGGGGCTCAGAATTTGGAGTTTGACTCTCCTCTGGGCCCACACATAATAAAATTGTCCATCCACCTTCCTAGAGTGCCAGTTGCGAGTTTCTTTGGTTCAGAACTTCTGACTTTCTGTAACATTTGGTTCCCAGTCCAACAGAGCTGGCCTTTTGAGCCTCTGTTTTGGGACTGATGGGCACGGCCTGGGAGATCTCCAAATGAACAAGGCAGCACCACATGTCCTCTTGACAGGGCCTGCTTCAGGGAATGGATCCCTGTGGGCCGCCTCTTCCACCTTGGCCTGACTCAGTGGAGAGTTAGATTGAACATCAGGAATTATCAGAAAGGTAAAGCCCTGGGGTTCTGAGGCCCAGTCAGGTCTGTCTCTGGATGGAAGGGGAGATTGATCACCTCCCAAAATCTTGAGATTTGAGATTCCAGATAGGGCAATCCCTTGGGTGGGACTGCATAACCTCTGAGTGATTGCGTGAATGAATGGGGACTACAGAGGCTTGCCTCACTGATCCAGTTTGTGGCTCCACGGCATGTGCTATGGAGTGTGAGTGGGCCCCAACCTGCATTCCATGGCTACGTCATATGGCATAACAGCTAGTCCAGACGCACACAGACACCCTAGCTAAGATGAGGTTAAATTCTCATGAGACACATGGACAGGTGGGCATCTGAGTGGCCTCATGAGGGGTCCCCCTCCTTTGTTTGTCCTGTGACACCAGTTCAGGGATGGGATCATCACAGTCCAAACACACCGTCTTACAGTGGATGATAAAAAACTTCAAGAAAGCTTTTCCCAGGGATTATGGTGTCTGTATGTCCCCCGGAACTCTCTGGACCTTGTGTGAGTTGGAGTGACCCACCTTTGGTGTAGACTGGCCCTCAGAAGGAGCCCTAGATGTAACTAAGTTTCATGCAGTTTGGCAGGCAGACACTGAAGCCCCCAGCCACCCTGATTGGTTTCCCTACATCAATTCCTGGTTAAAAATTGCCCAAACCCTGCCCTATTAGGTTTGATTCTGTGTTGAAAGGAAGGGTCAGAGCAGAGTCCTAGTAGCTCAGGTGGCCAGACCTTGAAAGCCTATTATTTTACAAGGACCTCAGGAGGAGGACACTTTACCCCACCATGTGTTTCAGTTGTTCCAGGGCATCTCCCTGCACTGGAGCCTCCACAGGCAGATCTCCCAGGGATTCCTCCACCTTCAGCCTTCCTGGGCCCATCGGCCACCCCCAGGGGGGATCCTGAGTTCCCTTTGGAAAGAAAACTTCAGTCTGCATAGCCTGCTCTTCAGATGCCCCTCCCTGAGACTCAGAGCCCAGCCCAGATCATGTAGATAGGACTGTCCAACCCGGGAGACCAATCCTGTTATCAGCCTTTCACAACTACAGCTCTTTTAAACTGGAAGCACCACACCCCTTCAAAGTCAGAAAAGCTTCAGGCTGTTATCAACTTCATGGAGTTCATTGTCCAAACCCACCCCACCCCCCTTGGAATGATTGCCACCAACTCCTCCCAACTCTGGTCAGTAAGGAGGAGACACAGACACAGGATCCCTGGGAACTAGAAAGTGGTTGGAGAACAGGCCCCGCAGGTGTCTTGGAGCCACAGGAATGGGCCCGAGAGGTGGCACCGGAAGCCCAACAGGCCTGGGACTTTCACACAGATCAGGGGGGGTTGCCCTTCAGTGGGATCAAGAAGCCTCCTCAGAGGGGAAAGGAAGGAGAGAGGCAGCCACAAACATGTCCAAAACGCCCTCTGTCACTCAAAAGGCTGAAGAACCTCCAGAAAGTTTTTATAAGCTACTTCACAAAGCCTTCAAGACTTACACCCCCTTTGACACAGAAGCCCCAGAAAGCCAGAGAATGGTCAACACAGCTTGTGTCATCCTGGCGGCACTGGACACCAAAAAAAAAAAAAAAAAAAAAAAATTACAAAACTGCTGAGGGGAAACAAAAAGCAAATGAAACAGGAGGTCTCCCTGTTAGTTGCAGCCTTAAAAATCCAGACCCAACAAATTGAGAAAGGGCACCTAAAAGTGTGTGGGGGGGAACACTTCACCCTGAAACTCCCCACTGCTGCCAGTACCACCTGGGGCCACCGGGTTTTTGTGTCCAGATTTAAAGGACTCAATCAACTTTGACTCAGGTCCCACAAAACTTAAAACAAACAAACAAAACTCCCCCACCACTTTTCCTATATCCTGACACTTTCCTGCTGATGGAAAGAGGGACTCCTGGGTGCAACTATGCAAAAGTGACAAGAAGGTGTGTACCAGTCTCCCCAACCTCCAGGACAGGCCATTTCCTAGCCCAGATCAAACCCTGTTCACAAAGGGCAGTGGTTTTGTCAGAAATGAGGAGAGGCTTACTAAGGCACAGTCGCCACAGCTAAGTAAGCAGTGAGGGCGGCTCCCCTGCCTGGGGGGTGGTCTGCACAGCAAGCGAACCCTGGGCACTGATTCAATCCCTACAACTGGCCACTGGGCAAACGGTGAACATTTGCACTAACTCTGAATATGCATTCACTGCTGTACATGTCCATGGAGCAATTTACAAGGAGAAGGGACTCCTAATTGCAGGAAAAAAAAAAAGGAAAATCCTTCAACTGATGAAGGTGGTCTGGAGGCCAGGCAATGTCGCTGTCATGTGCTGTCAGCTCTCAGGAGCATCAGGGGAAAACAGATGCAGTTGCTGGGGAAAATGCACTGGCCAAGCAAACAAGGCGGCCCTCAAGCTGCAGCCCCACCACTGGTGCCTCACCTGTCCCTTTTAAAACAATGCATTGAAGACTGAAATGTACCAGGGGAAGCAGGAGTGGGCAAGGAAGGGCAGGGACACTGTTACAGCAAAGCCGGGAGTTCTGAACCATAGAAACTGACAACTGGCACTCCAGAAAGGTGTATGGACAGATGTATTATGCACGGGCCCACAGAAGAGTTAATCTCCAAATTCTGAGGCCCGATTTTAGTTTTCTTAGGTTTATATAGGATTTAGGTCGGATCAGCATAACTTCTGTTCATTGGCTAACGTGTTGCTAGGTGAAATTTTGCAAGCAGGGGTTATAGAGGCAGAATGTAGCTGCAAGTTTCCGGGCTGATTTACAGAAGCAGGCAGTGAAGTCACTCTTTTGATATCTTTCTCCTGGGCCATGTTTTCACAGGCTGATTTACAGAAACAGAGGTAGGAGTTATTTGATATTTTCCTGCAAGGCCGTGCCCTCACAGGTGGATCCACAGAAGTGGGGCAGGAGTGGCTTGTTAGATGTTTTGCAAGGTTATGCTTTTTATTCCTCAACAACACCAGACCCCCGAGGGTGGCTGGCTACTCCCAGATGGCCAGGTCTTCATCCCAGAGTGGGTCGCCCACACCCTTGTTCAACAATACCACCAGCTCAGCCACTTAAAATATAAAAACTGCTTTAAAGGCCCTGCTCAGAAAATATTTCTACATTGCCAGGATGACCTCGCTCTGCACCACTGTTGGCAGCTGGTGCCAAACCTGCACTGAGAGCAACCCCTCCCAGGTTCCCCAGCCCTGGCCAGCATCCAACACATGCAAACTGCCCCTTTTCAAAGCTTAACAACGGATTTTGCAGAAGTAAAACCAGGTTGAAGGTATAGGTGCTCCTTAGTAATAATGTGTAACTCTGCAGGCTGGGTCAAGACCTTTCCCACCCACACTGAAAAGCAAAAAGTAACTAAAGCTTTGTTCTGAGAAATAGTTTTCCAGCACTGGATACCTTTATCCATAAGCAGCAACAATGGCCCAACTCTTGTGTCAGCTGTAGTCCAAGAGCTGGCAAAATGTTAGGAATTAAGTAAAAACTCCACACAGCATGTAGGTCCCAAAAGCTCAGGGAAAGTAAAACTCCTAAATTAAACCCTCAAAACCACCCTACCCAAGGTCTGTAAAAATTAGTAGATAAATAAAAAAACTGGCCTCCCATGAGTAAATCTACTCCCACTAGCCCTCCTTAAAGTCAGACTACACCCCTGGACCCTCAGGCTTTTCACCTTTTAAAGTTCTGTTTAAATAACCACCCCCAATTACTCAAACATTTAAAAAAAAATCTCAGGCTCCTAGGAAAACCTGGCCAGGATTCTATTCACAAGCACTTAAAAAAAACCCTTGCCCAAATATACAAAACTGTCCCATGTTGGGATCCCTTCCCATTAGGAAACCTAATTTGAGTTAAAAACAAACAAACCAGAATTAATAATAACAAAATGTAATTTTATAACAAGGAAGCTTTTTGGCAGCCATCCTCCCCTGCCAACTTGTTTCTGAAAGACTGTTTCTAGTATTATATGACAATAGGTATTTAAAATAAAAAATTATATTTGCATATAACCTAACTGAATTATTATTTTGACAAGTTTATTTAACATTGATGGTAATTGTATGTTGCAAGAGGTTTGCTTTGAGACAGTTTCCAAAATCAGTTTCGTAACTTATGTGTATGTAGGGTGTATAGAATGTGTTTGTATTATTAGAGAAACAGAAAATAATTTCATCCTAAGATAAAGTGATTCATTATTAAGAAAGAATAAAATGTGGAACAAAACTGGAATGAATACAGAAAGTGGAAAAAGTTTGTAAAAAAGGAATTTTTATGCTTAAAGTTAGGTAAGATTTAATGGGTCAATCGAAAAAATTTTAAAAGCTTTAGTATCAAATAGTTACTAATGCAAAGTTAAAATTTTGTTCTTTCTCTGTTAGTGTGACAAAGTTTCTCAAGTCATTAGTCTGTTTTAGTAAAAGTTAATAAAGTTTTTCTCCTGAATAATCAGTATACAAAAAGCACCTGTTTTATCAAAATAGCTTCTTGTACTTTACCCTTTTCATTTCCTTGGTTTTCAAAGAATAATAAAGTCTCATCTCTTTTTAAGGACCATAATGTTCAAACCTGCTTTCTCAAAATGAGATCCTGAAAAATATCTTTTTATTTCAAACTATTGCAAAAGATTTGTTTTTTTTACTTTGATATATTATAAGTTGAATGGAAAGTGTTTAAAAGTTTATAAAATTAAAAAGATTTTTGGCCCTCTGTTAATTAAGTTTGTATAAGTAGGGGGCTCCTGTGAATACTTAAAGAGTATATAAAATTTCCAGAATCTACCAGTGTGTCAGCATATTGTTAGACAGAGGTACAATATTGTTCATCATGGTTAGAATTATTTAATAGTATGTGTCACAAAACCTGAAAAAGAGCCCCTCCAACCTACCTGGATGAGCCCACATACTGTTATCCTTGTAACCCCCTCTGCTCTCAGAGTTTCAAGTATTGGCCCTTGGATTCATCATACTAGAGTTAAAAAGCCACACTCCCAGAAGAAACAAAATAATGGAACAACTCACCCTGTACCTGACTGTCCCTTGAAAATCAGAATTGCCTGGAGCCACTGAGAATCGCCATCACCTGATTAGATGGGCTCCTATTTTGTTTGGTTCCTACTCCTATTAGGACAGCTCAGCTTGCTGTCTGGGACTGGACTGGCAGCTACAGCTTCCAGAGACTGAAGTGTAGCTGAAGGGACACTAATCTTAAGAGTGTACTTGACTCTTATTGAATGCTTTACTACCTTAAGTTGTTTTTCCATGTAGCATAAGTGATGCCCTATAAAAAGTGATTAGGGCATCAGAGGGGGGATTGTTGAGGAATAAAAAGCATAACCTTGCAAAATATCTAACAAATCACTCCTGCCCCCACTTCTGTGGATTGGCCTGTGGGGGTATGACCTTGCAGGAGAGTATCAAATGACTGACTTCACGCCCCACTTCTGTAAATCAGCCTGCAAACTTGCAGCTGCATTCTGCCTCTATAACCCCACATGCTTACAAAATTTCAGCTAGCAACACATTAGCCAATGAACAAAAGTTATGCTGATCCCACCTGAAATCCTATACAAACCTATGAAAACTGAAATTGGGGCTCAGAATTTGGAGATTGACTCTCCTCTATACCTGCCCATAATAAAACTGTTCATCTGCCTTTCTAGGGTGCCAGTTGTGAGTTTCTATGGTTCAGAACTCCTGGCTTTGCTGTAACAAGGAGAGTCTTGTTGAAGCCAGCTAGTAAGTTAGTGAGTCAATAGATGGATCTGGAACCTGGCAGAGAGTCCATGTGGACATCAAAAACCTCCAAAATGGCTGTGGAAGACCCTCCCCAAGATTCTGCCACTCAGAAGATGACTTCCTCCAGAAGCTAGGAGAAGCCCTGGATATTCCCCAAGGACTTTAGCTTTGGGCCCTCCTGGGTGATTGATTGGAGAAATAAGCAATCAAAACAGAAAATAGCTGGAACTCCTCCCCTGCCATTAGCAAAGGGGTAGAATAAGGAATGATTCAAAAGGCAGTCCCAAGGCCCAAGCTCTCTCTCATGTGCTCTCTTGTCTGTGGACCCCTGTCCTGCCCTCTGCACACTGTTCTCACCATTTTTCCTCTGCCATGTGGCCACACAAGTAAAACTTGGGCATTTATAACCTATAATGGGGAATTGTAGTCTGTAAATCAGCCCTCTTTAACACTTTTCAGCCCCTTCCTCTCTACTTGGACCTCTGACCTGTTATTTTCTCCCATTTTTCATACTTCCCTAACTGAGTAAATTAATGTCCTAACTCACACAATGTGTTCCTGAAATTCATTTCTGCAGCATAGTCAAGAACCTAGACAAAATCTGGTAACATTGTTACCACTACCCACAGCTAAGACAATTGTCAATGACATTCCCATGCCACAGTGACTGTTTTAGGGGTAAGAATGTGACCTAATTTGGACCAAGTAGAGTGTTCAATGGCCTGGGGAAGAGAGCAGTTTCTCTCAGGGAAGCCTATAGCCCTGGTTGTTCCTAGAAGCTGCCCTGGAATGTAACAGAAATACAAGTGAGAATGAAGCTGACACAAGGTAGAGGGCAAGGGCTAAGAACATTTTAGAGAAATGTTGAGAGGGTCTGGGGTGGTCCTTGGTTGGGTTCATTTGCTTGGTGTGGAAGAAGAGAAAGACACATGAAATTAAGCTAGGAAGGAAAGGAGGGTTTATTAAGCCTCATCCATCTGCAGAAATTGTAGTATGTTATCCCATTGGGGTGCTGATGAGTAGTTGAGGCAGAGCTTGACAAAGGTTCCTTTGTTAATAAACATTAAGGGGCTGAACATGATGGGGTGGTTACCACACCAGTGACACTTACAAAGTTACAACCATTATCAGAGATCAAGGTTCTGGGAGAGGAAATTACAGAATAGAGGTCAGGCAGAAGGTTTTCCATATGGCTATTAAACAGGAGGGTGGAGGGTTACTAGCACAATGGCAAGTACACACAAAGTGAGCCTAGCGCTGAAATAACCATAAACAACGGTAAATTCATTCTTGAATTATCATCACAATAGTAAGTCTATACAAGGGAGAGGAGAAGTCTGGAGAACCATACACAGGAGTGGGATCTGTTTAGAATGACCATCGTAATAGCAGGATTAGGCTAAATCTGGCCAGTTTCAGCAATTTCAGATATTGATCTTTTGCAATTTTATATAATATAAATATAAACTTTGTTTCACAATTATTTCTTAATTCTTAACTCTCAGTTACAGTTTTTAAAAAAGCATTATTGAGATATATTCATATATCATATTATTATCCAAACTGTATAATCAATGGCTTTCATTATAATCACAGTGTTTTGCATTCATCACCACAAAAAATTTAGAACAATTTCATTACTCCAAAAAGAAAAACTCCACAACCCATAGTAGTCACCTCTTGATCCCTCTCTCTTTCCCCAGCCCTACATAACCACTAATGTAATTTCATCTTTATAAATTGATTTATATTTACATTTTATATAAGTGGAATCATGCAGTACATGGTCCTTTTGATTCAGGTTAGTATGGAGAAAGGGGGAGGCAGCTGAGGCCCTGCTGACCACATGGCCATGAGACCCCACCCCGAAACCTCCTGAGGGATACCTCAGACCCTGGCCATGAGAACCCCATTTGGAGTGAGAATCACATTTGGGGTCATGGGAGAGAACTGGATACCCTCAAAATTACTCACCATTGGCCCCCTGGGAACTGACTGTGGGGGCAACCAATCAGAACAGGAAACATCTGGGGCACCCCCAACATTAAGAAGGGGGAGGAGGAAATGCTTTAAAAAACCTGACCTGGCGCTACAGGTGCGCATCTCACTCGGCAGCACACCCGTGGTCCATGCCTCAGACTATGCACTTTCCCTCAAGCCCCTGCTGAAACAATGCCCTAGCACTAACTTCTTCCTTCCTGCAATTCCTTTACTTAGAGTCAACATGGTTTAGTTTCACCCTGAACACTTCAAGTCATGGGTGAATTTGCTAGGCAGTGGAGTGAGAATTAGACTTGATCTCAAACAGATTTGATTGACTCTGCGATCCCACAAGGCTAACTAGGAGCAGGACACTGCCGTGCACCCACTCAGCCTTCCCCTTGACCCTGGGGCTAGGACCACCACATTGCCCAACGCCAGGGCCCCCATTCCCATTGTAGCCTATGTTTTGTGTTGTGAAACCTACTTGCCTAGTTGCTCTCCAACACCTAGCCCACCTCTGCAAAACCTCTGCAAACAGCTATGGAGGTTGCAAAGAATAAACCCCACTGGCCACGCTGCCTGGACAGAAGGGACCCAGTCCCTTCATGAGTGTAAGTCTCTACAGGCATTGTGGGTATACAGCCCCTCAGCTTGTAGCTGCCATTGAGCTGATGAACATTCTGGCATCTATGGGAGTTGTTTGAGAACAGAATCCCTCAAAGTGGTTATTATTTATGGACGTTTGAGATAATTTTCTGAATTCCAAAAAAAGGAAAGATTATGTTATTTTTAACAAATAAATTTTATTGATGCACTTTAAAAAGCATAAATCCATACAAAGTATAAAATCAATAATATTTGATATGGTCACATATTTGTGCATTCATGTCTTCAATCATTATTGGAGTGTTTTCATATTTCAATAATAATAATAATAAAAACAAAAAATCAGTCAGACAAACAAAAGCTCATCACTTCTTAATTTGTCAGTTCTTCCCCTGCCACACATAGCTGCTAATGTGTCCACCTGTCTAGCTTATTTTTGTTGATATTTTTTAAAAGCAGTCTGATATATGCAATATCACCCATATTTGTCAAAACATTTCCAATTATGAGCACTGAATTAATAAATAAATACTGAAATGAAAGGAGGACAGGAGTCCTGTGCCCCAAGGCAATAGAAAACTCTCCTCTGGCACCAGCACCCCCACTGGGACCTCTAGACAATTTGGGAGAATTGACTAAAGGAGTATATTTCCTTCTGAGCATTGGTCTTTACCAAAGCTACACAAATAGATGGTATTCAAATCAAGTCAGTCTTTGACCATCTATGACCATGGACCAGTCTACTCAAATCATCCCTGTCACATGAGGCAGGGACTCAAACCAAGCCCATCCCCTTCCCAATCTGCACCAACTTCAACTGAAACTTTGCTTGGCCTCAGCCAGAGAGCGATGGTAGTAAGTGGCTCTGCCTGCTGAACATTGGCTTGTTTTTGGATGCCCTAATGGAGGGTATCCCTCCTTCAAGGAATGCCCCATCCACCCAGGGCTGGAAGGCAGCATCAAGCATCACATCATAGCCAGGACCAGCCTCAGCTACACCCATGGCTGAGATCCCAGCTATTCAGAGAAGGCCTTCCCAGGGCCACTGCAGCTACTGTGCTGAAAGTAGGGGTATGTGGCATGGTTTGCCCTGAGTTCTTCATTAGATCTGGGAACGAGACTCACATGGTCAGGGAGACCCCAGCCTTGAGCCTAGGGAGCTGTCACATATAATCTGGAATCTCTGTATCCATCCCTTTCTCAGTCCTGTCCAAGGGCTTGAGAGTCTCTCCCTCCTCATCATCCTCTTCCTCCTCCTCATCTTCCCAATAATCATACATCAGCTGCCCTTTCCCACCATCTGCCTTGGCTGGGCTAGAGAAGAGAACTGGAGCCAGAAGGACACAAGGCCTTGCATGTCCACAGGGAGGGTTTTCTGATTGCTTCCCTGGTGCCCTAAACCATGCCCCCAGGTGGCCTGGAGGACCTGTGTAAAGTGAAGGGTGTCAGGGCTCAAGCCCTCGAGAAGCTGCTTTGAAAGGTATGGGGTGGAACCTGGGAATCTGTGGTTTTACTATAAGGACAAAAATCAAAATAGACAGGTTAGAAATCAATTTACCCAAAAAGCCTTGGTTAGGCTTCATGGTCATCCAAAGATAGTACAAGCCATTTTGTATAACTGCATTTTCCTGGTGCAAGCATCTGTTGGGCAATGAATCTTGTACTCCAAAAAAGAATCAGCATTCCTATGGAGTGACCCCATTTACTAATAGGACATTTGAAGGTCCTAATATTAGATAAGGTGTGGACTCATTTGTGAGTAGGATCTTTAAAAATCCTATTTAGAGGAGTTCAGCTTGAATCAAGTTATGCCTTTATCCATATGGCTGAAGTCCTTATAAACAAAGGAACTTGGACATGGAACCACAAGCCGAAAACCAGGAGAATCTAGAGAGATGGGGGGAAGAGGGGGAGAAAGAAGGAGGGTGAAGGGGGGAGAGAGAGAGAGAGAGAGAGAGAAAGTTAGAGAGAGATTGTCATGTGATAGAGATAGAAATGCATCTACAAACCACAGCAGAATATTATAGACTTTCAGAGAAAACAAGCACAGCCAGAGCCTTGGTTTTGGACTTCTAGTCTCTAAAACTTTGAGCCAATAAATGTCTGTAATTTAAGCCAACAAGTGCTCTTGAGGCAGAATTCCAACTGCGACACCTTGGGCCTATCCAAGAACATTTCTGAAGGTTGTGTAAAGACTGGTGTCAGAAGAGATCAACTTTTTATAGGCACTGAAGCTTTAACATTTGGGATGTACCACCTTAATGAATGACAGGTACAGATGTTCACAGCCCCACGTGCCATGGGCCACTGCATCTTAATCTTCAGGTCCATCCTTAATGGTCAAGGCCTCCTTTCCTCACCTTACAGTCCAACTTCAGCCATGGTATGATGGTTTGAAATTATTTTATGAATCCCAAAAGGAGAACAATTGTATTTTTAAACTAATGTATTCCCATGGGTGTGGTGACTTTTGATTGCATTAAAAGCATTTGACAATCCTCTGATTAGATTACTTGACAAGATTGCTTCAGGCCTTTGGTTTGGACTATGTCAGTGAGGCCTGACTCAGGTTAAACTTCTGCCCCTTGCTGGGTCTGATATAAATGGAAACACAGAGAGAGATACATAGAAAGACACAGGAAAATTATGTTGCCATATTTGATCCAGCAATGCCGAGACTGAGGAGGAGGCCCAGTGAGAGACAAGCCCTGTGCCAGGTTTGCCTGCAGCTGCAGAAAGGCAGAGAAGTCAGCAGAGACGTCTTGCTCCCCCTCGTGGCAGCTGATTTTGGTGAGAAAGCACCTGTTCAGGTGCCTTGAGTTGGACCGTTTGTGGTGTTGTGAGCTTTTACCCCAAATAAGTCTCATAAGAAATGCTAACCCATTTCTGGTTCTTGGCATTGGAAGGCCTTTGGCAAACTAGAACATGTGGCCTAAAGGACCTTGCCCAGCACACCTGTGCTCATACTGCCCACCAGTCAGGCTGTTCATTGCCCCATGCCCATCCCACCACCTGCACAATGCCCAGGGAGTCACTGAGCTGCCAACTCCTCCAGGAAGCCTGCCTTGACGTGTCCCCTCTGGATTGGGTGACTTTCCTTGTTCTAGTCACACCTTCCTCTTGTCTCTGTGTTAGCATTTACCATATTGTTATGCCCAACTCTATCCTTCCCCAGTTGTCAGCAAAAACAGAGCACCGACAGGGCCTGACACCCTGTGCCATGGTGCTGGACACCCAAAAGGCACTTCACAAAGGATTGTTGAGTGACTGCATGACTGAGGCAGTGGAAAGAAAACAGATTTAGAAGGCATTCCCAGAACCACCTCTGAGCTGTATATCACCAGGCTGGTAGCTGCATGCTGGTGAGCTCCTGAGGAGGATTAAATAACATAAAGGCCAGAAGCCCTCTCTGGGGACTGACCTTCCTGAGCAGCTGCTTGACTCTTAGCACTGAGACTTGCAGCCAGCATGGTCAAACCAGGGAGATCACTGTAGGACCCTCAGTGTTCAAAGCAGACACTGAGGCAGGCCTCCCTTCTGTGGCAGGTGCTCAGTGGCCCAGGCATGGGTGGAGGGAGTACTTCTGCCCCCTCATCTCCCCAGCTCTTGCTATTCTGGGTGCTGTGGTCAAGGAGCCCTCCGTGGTGTGCTCCCCACTCTGCATTCCAGCTTCACAGGAGCCTCCTTCAGCCTTAACCTGGCCGAGGCCATGCCCACCTCTGACCCCCTGCCTGCAAGGCTGTTTTTTTTTTTTTTAATTTTTTAATTCATTAAAAAAAAATAATACAGTAAAAATTATGAGGTCCCATTTAACCCCACCACCCCCACCCCACCACTGCCCCCACAGCAACACTCTCTCCCATCATCATGACACATGCATTGCATTTGGTAAGTATATCTCTGGGCATCGCTGCACCTCATGGTCAGTGGTCCACATCATAGCCCATACTCTCCCACGTTCCATCCAGTGGGCCCTGGGAGGATCTACAATGTCCCATAATTGTCCCTGAAACACCACCCAGGACAACTCCAAGTCCCGAAAATGCCTCCACATCTCATCTCTTCCTCCCATTCCCTGCACCCAGCAGCCACCATGGCCACTTTTCCCACACCAATGCCACATTTTCTCTGTGGACCTTGGATTGGTTGTGTCCATTGCACATCTATGTCAAGAGGAGGCTTAGATTGCACATGGATACTGGATGCAATCCTCCTGCTTTCAGTTGTAGGCACTCTAGGCTCCATGGTGTGGTGGTTGACATTCTTCAACTCCATGTTAGCTGAGTGGGGTAAGTCCAATAAATCAGAGTGTAGGAGCTGAAGTCTGTTGAGGCTCAGGGCCTGGCTATCATATTATCAGCCCAGAGATTCAAATCCCCTAGATATATCTTAAACCCCAGCACCAACACAATTCCAGTAAAGTAGCATGAAAGTCTTGTGAAAAGAGATCCCATCTGTGTCCAGCTCCATCACACAGAAACACCAGCTCCAAAGAAGGGCCAACTGACATGGCAGTGAACCCCATCTGCCATGACCATAGAACCCGTGGGTCTCTTTAGCCCTCAAAAGAACCAATACCTGGGGTTGTATCTACTTTATCTGTCTCTGAGACTCTGCTCAGGTGTGCATAAGGGCAATCCTTCTGACATCCTCCATACTCTTTTTTAGAGACTCATAGCCATATAAACTCCTTTCTCCTTTCCATTTCCTCCTTACATTAGGTCAAACAGCAATTTAAACTCCTGTTATTATATGTAGACAGGGATATTCTGCTGGTCCACATGAACCTTTAATTCAAGGTCATTTTCTAGTTGCATCATCAGCTGGTATTTGGTAGTGATCCCTCGGTGCCAGGGAGGCTCATCCCTGGGTGTCATGTCCCATGCTGGGGGGAATGCATTGCATTTACATCCTGAGTTTGGCTTCGAGACTGGCCACATTTGAGTAACATGAAGGCTGTCAGGAGGAAACTCCCAGGCACAGTGCTGCTCTAGGCCTTGTTCTTATTTCAGGCATATAGGCTCACAAGCATAGTCATTAGTATCAGGGGTTCACTGTTGGACCCTCATTCCTTCCTGGTCCTTATCATTGCACCTGGGGGACTGATGCTGCTCCCCTAGGGACCACAACAGTGCACCCTCGGCCAGGAATCCAGTAACCCCCAGCTGTTGTTTTTATTTGTTGCCACTATGAGTATATCCAAACATTACCATGCACCCTGGACATATGCCCTGTATAACTCCCTGTCAACCATATATCACCTGTCAATAACATCCTATACCAGTATTCCTCCACTGCCATTGTTGAACCACTCTGTGATCCAAAACTTCCTGAAAAGTGAAGCCCAATATAATGTCAGGATCCCTTACTAGTAAAATAGAATATAGCGATGGGTTTAAAGGTTAGATATAGAATACATATTGATTTGGAAAAATTCTACATCCTATCTTTTTCTTTTCTTTTTTCCTAATTATTGAGCTTCTCTTCACAAGAGCCCTAGATCACGTAATTCATATATACAATATACAGTACTCCCACACATCCACACCCCTTTTCCCTTCCACAGCGATAGTCTTATAACTTATTCATATCATATTTACTTAAACTGATGTACAGACTCTGAGACAATAGCTTTCAAACAAGGTGACATCTGTGCTTACATTGTGGCCCCTACTTTAGGATATACAGTTTTCTAAATTTTTAGTTATCCTATGTTTTACATTATGGTTTACATTATTAGTCTGTCGCCCCTATATGTTTTTGGTGTAATATTACATGTTTTATATCCATCCTTGTGTACTCTCATGAAACTCCTCTCTTACCCCCACATTTACCTTGGTTCCATCCATTCAACATCCATTTTCCCCTCCCCTTGGGGCCCACAGTGACAGCCAATCTCCATTTCCCCGAGGAGTCATGTCCAGAGATACTTGCAACAGTGTTCAGGGCCTGACTTGCTCAACTGCCCTAATGCCCTGGGAGCCATCGTTTCTCTCGAGAGATACAGTTCCCTCTTTTTTGATGGCATTAGTCCTCCCCAGGATGTGGGTCCACCCCCACTCTCACTACTTGGGTCTCTATCTAATGGTCCAACCCACCCTGGCAAAATGAGCATTCAGAAATTCCCCAGGAGTCCACCCCATGTCAGACCATCCCCTCTGAGCATCCTAAACAGGTAACCCTCTTAATTATATTTTGATACGGTTTTCTCAGCATTTTACTCTCAACCAACACCTGACACTCTCCTATGTTCGTATGTTGCCCGTCCCTCCCCCCAATTTTTTGGACACTATTACCCATCCATCCATCCCCAGCCCCCCTCAAACCCGCAAAGCCCCACCCAAAGGCAACCCCTTGCCCCCATTTTATCTCTTCTTTGTGCTCGTACTTACTGCCAGCTCATCATAGATTCCACCCCTGCAGACGTCGGCTCACACCCTTCCTCCACGCCCCGATTTCCTGTAAGCCTATCTTCCAGTCTCTAGCTCTCTGAGGCAGCTTGCTTATTTCATATCATTGAGGTCATGTAGTATTTGTCCTTCAATGCCTGGGTTGCTTCACTCAGCATAAGGTTCTCAAGATTCATCCATGTTATCACGTGTGTTTGTAGTGTATTTGTTCTTAAAGCCGAGTAGTATTCCATTGTATGTATATACCACATTTTATTGATCCACTCATCTGTTGATTGGCATTTGGGTTGATTCCAACTTTTGGCGATAGTGAACAATGCTGCTATGAACATTGGTGTACATGTATCAGTTTGTGTCCTTGTTTTCAGTCCTGCTGGGTATATACCAAGCAGTGGTATTGCTGGGTCATATGGCAAATCTATGGTTAGTTTTTTGAGAAACTGCCAAACTGTCCTCCAGAATGGTTGGATCCTTCTGCATTCCCACCAGCAGTGGATGAGTGTTCCCATTTCTTCACATCCTCTCCAGCATTTGTATTCTTCTGTTTTTTCATAACTGCCAATCTTATGGGAGTAAGATGGTATCTCATTGTAGTTTTGATTTGCATTTCCCTGATAGCTAGAGATTTGGAGCATTTTTTCATGTGCTTTTTAGCCATTTGTATTTCTTCTTTGGAGAAGTGTCTGTTTAAATCTTTTTCCCATTTTTTAAATGGGTTGTTTATCATTTTATTTTCAAGATATAGGAGTTCTTTATATATGCAAGTTATAAGTCTCTTATCAGATATATGGTTGCCAAATATTTTCTCCCATTGTGTGGGTTCCCTTTTTACTTTCTTGACAAACTCCTTTGAGGTGCAGAAGGCTTTCATTTTGAGGAAGTCCCATTTACCTATTTGTTCTTTTGCTGCTCGTGCTTTTGGTGTGATATTAATGAAGCCATTTCCTATTACAAGGTCCTGTAGATGTTTCCCTACACTTCTTTCCAAGGTCTTTATGGTCTTGGCTCTTATATTTAGGTCTTTGATCCATCTTGAGTTGATCTTTGTATAAGGTGTGAGATGGTAATCCTCTTTCATTCTTCTACATATGGATATCTAGTTCTCCAGGCACCATTTGTTGAATAGGCCATTCTCTCCCAGTTGAGAGGGTTTGGTGGCTTTATCGAATATTATATGGCTATATATATGAGGTTCTATATCAGAACTTTCAATTCAATTCCATTGGTCTGTGTGTCTGTCCTTATGCCAATACCATGCTGTTTTCACTACTGTAGCTTTGTAGTATGTTTTGAAGTCAGGTAGTGTGATTCCTCCAATTTTGTTTTCCTTTTTCAATATGTCTTTGGCTATTTGGGGCCTCTTTCCTTTCCAAATAAATTTCATAGTTAGTTTTTCTAGTTCCTTGAAGGCTTTGTTGATTTTTATTGGGATTGCATTGAATGTGTAGATCAGTTTTGGTAGGATAGACATCTTAATAATATTTAGTCTTCCTATCCATGAACAAGAATATTCTTCCATTTATTTAGGTCTTCTTTGATTTCCTTGAACAGTCTTGTATAGTTCTCAGTGTATAATTTTTTTACATCTTTAGTTAAATTTATTCCTAAATATTTGATGATTATATTCACTATTGTAAATGGTATTTGTTTCTTGATTTCCTCCTGATCTTGCTCATTATTGGTGTACAGAAATGCTACTGATTTTTGTGCATTGATCTTATAACCTGCGACTTTATTAAACTCATTTATGAGTACTAGAAGCTTTGTTGTAGATCTCTCAGGGTTTTCTATGTATAGGATCATGTCATCTGCAAATAATGAAATTTTGATTTCTTGCTTTCCAATTTGAATGCCTTTTATATCTGGTTCTTGCCTCAGTGCTCGAACAAGTACCTTAGAGCAATGTTAAATAGAAGGGGAGACAATGGGCATCCTTGTCTTGTTCCTGACTTTAGAGGGAAGGATTTTAGGATTTCTCCATTGTAAACAATGTTGCTGTAGGTTTTTCATATATGCTCTTTATCATGTTCAGAAAATTTCCTTGTCTTCTGATCTTTTGGAGTGTTTTTATCAAGAAAGGGTGCTGTATTTTGTCAAATGCTTTTTCTGCATCTATAGATATAATCATGTGATTTTTTTCCTTCAATCTGTTTATATGGTGTATTATATTGATTGATTTTCTTACATCGAACCATCCTTGCATACCTGGAATGAATCCCACTTGGTCATGGTGTATAATTCATTTAATGTGTTGTTGAATACGATTAGCAAGTATTTTGTTAAGTATTTTTGCATCTAGGTTCATTAGAGAAATTGGTCTGTAATTTTCCTTTCTTGTGGTGTCTTTCTTGGCTTTGGTACTAGGGTAATGTTGGCATCATAGAAGGTTTGGCAATGTTCCTTCTGTTTTGATTTTTTGGAAGAGTTTCTGCAAGACTGGCGTTAGTTCTTTCTGGAATGTTTTGTAGAATTCACTTGTGAAGCAGTCTGGCCCTGGGCTCTTCTTAGTTGGGAGGTTTTTGTTTTTGTTTTTGTTTTTTTTAAAGATTTATTTATTTATTTAATTTTCCTCCCTCCCCTGGTTGTCTGTTCTTGGTGTCTATTTGCTGTGTCTTGTTTCTTTGTCCACTTCTGTTGTCGTCAGCGGCACGGGAAGTGTGGGCGGCGCCATTCCTGGGCAGGCTGCACTTAATGACGGATTCTATCTCTTTACTTGTGATTGGTTTGTTGAGATCATCAATTTCTTCATTCATCACTATGGGCTGCTTATGTGTTTCTAGGAATTTGTCCATTTCCTCTGAATTGTCATTTTCGTTGGAATGTAGTTTTTCAAAGTATCCTCTTATGATAGTCTTTATTTCTGTGGGGTCAGTGGTGATATCTCCTTTCTCATTTCTTATTTTGTGTATTTGCATCTTCTCTCTTTTTCTCTGTTAGTCTCGCAAAAGGTTTGTCAATTTTGTTGATCTTCTCAAAAAACCAGCTCTTGGTCTTGTTTATCTTTCCAAGTGCTTTCTTATTTTCTATTTCATTTAGTTCTGCTCTTATCTTTGTTATTTCCTTCCTTCTTATTCCTGTGGGATTACTTTGGTTTTTTTTTTTTCTAATTCCTCCAAATGTGCAGTTAGTTCTTCAATTTTTGCTCTTTCCTCTTTTTTGATATATGAATTAATGGCTATAAATTTCCTTCTCAGTACTGCTTTTGCTGCATCCCATAAATTTTGGTATGTTGTGCTATCATTATCATTTGTTTCAAGATAGTCGTTGATTTCTTTTGAGATTTCCTCTTTGACCCACTGTTTTTCTAAGAGTGTGCTGTTTAACTTTCAAATCATGGTGTGAAATCTGGGCCTCTGACCCTTGCAAATTTCCAGCTTCACTCCACTCTGGTCAGAGATATTATTTTGTATGGTTTCGATCTTTCTGGATTCATTAAGCCTTTCTTTGTGGCCTAGCATATGGTCTATCTTGGAGAATGATCCATGTGCACTTGAGAAAAACGTATATCCTGCTGTGTTTGGGTGTAAAGATCTTTATATGTCTATTAGATCCAGCTCCTCTAATATACTGTTCAAATGTTTTGTTTCTTTAGTGATTCTCTTTTGAGATGTTCTGTCCAGAGTTGATAGTGGTGTATTAAAATCCCCCACTATAATTGTAGATGCATCTATTCTTTCACTTAGTTTTTCCAAGGGCTGTTCTTCTAATCCACCCACATCCTCAGGCTCTTCTGTAGAGCACAGATTGTGCAGTCACGGTGACTGAGGTTGAAACCCACGGCAGGAGTGGGTTACAGCCTGTGTCAGTAACCCTGAACCTCAGGTTTATTGAGCACAAAGGAAGCCAGTGACTCCATCTCAGGAGCGTGTGTTGTATTGGGGGTTAAAGAAGGGGAGCTGAAGGCTCCTTAAGAGTCTCAGTGGGGAGCACCCCACTGAGCATGCCAGGGACAAGGCCCTGCTCAGGAACAGGAATGGGTGAGAGTGGTGCACGTGAGCCCATATCGGAGGCTGGGATTTCTCTCCTAGAGCTGGAGGACTTGATGCTGGGGCTGCCTACTTGCCCACCAATGGGGGCAAAGGTAGGGAGGGCTGGAAGGGCTCCTTATCTGTGTGAGTGCCCCCAACACTCAGCGCTGGTGGTCTTCCCTCCTCCACCCTTAGCTCCTCCTGCCCCTCTCACATCCCGCTGGCATTTGTGAGACATTCGGTGGAGTTCAGGTGCCCAGGGTCCTCTCCGTGAGGGCACTTGGGAGGAAATAGGAGAAGCACTTGCACGGCTCACCTGCTTTCTTTCCTGCTGAGACTCACAAGGCTGTGCCCACCTCCAGGTCTGTCCCTTGAGGGCACGTCTCTCCATGTCCTACATGAACACACGCTTATGCACTTCCACTTCCAACCAGACAGGTGCCATGTGGAAACTGAGACCAGAGGCATGCAGGAATGATCTAGGTGCTATGAGGTACGCAGACCACCAAGGGTAACAGGGTGACTTACTTCTAGGAAGGGTTACACCCTTCCTCCTGGTTTGCTTTCAGAATGAGGACGCCTTGAAGACTGGGTCCACTGCTCAGTATTTTCCCTTATGAGGCAGTTTTCCTTTTGACATCCCTGCATGGCCCAGTGCAAACATGCCATCATAGCAGTGGACCATGGGGCTGGGGTTGGAGGAGGAGAGGACCCCAGGGGTGTGAGCAGGGGTAACTGAGGAAAACTGGAAGCAGCTCTGCTGCTGGGCAGTGCCTCCCGTTCTTCTCACCCTGCCCATGGACTCATACATGGGGACAGGGAGAGATGCCAAGCTGATTTGCAAGGAGATTCCTCAAGGATACAGGGGCCTGCATGACTGGTGCCATCCCCAGGACAGCCTTGAACTGGCAGGCCTGGTTCAGAGGGGCTCTGAGCTTCTAGAACCAGGATGAACCCCTCCCTAGAGAGGAAGTGGCTCCAGGAGGGAGGCCTCAGTCTCCTTTTCTGTCTATTGGGGTGTTTACAGTGGGTGACCCTCTAAGGATCCACAGACCAGGGAGCTGTCCATTCACCCTGGCCCTCCTTCAATGTCCTACTGCTCTTCCAAGGGCCTAGGAGAGCTGCTTCCTTGAGGATATTCAAGCAAGCTGTGTGCTCACCCCTGTGGGTAGCCTCCTAGGAGCTGCAGCGCTGATGCTGGCCAGCAGGGGGCACGCAGCCACAGCTCCAGCTGTGCCCACTGCGCCTGCGGCAGCCTCCGGAAACTGGGAAGCATCATCCAAAGGCCTTTCTGGCCATCACCTGTCTCACACACAACATGCACCTCCTATCATTAGCAGCCATCTCCACAATCTGAGCTGGGCTGAGGCTGGTAAAGGGCCTCTGAGAACATCTCAGTTATTCATACAGTGACTGTTCCAGGAGCACTCACCCTGCACCAAGCTTTGTGTTCAGTCCTGGATGTGGAGTGAAAAGAATTCCTGTGGCCCCTGCCCAACAGGATCTCTACATCTGGAAGGGGAGGTGGACCAAAGCATGAGGGCAAACACAGGTTCAAGGAAAGAGCAAGTGGTATAGAGGAAACTACACAGGGTACTGCGAGGAGGGATATGGCACCATCAAGTGCAGGGGTGGCCCAAAGGACACATTGAGGTGACACTTGCACTGTGATTAGAACAATGAGAGGAGCCAGCTCTGTAAATGTGTGGTAAGAGGGTGCCTGGGAGAAGGCACAGCAGGGGAAGAAGCAGTGGCAGAGGGATGGTAGCAGTTTGATATGGACATGAATTCTAAAAATAGATATTGGATTATGTTTTTAATCTGGTCTGCCCCTGGGTATGATTGAGTTATGACTGGGGCTTTGATTGTGATTCATCCACATCATTAGGCCTTTGAGTCTGCACCACTTGGTGGATGGGGACTCACAGATAAAAGGCATGGCAAAGGTCAGAGTTGAGGGGTTTTGATGTTTGAGTTTTGCTGTTGGAGTTTGATTTTGAGGCTTTAAGCTGGAGCCCCAGGAAGTAAGCTCACAGAGGAAAGAGGAATAAGATGCTGGAGGGGAGGAACCCAGGAAGCCCAAACCCTCACAGACATCAGCAGCAATCTTGCTCCATTATGAGAGAATAGACTTTGGTAAGGGAAGTAACTTATGCTTTGTGGCCTGGTACCTGTAAGCTCCTACCCAAAATAAATACCCTTTATAAAAACCAACCATTTCCTGGTATTTTGTGTCAGCAATCCTTTGGCTGACTAATACAGGGACCTTGGCCAGAGGAGGCTAAGAAGGCCACTGCTGATGGCAGAGCCTCACCTGAGGCTTACCTGGGAGAGCAGGTGCTTCCCAGCTCTGCTGTGTTGATCAGCAAGATTCACATTGGGATGGTGTGCAGAGAGGGAGACTTCACTCACAAGGGAGAGTGGTGAAGACAGAAAAGCACTTTGTGTATGTGGTCAGGGGGCATCCTCATTTAGCCATTTTGTTGAGAAGTGTGTCCCAAGGTCAGGACTCTCTCCAAGGGGGGTCCTTGGGGCTGTTTGTACCTGGAAGTAAAGGTGTCAGGGAATCAGGGCACAGGCAGGACAGCACAGATGTTGAGAGGACACAGTTGCCTCTGACCTTCAATATAATGGGAAGCCTCTGGAAGGATTTCTGGCCCAGCAGCAATATCTGACTTTCATCTCATTTCAACCACATCAAGATACAGACTGAGACAGCAATCCAGGAGTGAAGGTGAGTTTATGAAGATCCCACAGCCCTACCCAGGGCTGTTTTGAGTTATATTCGATGTTCCCTCCATCACCTTCCTGTTTATTCCATGTCTATATCTGTGAATTCAATCTGTTACACAGACGATGGGGTTTGCACTGTTCGCCCCACATTGACTTGACCATGTGCCCAGGATGCAGATGCTAGAATGATTCCCAGTGTATTGGGCAGGAGAGTTGGGAAGCCTCAGAAACTAGTGTGGTGTCACAAAACTGAAAAGAAAAGGGAGCCAGGTCTGCACCCAGGTGCGTCTTCTCCTAGCCGGGGCCCGAGCTGAACACAGGCCTTCCAGGAAGCTGTGGGGAGGGACGTGTGGGCAGAACTTTGACCAGTTAACACGATGATCTGGGTGAGGGGGATAGACAGACTGACATGCAGAGGGATTTTGTGGAGTTTTTAGTGCTGAGAGGGCCCTGGGAAGGGGACCAAAGGAGGTGACCTCACTGCCTTTGTCACAGACCCAACAGAACTTGGAACCCTGGTAACCAGGCCCCCAGATTCCAGAGGCAGCCCCTTCCCAGCTCACTTGGCAGGAGACACTTGAGAGAGCAGGATGTTCTCCTGCTGCGTTCGCAGACCCCGAGGCTCAGGCCTCAACCAAAGTAGGAATGAGTCCTCTTCCCGGGGCTTTTGAAGTTGGCTCAGGCCTCAGCCACAAAGCCCCAGGGCACTGACCAGGAGGTCCCCAGAGGTAACATGGGGTGACCTAGGAACAGCCAACTGAGCACCTGCCACTACTGAGCTCCTGCTTTGGCAGCCCCATGTCCCATCATCCACCCAGTGTGGGGGAGGCATAAGCAAGGGCCACCCTGAGAAGCAGCAGGCCATCAAGGATGGGAACCCAGAAGGTCCTTCCCTGTCACCTGCCAGGCCATGGCTGGAAGGGTGGGAAGGTGTGTCTTGGGGGTGGCTCTCATGTGGACCAGTGTTAATCCTGAGCCCTGAACTGTCATCTCCTCTCCAATGGGGCTGCAGGGAAAGGGTGACCCCCATTTGGGCCTGACCTGGATCCTGGCTCCAAAGAAGTGCTGCATTCCCTGTGGTTTGGGGAAGGCCTCTCACTGACCCTCTTGTCCCACCTGCTGGGCACTGTGTTTGCAGAACTTCATGCAGATGGTAGGGGAACAGCTGGAGGAGGGGCTCGTCTACGCCGTCTACATAGAGAAGGTGCAGATCCGTCGAGGCCCTGGCCAGGGCCAGCGCTGGTACCAGGTGGGAGTAGGGATCAATGGGGTATGAAACAGCAGGGTGGGGGGGTCCCCAGAGCCTATCTCCCATCTGGCATTCCCCACTTTCTCTCCCAGGGCTTTCTCCCCTGGTGTGCCCAATATTCCACTTCCCAAGGAACCTGGGTCCCCACAACTCTCCATGGACCAGGGGGAGGTCACCTCAAAAGTTTAAGAACCTCAGAAAGGAGGCCTTAGCAGGGATTTCCCTTCAGGGTGGGCTGCAGGGTGGGCCCACATCAGATCTGTGTGCGTTTGGCTGCTGTATTTCTGTTTCCACTCCTTGGCCCCATGTCCCTGGGCAGCAGTCTTCATGACTGTCCTCCCACACCTGCCCCAAGCCACACAGCTCCTCTCCTTAGGAGGGTTCTTGCCATCTCCCATGACCATCCTCTTGCCCTTCTCAGGTCAGGAGCTGAGGCCTGACTTGGCTGCCAATATTCCAGAAGCGAGGAGGCTTAGAGCAGCGGTTTGGCCTTCAGTGCTGCTGGACCTGGAACATTCCTTTCCTTTTCCCCTTTCAGCACTGGTGCCCTGTGCACCAACCATGGGTCCTAAGCAATATTCCCTCCCCCCACCCCAGTAGAGGCTCTGTGGAATGGGCTGTGTGGGCAGAGGACACAGAGACAGCCCTTTCACCAGCAAGCAACACAGAAACTGCCTAAGGCTGGAGCAGTTCCATCACCATTGGCTGTCTCTGTGGGTGGCAGCATCCCTACAGCCCGTATGGAACTGTCTCTTTGCATTTTCCTTTAGTTTCCTGGTCTTAGTTCTGGGTGGAAAATGGCATCATGTTGTGGCTTTGGCCCCATGAGCAGTGGAGGAAGTCATTTACTGACCAGGTGGATCTGCCAGACCCTGAGGTGTCAGTTCAGCTCCTCGGTCCTGAAGTGGGGTGTCTCCCCCAGGGACACCCAGGCCCTTGTCCTTTGCCAGGTCTGGAGTCTCACCTTTCAATTACCTCCTCACCTCAAAATCAAAAGGAGGCCGAGGACCTTTCTCTGCTGGAGGCACGCACGTGACCCTGGCCTCAAGGCACTGAGGGCTTGGACACAGCAGGACTGCCCAGAGCCACAGCCCCACCCGGGGGTCCCCAGCTCTGCCCCTCAGCACATGTGACTCTTCTTCCCACCCTAGAGGATGAATGTCTGGGCCCGCTCGAGGGAGGAGCACCGCATGGTGCGCATGGTCAAGGCAGGCCCATGGGAGAACCTGGCCGAGCACCTGGTGCCCGCCTTCCAGGAGGGGGACCTTGTCTTTGTCAAGACCTTCCTGGGGACATACCGCGTGTTCACCACCACCGAGCAGGTCCTGCACCTGTTGTTCAGAAGGTGAGTGCCCGCCCCGTCCCTGCTGCCTTGACTGCTCTGCCACCAACTTACTTGTGTTTCAGAAGTGTCATTTCACCCACCGGCCTCAGTTTCCTCCTTGGGCAGGAGGGGGGTCAGGGTACCTACCTGCAGGGTTGATTGTAAGGACTAAGAGTGAGGATGCATGGAAAGTGCTTCCCTGAGCCTGGCTCCCTGGGCAGGGAGGCTGGCGGGGCAGGGTTGTTCCTTAACAGGATTTTCCTCCTCCCAGTGAAGAGGCTCCCAGGCTCCCCCCCTTACTGACCCCGAGTTTCCTCTTTACTAAGGGAGTTTGAGGTCCCTTTTGGGCCTCTGACATTGGTGGCTAAGAGGAGGGACCAGTGTATCCTGTCAGAGGGGTCCAGGCCCACCCTATGCCTGAGAAGGTGCCACTTAGGGCACTTCTTCATCAAGTATATACATCAAGTGTCTACTAGGTACAGGCACTTCCTTAGGCAGCTTCACGCAGTGAACAAAGCCAGCCAAAGTCCCTGCCCTTCTGGGTTCCGTTGGAGTTGGGGCTGCAGGCTGCAACAGGTGTCACCTTAAGCAGGGGTACTCTCAAAGAGAGTCAGCTGTGACATGCCCACGTCTCCCCTAGATATGGACGGAGCCTCTGTGGCAGAGACAGGCAAGGAGGAGGCCTGGAAATGAGGAAGTGAGTGCACTTGGGGGGGGAGGGGCTCTCCTCTCCAGAGACCAGTGTTGGAGTTTGGGGGACAGGTGGCAGGGAAGGACTGGGCAGAGCACAAAGCCCCGCTCATCTTATGAGCTCCCTTGAGAGTAGAGTCCAGAGGGCTTCCCCCTCTACTTGGAAAGGCGTCAAGGGAAGCTGTGGGTGGGGTCCTGGGGCACTGGCTGCAGAGGACACTTGCCCAGCACAGCCCAATCACACCCCAGGAGCCCAAACACCACCTTGTGCAGACCCACAACAGGAGGTGGTGAGCAGCCAGCTCCAAAGCTGCCCTGACCTCACTCCTGTCTGCCTGCATGGATGGCAGGGTGGCTGCACTGCTGATGTTTGGGAGGGCAGTGTCAGTGGGAAGACGAGACACACACGGTGCATGTCAGAGGATGAGGTGGCTGTGCAGGGCAGAAGTTGCTTGGGGTGGGGGGAGGGCCACGAGGGCCCAGGAGAAGAGGACAGATCTTTTTCCCTTATCACTGACATATTGAAGAAGCTCCCACTGTGTGTCCATGCCTGGCTATGGAGAGACCAGTCAAAACCTCTCCTGTCCTTATGGACCTGATTTTCCAACAGGAGGGTCCCTGGGGCAGCGTGGAAGGAAAGGCCCGTGTCTGACTCTGCTGCCCTCTCCTGCCCTCAGCACCATCTCCTCACTGCTGGGCACCTGGATGGACCAGTATGCTGAGGATTTCACAGAACCTCTAGGCTTGCCCTGTCTCAAGCTGCTGGTGGGCTATGCCCAGGTGTATCTTCCTGGCTCTGCCCTGGAGTGCCAAGCCATAGCTCTACTGTCACGGAGGAGCCATCTGGAGCCCATTGAGGCAGAGCCAAAGGGTGAGGGCGCCTCAGGATGGGAGTATGTGAGCTTGTGGGGTGAGGACCAGGACTGGACCCATAGGCAGGGACTACCAGGGGTTGCCACCAGGTCAGGAACAAAGAAGAGCCCCAGAGAAGTCACCTGGAGACTGAAGTCTGGGAACAGTTTTGGGGGCTGGATCTTCCCCAGAAGGTAGTGGGAGCTTAAAATGAGAGCTTAAAGACACTTAAAGACATTTAGTATTTGGAACTTACCTCTTCTGCATCTCCTTTGTCAGCCCCAGAGCTGCAAATGCCTCCAGGACAACATCCACTGCCAGTTCTACCACCTGTGGCAGTCACAGGGGCACTTTCAGAGCCTGAGGAAGCTCCATCTCGACCTCTGCTGCCAGCTCCTGAGTTTCTCCCAGTGCTTGGACAAGAAATGGAGCATGAAGCATTATGTGATGTAGTACCAGCTCCGGAGCTGAAGGTGGCTCTAGCACCACAACTTCTACCCACAGTGCTAGGGCCTGTGACACCTGTGGAGGTACCATCAATGCTGACTCTGATGGTAGAGCCAGCTCCATCCTCAGATGTTGCACCTGCAGCCATGCTGGAAGAAGTCACATCACCATCTCTATCACCAGTTCCTGAACTGGAGGCACTCCCACCACCACCTCCAGTGTCACCTGCACGTTTCAAGTCAGTGCCCTTTATGGAACCACAGCCTCTTAACTTGGCTTCAGCAGCAATGGCTCTTGAGGGGGAGGCAAGTCTGGCACCACCACCAGAGCCAGTGCCAAGGCTCGACCCAGCACTGGGGCAGGCCACACCCCCGGAACCTTCCTGCACTTGTACTTTGCCTTTGGAAATCAGGCTGAGTGAGGAGAATGCTAACCTCCTGGCTTTCCCTCCAGAGCTGGTGGCACAGCAGCTGACCCGAATGGATGTGGTGAGCAGCTGGACATGATAGGGTGGGGCTGGGAGGCTCTTCCCTCTGGGAACTGCTGCCCACCTTACCAATCCTTGAATCAGAATCTTAGGATCTGGGTCCAAACCCTGGCTCCACTCCCAGAATTTCCACCTGGGCAAGTTTACTACTCCCTAAGCCCATGCTTCACTCCTCTGGAGAGTAGCTATTGGACAGTAACCATCTCTGCCTCATGCACTGACTGGGAACATGACATGAGAGCAAAGAAATAGAAAGCCTGAGGGGGCTTCATCATGGAGGCCTGAAGGAGCTCACTGTGGTGCAGCCAACCCCATGGTGTCCCACACAGTGCTGGTGCTCTCCATCACATTGACACTAGATAGGCCCTTATGTGTACTGGACCCTTAGGCAGGGACCCAAAGGCTTGGGTCCCCACAGGTACTGTGCACCTGACCACATGACATCCAAGCATGCATTATAATGAGGGTTGATGGTGCTACCTGGGCCTGTGGAAGTCTGAGGCACCTTGGGGGCTGGGGGCTGTGAGATGGACTTGAAAATGGAGCTCTCTCCTCTGCAGACCTTGGGGCTGAGGATTCTAGAGTGCTAGGTCCCCTCAGGGAACAATGAACACACCCTGTCCTCAGCCTGCCAAGCCCCACCTGAGACCACTGGACCCTTGCCTGGGGCATGAGGGCCTAGGGGATCTGAGCTGGGCATGGTTCCTGACATTCCCTCCTCCCCAGGATCTCTTCAAGAAGGTGGTGCCCTATCACTGCCTGGGCTCCATCTTGTCCCAGCAGAACAAAAAATGTAAGGAAGAAATGGCACCCACCGTCCATGCCACTATCACCCATTTCAACAGGGTGATAAACTGCATCATGTCCACCTGTGTCGGGAACCAGAGCATGAAGGACCCAGCCAGGGCCAGGGTGGTGGAGCATTGGATCGAGGTGGCCAGGGTATGTTCAGGGGGCTCTCTCTGGTGTCCTGAAACCCCACTTTATACTTATTGGCTCTCAGGACCACAGGCCCTCCCTGGCCTGTAGCACAGTCCTGCACTATCCTCCCTTCCCAACAAGGCTACCTCTTCAGGATGGGTGTGGGTGTCGTTCTGTGTCCATGACGTGCCTCAGGGCCTCCCTCAGTGTCTGGGAGTGGATATCAGCTGTGGGGGCTGAAGCTGGAGCAGGGGGACACTCAGACCCACTCTGATGGTGTATCTTTCTCCCTCCCAGGAGTGCCGAATCCTCAATAACCAATCGTCCTTCTATGCTGTCATCTCTGGTCTCCAGAGTTATCCATTCCTCTGTCTATTGAAGACATGGGAGGAAGTTTCCAGGTGGGCAGGCTTCTCTCTAGGGGACATAAGATTGGGCGAGGGACCTGGGGACATCGCCACTTAGGGAGCCTGGGAGGCAGCAGCTCCTGGGTAGGGTCAGGCAGATTGTGGCTCTAGGTCTCCATATCACCTGAGGTGAGCTGTTTTGCCTCAACACTGCTTCCCTCCTCCATCCCTTATGGAGTGGGTCCAAATGGGAGCATGTCAAGTGTTTGTTTCTCAGCAACACACTCTGTCCAAATGAAAAAAGCATGTGCAAAAAGAGCTGCTCATGGAAAGGGATGGGAGTCCCTGCGGTGCACACATGAGAGCTCAGCTCACTAGTCCACACTGTCCTGCAGTGCTCAGATTTACCCAGTTTCAACACCACCCACCCAGGCAGTCCGAGGCCCAAGCAGCTAAAAGAAGGTGGTTCAGCCCTTACTCCCTCCCCCCCACTCCCACCTTTTCCTTCCTTCTTGCCCTCCCCCAGGGACAGCTTCTGCCTCTTTCTGACTCTGTCAGAGATTTACTGGAAGGAGCACAACCTCTCCCATGGCAGTGGCAGATCATCAAGGTAAAGAGGAGGCTGGGGTCAGGGCTCAGGAGGTGGGGTGGTTAGTTTTTCACTGAAAGTTTCTGTGAAAACATCCAGCCTGGCCTATTCTGGAAGAAGATGAAGAAGGATATGTTTGGCTCATGGGCAGGGGGAGGGGATCATTGTAGGGCTCAGTGCTGTGTCCTCACAGCACGGATGAGAAAACGGGCTCAAGAGAGCAGTCCACATGCACAAGGTCATGCTGGGGACATTGTGCATGTGGTGGCCACAGATTTCCCACAGTCGACTATTCCCAGGTGCTCAAGACCCATGGGAAAATGGGTGAGGGGGAGAGGGCCTCACTGACCTCATTCTCCACCCTGGCAGAAGTCCATCTCTAAGTTCTCCACCCTGGAGACAAATCCCCAAATAGTCCAGAGGCAGCACCAGCAGCAAGACAGGGTGAGTGTGCCTGAGGCCAAAGGAGTTGGGGTGAGGTGGCCTCTAAATCAGGATGGGGGCCCTTCTCAAGCCTGTCCCTCCAGTCCACTGAGCCTAGAAAGCCTCCCTTCAATGTCCCTTCTCCTGACCTTAGGGTGGTGAGCTGTGGGAATCCTGGGGGCCTCCCTCCTTACAGCCAGTCAGAGCAAGAACCTTGAGGAGCTGACTCAGGGTGGCTGGAGGAGGGGAGGGGCACACATGGTTACTGAAGAAAAGTCAGTCCTGGGAGGTGGCTGCAGAGGAATTTGGGGTCTTTGGAGGCTTTAAGGGGAACTTATGGGTTACAGCAAAGTGTCCTAGAGGAAGGCTGGGTGGTCCCTGGAGTCTGAGACTGAGGAGTTTCCCAAGTGGGGTCTTGGGGGCACCTGAGAGCCTGTGCTCATCCCCACCCTATCCAATGCCACAGGGTGACATCCAAGGTGTGGTCCCATGCCTGAGAACTTTACTCACAAAATTTTTACTGTTGGAATATGCCATGCCAGAGTATCTGGATGTGAGTTGTTCGGGGGCCAGGGTAGGGTGGGAAAGGGGCCCTGAGGCTTGGGTGGACAGGTCCTTCTGTGAGCCCTGAGCTCTCAGCAGTGAGCACATCATGTCTCCTGGGAGCCTCACAGATGCCCTGGGAGCTGGGGTGCCATGAACTTCTTACAGAAGAGTAGATGGAGGCTGGTCCAAGGGGCCTTCTCTCCATTGGTTCATCACAACTTGGACTGGAAGGTCTCTCTGTCACCACTCCCAGTCCCCACTAAAGGAAGCGAGGGGCTTGCCTGAGTCCATCTGTGGTCTGGGCTGCCCAGTGCATGTTGAACCTGCAGTAGTAAAGCATGACAGGGGCAGAGGGGCAATGGGCTTGGCAATGGCTAGGAGCCGCTTTATGATGAATGCAAATTCTCTGCCTTCCAGGGAAGGAAGATCAATTTTGAAAAAAAAAAGGAAGGTGAGTAGCTGTGGCCATCACTACAGGGGTGGGGCTGGGGTGGGGTCAGGGTGATAAACAGAGACCCTCCTGGGCAGGACCTCCCAGGGCTGCTCATAGCTTCCTCTGAAATTGAGGGGGATAGTGGGTGGGGTTGTGCATGGGATGAAGAACAACTTCTAGGAGGATGAGCTGTGTGAAGTCAGCCCTGAGGGCAGGCAGAGCCTGGAAGGGAGTGAAGAGGTGGGGGATCCACAGGACTAAAACCAGCCCCTGGACCCCGTCCCACCCAGCAAGCCCACCCAGGTTTTGATGATACATCTTCCTTTCCTTGGCCCCAGGAATACCAGATGGTGGAGGAGCTCCAGCAGCTCCAGGTGGGCTGCTGCTATGAGGCCTTTGTGCCACATGAATCATTTGGAGCCTGGTTTGCGGCCATGGAGCAGCTCAGCGAGAAGGACCAGTGAGGCCAGGACAGAACCAGGCCATAGTAGGAGCGGGATGGTCCTGGTGGCTCCTGGGTCATCATAAGACCTGGTAACTGAAGACATCTGGGGCATGTAAATGACAGTTGCTGTGTGGGCACTGGGAGGGATACATGAGGTGTGGCTCTGGGAAGCTCACAGCTGCCACTCTGTGCTGTAACTAGCACCTGTCTCAGGAGCTAGAGCCCCCATACCAGTTGGCCAGTAAGAGATTGAAAGCCAAACACCTACCAGAAGGCATCAAGCTTTAAGCAAAAAGAGATTTCCCTGTCCTGGGCGTTAAGTGTGGGTTGTCTTTGGACTCAGGGAACCATCAGGCTAAGCGTGGGCTTGGGAAGACTGATGATTTAGCCATAGCATCTCAGCTCTATACCAAAACAACCCTGTGACTGGGGCAAGTTGCCCCATCTCTGGGCCTGTTTCCTATTCTGTGAAATGGGATGATGCTGCATGATCTCTGAGGTAGTCAGAGCATTTAGCAGGGTGCAGTGGGAGCTGTGTAGGGATTTGTTTGCATCCTGGGGGAAGCCCCCAAAGTAAGTTGACCCTCATTTCCATGTCCCTGAATTCAGTGGTGTCAGCACCATCCACTCCAGTGTCCAGCACAGGTGGAGCCAAGGCTTCAGCAGCAGGGAAGCAGCTGACTTGTGTCCTATACATACAGCTGATGCCTCCAGTTCTAAGGTAAAATCCACCTGGACCATGTCTCAGATTCCAAAGATGGCCAGGAATTTAAAGAGAATGCCCACCTCCTCTCTGTGTTGGCCTTTCCCTCACCCTACCTTCCCTGTGCCTGCTTGCCACCCTCATCCACAAAGGTCTTGATGATTGTTGACTGCTAAAGAACTTCTAGAACTGACAGGAGCTTCTAGAGCAGCCCCGGGCTGCCCTGAGCTCCCAGACCTTCTGCTTATCTTTGTATTCCCCATCACAGAACTCGTCCGTAGTCACATCAGCATCTGGAGGAATGCCTTCTTCATCTCCCTCCATCCAACCCAGGGCCATGCAGACCAACCACATGCATGGTTACTCACGCGTGCTCTATAAATGGCAAGGGGGGCCCTGCGGCATTGTCCGTGTCAGCCTGTATGAGGACAACGTCAAGTAGAAGAGTATCCTGGTGAGCTGGGCATGTGGAAATCCCCTGGGGCCCCTCAGTGGTTCAGGCAGTTGACACATAAGGAAGGACATGTTCCCTCCCTGCCTTCATGGAGCAGACTTCCTGGTGGATGGTGAAAGACAGACAACCACCTGCAGAAGCAGGAAGAGTGTGAGTTCAATGGCAGTCAGGGCTAATAATAGTGGACATAGGGGCTGAGACTGGCACATGGAGTGAGCACAGCCTGGGAAGAGCTTGCTGAGGTGGCCCAAGAGAGTATCAGGGAGGGGACAGCCCACCAGGCACAAGGAAGACATGTGCTGGGCAGTCCCTGGATCAGCCAGGAGCCCAGGGCCTGAAGGAACAGGAACCAAGGGGAAGAGGTGGGTCCAAAGAGGTGTGGGCCACATCAGGCCCTGTGACTGCTAGACAGAGCTTGACTTTCTCATGGGGGGAGACAGAGCCACTGAAGGGTCAGAGGAGAACAGGGATAGCAGGTGACTTTTGGTCTTAAAGTGGAGGTTGAGCTGATGCATGCAGATACCAGCCAGTTAGGGCTGCTGCTGTGACCAGCATGGACAACAGGGTCTGCCCCAGGACAGTGGCCATGAAGGTGTGAGCAGGGGTAGATGCTGGATGGGATGTGCATATGGAGCCACGCATGGCCCCCTGCACAGAGACTGGGCCTAGGAGCCTTGTTCCATAACCACCCTGGGTGCTCCTCTCTTGTGGCCAGGAGCAGGGGTAGTTTCACTAAGCTCTCACTTGTCTGACCCATGTCCTGATCTTGCCTCCAGATTGGCCCTCATTTCAAGGTAACTGCATTCTAGACCTTGCTGACCACAATTGCATCCTGGAGCCCACGGAAGTCCTGCTGACCTGTAGCGTATCATCCAGCCCCTCCTCCTCTCTGACACTTGGGCTCACACTGGATGTGTGCTTTTCCTGGGTGTTCACTGCTACCTGGAGGAGTCCTGGAGGGTCAGGGGCAGGGCAGGGGAACACCATCTCCCATGACTGGGAGGCAGGAAGTGAGAGCGTGAGGGCCAGATTTCACTCCTCAGTTCCCACAGTCTGTTGCATGGTCACTCTTTGGCCCCTGAGTTCTTGGCCTCATTCCATGATCTCTTGTGGGTCCAAGGGAAGATCATGTGGCCCCTATAGACCCCACCCTGAATAGACTTGGCCCATAGGATTTCTGGCAACTGCACTGTGAGGGATCAGGCTCCAGGACTCAGGCCCTGAGAGTCTGTCCCTGATCCAACACAGGTGACCAGCCAAGATAGGGCTCTAGCCGGGATCAGCAAGGCCCTGGAAGAACACAACCTGCATCAAGACAAGCCAGAAGACTACAAGCTGGTGCAAATCATATCAGACAATCGAAGTAAGTCAGGAGGAGTGTTGGAGAGGGTGGTGTTGGAGGGGGTAGGCATGAGCCCTGTCCACAGCCTAAAGATCCGAGGCACACTGGTTCCAGTATACCTGACAGCAGGGTGAGAAGGCACCCTGTCCAAAAACAAGGTGCCGATGGCAGCCCACAGGGCCCACAGCACCATCTCCCTACCTGCTCTATCTCCCTTGTGTACCCTTCCCTGGATGTGACCCAGGCATTGGGAACCTAGATCAAAGCTAACACCATGAGGTTCCCAAAGAAAGGGCTTTTCACAAGATGGTGAAGAAGAGGGGCTCAACTTGAAGGGTGTTCTGTGATACTGCACCTCCAAAAGCACCATGACTGATGGACACAAGTGCCAAATATGCACAGACCATCTTGTTATGATAGTGAAAACTAGACAAAGTCTCCTCGATCCCCTTTGGAGGCTTGAGGGAGCCCCCTCAGTATTCTAGGAAGTGGGGAAGTGAAAGAATCCAGAATAGCACTGACCCAGAGCCAGACTTCCTGACTCTGAGCCCTTAGATCAGTTAATCACACTCCTGGGCCTGCTCCTTATCCCCATAGGGGAGAGAAAATTCAGCACTGAATGCACACATAGCATGCCTGTGCACAGTAAGGGTAACTTATTCTCAGTGAGCTGATCCTCCTCTCCCAGCCATTAACCCAGGCAAAGTAAAATAACTCCCACCTTTCCTAGAAGGAGGTTCAAAATCCTCTCCCATCTTTCAAATGAGAAATTGCAGCTGGGAGGTGTGAAATAGGGCAGAAGGACCTGTCCTACAGAACAGGAAGACTGAGGACTGGAGCAATTAAAACAGGAGATGAGTAGCCATGTCACTGAAGCCAGAGCAGTCACTCCAGTCTGGTGTTTCTTTCTAGCTTGTTCTAGGCCAAGAAGACAGATGGAAAATATGGTCAAAGTCTAAATACTTTAGGATCCCGCTTGGAAGGCCTGGCTCAGGTGGTCTTTGCTGGGCCTTAGTGGTCTTGTCCTGGGTAGTGCTGGATGTGGTGTATGTGCACTGGGTTCTAGAAAGTCAATTTCAGCCCCTAGATCCTGAGCAGTGAAGCTGGCAGGGCATGGTGGTGAGAGTACATGACCTCATGGCAGCTCCATTCTGAGGATGGCAGTTAGAGTCAGAGTCACTCTTTAAATAAGTGTCCTTCATTGTTAGCTGCACCTCTGCAGAGTCTTTCCTTCAGGCAGGTGTCACTCCCAGGGCTCCTTTATGGTCCTGGAGTTGGAAGAGGGAATTGAGGTCCCTGGCTGGGGCCTTCTCTCATGTGGGCACAAGTGTTGGGGTGTCCTGGGGTCCTCCAGGGCACAGCTGACCCCCTTCTATCCCACCCCCCAGTGCTGCAGATCCCACACAGTGCAAAAGTTTACTACACTATGGATCCCTCAGCCCACCACCATTATCTTCTCCTGAAGCAAAACACACCTGTGGATGCCAAGGTGAAGGACAGAGCTATCTCAGCCCTTCTGGGGAGTATGCAGAAGGGACCCAAGTTCCAAAAGGGGAAATTCTAAATGGCCCTGATGCCTGCCAGCTCAGGGTTCCCCTTCCCAGGTCTGCCTGGCCAAGTAGTTTTGCTCACCCCAACCTCAGTGGGCCAGGCCAGGCAGACACTTCCCTGATATATGTCCCTGATATATGTCTGAAATAACCCACTTTCTCTATAAATAAAAAAGAGTTTCTAGCTCTCTTTATTGAACAGGCCTGTAAGTAAAGAAAATCTGGTAGCAAAATCCTCCTCTCGTGTGCAGATTTTGGTCTCTAAATGTTATTTTCCATGAAAAGAGAAGAGGGCACCTGGGAGGTTGTGTGAGTCCAGGTCTTGGACAGGAAGTGCATGAGAGGTCCCTGACAGTCCTTGCATCCTGGAGAGCAAGGAATGGACCCAAACCCACAGGACAGGTTTTCAAACATGAAAGGAGACAACTGCAGGGTCTTATGGTCAAATATGGAAGAATTGGTATTATAATAGCCAGAAAGTACAAACAACTCCAATGGCCATAAATGATGAAGGCTTACAGAGAATGTAGTTTATGCATCAAATGGAATATTCTCAGCCATAAGACATAATGAAGTAGAGACACATGCAGGAATGAGAGGGGCCTGAAGAACATAATGGTAAGTGAAAGAAGCTGGACACTAGTGGCCAGTTACAGGATTCCATTGGTATGAGGTTCCACACTGGGCAAATCCACACAGAGAAGATAGATTAGTGGTTGCTAGGGGTTGAGTTGAGAGTCGTAGGGGGGAAGTTAGTGCTATTGGGTCCAAGATTTCATTTGAAATTGATGAAACTTTTCTACAATTAGGTAGTCGTTATGGTTTTACAACCTTCTGAATATACTAAATACTCTGACAATGGCACTTTAAAAGGCTAAAGTTATGGTATGTTAATTATTTTTAAAGATTTCTTTTATTTATTTCTCTATTTCTCTCCCCTTCACCCTCCTCTCCTCTCTGTGGCCATTTGTTGTGTGTTTTGTGACTGCTTGCATTCTTGGCAGCACTGGGAATCTGTCTCTTTTTGTTGTGTCATCTTGCTGCGTCAGCTCTCCTTGTGTGCAGCCCCACTCGTGGGTGGGCTGCACTTTCTTTGCGTGGGGCAGCTCAATACAGGGTGCACTAATTGATCATGGGGTTCCCTATGTGGGGAACACCCCTGCATGGCATGGCACTCCTTGTGCAGCAGTGCTGCACGTGGTCCCGCTCACCACACAGGCCAGGAGGCCCTGGGTTGGAACCGTGGACCTCCCGTATAGTAGACAGACTCTCTATCAGTTGAGCCACATCCATTTCCCTGGTGTGTTAATTATATCTCAATAAGACTGAGGTAAAGTCCATACCAGAAGTCCATAATATAGTTTGCCCTGAGTGGGCCTGGACAGCTTGTGAAATAGACAAACACCTGCACATTCACTGCTGGTCTTAAGACAGGCTCAAGGGCTTTCAGAGACTAGAGGATTGGGGAGTGGCCAGGTGAGTGGCTCTGACCCTGGTTCTGATCTTTCCCCTGGACTGCATCTGTCCCCACAGTTTCTGTGTTGCTTGCTGGTGAAAGGGCTGTCCTGACTACCTCAAAACTAAATCTGTAGCTGTGGAACTACAGAGAAAATCCACGCACAATTCAGAAAAATGAAAGAAGGTACTCTCAGGCCCTAACATTACTAAAGCTCACACTGGCCCCTGATCTTCCCCTCTCCACTTCCCCTCACTCAGGCCTTTAGGCTCCCCTTGGGCTGAGAGGCCCCTGACCAGGCAGTTCCTTCCCTGCCTCTTCCTCTCCTCCAGCCTCCAGAACCCCAGGAGGCCACATCACCGCTGAGGAAATCCCTCCACACTGGGGGATCATGGCAGTAGCCTCAGTCAATCCCTCACCCCAGGTGTGACCCCCATCCAGTCTTCCTGGGATTTCTGCTCACCCACCCCCAGCCTCACAGAGCAGGCTGGCCTGTGCTTCAGTAGAATTTGTTCTGTCTCTCCTCAAACAGGGTGGTAATGATGAATTCATCCTTTCCTGTTGCACAAATCTGGGGCAAGTTTTGTTTTGACAACACCCAGTGTGTCTAGAGTCTTTGTCTATTCTGATAGGCTAGGATGAAATATGCTGATTACCACCCCAATACAAGAAAGTTTACACACACTCTCACATAGGACCATGGGAAATGGACAGAAAGGAGCCAACCTTGCCAAGAGCTCATTTTAAAGAAACCTCTGTCTTCTCAAGAAAACATTGCACTGTTGCTATCTTAATTTTCAAGCTACTGTAAACCTTTTTGTTCATTTGACCCATGAACCCTGTGTAAAATATTTGGATAGACCTTCACTTTGACACATTGCTTTTTTAAAAGCTGTTTCCAGAGAGCCCACTTACTCCTAGCAAATAACAAAGTCTACATTTTCTTTCCCATCTTACATGTGAAGAAATGTGAGGCCCAGGGAGTGAAAGAGACACATCAGAGTCTCAGCAGAGAGGAGAGGAGCTGCCATGGGAACGTGGGCTTCTAAGCCCCAAGCTCCATTTTCCTTCTACCACTGTAGAAATCCAGGAGTGTGGCTCCCAGGCAAGTGTGGCTAAATGAACCCAAATTTAATGTAGATGATTTCCGTTTTTACCATGCCTTCTTCTATCCCATGTTTAAAAAAGCAAAGCCATTTCAGGTCCATTGTGAGGCCAGGAAGAATGAAATAACCTAGTGGCCACATCAAGAAGTCACTGTTGGCAAGAAATATCAGGTGGGGGCATCAGGGAGCTAATTGGAATCAGGAGTCCCACCAAGGCAGCCCCTTGGCCTGCAGGGAAAAACCCTGATGGCATGGCCCTAGAGCTCCCTCTGCTAGCCAAAGCCCATCCAAGTTTTTCCTGCTCATGTCTGGGAGCCACCAAGGCATCCTGGGGGTGATGGGTGGTTGTTTGCAGAAGGGCCCCAGGAGAAAGGCCCTGTGTCCCTAAGAAGGGGAGGGAAGGTAACTTACATTGCAATGTAATTACATTGAAATGTAACATTTTTAAGCACCTAAAGGAAGGGTTTGTCTAATAAACAAGGCCTGAAAGCTGAAGGGATGTGGGAGCTGACCCAGAAGTAAGCTGAGAAAGTCAGTCCACAGAGAGAAAAGGCACAACGAGGCAGGGAGCAGAAAGTGGGGCCTGAGAGGAGCTGAGCTGGTGTCCATGGGAGTCAGAGAAAAAGAGAGCAGCCAGGCACCAGTCTCCTTGCCTCACTGTCATCTGCTCTATTCTTACCCCAGGGCTCCAAGAACTAGTTTGCCTGGGCCCCTGCTTCTTGAACCGAATTACTGAGCAACACAGAACTTGGCCAAGAGTGGGCGCCCACAGACTGTTTGAACCCATGTTCATAGGTGCATGTGATTTCCAAGTGATCTTACCTGTGCATCTCCCAAAAACCATTGCTGACAATAAGACAATGGTGGCTTCTGAGGTTCAGGAGCTGTGATTCAAGGGATGCCTGCATCCTGGAGGTTCCCAGGGTCTCTGCAAAACCCCTAGTGCCATGTCTAATCCTGGGCACAGGAGGAGTCAGCTTGGGACACAGAAGAACAGGTACTCCTGGCTCTCCACCGCCTGAGATTTAATCAGTTCCTTGAAATGTCATCACACTTGTCCTCATCCACTACGTCTGCCCTTGGCTGGATCCCTGGATAAAAGAGAAGTCGATAGCACTGAGATGAGCTTCCTCCTTGCTATGTGTCTTGCCTAATAAGATCTCAAACTTCCAGAGTCTCTGAATGTCAGTGCTGAAGGATCGCATTGTCTTCCATCCATCAGGCATAAGATGTGCCCTCTGGCACATCCTATGGAACAAAGCTCATTTGTCGCCTTTTCTAAGGAGTCTTCCCTGGCATTCCCCAGGCAGATGAATAGTTCCCTCCTCCAAGTTTCCATAGAACATTTCAGGCCCATTTATTATAATATTCATGCCCTTAAATCACAGCCAGCTCTTTTCCTCTTCTCACTCCTTCTTGTGGACTTCCAAGGGGTAGACATGCTTTATACATTCGAACCCCTCATAGCCCTTGTGTGCACAAGGCACATGCTGGGCACTGGGATTCAGTGCTGAGTGGGACTGGATCATGCCCTTGGGGAGCTCAGAAGCCATTGGGGAGAGGTGTTTAGGATGACTGCTGCAAGAACACCAAGTGAGGCCACTGATGGTGGCAGGGCCAGGTCTTGGGAGCCATCCTGCATCCAGGCAGATGTGCCTACATGGAGCTGGAGCTTGGTCAGGCTTGGCTGAAGGCAAATGTGGAGGCTTGGTGGTAGTGGTAGCCTTAGATCTTGTTTAGAGTAAATTGATCCAAGATAGTGGTAGGGAAGGGACTAGAACCAAGTGCTTCTGACTTCAGGTCTATTGGCCCCTCCACCATGATTGTTATCAGTAAGTGAAGTTATGGCTAAGCAACTCATCCATCATTGCCTCATTTCTTTTTTCCTTCCAGGGGCCCACCATGTTACAGCCCAGAGATGGGGAGAAAAATTGGAGAAGGTTCTTTCTCCATGGAGCTGACAGCTTAGAGATAGGCAGGCAGACCCTGCACAAGTCATCACAAAATATCGCAATACAGATACCAATCACTGAAACTTATTGGGAGTTTAGGATAAGTCAGGCACTAGCGTTAGAGTGCTTGAAATTCCTTCATCCTCAAAACAATTTGAAAGCCAGAGTGTATTGCCCTCTTTTAATATAAGTAAAGAAGCTGAAGTACAGAGAGATAAAGGAACTTGACCAAGGTCTCACCACTAAAAAGTGGTATGTTGAGGGTTTGAACACTCTGAGCACCAGTTTTCTAACTTTATAAAGGCAGGATTACAATGGTTAAGAAAGGACTAGTTTACCATCAGTGCTCAATAAAGATGCTGGAATTTCAATGCTCTGCAACGGTTGAAGTGGGCAGAGTCTTACCTCTGCCCTGCTCTTGGCTTCCGGGGCCCTTTCACGGGCTGCTCGAGGGATTTCAAAAAGTCAGACATTGAGTGAGTGTAGCTCAGTGGGTGACCACCTGATGCCCATGAAGAGGTCCTGGTTTCAATCCCAGGAACCTGCTGAAAAAAAAAACATTTGGTAAGTGTTGGGCTCTCTACATAAAAGGCAAATCCTAGGCCTCAGGGCCTGGCAGCTGGGTCCTCCTAACCAACGAAGTCCCTGCACCCCGACACCAGATGGCTCTCACCCCTCAGTCCTCTCCTGGGCCTCCCTGTTCCCATGATTGTGCTCCTGTAGCTCCCCACCTGGAGTGTGTTCCCACCCATCCTGGCTTCCCTCTGGAGGCTGCTATCTTGCTGAGCCCGCCTCATCCCTGAGAACCTGTGCTGCTGCTTCGTGCTCACACCCAGCCCAGTCTGACCATTGGCCATGGGGAGATATGGCTCAGTTCATGCCTTTTTGTCCTCCCAAGTTGGTGGCCAGGATCACAGATTACTCCTCTCCTACAAGCACTGAGACTTTGAAAGGAGCAGTAAGGAGGACCTTGTCAATGGAAGGCCACACTTACTTTCAGGGGAAATCTGTCCTGACAGTTAAGATCTCAGGCATTACAATGCCAACCTTCCTCAGAGACAGAAAGCTCTATCTTGTAGCCAGACCAAGTGCTTCTTAACAATTCAGTCCCCAAGGCTGCCTTCACACTATGGAGAGTACAGGACATTTCTTGAGTTTATTTTGTTTTCCCCAGGGCTGTGAAACCATCCTGACACTCCACCAGGTAAGCTGTCTCCTGAGGGACAAGCGCTGCCTGCCACCTGAACCTCCCATGCTACTGCTCCTCACATGGCAGGGAAAGCTGCTCTTGAGCATGGCCCTTCTCTCAGGCCAGACAGCCTGGCCTGGTCAAGGAGCCCTTCTCAGGGGTCAGAGTCAGGTCTCCAGGCTCATCAGCAAAACCCAGGGAGATTTGGACCCATGGCCCTATGTGGATGTGCTGGGCTGATGAGTCTGGCTCATTGATTAGGCTCTGCAGCAAAAGCCACCTCATCCGGGGCCTTGCAGAGACACAGGGTCCCAGGATGAGTCAGCACAGAGAGACCAGGGTAACACAGTGAGCCTCTGCCCAATCAAAGAGGCTGTGGTCAGAGCTACCCAGAAAGACTTTGGTGTGGCAGGAGGGCCTGGACAGGGTTGTCTGGGGAAATGAGGGGTCCCCAGGGATGTGAGATTAACCCACAGAGCTGGGCATCTGCTGCATTCCAGGACAGTGATGAAGACAGCCTAGATTGGTGGTGTGCCCACACTCTGACAACAGGCTACTGGGTGGGCTTCCAGGAGATGAGGGTGCCTACCCATGCAGTGTGGGCTGGGGCTGGACATTCTGGAGCCCCAAGGTAGCTAGAGGTGATGCCATGGATGGAGAGTTTGTGCTGAGCTCCACTAGGAGGGTGCCTGGCATGGGGCCTGTTACAGCAGCTGGGACTCAGGCAAATGGAGAGGGAGGACTCGGCCAGCAGATGGGTGCAGCCAGTTACCAGGACAAGGACACATGGTCTGGAGGCTCCCATGGCCTGCCTGTCTGGGTGCTCATTGTCCTGAGCTCATGGGGAGAAGGGCTCCCCAGCGCAGGTGTGGGAGAGCAAGGGCACAAAGATAGTGTACCTCGGCCACCTCAGTGTCCCTGCTGCCCAATCCCAGTATAGCATTAAACATGAAAAAATATCTGCTGATTAATTTAGGCGCCAGTATTCACCACTCAGGTTCCTCTCTCTGTGGCCTTTCATCAGGATGTGACAAAAGCTGACTAGCACAGAGTTGGTGTGATAATGTTCCACAGAGAGCATGACAACCTGTGCACTGAACCCCAAAATCCAGAGAGTGTGTCAGACAAGGCTTTACCTTCCCAGGATTGCTCTGGGGTTGCTTCATCTGACATGACTGCAGTGCCAGATGTTGCCATGTGGGACCCTTGTCTTTACTGAAATATTTGAAACAGATGTAAAAATAGCTGCAAAGACGAAAATATCCAAAGAACCCTTAAAACTCAATAATAGGAAAACATTGAAATTAGAAAACAGCAAAACAACTAAACAGACCCTTCAACAAAGAAGGTGTGTAGGTGGTAAATGTGTAAGAAAAGATGTTTAACACCATATATCACTAAGGGTTTGCAGATTAAAGCAGTTCAATTCCAATATATACTCCAGGCGATGGGGTGAAATCCAGAACTTCAACAACAAATGCTGGTGATGATGTGGTGATACATGAGTAATCATTCGTTGCTGGTAGGGATGCAAAATGGTTCAGTCACTTTGGAATACAGTTTGTAAGTTTCTTATAAAGCTGGGTAGAGGTTTACCATGGGACCCAGCATTCACACTCCAAGCTATTTCCTCAAAGAGTTGAAAATCATGTCCATGCCAAAACCTGCACAGGAATGTTTACAGTGGCTTTATTTATTACTGCCAAAAAGTGGAAGTGACCAAGATACCCAATCATAGTAAATGGATAAACAAACTACACAGCCCTACAATGGCATGTATTTTAGCATGAAAAAGATTGTTGCTATGGGGGAAGGAGGGTGGTAAGGGAGATGGGGGTATATGGGGACCTCATATTTTCTGAAAGTAATATTAAATAATAAAGACACACACACACACACAAAAGAAATGAGGTATCAAGCAACAAAAATCATGAAGGAAACTTCAAGGCCTGTTGCTAAATGCAAGTAATTGGTAGTTAGTGTGCAAAGGCTCAGTTCTGTGTGATTCCAACTACATGACCCTGTGGAAAAAGCAGAACTATAGAGACAGTAAAGAGATCAGTGGTTCCTGTGGTTTTGGGAGGCTGGGTGGGTGGGATGACTGGGGGAGCACAGTACATTATTAGGGCAGTACAATTATTCTGTAGGATCATGGATTGCTGGATACATGGCATGATGCATTTGTCAAAACCTGTAACTGTTCACATAAAGAGTGAACCCTCATGTGAACTATGGGTTTTGGTTACAAAAATTGTATCAATATTGGTCCATTTCTTGCAAGGAGAAGCCACATGTGTAGGAATGTATTCTCTCTCTATTTTTTCTAAAGCAGAAAAGTCTATAACTGTTCAGTCAAGAAATATTCCTCAGATCAGCTCTGTGCCAGATGTGGTGCCACGTGCTGAGAACACAGAGCTCAAGTTGAAGGTCAAGAAGGAGCAATCCATGGATGGTCCAGGACAGATGAACATATATTTATCCTTAGACTAGCAGAGAAAATGGTCACACAGGGCCTCACAACATAGAGGAAAAGGGCCAGGGCACATGCTCCATGAGTTTCAGACTTGAATCTCCAGTTTTCTCTGGTTCAGGTTGGGGATGTAATAGAATGATTGTTGATGAATGGGAGGAAGGAGGAATGTGGAAATCACATATACCTTGAGGATGGCATGTGTGCTGTGCAGGAACAGGCCATGAGGACACTGAATGCTACTCTAAGACTCATGGGCACTCACCTTGTCTCCCAAGGGAAAAGTGGACAGTGTTGCACAGAAGCATCCAGGTCAGGTTCCTGCTTTTCCCCGTGGGATCCTCGAAAGTTCTATGAAATGAATTTTCTCTAATTTGCCCACTTCTGGAAGAGTCCAACCATGAGCACCCTGCTGTGATGCAGACAGAATGCTGGCTAGACCCTCTGAAGCCACAAGTTCATTCCCAAGAGAGGAGCCACTGTGGATCTTGGACAAGTTCCTCCTTCCCACCCTGGGCCTCAGTCTCCCCTTCTGTGCATAGGTGCCTGTGGTGGTTCAGCTCATGTGAGGACTTAGCTAGCTTATGCTGTGCTGTTGTGCAGTCAAGAAAGCCCTGGCCTGCTTGTTAAGAGTATTTTGAGTATTTAAGCTATCACTTGATTGCATCTAGGGCTGGTTACATCTACAAATAACTGAAGAGATTGCCTTCAACCATGAGAGGAGTCCCACCCAATCAGTTGAACACAGGGGGAGGAGCAGGTGAACTCTGGGGATTTGAAGATCTGTGGTTTAAACTACAATGTTGGGAATGTTTTGGCAAATATTCAGGGGAGAATTACTGGTATAGGGTGTTGGATGTGGGGGTGCATACAAGACAGGGTGCACCTGGGGGAGGTTTCTATGGAATATGTAAGTATTCATCTTGTCATACTGTGTTGTACCATTGGGCAGCTCCCCAGACAATAAACTGGAAAATATTGAATTCCCATCCTGGATAGTCATGCAAAGTTCCCAAGTAGAGGGGCAAGAGTCCCCTGAGAACATAGGCAGTGACTACTAAAAGACAGACCAATATTTCAAGCCCTTGATATTATTGCAAGTAATGATGAAATTTGTTCTTCAAGAAGTGAGACTTAGTGGTTACCATAATGCCTGAGGAGAGATGGAGGGAAGCCTAGAATAGAGTCTTCATAGGGCATTATTGCAGTATTGGAATTGTTCTACATGATCTTGCAATAATGGATACAGGACATTTAAATAAATAATTAATTAATTTTCTTTCTTGTTTTTTTAAGTGATACATTAAAAAAATATGAGGTATCCATATACCCCCCACCCCACTCACCCCACTCCTCCCACATCAACAACCTCTTTCATCATCATGGCACATTCATTGCATTTGGTGAATACAGTTTGGAGCACTGATGCACCACATGGATAATGGTTTACATTGTAGTTTACAAATTTCATCAAAATTCATAAAAGTGTACAGTCCAAAATGTAAATCTTAATGTAAACCATGGGCCATGGTTAAAAGCAATGCTTCAATATTTGTACATCAATTGTAAAAAATGTACCATCGACATCTAAAATGTTTTAATGGGGGGAAGGGAAAATGGGAAGGGCGTTGGGTATATAAGAATCCCCTATACTCTATACATGACTTTTCTGTAGCTAAAAGCTTCTTTCAAGATAAAGTGAAAAAGTAAAAAGTCACTGGGGGACTATATGGAAGAAAATGTGACTGTACATATAAGATAAGAGATCTTACAGTGCTGAAAGACAGAATGTCTAAAAATATACACTTTTTATTATTTAAATTTCTTTTTATTTTTTAAACAAATTTTGGATTTTGTGTTATTTCTAAAACTCTCATTATTATTTCATTTTCTTATTCCTTTTATTTAGTTATTTTCTTGGCTTCATCTTTGGACAGGTTTTGGATCACAAAAGGATCACAGTTGTGGTAGGGCAGTGATGGTGGAATGCATGTGAGGGGGTTCACCTGGAGCATGGTGTTAAGGCATTTGAATGTGCTCAGGTGTTCAAGGGGCATTATCACAGTCTGTGGAGATCTAAACAATAACTGAAAGAACATCCAATTGCCACACTGGGAAATACTGCTACATTCTCTAATGGGACAGTAAGAACCCCTGAGACAGGGGTGGTGCTTGGTTAAGGAGGATGGACTACTGTGTCTTACCTTTGATAATGATGATTGTACTAAAGAACCTTTTCTTGTGAAATCGAAACTCAGTGTAGTATTATTTGTTATATAAAAGTTACCTCCTGAGGGCCTCTTTGTTGCTCAAATGTGGCCTCTCTGTAAGCCAGACTCAGCATACGAATGCACTACCTTCCCACAAGGTGGGACATGACTCCTGGGGGTGAGCCTCCCTGGCACCAATGGATCACTACCAAGCACCAATTAACAATGCAACTACAAAAAAGACCTTGACCAAAAGTGGGGAAAGGTAAAGACAAATGAGTTTATATCACTAAGAGACTTCAAAGTGAGTGATGGTAAATGAGGCAGGGGTACCTGTTGAGCTGTGCAGATTAACAGACAATTCAGGTGCCTGGTGTGGATGAATCTCAGTGGGCAAGAGTGGAATTAAGGAGAATATCTAGGAAGTGAGCACAGAGGTCCACAGGAGTGAGGATGAGGCCAATACTGGGAAGTGGTAATGGGCATGGACCGAGGAAGATAGACCAGGGAGAGATTCTGGTGGTGAAATCTGCAGAAAAAAATGAATGGCTGGATTTGGGAGTAAGAGGACAGAGGAGAAAAAGACGATGTTCCCAGGTTTCTTTCTTGGACAGCTGGCTACTTACTGGTGGCCCTCTTTGGCATGGAGGCACAAGAGAAGTATTTGAGGGACATTCAGGTGGTCATCTGATGCTAAATGTATGTAGAATGTTTAATAAGGGGGGTTGTAAATATGTGAACTGAGGTAGACTTGATGGTAAAACATTAAAATGAGTATAACTAACACTGCAGGTTTATAAATGTTGTGACTGAAAGGGGTCATCTCTGGAGCTTAATGTTAACTGAAAGACTGCTGGAGGATAACCTAGGGACTGTATAATATAATGATTTCAGTTGTAGATGAGAATTGTGGTTAATAATACAAATACAAGAATGTTACTCTACTACAAAGTGTTAAGAATATAGTGATACATGGGGAAAAATATAACTAATGTCACTTATAGACTATAGTTGACAGGACTACTGTAATAATTTTATAGCAAAGGCAGAGAAGGCCTATATCAATGCTCAAGGGAAAAAATAGAACATGGGTACAGTTTTATGAGCTGTGAATATATCAAGTTTTTTTTTAAATTCTTTTCATTAACAAAGAGACCTTGGTCATGTGATTTGAATAATCTGTGCTGTTTTGTTTGCCTTTTGGAAAATTGGAGAAACAGTTGAGTCTGTTTTGGGGATTAGAAAGGATGAATGTGCCTGGGCACAATGATTTAAGGTGATGTTTCCATGGTTTCTTGAGCTGCCTGAGCTTTGGGAGGAGAGTCCCCTCCCCAAGCCCTGAGCACTCAGCAGTGGGCACACCACATCTCCTGAGAGCCTCACAGGTGCCCTGGGAGCTGGGGTGCATTGGCCTTCTTACAGACTAGTATGTGGAGGCTGGGAATAGCCTGCAGTTTGGGTCTCCTGCTGAGGCAGCAGAGTGACATGGCTGTTAAAGTGTGTGAGGTGTGGGCTGAGCTGGGCACAGCTTCTCAGACAAGACCATGAGGGAGAGTGAAGTAGGGCCCATCCTAGGTCAGGCAACCCACAAGTGACCGAGTAGTCCATATTATGGTCGATTGTCTCTCCACTGTCATCAGAGAGGTTTGGGTTTGGAGGTCCCTCAGCCTCTCCCCCAGGTCCCCCTCCTCTGGGGCCCAGAACCCTGCACAGGTCCAGGTTCTGGTGTGTGGGCTGCCCTGTCCCCTGCTGGGCCCTCATGGTAGTTCAGGAAGAGGGAATGGGGATGGCTGGTAAGTAACTAGGGGTCCCTTTCTGACAGACCTTGTCTACCCTAAAAGGGAGACTGATCCACTTTCAAAAGTGGAAGAAGGCGGGCAGCCATGTTACTTCTTGTGTGGGTGTGTGTGGTGGAAATGAGAGACCCACCTGGGGAGGACATTCCCTGGCTCCATCCTCCTTTTAGATTTATGGGGAGAGCCTCAGTCTCAGAGACTGGGGAGACCTGTTGGAATGGAGAGTAGGGGTATGGGGGTGACACCAAGGCCAATTTTCTGGAGGAGGTGCTATGTGAACCCGATTCTGAGTAGATATTGGGACATGGATGGGGTGGAGGTGAGGAGGGGGCCCCATGTGAGCAAAGACCCAGCCTCTGCCCTGTCACCCCAACAAGTCCACTCAGGCTTCATCTAGTTCCTGTCCTCCCCTCTGTCCCCAGGAATACCTGGTGATTGTCAAGATCCAGCTGCTCCCCAAGGCCAGCCTCAAACAAGAAAGCACAGCTCCTGCTGCCTTCCTTCTCCCCATCTGCCTACCTTCAAGGGAGAAATCCCATAAGGGAGTAGAGGCTCCCACAGGGCCTACCATTTGGCTGTTTTAGTTTAGTAGACACCCAGCGTGTGGAAATGATTTTGATTCAGTGAAGCTTGTGGTCTCCCTCCCTTTGTCCACCTCTGTCCACATCTCTTCCTTCCTCTCATTGCCCCTGCTCAGCCTCAGCCCCTCCCTTGCTAAACACTCAAGAGAGGAGGATCAAAGAAGAAAAATCCTGAGGATTCAGATCAAATCTGGCTTGAATTTCCCCCAAATCAGAGCTTATTGTTTTCCTCTTAGAAATGAAAAAGAAAGAAAAAGTCAAACCACAAACCCATGAACTTTAGAAGCTGGTGATTTCACCTCAGCTGCCCAGTTTTCCTGATGTCCTTATGCCCCTTGCCCCACCTAGCAGCCAGGAAGGGAGGGAGGGAAAACTAGCAAATGTGGAAAACGGTGTCATTCCAAATTCATTCATACCTGTCTTACTACTTTTAGATTTCAAGGACCCACATATTTGTTCATTCATTTGTTAAACCATCCATCTATTCAAGAAATATGCAGTGATCTCCTACTATGTGCTAGGCTTGGGAGACAGCAGTGAACAAAGGAGAGATGCCCCCCCCCCCTTGTCCAGCCTACATTTTTGTCTTTGGTGACAGACAATAAAGAATAACCAAAATAAATGAGAATATTATATCATGTGTTATGAGAGAATGAGGACTGTGAAGAAAAGAAAACAAGGAAAGAAAGAGGGATCTGAGTGCAGGGATGGGGAGTTCAAGCCACAGTATGAATAAGTTGGACAGAAAGGCCTCCTGAAGAAGATAGGATTTCAACAGATACTGGAGGGAGGTGACGCTGTTTCCCAAGTGGGTCTGGGGAGAGCAGGGAGCCTGGGTGAGCCTGCCAGGGTCAGCATGGGGCCATGGCAGCCTCTGAGGCAAGTGCTGTAGGGTTGGGTTCTTACTGCCATGAAATAGGGAGCCATTGCTGGGCTTTGCACAGGAAAGTGTTCTGTTCCGAGTTAGGCTTTAAAAGGTCCACACCCCTAGAGCAGTGACCAGGACTGTCTATAGTCCCTGAATTTTAGATTAGTCAGGGTCTCAGAGGCCCCTTCCCACCCCTTAATTTGCAGTCCAGGACCCTGAGGCCCAGATTGGAAGATGTCCCCTCAATTCACAGGCCTCCCTGGTGGGGGAGTCCAGGTGAGAAGCCCACCTTCTCACTTCTGCTGTGTGCCCTGCACTGGGGCTGGGCCTCAGGGAGACCCTGCTGTAGGTAGACCCTTTGCCTGGCTCTAGACCTCCCCCTGAATGGGTCACTGGCGAAGACTGAAGGGTGTCCCCTGACATAGGCAGGTTCTGAATCTTAATCCAACTTCCTGTGGACCTGCTGTAAATGGAACCTCTTGAAGATGTTATTTTTAGTTAAGATGTGGCCAAGCTGAAAAGAAAGTGATGGAGAACCTTAGGGAAATGGCATGTAAAGGCTATTCATTCAGAAGAAATTAAACTAAACATGAAAGTGTTCAACCTCATTAATTTCAACAGTAACCCAAGAAATGCAAGGCACTAATTTAAAATTTCAGATCCAATTAACCCACCAAAGAAAATAATTATAGCCATTGTTGGAAAAGGATCAGTGGAACAGGAATTCTCCTTCCCTGCCAATAAGGGGACAACTTTTCTGAAGAGATTTTAAAATGCTCTTATATTTGGGCCCTGTAATGGAACTCTTAGAAATTGATTGAACACAAAAAAATTGGAAATGAAGATGGAGACTTAGGTATAACATATTTTTCAAGGTGTTGTTTACAATGGAGAGAAACAGAACAGCATTTAATATTCAAAACTAAGATCATGGGTAAATAAATAATAGTACATCTGTACATGAGACTATTGAGCCATCATTTAAAGTTTTATTTTCAAAAACTAATGTATGTAATGGCACACCCTAGTCCTCTCCATGGTTTTGAACAATTTAATTTCTCTCCTGCTGTGAATTAGAAACCATGACATGGCTGCTGGGATAGACTAAGGAATACAGTGAAAGACTCTTGTCCCCCAGGCTAACCACCTCCTCCATCAGACCTTTCTCTCAACCTTCTGTCATCCTCTGGATGCCACCCTTGGGTTTTGAGCTCCACCCTCAACCCCCCCCTTTTTTTTTTTTTTTAAAGATTTATTTATTTATTTAATTTCCCCCCCTCCCCTGGTTGTCTGTTCTTGGTGTCTACTCGCTGAGTCTTGTTTCTTTGTCCGCTTCTGTTGTCGTCAGCGGCACGGGAAGTGTGGGCGGCGCCATTCCTGGGCAGGCTGCACTTTCTTTTCACGCTGGGCGGCTTTCCTCACGGGCGCACTCCTTGCGCGTGGGGCTCCCCCACGCGGGGGACACCCTTGCGTGGCACGGCACTCCTTGCGCGCATCAGCGCTGCGCATGGCCAGCTCCACACGGGTCAAGGAGGCCCGGGGTTTGAACCGCGGACCTCCCATATGGTAGACGGACGCCCTAACCGCTGGGCCAAAGTCCGTTTCCCCACCCTCAACCCCCTTATTGCCTGAGTTCAGTTCTGATCTTCTCCTCGACATCATATCACTATCAGCCTTAAGTCTCTAACCCAGATAATAAGCCCCTTTCCAGGACCTAGGACTCTGCCCCAGTCTCTTCCACTCTGCCAGGGTGGTGCGTTTCTGGCAGACAGGTCTTTGCTGCATTCTTCAGGCAATTAACAAACAGCTCCACTGCAAAAACCAGTCTGCCTAGCCCTCTAAGCATTGGCTAAAGTTAACTCCTTGGCTTCTGGCAGCTTTGATACAATTTTATTTAGGCAAAACTAAAATTTGGAAGAGAGAGAAGTAAACCCAGCAAGATATGAATCTGTAGTCCTCACTTGGCCCATGGGTTATTTCAAAGTGTGATGTTTAGTTTCTAGGTATTTGGAGGTTTCCCAGATTTCTTGATGTTATTGATATTGAATTTAATTCCATTATGGTCAGTGAACATACTCTGTATGTTTTCCATCTTTTCAATTCATTGAGACTTGTTTAATGGTGGATACGCTCTATCTTGCTAAATACTCCAACTATGCTTGAAAAGAATGTGTATTCTGCTGTGGTTGAGAGGAGTATTCTACAAGTCACAATTAGGTAAAGTTCTATATCCGTGTTGGGTTCTTCTACTTGTTCCTTCAATCATCAAATGGAGATAATGGAGATGCTGAAATTTCCAACTGCAATGAGAGTCTGGCGAATTTTACTTTTAGTTCTAGCAATTTTTGCTTCATGTATTTTGAAACATTGTTATTTGGCATGTAACTATTTAGGATTATGTCTTCTTGATGATATCACCTCCTTTTCACTGTGAAATGGTCTACTTTAATCCTGGTAATACTCCTTACACTGAAACTTTTTTTTGATATTTTTAAAGATGTATTTCTTATTTTTAAAAGATACTTGGATTATATAAACCTTAAATAAAAAATTAATGGGATTCTCTATGTTTTGTTTCTCTACAACTCCCTCATCCAATATTAATATAACTATTTTTTAGAGTAATATTCAAGAGTATATATATTTCTATTCTTTGACTTGTACTCTAGTCACATTTTTATATTTAAAGTGGTTTTCTTATAGATAACGTATAGTAAAATGGACTTGCTTTTTTACCCAATCTGATCATCTCTGCCTTTTAATTGGAGTCTTTAGAATTTAGACCACCTGACTCTTTTCTATTTGTACATTTTGGTTTTCATTACTTTTCTCCTATTTGGTGACTTTTTTGGGGAGTTAAGTACTTTTCTAATATTGCATTTTCTCTCCTTTAAAGGCTTATTACATATATCATTTGATTTTTAGTGATAGCTCTAGGGCTGATAATATATATCTTTAATTTATCACAGTCTAGTCAAGTAACACTAACTCACTTTGCTACTAGTATAATGTATCAAGTATTAAACCCTTACAAGAATATACTTCCATTTCTCTCCTCCTGGTCTGTGTTCTACTGTTACCATACATTTTAAACCTTGCTGGTGGGTCCACAATGAACTTATGTCTAGAGCTATTTTGGCTCCTCTACTGAGCTCCTCTCCTTGGTGTTGTGTGTGTAAAGAGACCTTTCCACTCAGGCTGCTTCTGGCTCCACATGAGCTGTGTGGACTGTTCTGCCTGCTCCTTTGGGTGTTTCTTTCCCCATCCACAGTGGTTTCCTCTCTTGCATGTACTTATCAAAGGCTCAAGGGGACCACTCCATATCTCTGGAGCTTTCCCTCTGTCCAGCTCTCTCCTCTATGGCACCCTATCTTGTGAATGCTAACCACCTTGGCTCCCCAAAATTTTGAATTCTCCTCAACTCATGAAGAGCACCAGGCTCTTTTTGGGTCCCGCATCCCTGTTCTGTGGCCTAGAAAATTTCTCTAGGGCTCACCTTGTTTGTCATCTTCTTTCAGGGATCGTGTCCTGTGCTGACTGTTATACAATGTAGGAAAGCTGCTATTCCATAAATTGTGTCCATTTGTACTTGTTTAAGGCTACTGGACCCTGTGATACTCTATTATGGCTAATAGAATCTTCTGCATGCCTCACTTGAAATAGGAAACACAAACCATGCCAACAGCAATAGAACTGTATTTATTTCTAAGTTTAAAATGAAAAATAATAAAACACCTAGACCCACCTCCATGGCTGAATCCATTTTGATCTTACTTAGGTAAAGATATTAAAACAAAGAGGGAAGGGCTTATAATCCTATCAGTTTAAAGCAGTCAAAAATTTGAAGTAATCTAGTTTCTCTCCCTCATTTTGAATATGAGGAATGAAATCTTAGAGATGTTTAGGAATTGTCAAAGGTCATATTAATTCTGGGCCTAACAGGGACTTGAACATAAGTCTCCCAACAAACAAGCCATTAAGCCATGTTACTTCTGTCTTTCCCAGAAATAATATTATAATTACCATTTTCCTTAGCACTTTAAAATATTACTTAAACTTCCTGACAACCTTAGTGGAATCAGGGTAGGTTGAACTATCACCACTACTTCTCAGTTTAATAACCTGCTTGAATGATTTGTCTAAGAGAGTAGTGCTCAAATTTTGTGCCCTGAAGTCCCTTTAGGGAATCTACTATGTTAAAACTAGTTTTAGAATATTAAGTTATCATTTGCCTTTTTTTTTTTTTACTGTATTGACATTTGCACTAATAGTGTATAAGCAAAGGTGGGTGAAACCCCTCACTTCTTAGCATGAATCAAGCCAATGACAACTAGGAATTCTCCATCATCTTGCCCAGTTTTAACTTCTTACACCTCTGTGGTTTAAGAAAGATTACACATGGTCAAGATAGTAATTGTTTTTAAAGGAATTGTTTTCCTGGGCACCTTACATTCTAATTTTTATGTACTCCAATGGGACTGGCCACTGTTGAGCTCAGCCTATTTTCTGCATGTATTTGTAGCTTGTGGTAATAAGTCAAACCACTGAAACTAAACTGCTACTGGGAAATGAAGTATCTCTTTATTTCCTTCAAGGAAATTACATACTTTGTATTAAGGAAAAATATGTTTTTCAAAGCTGCAGTGGTGGGAGTAGAGGAAGGGATTGGGTACAGGCAGGTGTGGGATGTTACTGGGTGCTGGTTCAGAGGTATTCTAAACTAGCAGGAAGTCAGGTTCCTTAGGGGTTTGGGAGAGACGAGATGGTCAGCTCAGCCTGGACTGAGCATACAAACTTGGAGACTCACATGGTCAAGGAGAAGGCCAACAGGAACTTTGACTCTGACGAGGTATTTATATTTATATCATTTGGGGGATGGGCAGGTAGGACCCAAGTTCCTGATCTGAGGCAAGATGGTCCAAACATACCTGACAGAAGTACTAGTTCAGAGGAAGTTGTTAGGAACTGTCTCCTGAGGCAGACAAAATGAATTCTAAATCTACAAACCATAACAGATTGACCTATAATTGTTTATTGACATCTTCTGAATGACTAAAATTTTATTTCGATAAGGGATTTCTCTCCTTAAAAAAAAATTGGTCTTAAGATTATGGTTATAGTTGGGACCCTGAAGCCAGGTCACCTGGTCCCAAATCCTGCCTCAGCCATAGCCCCAGGACCTGTGGATACACCTGTCTGTGCCTTAGTTTCCTTATCCATGAAATGAGAACAGTAATATTACCCACATCTCAGAGCTGCTGGGGGCCAAGATGAACTAGTTGATGAAGAGAGTTCAAATCCTAGACACAGGACCAGGTGTCACCAGGATTGTTACATGGATGACTCTTTAGACAGGATGAGCACAGGAGACATGGGGAGACTTTGTTTCTGAAGCCACAGCCCCAGAAGAGAGGCCAACTCCAGCAAGCACTGCCATGATGCAAGAATGTCAAGCGCTGGCAGGCCTCCTCTCCTGCCCCCTGGGCATGTCAGGCCCACTTGGCAGAAGTCATCCAGCTCTATGTGGACCCACATAATGACTATTTCTTCCAGCTTCAGTCCTTGCTTCTTCCATGCCATAGTGCACCCCTGGTTTTGGATGCAGGTTACCTTCAGGAGCTGAAATTGAAGCTGCATCCACTCTTGAGCCCTTTCAAACATGCCCTCAGCTACCTGCTGGTCCACCCCTCTTCTGATGGCATTGTTCATTCTTTCACAGGTGTTTTTGCATGTGATCTGAGCTGCCTCTTGCAAAAATGATAGCCACAGTCACACTACAACAAGGACTTAGATATCTTTAGCATCAGGGAAAATATATGTATGTATACATGTACATATATGTACTTATATACATATATATACATCATTTTCACAGTGAGGAAATAGTTTAAAAATTCAATGGCACATGTGCCATGAAGGGATGTCCCCTGCATAGAAGAGCCCCACGCACAAGGAGTGCACCCCATAAGGAGAGCCGCTCAGCTTGAAAGAAAGTGCAGCCTGCCCAGGAATGGCACTGCACACACAGAGAGCTGACACAACAAGATGAAACAACAAAAAGAAACACAGTTTCCCATGCCACTGACAACAGAAGCGGACAAAGAAGATGCAGCAAATAGACACAGAGAACAGACAACTGGGGTGGGGGGGAGAGGGGGGAAATAAATAAATAAATACATCCTTAAAAAAATTCAATGGCACAAGCAAATTACAGTCAATATTGAGATACTTCCTCTCATAAAGAAAATCTGTGTGAATTAAGCAGAAATTTACAAAGCCCAATCTCTCTCTCCCCTCCCACAACAGGGCCAACCAAAAGAAAAAGGCTCTAGAAAGTGAATTTGCATGTAGTTACAGAAAGTAAGAATGAAAACTAGACCATAGATTTTGGAGTCTAAGTAGCTGAGATTCAGCATGGAGAGGAGAAGCAAGGAATCTAGATAAAGAAAGAGAGTAAAAGGGCTCATTAATGGCCTTTCCCAGGCCCTTGCAATTATTTTGACCTAGGACAGAGGAGGACAAAGACTTTGAGGAATGAGGGCAGTAAAGGACACTGAGAGGGTGGACAGATAGATAGCCCCTGAGGAAGCAGCGACGCTATTCTCTGGGGGCTGCACCTTCGTAGCAGGACTTCAGGTCCTTCTGAACAGAGGTGCTGAGAGGTGAAGGATGCGCAACTCCTGGCCTCCCAGGATGGCACTTAGCTGGGAAGCCAGGGTAAAAAAGGCCCTTTGCTGCAACTCCTTCCAGAGCAGCAGGTGGGTATTCCCATGTAGCAGGAATTCCCCTGTCCTAGGTCATGGTTGATTGCCTCCAGGCTGTCTCCATTGCTGGGCTGCAAGCTTTTCAGACCAGAGCTTTGTTGTAAGACTCTTTTAAACAAAACCGCTTCCTGCAGCACCTGGTACTGAGGAATTACTCGGTAAATATTTGCTGAGTTGATCTCAAGCACATGCAGGGCAGCCTTGAATGGGATGGTCCTGGAACAGGCCCTTTTGGGTGGGGACACAGGCTATTTCTCTAGTGCTGCCATGTAAGTCAGGTTGGGCCTGGAAGAAAGTAAGCCACAGACAGGAATTTTAGGGACTCAAAATTCTTGATACTTTTAACTTCTTCCAGCTTCACTACTTTGGATGATACTTCATATCAGTGACAACAGTGATGGAGACAATAATGAAAATGTTAAACGATGGAAAATTTTTAAAACTAAGGGTTCTCTGAGGATTCCAGCCTCAGGATTTATTGTCAGTTGCTTTCCAGTGGAAACTTGCCCTGGATGTCCCACTCCTCTGCAGCAGCCATTCTCTCTCCCCTACCCCAACATGGCTTGTATTTCCTTATTTATTTATTTATTTATCCCCACCCCATTGTTTGCACTCACCGTCTGTGCTCTGTGTCTATTCACTGTGGGTTTTCTGTGTCTGATTGTCTTCTCTTATTTTTAAAGATTTATTTTTTAAAATTTCTCTCCCCTCCCCTTCCAGTGTCTGCTTTCTGTGTCCATTTGCTGTGTGTTCCTCTCTGTCCACTTGTATTCTTTTCAGTGGCACCATTTATCTGTCTCTTTTTTGTGTGTCATCTTGCTGTATCAGCTCTCCATGTGTCTGGCACCACTCCTGGGGAGGCTGTGCTTTTTTTTTGCACTGGGTGGCTCCACTTATGGGTGCACTTCTTGCACATGGGGCTCCTCTATGAGGGGGACACCCCTGCATGGCATGGCACTCCTTGTGTGCATCAGTATTGGGCATGGGCCAGCTCATCACAAGGGTCAGGAGGCCCCGGGTTTGAACCCTGGACCTCCCTTGTAGTAGGTGGATGCTCTATTCATTGAACCAAATTGACTTCCCTGCTTGTCTTCTCTTTAGGTAGCACAGGCAACTGATCCAGGGACCTTCTGAAGTGGGAGAGAGGTGCTCAATCACATGTGCCACCTCAGCTCCCTGGTTTGCTCCATCTCTTATTGTCTCTCCCCTGCATCTCTTTTTGTTGCATCATCTTGCTGCACCACCTCTCCACATGGGCCAGCACTCTTGCATGGGCCAGCACACCTGCATAAGCCAGCACTGTGTGTGGGCTAGTTCACTGTGTGAGTCAGTTTGCCTTCATCAGAAGGACCCAGGAATTGAACCCTGGACCTCCAATATGGTAGGCAGGAGCACAACCACTTGAGCAACATCTGCTTCCTATATGGCTTGGATTTCATAACTTCTCCTAGTAGAACATCCAGACCCCACAAACTCCTGGGGAATAAGCAGGAAGATAAATAGGCAAATTCCAAAATCCTTCTGGACAGAAAGCCACTACCCATCCTGGCTACCATCTTCATTTTATGAAGAACTTATCTCCTGGCTTAGGAAACTGTTTTTCCACAATCATATTTCCAATCATTTCTTCTCCCAATTTCCATCATTTTCCCCTACATTGAGGGCTTAAAAACAACTATGTGAGGCATCAGACCTAAACAAGAGGGCTTCCCACCCAACAGAAGAAAACAGAGCAAAATGTTAAGAGACATTAGTGGCTACTGTGGGGTTAAAACAAACAGAAACAACCTTGTGGTCTTGAATATATTTCTAAGCAAATAGAAGGTAGATGAGATCTAACAGTTATCAAATGCTAATAATGTGCCAGGCAGTGTGACTGTCCTATGCCCTTGACTTAAAAAACACATATGACATTGATGTAATGATTATCAGTTTACAGATGAGAAAACTGAGGTTCAGAGAGGATTACTGATGTGTCCAAGGACACGCAGCTAATAAGTAGCAGAGCCACATTTTATCTAACTTCAAAATTCATCAACTTTGCACTGCCTATTTGTTTCTACTTGAAAGGATGGAACTCGAGCTATACTTTAAAAGATGTGACATTTAGGGAAGTGAAAGAATGAAGAGTTATTCACCATGGGGATAATACAGTGAACAAATTTTCAGAAGAATCCCAGGAGTAAGAAGTAGCATGTTGCAGAGGAGAGAGCATGGACTTTAAAATCTAGTTCTCTATTTATGAGCTGTACGACACTGGAAAATTTGTGTAATTGCTCCCAATTTCAGATGTTTTAATGTAAAAAGACAGAAGCCACTTAATGGGGTTATTGGGAGGATTTGAGGATATAATTCTTGTAAAATGCTCAGCAGAGAGCTTGGCACATCACAGTAGCTCTTTCTTTCCTGGAAGGCTGGCTACAGGGCAGGAAAGACTGGAAAAGGCAGCTGGAGAGAGGCAGAAATGTCTTGAATGACACTCTAAGGAATTTGGAATTTATCCCACAGATTTCTAAAGAGAGGTTGGGTGGCTATACATAGAATGGACAATATGCATACATAGAAACTGTCAGAAAAGCAGGGGCAGAAAATGTGGGTGCTGAGTAAGACACAAGTAAAGGTAGGAGAATGGATGGAGCAGCAGCAGGGGACTGATCACATGAAATCCCAGAGATGAAGGAGAAAGGACATTGGGAACAGGAGCTACATGTACAGATTAAGAGATTCTGCTTCTGTCAATGGAGAACAGGACTGGAAGTCAAGGGAGGAGGAAAAAGGGGGGACACACAAAGAAGTTACACATCCCCAACCCATGTTGCCTCTGTTAGTATTGAGTTTGTCAAACACATACAGAGTCATCATTGGGCCACTTTTCCTTTTCACATTCAGAGAAGGGCCTGACTGCCATATGTTTGCTTAACTCCACTCCCTCCAACCAAAATACCCTGACCTGGTCTCGGATCCCTAAAAATTTGATCCCCTGCTCCATGTTTGAGATATTTCATAAATAATGGGAATCATAATATTAAGCAACATCTCATTCTCTACTCTAGGTCAGTGTGGGAAATATTTAATTAAACCAAACTAAGCAGGCTTTGTGTTTTGCCAAACACCAAGCTTTCCTCAAGTTGCAAGCTCCTCTCTACACTTTCAGATCTAAAGTACAAATTCTTAAAGATGAGATTCTGGCACAATGTTCTTCAGATGTTTGCTCACAAAGGAATGAGATGAAAGATCTTTACCTGAAAACACCTCCAAACACACGATCAATTTGGTCATAAATAGGCTGAGTGTGGCTTCACTCAGATCTGTTCTTGCAAGAGACCTGGAGGCACAGATGCCATTCTTCAGGCAGACAGCTTTCACAGTCTAGCGAAATCCTTGGTTTCCTTTATTCCTTTACTTTTTAAAAATTTCTTCAGTGCTAAATAAAGAAGCAGTCAGTACTACTATGTGTTTTGTGTGTTTTTTTGCCTGGGTTAAAGGCCAAAGGTGTGAAAAAGAAAATACAACTCATTAAATGACTGAGTTTGAAATAAAAAAGACAGGCAGGAAAGCTTTGGGTAAGTATGTGTAAGGAAGCTAGTCTGACCAGTTTCCCAAAAGAGTAAAGGGCCATAAAATTCAGAGATATATATATATATACACACACACACAATTACAGAAAGAAATTAATGCCATTCACAAGAATGTAATTACACTGTGGTTAACTTCACATTTCATACAAGGGCATCTAAATTAGCAATCCATGAAACAGGAACGTCTTTCACTTCCTCTTCTTCACTGTCTTTTTTGGGAAAATCTTTGGGACTTTGGGCTGACCACCCAAAGATACAGGTGAAGAGGTCAATCTGGATTTCATCCCTCTCCTGCCCAAAGTCTTAGAGCACAGCTGACCTGCCCCACTGACCCTAGCACTAGGCCTGAAACTGTCCCCTACTCTTTTATTTTACCTAAGCCTAGGGGCCAGGTTCTTGGTCTACAGCTGTGGGAAGATGTCCTGGGACTTACTGGTCATGGCTGCAGTGATTTCAAGGCCAAATGAGCAGGCTCAGTGGTTCTAACACATTCTGGCGTCAGTTGACCCGGTCCATTTTTAATTTTAAAAAATCCATCTTCTACCAGGAGTCCACACACATTAATCACTGAAATTGCATAGCCTTACTTCTTTTCCAGAATTACAGCCCCCACTGCTTCCTCGCAGGTGCTCCTTTGTGAGCTGCTGCACAGCGCTGAGAGCAGCATCTACACTGGCTTTACCTGTTCTGCCACCTACTGGTAACAAAGGGCTGTCAGGAGAACTGTGGGTAGCCATGTGTGCATCTCATCTTCTGAATGTAGCCTATGTGACACTAACTCAAAGATCCTGTACCTGTACATACTTATTTATCAGCTTCACCTCATGTGCCATAATCTCTGATTAAACAAGTATATTGTACATAGAGCATACTTCTTCCTCAGAATGCCTTTTGAACTAGACTTTACACTTGGAAAACCAACTCCTCTTCTTCAGTTTTAAGTATTGTCAACAAGAACTTCCCATTCATCTGTAGATACCACTTACTATTAAGAAAAATTCGGTGTTCACTGAACATAAACATATACACATATAAACAAAAAACATATTATCTAATTAGGAAGATGGATAATTTTTACATTCAAGGTATTAAACAAGGAAAACAGAAGGAATTATTTCTATGAGACAATGGGCAGAAAGGACTGGGAAAAGTGAGATATAAATTGCCTTTGAAGCCAAGAAAGTGGAAGGTGATCCAGTCCTTTTTCTTCAGAAGGCATGGAAGTCATGTTGGAGCACATGTAGGTAGAGCTGGGGTTTGAAGGTAACCCAAACGGAGTTTGAATGTAACCCACAGGATAGGTGGAGTCATTTAAGATTTTGGAACAAGGGAGGGACACAATGGAATACACGGTTTTGAGAGCAACAGTGTTCAGGTTGAACAGGAAGAGGATCTCTCAGAGGAAAGGTCTTAGGCTACTGCCTAAGTGGCCATGAGGAGAGCAGAATAAGGCCTTGAAATTCATCAGGTGAAGTAGGATTGTAGAAGGATGGTTAGAACAATTTGCTGACAGTGAGGGAAACTAAACAAAATTAAGAAACTTCCAATTTGTGTATTCTGAGGATAAATGATTAATGCCAACCACTGAACAAATGGGAATATTTTTATACTTAATGTCCTCTGGGACATTATATAACATCTCACTCTATATCTAGAAGAGCAAAATACTGAAAACTGCCCAATGACCACCACAGACTAAATTCAAAATAATATTATGGAGTCACTAGAAATGATGTAAATATTCATGGGATATAGATTGGGGAGTGAAACTAAGGTATAAAACAGTATAAAATATAAAATATAAGTATTTCCATTAAAATATTTATTAAAATGCTTTATCTATTCTTGAAACGTCTTCCAAATACATACAGAAAACCTATCACCTGGTAATATAATTTCAAGTGACTTACTTGCAATTTCTTTTCCCTATCATCATGGATGGATATTTAGAAACTTGTAATATGTGTACAAGGTACAAAATGTTTAAAGTACTAAGCAGTATATTGTATAATATCTTTCTTCCTCCCTTTGTGAATTCCCTAGCCACCAAATCCTCCTCCCCATGTTTTCATCTATCCTTTCAGTTACACACATGAGGTGTATTTTCTATTTGCACAAATGATAATATACTCTATATAACACTCTGCTCCTTTCCTATATTCCTTGAACAATATACCTTAGAGATCTTCACATATTACATAGAATACTCCTTACTATATTTTTCCTTCTTTATTTTTAAAAAAATGTTATGTTCCAAAAATATGAGAGCCCCATATACCCCTGCAACCCCTCAGCCTACTCCTCCCACATCATAAACGACTTTCATCATCATGACACATTCATTGCATTTGGTGAATACATTTTGGAGTTCTGCTGCACCACATGGATAATGGTTTACATTGTAGTTAACACTTTCTCCCAGTCCACCCAGTGGGACATAGGAAGACATACAATGTCCAGTATCTGTGCCTGCAGTACCACCCAGGACAACTCCAAGTCCTGAAAATACCCCACATCATAGCTCTTATTCCTTCTCCCTACCCTCAGCAGCTACCATGGCCACTTTCTCCACATGAGTGCTACAATTTCTTCCATTACTAATCACAATAGTTCCATAGTACAATATCAGTAAGTCCACCCCAGTCCATACTCTATTCCTCCAGCCTGTGGGCCCTGGGATGGTGCAACGGTTTGCTCGGTCGGTAGAGGTGGGGTCTGGCTGCGGACAAGGGGTCGGTCCCGCTTGGGATGAGGGGTCGGTCCGGCAGCAGACGAGGGATCGGTCTCACAAGGGGTTGCACGGTTCGGCTGATGGGGTCGCCCGGCAAAGCCGGCAACGAAGGGGTCACCCGGAGAAGCCGGCGACGAAGGGGTCGCCCGGAGAAGCCAGCGATGAAGGGGTCGCCTGGAGAAGCAGGCGACAAACTGGGGACAAGGGAGGCCAGGCCCTTGTCGGGGGCTCTCAGGACTGGAGGGCGCACGGCAGAAAAACTACCGCGGAGACAAGGTAAACACGCAAGTCCACTTTATTGAGGGAGAGGCAACAGTTTTATAGGGGCTGGGGAAGGCTGATTGGTCAAAGCCACGCCCTGTTCTGATTGGTTGCCGGCAAAAGGTCAGTGGGCGGTACTGGATGGGGGAGGGGTGGTGGTTAGGGATTGGCTGTCGCTGTTGCTGGGGGAAGGGGTAGGGTTTAGGGATTGGTGGCTGCTGTTGCTGGGGTGGAGGGCAGACTTGAGTTTCCCGCCCACGCCTGGCTGTTGCTGCTGTCCGGGGGGGAGGGGGGGGGGGAAGGGCAGACTGGATTTTTCCGCCCACACCTGGCTGTTGCTGCTGTAGGGGGAGGGAAAAGGGCAGACTGGATTTTTCCGCCCACGCCTGGCTGTTGCTGCTGTCGGGGGAGGGGAAAAGGGCAGACTGGAATTTTCCGCCCTGCGCCTGCGCAGGGAGAAAGAAGAAGAAGGGTGCCACCCCACAAGGCATCGTGTTGCGCCATCCGGGAGGAGGGGCGGCCGCGGAAGCATGGCTGCCGAGAAGGGGAGACCCGAGGGCACTCTGCGCCCATGCCGAGCTTCCTTCAGGGGTGGCGGTGAGTCTGACCAGCCACCCTATTATGGGGGCAGCGGCTTGGCCTGCCGCGGCTGCTCCCCCGCCAGGCCAGCAAACCACACTTCAGCCCGAGGGGTGACCGCAGGATGGTTATGTCCACTTCCCCTCTATATCAAGAGGGGGCTTAGATTCCACACGGGTGATGGATGCAATTCTCCTGCTTGCAGTTGTAGAAAACTCCTTACTTTTTAAAAACAGGTGTGGTCATCTCTGGAGGCTCTGACTGCCACAGTAAACAATGCCTCAAGCAAGGGGGTTCTTGTGGGCTCTAGAAACATCTAGACACAATAGGCAAGGCAGACAGACAATCTCAGCAATTTGGCACCTGTCAGTGCACCTTACCTTGGAATATATGTTTCCCTACACATGACTCTTCTTCCCTTTTTAGTTGAACCCATGTTTAGCACTATATTCATTAAGTATATATCCCAGGTACTTCAATCTTTGGTCTCTTCAAAAGTCGATGGAGCCCTGAATCTCAGCAGAGTTACAAAATCTACTCTCCAGTTCACTGGACTTGCCCAGGTCAACTAACAAAAGGATGATGATGGGCAACATCCATTCCCAATAAACACAGAGTATCTACAATGGCAAGCAAGGCTGCTCCATCCCATCTACCCCATGGATTTAAGCTCCCTCTCAATCAGAAACAGAGTGGCCATCGCCATCCCAATATCCTCAAGATTTAGGAATGAACAAACATCAGGGGGAAAAGCAGTTATGGCCTAATGTAAACATTACTTTTCAAGCAATGGAAGTGCTGTAACATTGACATAAAAGCAGGGGCCACCACAGTTTCTGAGGGGAAGGAGAAGGAAGAATTGGTGCAACATGGATATTTCTGGGACAATGGAATTGTCCTGCATCACATGGCAATGACAGATACAGATCATTATACATTCTGTCAAAACCTATAATATTGGGCAGTGAAAAGTATAAACTATAATGAAAACTACACACCATGGCTAGTACAATGCTTCAATATGTGTTCATCAATTGTAACAAGTACACTACAATAACAAAAGATATTAGGGGGGAAAAGTGAGGGAGTGGTGGGGATGGATATATGGGAATCCCCCTATATTTTTGATGTAGCATTTATATAATTTAAAGCCTCTTCCAAGAAATTGTATCATTCATGTGGAGAAAGTGACGATGGTAGCTGCTGAGGGTAGGGAGAGGGAAGAAGAGATATGATGTGGGGGCATTTTCAGGACTTGGAGTTTCCTGGGTGGTACTGCAGGGACAGATCCTGGACACTGTATATCTTGCCATGCGAACTGGGTGGACTGGGGGAGAGTGTAAACTACAATGTAAACCACTATCCATGTGGTGCAGCAGTGCTCCAAAATGTATTCACCAAATGCAATGAATGTACCATGATGATGAAAGAGGTTGTTAAAGTGGGAGGAGTGGGGTAAGTGGAATGGGTGGTTTATGGGGACCTCATATTTTTTAATGTAACATTTAAAAAATAAAGGAAAAATGAATAAGTAACATTTTTAGAAAAATATTGTCGCCCCTAAATGTTTCTGATCCTTTGTATTACATGACTCAATGAATATCCTTGAATATCGGAACCTTTGTCAGCTATGTAAAGAAAATATTCACAGAAGTGAATGGAACTAAGTCTACATGCAGAAAATATTCATAGTCTATGTGTAGAAAATATTTGTAGAAGTGAATGGAACTAAGACAAAGAATATGTACACTCTAAATTTCAATAGATTTCAATCAATATCACAAAAATGCCCTGCAGTGTACTAGTAATTTACATTAGCAACATAAAAGAGCACCTGTTTCCCCATTCTCACTAAAAAAATAAAAATTCAGCCCTGTGCAGCTGCTGTAGAAACCAGTTTGATGAGTCTTCAAAACATGACTCGGAAATTCCATTCTAGGTATATTCTGAAATAACTGAAAGCTGGGACTCAAATACATGTACACCAATGCTTAGGGCAGCATTATGCACAATAGTTAAAACAAAGGGAAAAAACCCTCATGTTCCCCAATGGAAAATGGATAAATAAAATGTGGTATATTTATAACAGAATATTATTACTCAGTCCTAAAAAGGAATAAAGTCCTAACACTTGCTACAACATGGATGAATAGGGAAGACATCATGTTGAGTAGAATTAGCCAGACACAAAAGGATGATTCTACTGCATGATTCTACTAATGTCAGGTGTCTAGAATAAGCAAATTCAGAAACAGAAAGTAGATTAGTGGTTGCCAGGATCTATGGCTGAGAAGAATGGGGGCTTAATGCTTAACGGGTCTTTTCTGTTTTGGGTAATGAAAAAGCTGTGGTAATGGATGGTGGTGATGTCAGCACATTGTACATGTAACTAATGCCACTGTATTGTATACTTTAAAATGGCAAATTTTATTACATCTATGTTACTATGATCAAGTTAAGCCACACATTTGTAGTGAATTAGGGATTGCCCTTATTCAGTTTGGCCTCACAATGCATATGGTAATAATCAGATGATATCATTTTATCTGTAAAAAATATTCACCACAGTGTGGTGTGTTGATAGATGGATGTTGTTTGGAAATTCTGCACATGTGCATGATTGTTTTATAAGTTTACAACTTGGTCATAAAAATTATATTTAAAAAATAACAATATGGTGGTTTGGGGGGAAATACACCAAATGTGAGAAAAGGATGATAATTAGTAAGATTTTGACAATATTCTTTCATAATATGTAACAAATGTCTCATGAAAGTGCAAGGTGTTAATGAAGGAATGAGGTATGTGACCCCTGTATAATGTTATGCATGTTTGCTTTGTAAGTCCACAACTTTTGCTATACACTTATTGCTTATGTATTTTCATATAGAAATGATTCAAAGATAATAATAATATGGGGGTTGGGGGAAAATACTTTCATCAGTAATAATATTTTGACAATGGTTTTAATCATTAGAATGTTTAACAACAATGCAAGGCATTGTTGGTAGGGCGAGTTATGAGAGTCTTGTATGATGGTAGGTATGTTTCTTTTGTAAGTTCACAACTATTACTATAAACTTATTGTTTATGTATGTTTATGTGTGATTGCTATACTCCAATAATTTTTTAAATGAAAAAAAAATACATTGAGATTATTTTTTAAGTATACATTCCATAAATTTGAAATTTAAGTTGAGTTAACTCTGTTGTGGTGAATTGGAGCTCTGTAACCCAGAAAAACAAGTTCTTAAATTTAATCCATTCCTGGCAGTGTGAACCCTTGTAAAAAGGAACTCCTGATGTGGTTATTTCAGTTGAGGTGTGGCCCGAATGAATTAGGATGGGTCCTAATCTTATTACTGAAGGCCTTACAGGAAAGTCCACAGAGAAAGAGAGAGCTTGGGAAAGAAGCCAGAAGCTGGAAATCAATGGGACCTGGAAGAGAAAGGAGAAGAGGCAGCCATGTGCATTGCTCTGGGAAAGAAAAGCCAAGGACCAAGGATCTCAGGCATCCAGCCCAGGTACACCACGATGTTCTGGCAGAGAGCACTGCCATGATGACCCCTCGATTTTGGACTTCTCCTAGCCACAGAACTGTGAGCCAATAAATTCCCATTGTATGGTATTTCTTTTTAGCAGCCAGGAAACTAAAGCACATATGAACTCTTCAGACACCTAGATTTAAACTTTGAATTTTCTCAAAGAGACCATTGTTTAAGATGACCTTTGACTGTTAAGCTACATAGAATTGATTGTGCCCAAATTACATTTGGAATAGTGCATAGAGAAGAAAAACTTGTTAATTCAATAGACAGATTGGGAATATGTCATTTTTAAAACTATCCAACTTTCAGAAGTTCATGTTCACCTATCATGCCTATATCAATAGCATATGCCGAGTTCAGGAACATATGAAATACAATATCATCTTCCATGTATAACTGATACATGGAACAGGAATGTGGAATTGTTATGCTATACTGTTTCCATTTTTATTAAAATATGTTATATTCAAAGTCATGATATCACACACTAAATTGGCAAATACATAAATATTATCCTTCCTAGCTTTGTTCTGACAATCTTTTAAAGAAATCCTCAGTGTAGTAGAAGTGGAAAGGTTTAAAGGGAACTATTCTAATAAAAATTCTGAATTAAATGAAATCATGGTGAACAAGGAATTCTCTGATTGCCATTAACCCTAGGTCAGAAATCAAGACTAGATAGTAAGAGATTGCTTTCTCCAAATGACAGCTGTCAAAGCCAACATGGGAAGTGCAGCTGGCATTCTCGATGAAGTCTGTTGAAAACAGCAAAAGGATGCTAAGCTTGGCCCTGATGCCTGACAAACTTCACTTTGTGTAATTGCTGTGCTTTTAAGATAGAAAAAAGGAAGAAAAAAAACCACACAGCTTCCAGATCTGTGTGGATTTACTTTATTTTAATTTAATTTTTGCTCAAAAAATGTGTTTTTGTGTGTGGATGTGTGTACTTGATTGCTTCTTGTTTTTTTTTTTTTTTCATTTTTTTTAATGGCTCATTACAATCTGACCACAAACAGGAAAAGTCTTCATAAAATAAGACTAGGCGATTTAAATTATTTTTGGGGGAAGTGGGCTCAGTACAAATTAGTTTACTAGAATTTAAATTAACTTCAGTAGTTTATTATACCTCTGCAGAATAGACTTTTATTACTCAATAGAAGGAATTAGAGAAAGTTTCAAAGACAAAATTGAAAATAACTATGCAATATTCAATGCATTGACCACAATAAACATTTCTTAGATTTATTCACTTACTAAATAATGTAAGATACATTTTTCTCAGTTTTAATGTACATTACAGTGACCATCAATAGATAAAGCAAACATAAAGAACACTTACTTGAGGTTCTCAATAATTTTTCAAACTCTGGAAAGATGCTAAGGACATAAAGCTGGAATCCCTTTTCTATTCACTATTGCACTGGGAGCCCTAAAGGGAACACGAGTAAAAACAAACACATACGCACACATAAAAGAGACAGAGACTGGAAAGAAAGAGATAACATTGTCTATTTGCAGCCAATATGTTTATTTATATCAGAGTTTCTCAACGTCCACACTACATTCAGTCCAGAAAAAGTTTGGTCTGTGTAGCTTCCCTATGCCATGTAATCTCTTTGGTAGTATATTTACTCCCTTGCCATTAAATGCCAGGAGCATTCTCCAAGTGGTGAGAACCAGAAATATCTCCAAACATTACCAAATATCTCCTGGGTGAGAAAATAACCCCCAGAAGAAAACCACTGGTCTTACTATAAAATCATTAGGAGTATCACCTAAAACCACTGAGGAAATATGTACATTAAAACTGGATGCAGAATAGAAAGTTAATACACAGAAAACAATGACATTTGTACAGATTAGCAACAAGCTTTTGAAAGACGGAATTTTAAAAATGCATTCATATTTGCATAAACATAAAACATTAGGAAAAAATTAACAAAAACTTTTAATAGCAATACAATAAACATTATTAACATTGCTAATTAAATGAAAGAATATCTAAATAAATGAAGACCTAAAAAATCATGAATCAAATTATTGTTTTCAAAATGCTCATTCACCTCAAAAAGGATTTATATAATTAAACACAATCTCAATGAAAATCCCAGGAGGCATTTTTGGGGAAAATGACAAGATATTTTCAAAATATGTAAAAATTAAAATGACCCAATATGCTCAACACAATTTTTTAAAAATAAATAAGTTGAAGTTAACACAATCTCTTTTCCACACTTAATACTTTAGTAATCAAGATAATGCCATGACGTAAGTTTAGTCATTTAAATCAGTGGAGTGGAATAGTATCTACAAATTGATGCAAACATATGCAAACAATTCATTTTAATAAATGCATTGTTCTGTAAATCAATTTAGGTAGAACTGACATCCTAACACATGTAGACTTCCAATACATGAACATGGAATGTGCTTCCATTTACTTGGTTTTTGGTTTCTGATACATTTTGTAGTTTTCTGAATATAGGTCCTTTATGTCCCCGGTTAACTTTATTACTAAATATTTGATTCTTTTAGTGACTATTGTAAAGTAAATTTTTTGTCTGCCTTACTACTCAGACAGCTCATTACTACTGTATAAAAGTGATAAGAATGAATCTTGCTTCCTCTCAATTTGTCTATTAGGTCTAGTAGCTTTGTTGTGTGTGTTTTTCTTGTTATTTTTGCATGGTATTTTTCATGTTTTTTACTTTAATCAATTCACTGATTAACATGAAATTAATCTAAAATTATAGAGAAGATTTGAACAAGAAATCTTTTTCAAGCATCAATGGATTTTTAAAAATACATGGAACTTAAAATAATTATTAGAAAATAATAATAATTATTAACAAAATAAAAAGTGTCACAACCACAGGCAGGTTAGATTCTGTTCAAAATATGGTTAAATGGAAATTAATAATAATGAGTGAGCAAACTGAAAGTCCCAACATGTTTGGACATTAAAACGTATTATCATAAATATCACATAGTTCAGAGATGAATTCAAAAAGGAATTCAGAAAATATGTTGGAAGTTATTTTTAAGTATTATTTATCAAAATATGTTGGTTGCCAAAAATAAAAGTTGAAGGAACATTTTTAACTTACAATGCATGATTTAGATACAAAGAAGCAAAGCAAAGTAATTGTCAAATCATAAGAACTTTCCCATATTGATAGAAAACTAAACTCAGAGGAAATAAATATAAGGAAAAGGAAAACTCAAATTAGTGAAATGGGAGAAAGAATAGACAGGATGAATGGAAGCAAAAATAGATTCACTGAAAAGATTAATAAACTTGATAAAGGTATGTTATGCCTGATCAAGGAATACAAAGAGAGAGGCATAAATGTCAACATCATAAATAAGAAGACATAAATATTTTTCAACAGATAAAATGGTATTTCAAAAGTGGTGTGAATAGATTCGGAAATCTCAATGAAATAAACTCATTGTTAGTAAAACATTACCAAATCTGGCAGAAGATGAAGTAGGAAACTGAATTCAGAATTCCATTCACAATTTAAAATCAGAATCATGAACATTCCCACAGGGAAAATTTTGAGCCCAAAAGATTTCAATACACATTCAAAAATGTTTTTTTTTAAAGGGTAAAATTGTAACACTAAGCATACCAGAAAACATGAATTATTATAAAAATATTTTTAAGACATTATGGAGAAGAGCAAAGACCTGAATTGAGAAGGACAGCAAAAGCTCAAGAAGTATATGTATTTATTTACTTGACTGCGACAAATATGGCCTAAAAGCAAAGTGGAAGAAAAATATGTTCAATGCAGTCTGCTATGTCATTTGTGTACCTTAATTGAAATACTAAAACTTGATGCCTACTCATATTCTATCCAAAATCAATTGCAGAACACAACAGAACACACGATTCACAATCAGTAAGGGAGAATATAGTTGTACTGAACTAAATGTACACTCAAAAGTGATGTCATTGGAAAGATACATTTAAGAGTTGAAATGGCAATCCAGAAAGTGAGAGTTGATATTTACCATACATTGCCAACTAATGACACATGTCTAGTGATAAAATTATGAAATAGTTTCAAAATGTTTTTTGGATTATTTTTGCCCTTTGATGGAAAGATGTACATTTTGTTTTTTTTGGTTATTTTTATTCATTTATTTATTTATTTATTTTCTTTTAAATGTTATATTCTAAAAATTTGAGGTCCCCATATACCCCCCACCCCACCCATGCCACCCTTCCCACATCAACAAACTCTTCCATCTGTGTGGCATTTCCACTGCACCCAGCAAATACATTCTGGAGAACCACTGTAGCACATGGACAGTGGTCCACATTGTAGTCCACACTCTCCCCCAGTCCACCCAGTTGGCCATGACAGGACACAAAATGTCCAGCATCTATCCCTGCAGCACCACCTAGGACAACTCCTAATGCTGAAAATGCCCCGACACCATATCTCTTCTTCCCTCTCCCGACCATCAGCAGCTGCTGTGGTGACCCTCTGCACATCACTACTACAATTTCTTCCCTTACTAATCAAGAAATACATTTCAGTATAGACAAAACACCTCAGGAGGAACCATTTCTTAAAAGTGAAAACAGAGGGGCTTTTCGGCAAGATGGTGGCTGCGTGAGCTTGCCTGGTAGTGTCTCTGCAGGGGGCGGCTGGGCAGCGTTGAAGGCTCTTTGAGACCGCGCTGTTTCGGGGATTTTTGCTGGTTGGAAGGTGTCTGGACGTCAATTCGGTGGGAAGGTAACAGAGAGGATACATCTATAATATATAAACGGAGGTCCCAGCTGGGCTCAGGAAGTTCCCTCCTTGGGTGGGCGGAGCCGCGGTAGCGGGTGCTCCTGAAGCTCCGGAGCCACGGCAGCCAGGGTTTTTGTTTTTTTTTTTCCTTTTACTAGAGGTTTTGCGGTGCTGAGAAATTCGCGGATACTGGGCTGGCTGGTGGGGGATTGTTGGGACAAGACTCCTTTGCAGATTGATTTGGGGAGACAGACGGTGTTTTCTTGTGAAGCGGGGGACGTTTTTGGTCGCCGGACAGGGGGGGCAGTGCTTCCGCCTGGAGACCCATCCCCACAGGTCCGGCTGCCGATCTGCAACGGAATTGGATTTTGGACAATAAGGGGACACAATTGGGAGACTGTTGTAGGGTGCAGTGAGGGAGGAGGACACGTCTGGAAGCTGATTGGAGGATATTTTGCGAAGTTTGGGATTTCGGATCTTAGAGTCTGTTTTCGGCGTTTCTAGCTGAAGCCCACCCCACCCGGCGGGGCTTGGGATCTGGGTCATTGAACTGGCCGTGGTGTAGAGGCGCCCTCAAGTGGCCGTTGCGAGGGAGCACAGGGAGGGAGCTGTCCAAAGGCTGATACCCTGAGGAGTTAGGTGAATTTCAGGGATCAGAAATTCAATATAAAATTCGCGGATCTGGCTTCCCCCACAGGGCTGGCACCCAGCTACGGGGATCCCTGAGGGCTGTGTTGCACTGCGGGGCTCCTAAGCTTTCTGTGGACCAGATTTGAGCTTGCCAGGTCTGGGTCCCCTGAACTCTGGCGGTCCACACCCCAGACTCACACCTCTTGAGTCTTCAGTGTCTCAGACTTTCCACCCCTGAATCCATCACGCTCTGGGGTCTACCTGGGGTCCTTGAGTGCCCTGGACCTAACCGTTTGCATTTTATCTTTAATGGTTCATATTGTTTTGTTTTTATTTTCACTTTATCTTATTTTTTACTCTTCTTGACGCCCTGATTGCTAATATTGCATTATCTCCTAGTCTTTTCTCCTAGCGTCTCCCCCAAAGTCCTTTATTTTTTTTTATACAGATATTTAGGGGTTTTTTTGGTTGTTGTTTTAGATAGTGTTGCAATTGTGACACGTGTATACCTGTATCTCTCTCCCCCCATCTGTTCCCCACCGCTTACCTATCTCTTTTTCTTTCTTCCTTTCTTCTTGTCTTTCTTTTTTTTCTTTATTATAATTAGTGTTTTTTTTTTTTTCGGTTCTCTCTTTCCCTCTTGTCCCTCATTTTCCACTTATTTTATTTTAATTCAAGTACACAATACGTGCTACAGGGAACACCTCACATTTGCTGGGTTTTCCCATCCTCCACTGCCTCATTTCTGTGTGAACTGATTTAGGCTACCTACACTATCCCTCTTCCCCTGCATCTTGATAACCACTATCATCTACTGTCTCTCCTATATTCCACCCCCCACCTCCCATTCTTTGATCCACAAAGTGTCTAACTCTTAATTTCTAATACCTTTGTTCTGTTTTCTGTCTGTTATCCACTCTTGAAACTATTACCTTTCTTTTCTTTTTCCTTCTCTCATGAAAACAATAGCTTTGTAGTTCATACCATATTCCGCCTATATTCACGCATCTACTTCATAAAAGATACTCTACCTACAGCTATAACTCTATACAATCTACATGAATCTAACCTCCATCCTCTCAGATCTCATATTCTTGCTTTGTTAACATACATTACCAATACCACTTTACACTTTACCCTTGCTGACACAATTGCCTTTTCCCAACACTAATACTTTCTTCTAAAGTGAACTTAACCAACAACAAGTAACTTGAGTAAGAAGAAAAAAGTGACAAAGAGAAGATATAATACCTATGCAAAAATAACAACTAATTAACCTCCAAAAGCAGACAAAGAAGCTAAGGAACTGATTAAATTTGTCAAAATAAAGAGATGACCAGAAAGCAACAAAAATCTACAAACCAAACCAATAATCAGGAAAACATGACTGAATCCAATCAACAAACCAATAATCACGAAGGGGAGCAAAACTTGGCACAAGCAATGAAAGAACTCAGAACATTCATCACCGACAAATTTGATGCAGTAATGAAAGAGGTTAACAACATGAAGACATCACTTGGAGGGGAAATTGCAGACATACGCAAAAACATAACAGATATGTTGGGAATGAACACCACAGTTCAAGAAATCAAAAGTACACTTGCAGCAAATATCAGCAGACTAGAAGAGACAGAGCAGAGAATTAGTGATGTGGAAGACAGTACCTCAGAAATCAAACAGATAGTAGAAGGGGTCAATAAGAAGATAGAAAAAATCCAATTAGGATTTAGGGACCTGAATGACAATGCAAAACGCTCAAACATACGTATTATAGGCATTCCAGAAGGTGAAGAGAAGGGAAAGGGGTCAGAAGGAGTGTTGCAGGAAATAATGGCTGAAAACTTCCCAAATCTACTGAAAGAGACAGATGTACATATCCAAGAAGCACAGCGCACTCCACAAGTCATAAACCCCAACAGGCCCACCCCAAGACATATACTTATCAAATTATCCAAGGCTCAAGACAAAGAGAAAATCCTAAAAGCAGGAAGAGAAAAGAAAACCATCACATACAAGGGAAGCTCAATTAGATTAAGTGCTGATTTCTCTTCTGAAACCATGGAGGCAAGAAGACAGTGGTATGATATAGTCAAGGTACTAAAGGAAAAAAACTTCCAACCAAGAATACTCTATCCAGCTAAACTAGCATTCAAACATGATGGAGAGTTCAAAATATTCACAGACAAACAGAAACTGAAAGAGTATACCAACAAGAAACCTCCCCTTCAAGAAATTCTAAAGGGAGTTCTGCAGGAAGAAAGGAAAAAACAGGAAAGGCAAAGTTGGAGGAGAGTATAAGACCAACAACAACAACAAAAAAGACCAAAAAAATATACAAACAAAATATGACAAACACAAATCCAATCAAAATATGGCTAACACAAATAATTCCTTGATAGTAATAACACTGAATGTCAACGGATTAAACTCACCTATCAAAAGATTCAGACTGGGACATTGGATAAGGAAATATAACCCATCCATATGCTGTCTACAAGAGACACATCTTAGACCCAGAGACGCATGGAGATTGAAAGTGAATGGCTGGAAAACAATCATACAAGCTAACAATAACCAAAAAAAGGCAGGAGTAGCTATATTAATATCAGACAAAATAGACTTTAAATGTGAAACAATTGTGAGAGACAAAGAAGGATACTACATTTTAGTGAAAGGGAAAATCTGTCAAGAAGATCGAACAATCATAAATATCTATGCCCCTAACAAGGGTGCCTCTAAATACGTCAGGCAAACGCTGGAAAAACTAAGTGAAAGAATAGATACATCTACAATTATAGTGGGGGATTTTAATACACCACTATCAACTCTGGACAGAACATCTCAAAAGAGAATCACCAAAGAAACAAAACATCTGAATAGTATATTAGAGGAGCTCGATCTAATAGACATATATAGATCGCTACACCCAAACACAGCAGGATATACATTTTTCTCAAGCGCACATGGATCATTCTCCAAGATAGATCATATGCTAGGCCACAAAGAAAGGCTGAACGAATTCAGAAAGATTGAAATCATACAAAACATTATCTCTGACCACAGTGGAGTCAAGCTGGAGATTTGCAAGGGACAGAAGCCCAGATTTCACACCACGATTTGGAAATTAAACAGCACACTCTTAGAAAAACAGTGGGTCAAAGAGGAAATCTCAAAAGAAATCAATGACTACCTTGAAACAAATGATAATGATAACACAACATACCAAAATTTATGGGATGCAGCAAAAGCAGTACTGAGAGGGAAGTTTATAGCCATAAATTCATATATCAAAAAAGAAGAAAGAGCAAAAATCAAAGAACTAACTGCACATTTGAAGGAATTAGAAAAACAACAACAAAGTAACCCAACAGGAAGAAGAAGGGAGGAAATAACAAAGATAAGAGCAGAACTAAATGAAATAGAAAATAAGAAAGCACTTGAACAGATAAACAAGACCAAGAGCTGGTTTTTGAGAAGATTAACAAAATTGACAAACCTTTAGCAACACTAACAAAGAAAAAAAGAGAGAAGATGCAAATACACAAAATAAGAAATGAGAAAGGCGATATCACCACTGACCCAACAGAAATAAAGACTATCATAAGAGGATATTTTGAAAAACTATATTCCAACAAAAATGACAATCTAGAGGAAATGGACAAATTCCTAGAAACACATAAGCAGCCCATATTGACGAAAGAAGAAATTGATGATCTTAACAAACCAATCACAAGGAGAGAGATAGAATCAGTTATCAAAAATCTCCCAACTAAGAAGAGCCCAGGGCCAGATGGCTTCACAGGTGAATTCTACAAAACATTCCGGAAAGAACTGACACCAATCCTGCTGAAACTATTCCAAAACATCGAAACGGAAAGAACATTACCCAACTCCTTCTATGATGCCAACATTACCCTAGTACCAAAGCCAAACAAAGACATCACAAGAAAGGAAAATTACAGACCAATTTCTCTGATGAACCTAGACGCAAAAATACTTAACAAAATACTTGCTAATCGTATTCAACAATACATTAAACGTATTATACACCACGACCAAGTGGGATTCATCCCAGGTATGCAAGGATGGTTCAACATAAGAAAATCAATCAACGTAATACACCATATAAACAGATTGAAGGAAAAAAATCACATGATTATATCTATTGATGCAGAAAAAGCATTTGACAAAATACAGCACCCTTTCTTGATAAAAACACTCCAAAAGATTGGAATACAGGGGAATTTTTTGAACATGATAAAGAGTATATATGAAAAACCTAAAGCCAATATTGTTTACAATGGAGAAATCCTAGACTCCTTCCCTCTAAACTCAGGAACAAGACAAGGATGCCCACTGTCTCCGCTCCTATTTAACATTGTCTTAGAAGTACTTGCACGAGCACTGAGGCAAGAACCAGAAATAAAAGGCATTCAAATTGGAAAGGAAGAAGTCAAAATTTCATTATTTGCAGATGACATGATCCTATACATAGAAAACTCTGAGAGATCTACAACGAAGATTCTAGAACACATAAATGAGTTTAGTAAAGTCGCAGGTTATAAGATCAATGCGCAAAAATCAGTAGCATTTCTGTACACCAATAATGAGCAAGATCAGGAGGAAATCAAGAAACAAATACCATCCACAATAGTAAATAAAAAAATCAAATACTTAGGAATAAATTTAACTAAAGAGGTAAAGAACTTATACAATGAGAATTACACAAGATTGTTCAAGGAAATCAAAGAAGACCTAAATAAATGGAAGACTATTCCTTGTTCATGGATAGGAAGACTGAACATTATTAAGATGTCTATCCTACCAAAATTGATCTACACATTCAATGCAATCCCAATAAAAATCAACGCAGCCTTCTTTAAGGAACTAGAAAAACTAACTATGAAATTTATTTGGAAAGGAAAGAGACCCCGAATAGCCAAAGACATACTGAAAAAGAAAAATGAAATTGGAGGAATCACACTACCTGACTTCAAAACATACTATAAAGCTACGGTGGTGAAAACAGCATGGTATTGGCATAAGGAAAGACACATAGACCAATGGAATCGAATTGAAAGCTCTGATATAGAACCTCACATATATAGCCACATAATATTTGATAAAGCCACCAAACCCTCTCAATTGGGAGACAGTGGCCTATTCAACAAATGGTGTCTGGAGAACTGGATAGCCATATGTAGAAAAATGAAAGAGGATTACCATCTCACACCTTATACAAAGATCAACTCAAGATGGATCAAAGACCTAAATATAAGAGCCAAGACCATAAAAACCTTAGAAAGCAGTGTAGGGAAACATCTACAGGACCTTGTAATAGGAAATGGATTTATGAATATCTCACCAAAAGCACGAGCAGCAAAAGAACTAATAGATAAATGGGACTTCCTCAAAATGAAAGCCTTCTGCACCTCAAAGGAGTTTGTCAAGAAAGTAAAAAGGGAGCCCACACAGTGGGAGAAAATATTTGGCAATCATATATCTGATAAGAAACTTATAACTTGCATATATAAAGAACTCCTATATCTTGAAAATAAAAAGATAAACAACCCATGTAAAAAATGGGAAAAAGACTTAAACAGACACTTCTCCGAAGAAGAAATACAAATGGCAAGAAAGCACATGAAAAAATGTTCCAAATCTCTAGCTATCAGGGAAATGCAAATCAAAACTACAATGAGATACCATCTTACACCCATAAGATTGGCAGCTATGAAAAAAACAGAAGAATACAAGTGCTGGAGAGGATGTGAAGGAAGGGGAACACTCATCCACTGCTGGTGGGAATGCAGAAGGATCCAACCATTCTGGAGGACAGTATGGCGGTTTCTCAAAAAACTAGCCATAGATTTGCCATATGACCCAGCAATACCACTGCTGGGTATATACCCAGTAGAACTGAAAACAAGGACACAAACCGATATATGTACACCAATGTTCATAGCAGCATTGTTCACTATTGCCAAAAGTTGGAATCAACCCAAATGCCCATCAACAGATGAGTGGATCAATAAAATGTGGTATATACACACAATGGAATACTACTCGGCTGTAAGAACAAACACACTACAAACACATGTGATAACATGGATGAATCTTGAGAACCTTATGTTGAGTGAAGCAACCCAGACATTGAAGGACAAATACTACATGACCTCAATAATATGAAATAAACAAGCTGCCCTAGATAGCAAGAGACTGAACGATAGGCTTACAGGAAATCGGAGGGTGGAGGAAGGATATGAGCCGATGTCTGCAGGGGTGGAACTTAAGACGAGATGGTGGTAAGTATGAACACAAAGAAGAGATAAAATGGGGGCAAGGGGTTGCCTTTGGTTGGGGCTTTATGGGTTTGAGGGTGGCTGGGGAGGGACGGTTGGGTAATGTTGCCCAAAAGTGGGGGGAGGGAGGGGTAGCATACGAACACAGGAGAGGGTCAGGTGTTGGTGGAGAGTAAAATGCCGAGAAAATCATATCAAAATATAATAAAGAGGGTTACCTGTTTAGAATGCTCGGAGGGGAGGGTCTGATGCAGGACGGGCTCCTGGGGAATGTCTAAATGCTCATTCTGCCAGAGTGGGTGACACCATGGGGTAGAATCCCAAGTAGTGAGAGTGGGGGTGGACCCACATCCTGGGGAGGACTAATGCCACCAAATAGAGGGAACTCTATCCCTCGAGAGAAAGGGTGGCTCCCAGGGCATTGGGGCAGTTGAGCAAGTTAGGCCCTAAACACTATTCCATCTATCTCTGGAAGTGGCTCCTCAGGAAACGGAGGTTGACTGTCACTGTGGGCACCAAGGTGGAAGGGAAAATGGACGTTAAATGTGTGGAACCAAAGTAAATGGGGGGCAAGGGAGGAGTTTCTTGAGAGTACACAAGGATGGATATAAAACATGTAATATTACACCATAACATATAGGAGACGACAGACTGATAATGTAAACCATAATGTAAAACATAGGAGAACTAAAAATGTAAAGAACTGTGTATCCTAAAGTATGCACCATAATGTAAGCACAGATATTACCATGTTAGAAAGCTAATATCTCAGACTCTGTACATCACCTTAAGTAAATATGATGTGAATAGGGTGTAAGAGTATCGCTGTGGAAGGAAAAAGGTGTTGTGGTGGATGTATGGGAGTGCTGTATATTATATATATGCATTGCTGTGGTCTAGGACTCCTACGAAGAAACGCTGAATAATTAGGGGGGGGGGGAAAGGATAGGATGTGGAATTTTTTCAAGTCAACATTCTTTATCTAAGTTCTTTATCTAACTTTATCCAAGTTCTTTATCTATCCTTTAAACCCATCGCTATATGCCATTCCCTAGTAAGGGACCATGACATTATATTAGGCTTCAAATTTTGGGGAGTTCTGGATCACAGAGTGTTTCAACAATGGCAATGGAGGGATACTGGTATGGGATACCAATGACAGGTGATATATGGCTGACAGGGAGCTGTACAGAACATATGTCCAGGGTGCATGGTAATGATTGGATATACTCATAGTGGCAACAATTAAAAACCCAGCAGGGGGGGTACTGGGTTCCTGGCCAGTGGTGCCCTGTCGTGGTCTCTAGGGGAGCAGCGATAGTCTCCCAGGTACAGCGGCGGGGACCGGGAGGGAGTGAGGGTTCAACAGTGAGCCCCTGATGCTAATGACTATGCTTGTGAGCTGATAAACCTAAAATAAGAACAAGGCCTAGAGCAACATTGTGCCTGGGAATTTCCTCCTGTCAGCCTTCATGTTACTCAAATGTGGCCAGTCTCGAAGCCAAACTCAGCATGTAAATGCAATGCCTTCCCTCCAGCGTGGGACATGACACCCGGGGATGAGTCTCCCTGGCAACGAGGGACCACTATCAAATACCAACTGATGATGCAACTGGAAAAGGACCTTATATGGAAGGTTCAATGTGGATCAGCAGAATATCCATGTCTACATAAAATAACATGACTTTAAAATGCTGTTTGACCTAAAGTAAGGGGGAAATGGAAAGGAGAAATGAGTTTATATGGCTACGAGTTTCTAAAAAAGAGTCTGGAGGCTGGCAGAAGGATTGCCCTCATGCACAACTGAGCAGAGTCAGAGAGACAGATAAAGCAGATACAACCCCCAGATATTGGTTCCTATGAAGGCTAAAGAGACCCATGAGAGTTATGGTCATGGCCGATGGGGTTTACTACCAGGGCAGATGGCCCCTCTCTGGAAATGGTGTTTATGTGTGATGAATCTGGACTCGGATGGGATCTCCCTTCATAAGACTTTCATACTAATCTGCTGGAGGTGCAGTTAACGTTGGGGTTTAAGATATAGTTAGGGGATTTGAATCTCTGGACTGATAATGTGATAGCCAGGTCCTGAGCCTCAACAGACTCCAGCACCTACAATCTGATTTATTGGACTTACCACACTCAGCTAAGATGGAGTTGAAGAAGGACAATCACCACACCATGGAGCCTAGAGTGATTACAACTGAAAATGGGAGGATGGCAGCCAGCATCCATGTGGAATCTGAGCCTCCTCTTGACATAGAGGTGCAATGGACACAACCAATCCAATGTCCACATAGAAGAGGTGGCATTGGATTGGGAAAAGTGGACATGGTGGACGATGGGTATGGGGAAGGGCAGGAAGAGATGAGAGGTGGGGGCGTATTTGGGACGTGGAGCTGCCCTGGATGGCGCCTCGGGGGTGATCACCGGACATCGTGGATCCTCACAGGGCCCACTGGATGGAATGGAGGAGAGTATGGGCCATGATGTGGACCATTGTCTATGAGGTGCAGAGGTGCCCAAAGATGTACTTACCAAATCCAATGGATGTGTCATGATGATGGGAACGAGTGTTGTTGGGGGAGGAGAGGGGGGGTGGGGGGGTGGGGTTGAATGGGACCTCACATATATATTTTTAATGTAATATTATTACAAAGTCAATAAAAAAAAAAAAGTGAAAACAAAATCTAGAAACGATAGAACAGTTGTGTGTGTATGTGTGTGAGTGTGAGTGATATAAACAGGTTAAACCAGGAAGGAAACTATTTCAAAGATCTTACATAATAATTTTAAATGCTACCACATAAGAATCTTGAAATTAATTACAATGCAGCATTTGTTACATACAGAATTTAATGATTTTTAAAATATAAAAATATATATACATATATATTTATATAAAAATGTAACTATGAAATAAAAATATCTAAGAAGGTAATTTACAAAAAATTTACAGGTATATTTTGTTAGTATTAAAATAAAACAATGCTGAACTGTGTTTTCAAGAATCTGACAAACTAATAAAGTGTCTCCACAACTAGAAATTGGAATACTATTTGCAGTTATTTGACAATGTATAAAATATCTTGCCATTATTTGTCAAAATACCTAATGTATAAATTAACCATCTGGAATGTATATTCAGAAAATAAGATATTTTCACAAAGATAAATGTTACAAAATCCACTTACACAAGTATTTACATTATCAGAAGATTGAAAACCATCTCATGTCTATACCAAAGGATCACTTTAAATTGATGGATGATACATAGAATCAGGCCCTGAACAGACATTAAAGTGAAATATTTATTGATACATGACACTGATGCATAAGAATGCCAATTACTAAATAATTTGAAATCCTAGGATAACATCATATATATATAATATATATTATATATATATTTTATATATATAATGCAGTTAGCAGTAAGATAGCTTTCTGTCATTTTGATGGTTTGTATTTCTATCTTTTTTGGTCTCCCGTCTATATTTGTACTTTTATATGTTTACTTAAAGAGCATAGTTATCACTTAGTTTAATGAGTGAATGAGTGAGTTTATTCTATTTTCTTTACATATATATTTGACACTTTGGGATATTACATATAAAATGTGTCATAGAAGTTTGATATGGTTTATGAATTCCAAAAGTAGATATTGGACTATGTTTGTAAACAGGTCTGTCCTTCCAGGCATATTAGAGTATATTGAATTCAGAGATTTCATTTTTACTTAAGCAATGATTAAGGCTTTGATCCTGGGCAATATTAGCAGGATGTTGAGTCCCCATCCCTTTGAAACTATACTGCAGAGAAGGGAGTTTGAGTTTTGATGTTGGAGTTTTGATGTTGGTGTTTTGATACTGAAGTTTTGATCTGAAGCCTGGTAAGAGAACACACAGGAAAAGAACACAGAGGAATAGAGTTTACTCCTTAGACACAGCAGAAGCTCTGAGGAGAGAGACAGAGCCATTCCCCTGATCGTCTACAGCTGATGTTGTGGAGAGAGCCCAGCAAATGAATAGGGAGAGTAACAGAGCCCTGGGAAGAGAGGAACCCAAGCAGCCAGAACACTGCCAACATGTGGCAACAGGCTTTAATGAGGGAAGTAACTCATGCTTCATGGCCTAGTAACTGCAAGCTTCTACCCCAAATAAATATCCATACAAGAAAGCCAACAGATTTCTTGTATTTTACATCAGCACCCCTTTAGCTGATTAATACAGAGTTTGGTACTGAGGAGTGGGGAAGTGCTTTTGAAATTACCAAGATGCTGGAACAGTTTTATAAAAGGGTAAGGGGTATGTTTTAGATGAATTGTGAGACACTTGGGAGAAAAGACCCACACTGCTTTGAAGAGACTTTTGTAGTAATACAGAATCTAAAGAGACTTTTTAAGAGGGCTTAGAAGTAAATGATGGAACTATTTCTGGAAAATGGAGGTATGGTGAACTTTGTTTTAAAGTTGCCAAGAACCCAGCAAGATTAACTCTTGATGTTTATGGAAGACAGTATTTGAAAACAGCTAACCAGAGCATTTAGCTGAAGAACTTTCCAAAGTAAACTGGGAGAATGCAACTTGGCTTCTCCTTGAACCTTATAGCAAAAAAGAAGCCCAACATAAGCTGAGGACTGAACTGTTGTGCATAAAGAAACCAGAAAATGACTGGAAATTCCAAGCCTCTAAAAATCAAGCTCCCAGTTATACTGCCCCATATGAGGACTTAACCAAACTCAGAACTTGTAAATCAGAATTGAAGATGCAGTTATCTTGGAAAGACTTGTGGAAAGTCTGTCTGATGGCTTGGACCCCTGCTTTTTGCATGCTAAACCAACAAGCTTATTGAGAAAGCTGTATGAACAAAAACACTGTCAACTTGCATAAAAGTGACATGATGAGGAGAGATTGAAGGAGAAACAGTTTTAAGAGGAAAATCATGGAAGCTGAGATCTTGAATTAAGGTGTTGCCTTGGGCAAAGAGAGGAACCCAACTCATGTGTTCAGAGCGGATGACTTTGAACCGGATGTTGAAAAGAGTGGATATTCCCACCTGATGTTCAGGGAGAGTTTGCAACCTCAGGGTACAGAGAAGATGGAGCACATTTCTCAAGGATTAGGGCAGTCAAGATCGGCACCCAATAGGCCTGAGAGAGGTGCAAGTTTCCCCATGGGTTAGGGAAGATAAGTGGTCAACTCATTGCTCTGAGAGGATTGAGCATGTATGCCAAAGGTTAGGTAGGATGTTGCCTTCATCTCATTGTATTAAGGGGGTTAAGTCTCTAACCCAAAGATTGGGTAAGGTGTGGCAATCACCCCAGTGCTCTTTGAGGACTGGATCTGGAGCTTGGTCACCACCTAGATGCTTAGTGAAGATGGAACCAAGAAAATGGCCATTGGGCAAGCCAATGGAAAGTGTGGGTCCCCATGTGCTCCCAAGAAGAAGAAACTATCATCTTAACAATGACTCTTAGACTTTGAAATCTAATGGAGGATGTCATGCATGGCCACTGAACTGTAGAGGAACCATATCTCATGTTTCCCCCCCAATTTCTCCTTATGGTAATGAAAATGTTTATCCTTTGTCCATTTTTGTATTAGAAGCAGGTAAATGGTCTTTTAAAATTCAGAGGTCTACTGCAGATGAGACTTTGCCCCAAAGCATACTGAATTTATTGAAACCTATTGCAATGTGGTGTTATACTTAGCATTGCTACTGATTTAAGCTTTTTTAAAAAATATTGTAATGTCCTTTTGGAATTCAGAGAGTGGTGTGTAGCAGTTTGATTTGGTTTATGAATTCTCCAAACAGATATTGGATTAAGTTTGTAAACTGGTCTGTACCTCCAGGCATATTAGAGTGTATTGGGTTCAGAGGTTTAGTGTTTACTTGATTAGGATTAAGGATTTGATTAGGAAATGCCAATAGGATGTTGGTCCCTGAACTTTTGATGGGCAGGGACTCAGAGAGAAACTATACTGCGGAGAAGGGAGTGACATTTCGGTGTTAGATTTTTGATGTTGGAGTTTTGAGCTGGAGCCTGGGAAGTGAACACACAGGAGAGGAATACAGGGGAATAGTGACAGCTTCTTAAAAAGAGCAGACACCCTGGGGAGAGAGACAGAGCAATTCATCCATAAGTTATTTTGGCTTTGTCTCAAATATAAATGAATCACAACTTTGAATACTTAATTGGTTTAGTTTTTAGATTTGCTGCATAGATCCAGTCCATAATGCTCGTGTTAGGCAATTTCTATGTCTACTAGTGCTATTTTCCCTTCCATTCAGTTTATACCTTTCTCCCCACATCTCACTGTGACCAGGTTGGCACCTGTCAGTATCAGCAGTCAGTTTTATTTCTGGCAAACACCTACTGACTCTTTTGTGCTTCCCCTTTTATCAAGTCTGTCTGAAACTCAGTGGCTTCACTCTGCTTCTCCTTGCAAAACCGTCCATGTGAGTGTGGTGGAATGCTCAGAGATAAATTAAAAATCACATTTTTTGTGGCTATGGATTGTAAAGTTCAGGAAGTTCAGGGTATTCAACAAATGACAGTCCCTCAACACTTGCTCATTGTCCATCTCCCACATTAGGTATCTCTGGGCCAAGAAGGTTAATGTGGTAAAGCTGATGTGCATAGCAATGCTGAGCCTCTGGAAGGCTCAATGAGACGTGCTTTTCCAAGGATGATGACAGGGACCAGCATCTTTTTCTAAGGCCATACTTTCTCCTCTAGGGTTGAGATACTGTGTCCTGTTCACAAGAAAGTTCTCAAAAAAGACTCTTGACTAAAAATCAATTGATAGCTCATCCAGAAAATATTTATTATTCAAAGACAAAAAGATAATCAATGGAATTAACTCCCTAAAAAAGTTTTACACACTAATACAAAAGATACGTTATTCATGGATAGGGTTCTGAAGGTTTCCATGAAAAGACAGATTGCATCCCATGAGATTGTATCTTCTTTTTTGGTTTTACAATGTCAGAACAGAGGCAAGAAAGTGGAGAAAAATGGTGAATTAAAAGGTAATGTTCTGCTCTTCCAACACACCTGCTCCAATGGTAAACCGTACCCTCAATCCTTGAGAGCCCAATCACCTTAATAGTCTGAGCCTGTCAGTTGTTAAAGACCCTCTCAGAGAACGGAGGTCCCAGAGGGCATGAACACAAGGAAGACCATCAAACATTGGGACACTCTCATATCCTCCATGCGTCCTTGTAAAGAAAGAGGGAAGGTGCTGGAGATGCAGAAGGTGTGAGATGCAGTGAAACAAATCTAGGGGGGATGGGAAGTTAGGAACTGAGTGGCTTTCTAGGGACAAAGAGTTGAACTGCACTAAACCTGAGATTCCACCTGTGAAATAACTTTTATGAAGTTTAATTTACATGGTATTTATAGGGATACAATTCGGGTGAAAGTCCTCTATAAAAGATTGCACATTACACGTGTGAGACTCTCCATTGTTTCTCCTGATCATGCGAAATCATTTCCTCATTCTGGGAGCTCTTAGAATCTATTTCTCAAATAGCCTCATTTGATGGGCTGTGGCATGCAGCCCCATAGCAGGTGTTTTCCTCTTGCCCTCAACACTTGTAACCCAATCTCCTAATTTCCAAGCTTGGCGAGCTTGTGAGGGAGGTGCCGTGGGGACACCAGGTGTGAATCCTCCTCAGAAAAGGTGATTTATCTCTATTCCTTCTTTCCTGCTCACCCCCTTGAGCATGGCCTGTGCTATCTGGGCATCCAGAGCACACTAGGGTGGATAAGAAATGGGACCACAGAAACGGTACAGAAGAAAGCCATGGAGATTTGGTAAAATGTCTCCTAGAAAGCCAGGGATGCAAGGAATCAGTTGGGACTGAGTCATTAGCAGCCCCTTCCTGGCCAGGCCTGCTAGGGCTCCTGCCCTCCCCCCCCCCTTCTTCCTTTGACTAAAGCCTCTACTTTGTTTCCTGCAGTCCCCTGTGCAAGCAACCCAGACAAGCCAGATACCCTCATGTTAACTGTCACACGTGGGTCTTTCCACATTTGTGGGATGATTGCCTGCCGAAGGGGGACCAGATGGAAGATGTTGCCCTCTCTGTGACCACTTTGGTGGCCCAGAGTCTGGATGCCAGTCAACCTCCACACCTGTAGAGTTACCCATCTGTGACTTCTCTGGCTGGGACCTCTCTTAGTCTTGCCTCTGGTGGCTCACTCTTCCCTCCAGGGATACAACCACCTGCCCTTCTGTGGGAGGACCCTACACCTCTTTTCACATCTTCCTGATTTTCAATCACCCCCGCCACTGGATATTCCATCTCTGTCCCAGTTGGCTTCTGGCCCATTCCATCTGCCCTCCCTCTGCTCTTCACCATCAACCCTGTCCTGCCTCCTAATCCTGCCCACACCTTCCCTTGCCTCTCCCCTCTGATCTCCTCTCTTCTTTCAGGACATCTCTGGAGGCTATGGGCAAGAGGCATCTCTCAACCCCATCCATTTGCCCTCTTCCACACATTACTTCACGCAACTAACACCACTAACATCAGGGACAATCAGAGTCTGTCCAGGAGTGCACTGGGCAGTTGCTCTCTACCCCTTACCTCTGCACACAAGGCTACTGCTGGTGGAACTCTGCACCAGTAGCAACCAACCCCCCTCCACTGGGGTTGGATTCAACATGGATGTAGAGCCACAACTCCAGGCCTGCCAAAATGAATCAAACTGGAATCAGATAGGATGGCGTCTAGGGTCTCTCACTGTCATGCTCATGGAGGGAATGGTGGACACATAGCCACTACTCAAACGGTGGGTCCTGTATGGAGACCAGGGGGAGCAGCCTCGATCAGAACCTCCCTAATCCTCCTTACAAAGAAGCAATAAGTCTACATTCCATCCACTTCTCAAACAGGAGGGCAATCTACACCCCTCCTTAGACTATGTCCACCAGAAAAAGGGCCGAGGGATCCCCAAGGCCAAGGGAAGAGAAGCCCCCCACCCAGATCAGAGATTTTCTTGACAACCTCTTTCCATGATCCCACCAGGCCTGGGTTTCTCAAAACCCAAAATAATGAATATATTAAGGAGGGGCCTTTGTTGAATTTTGAAAAAGAGAAAGATAACGGATCCAGGAAAGCTGCAAGGAGGAGGACCAGCCCCTGGGATGTCCTCTGATGCAGAAAAACATGCCACAAATTTCAGGGACTCCCTAAAGTGAGCTTCAGCTACTTGGAACCTAAACGTGGAGCCTTAGGCTAGTCCAGGTGGGGACTGGGGCATTAAGAGGAAACAACCAGGGAAACGGACTTTGGCCCAGTGGTTAGGGCGTCCGTCTACCACATGGGAGGTCCGCGGTTCAAACCCCGGGCCTCCTTGACCCGTGTGGAGCTGGCCGTGCGCAGTGCTGATGCGCGCAAGGAGTGCCGTGCCACGCAAGGGTGTCCCCCGCGTGGGGGAGCCCCACGCGCAAGGAGTGCGCCCGTGAGGAAAGCCGCCCAGCGTGAAAAGAAAGAGCAGCCTGCCCAGGAATGGCGCCGCCCACACTTCCCCTGCCGCTGACGACAACAGAAGCGGACAAAGAAACAAGACGCAGCAAATAGACACCGAGAACAGACAACCAGGGGAGGGGGGGGAATTAAATAAATAAATAAAATCTTTAAAAAAAAGGGGAGCTCAACTGCTTGAGTCACAGCTGCTTCCCCAATACTTTAAAAAAAAAAAAAAAAAAAAGAGGAAACAACCAGCACATCCACCAAAAAAAGTGAACTTCAATGACACCTCAAATTGTGTCCTTTTATTTCCCACTTCTCCCCCATTGAGGTGCTGCTAGGTGCACTGATTTTCCAGCTGGGAGTCAAAAACCCAAAATCCTCAGGGAGGGTTTTTAAGTGGGGGAGGCTCTACTGTGAAGGATGTTTTCCCCAAAACACCTGAATGCATTCTGAGAACAATAAATAGTTATTCTTCTTTGAAGCCACTGCCTTTTGTGATAATTTGTGTTACTTATCAAGCAACTCATACACCAAGCACCGAACAATGGAAAACACAAAACATCACAGTAGCCCACAACTCCCTGACTCATGGTTTGTTTATGTAATTGGAGAATTTACCCCAATTTGTAATTCTGAAATTTGGCATTGTAAGTGGTGATGACTCAACTATAAGGCAACACTTACATCTTGTCCAAAGTGAGTCATACTTAGCAGCAATGTCTCAAAGGATTGACAGATTACTAATACTCTAATATAGCATCTAAGGAATCCTTTGTGTTTGACTCATTTGAATTAGATTAATCAAGGGGTTTTTTTTTTGCATAGTTTTGATGAAAGATAAGAAGACAGATGAATAATGTGCTGAAGGGATATCTGTTTCTGACGCCTTAGTAGAGTGTCAGTCTTCAAGTTTCTTGGACTTACACCTACCAACTCCAGCATGAAGTATAGATCAAATACAAGGTACAAAAGAGGCATGTATAGAGAAGTCACAGCTGGGTCCAACTCTTTCACACTCAGAAGCACAAACTCCAAAGAAGGGCCCACTAGCAAGGCACCAACTCCAGAGCTATCTGCCATGACCATAGTATCAAGATGTCTCCAGAATGTTGTGTGTCCTCCCATGACCCACTGGATGGAACGTGGGGGAGTGTGGGCTATGGTGTGGAGCATGGGACATGGGGTGCAGCAATGCCCAGAGATGTACTCACCAGGCGCAGTGGATATGGCATGATGATGGGGGAGAGTGTTGTTGGGGGGGAGTGGTGGGGTGGGGCGGTGGGGGTGAATGGGGACCTCATATTTTTTTAATGTAATATCTTTTTTAAAAAATGAATAAATTGAGTAGAATTTGAAAAAAAATCTCATAATATTAAATATAAAAAAAAAAAGAAAAAGAAAAAGATTTCTCCAGAGACATCAGGAACTCCACTATGTGGGGGTAGTATATAATTTGACAGTTTATGAGCTCCTGCTAAGAAGTGCATAAGCGTTACCTCTGGGATGAACTCCAGGCTTGTTTTGTGTCTCTTTGCCATATGAATCCATTTGTCTTCAGCTTCCCCCCATTTATTCAAGGTCTTTTTCAAGTTGCATGCTCAGCGGTGTTTGGTTATCATGCCTTGGTGCCAGGGAAGCTCATTTCTGGGTCATGTGCCACACTGTGGGAAGGTAATGCATTTCTATGCTGACTTTGGCTTAGAGAGAGGGTACATATGAGCAACATGGAAGCTGTCAGCACCCTATAGCACTAGGCTAAGTTGCAAATTCTACAGCAAGGGCTGATAAGCATAAGTGTCAATATTAAGGGCCCATCAAAGGACCATCCTTCTTCACTAGTCCTTGTCCTGCACTTGGGGGATTGTAGGTGTTCCACTAGAAAATGTGGCAGAGCTCTCCAGGTTGGGAATACAATACACTTTTGGTTATTGTATGAATATCCACCCACAGTGACAATGTCCCATGAACATTTGAACACATTTATGTACCTTATATGTATGCCCATGAGAACTTCCTCGCATGTAGCTCCCTTCACTGACACCCCACACCAATGATCCTACCCTGTCATAGCTGTAACCTTTCTATTGTCCAAAACTTCTTCAAAAATTAAGCCAAGAATACCACCAAATACAATTAATAGGAAAATGAAATAATGATTGGTTTAAAGATAAGAAATAAAATACGTAATGATTTAGAAAAACCAAAATGAAAATAAAATATTAAACTTGGAATATTAAAAAAATGAAAAATATTTTAAAAAATTTCTTTGAACATTTTTCCTTTCACCACTGTAATATCTGTTGTCCTGTATGTACAGTGATATTTTCTTCCATTTGTTCCCCAATGTCTTACTTTTTTTCATTTTGTCTTCAAAGAAGTTTTAGGTCTCAGTAAAGTCACATACAGAACACAGGATACTTCCATATACCAAACATCCTCCCCCTTTTCCCCTTTACCATATCAATAACATTTTAAATGTGGATGGTTCATTTGTTACAAGTGATGTACAAATATTGAAATATAACCACTGACCATGGTCAATGGTTTACATTATGGTCTACACTCTAGACCACACGCTTACAATTTTTTGATGGAATTCAACATGGCCTGTATCCATCATTGCAAGATCATGCAGAACAGTTCAATGACCCCCTAAATACCCACTCTCTTTCATCTACTCTGTTCCTCCCTCCACCTCCCTCGGGGCCCATGGTGAACAGCAGGCTTCACTCCTTGAAGGACAAGATACAAAGTTACTTGCAAACATACTGAGGGCTTAACACATTGGTCTGTCCTCCCCTATTAGGAACTGCCCTTCCTCTTAAGGGACTCCCTCCCCCTCTGTTTGCTAACATATCAGGCCTCCCCACGATGGAAGTCCAACTCCTTCTGTTCATAACGTGGGTTTCCAGCCCCTGATACAATACACTTTAACAAAAAGCACACATTCTCTACAATAATGCCCCAGTTGCACCCTATCCCAAATGCCCACCATCCAACACCCTAAACCAGTAGCCCTTCCTTGTCATATTGCCAAAAGAGCTTTCCCAACATTGAAGTTTCAACCACTTACCTGCCAATCCCCAGTGTTCACATGCTATCTCCCACAACCCTACCTCAGTTCCATGGACTAACCAACCCACCCTTCCCCAACCTAACCCCTGTCAAACTAGCACCATCCAACCCAATAGTATGAGTACACCCCCATTATATCCCTTCACCATATAACTACTAACTTCCAACTTATCATAGATTTTGCCCATATGGGCATTGGTTCATAACCTTCTCCTTTTCTATTTCCTGTAAACCTATATTCCAAACTCTAGCTCTCTGATTCTGCTCGATTTCCTTAATTCATACCAGTGAGGTCATGTAAAATTTTCCTTCAAAGCCTGGCTTACTTCACTCAGCATAATGTCCTCATGATTCATCCATGTTATCCCATGTGTTAGTATTGTATTCCTTCTAATAGTTGAATAATATCCCATTGTATGTATATACCACATTTTATTTATCTGTTTATCTCTTGATGGGCATTTGGGTTGATTCCAACTTTTGTCAATAGTGAATAATGCTGCTATGAACATTGGTGTGCATGTATCTTTTTGTGTCCTGGTTTTCAGTTTTTCTGAATATATACCCAGCAGTGGAATTGCTAGATCACAAGGCAGATCCATAGTTAGATTTTGAGGAACTACTCAACTCTCCTCCATGATGGCTGGAAACGTCTACAATTCCAACAGCAGTGGATGAGGATTCCCATTCCTCCACATCATCTCCAACACTTGTAGCTCTTTTTTATTAATAATTGCCAGTTTAATGGGGAAAGATGATAGCTCATTGTAGTTTTGATTTGCATTTACCTAATTGCTAGTGATGAAACGCATCTTTCATGTGCTATTTAGCCATTTTTATTTCTTCTTTGGAGAAGTGTTTGTTCAAATCACTTGTCCATTTTTTAAATGGTTTGTTTCTCTTTTTATTTTTGAGATACAGGATTTCTTTATATATGCTGGATATTAGCCTCCTATCAGATATATGGTTACCAAATCTATTCTCTTATTGGATAGGCTGTCTTTTCACTTTCTTGACTAAGTCCTTTGATGTGCCAAAAGTTTTAATTTTGAGTAAGTCCCATTTCTCTATTTTTTCATTCACTGCTCATACTTTGGGTGTGGAGCTCATGAAATAATTTCCTACTATAAGTTCATGTAGGTACTTCCAAGGTATTTAATTATCTTCCAAGATATTTTATGGTCTTGACTCTGATATATAGATCTTTAATTCATTTTGACTTGGTTCTTTTATAAGGTGTAAACTGGTGATCTAGTCTCATTCTTTTGGATATGGATATCCAGTTCTCCAAGCACCATTTTTTGAAAAGGTCATTCTCTTCCAGTGGGATTGGTGGCATTCTGAAAAATCACACTCTTATGTATGTGAGGATCTTTCTCAGAACTCTCAATTCAGTTCCATTTGTTGGTCTCTCTATCTTTTACCAATACCATGCAGTTTTGACCAATGTAGATTTGTAGTATGTTTTAAAATCAGATAGTGTGATTCCTCCAATTTCATTTTTCTTTTTCAATATGTCTTTGACTATTCAGGGCCTCTTATGCTTTCAAATAAATTTCATAACAGATTTTTCCAATATAGTAAAAAATACTGTGTTGATTTTCAATGGGATTGCATTTAATCTGTAGATCAGTTTATGTAGGGTAGATATCTTAATGGTGTTTCTTCTTATCATCCATGAACAGGGAATATTCCTCCATTTATTTAAGTCTTCTTTGCTTTCCTTTAGCAGCATTGTGTAGTTTTTGATGTATAAGTCATATGTATCTTTAGTCAAACTTATTTCTAGTATTTTTTTCTTTTATTTGCTTTTGTAAATAGGATCTTTTTTCTTCATTTCTTCCTCTGATTGTTCATTTTTATTGTAGCAAAATGTTACTGATTTCTAAGCTTTGACCTTATAACCTGCGACTTTACTGAACTCATTTATAAGCTCTAGAAGCTTTGATGTCGATTTCTCAGGGCTTTCTATGTATAGGATTTTGTCATCAGCTAACAGTGGCATTTTTACTTCCTACTTCCCAATTTGGGTGCTTTTCATATCTTTTCCTGGCATACATGCTCAAACATGTAGAAAAAGATAATAAGTACAGTGATACTTGTTACCTTGTTTTGTCCCCAATCTAGAGGGAAAGCTTTCAGGATTTCATCATTGTATATTGTGTTAGCTGTGGGTTTTTCATATACCCTTTATCATGTTCAGGAAATGTCCTTCTATTCCTCTACTTTGCAGTGTTTTTATAAGGAAAGGTGCTGTATTTTGTTGACTGCTTTTTCTGCATTTGTAGAGATGATCATGTGACTTTTTCTTCTGATTAGTTCATGTGCTATATTACATTGATTGGTTTACTTATGCTGACGCATCCTTGCATAGCAGGGATGAAACCCATCTGGACATGCTGTATAATTCATTTCATGTGTTGAATATGATTAGCAAGTATTCTGTGGCAGATCTTAATATCTGGGTTCATTAGAGGGGGTGGCCTATAATTTTCCTTTCTGGTGGCACCTATGTTTGGCTTTGGTATTAGGGAAAAGTTGGCATTATAGAATGAGTTAGGCAATGTTCCTTCTACATCTATTTTTTTGTAAGAGTTTAAGCAGGATTGATGTTAGTTCCTTCCAGAATGTTTGGTAGAATTCACCTGTGAAGCCATCTGGTCCTTGGGTCTTCTTAGTTGGGTGGTTATGGAAGACTGTTTCAATCTAATTACTTCTGACTGGTCAGTTGAGTTCATCAGTTTCTTCTTTTGTCAATGTAGGTAGCTTGTGTGTTTCTAGGAATTCTTCATTTCTTCTAAATTATCCTTTTTGTTGGCATATAATTTTTCAAAGGGTTCCTCTTTTGATGCTCTTTATTTCTGTAGAGTAAATGGTGAAGACCTCCATCTTGTTTCTTACTTTATTTGCATTTTTCTCTTTTTTTTTTTTTTTTTTTTGTTAGTCTAGCTAAGGGTTTGCCAATTTTATTGATCCCTTTGAACTAACTTTTGGGTTAATTTTTTTTTCTAGTGCCTTTTTATTTTCTATTTCATTTAGTTCTGCTCTAATCTTTGTTAATTCCTTCATTCTACATCCTTTGGGCTTAGTTTGTTGCTCTTTTTCTAATTCATTCTGTTGTGCAGTTAGGCCTTCAATTTCACTCTTCCTCTTTTTTTGATATATGCATTTATGGCTGTGAATTGCCCTCTCAGTACAACTTTTGATGCATCCCATAAGTTTTGATATGTCATGTTGTCATTTTCATTTGTTTCAACGTGGTTATCATTTCTTTTGTAATTTCCTTTTGACCCACAGTTTGTCTAAGACTGTGTCCTTTAACTTCCATATCTTTGTGCCTAATCTGGTTCTCTGGCCTTAACTAATTCCAGCTTCATTCCCTTGTGGTCAGAAAAATTAATTTGTATCATTTCAATATTTTTAAATTGACGATTATTCCCCAGCCTAACACGCGGTTTATCTTGGGGAATGATCCATGTACACTCAAGAAGAAAGTATGCCAGCAACTTAATATCAGACTTAGATCCTCCAGAAGTTGAAGAGAATAGAGTTCTGTTGTTTTAAGACATCCAGTGTACAGTATCTTGCTGCAGCAGGCCTATAAAACCAGTGTACTCAATAAATCCTATTTTTCCACATGAACAATGCATTATGTCACAAACGTATGCATGGTAAAAAAATCCACTAAAAGTGAATATTAACTCAGTGAATTTTAATATAAGAAGCCAAACAAGTTACGAATCATATTTTCAGATTCCACATTTCAACTAAGATTCAAGCAACATCCTCCTGGCAAGTTAAAGTATATTATCAAAAGAGAAAACTACAAATACCTACAAATTATGTTACAATACTTCTCCTTTTCCCAATCCATACCTGTATGAGGCATGATTTTCTTCATATACTTCAACAAAAAAACAAAGTATTGCAACAGATTGAATGTAGCAACTGATGAGTTACCCATATCCCATTAAAACATTTTAAAAATTGCAAAATCTCACTCTTTTTGTTAAATAAAATATAACTTTTTAATTATAAAATATAATATATATATTCACATGTAATGGGGATTGTTTTTCCTTAGTGCATTAATGTTCATATTTCTCAGTTTTCATATATATTTACAGTGACCACCAATAGATAAAACCAAAATAAAGAACACCTATTTGAGGTTCCCAATAATTTTCAATGTCTGGAAAGATGCTGAGGATATAAGCCTGGAAACCCCTTTCTAGTCAATATTTTGCTGGAAGCCCTAAACAGAACAATAAGGCAGTAAACACACAAACACACATAAAAGAGACACAGACTGGGAAGGAGGTGACATTATCTATTTGCAGCCAACATGATTATTTACATCAGAGTTTCTCAGCCTCCACACTACATTCAGTCCAGAAAAAGTTTGCTCTGTGTGGCTGCCCTGTGCAATATAATCTGTTTAGTAGTGTCTTTACTCCCTCGCCTTTAAATGCCAGGAGCTTTCTCCTAGTGGTGAGAATGAAAAATGTCTTTAAATGTTGCCAAATATCTCCTGGGGGGGCGAATAACTACCAGTACAGAACCACTGGTCCTTCTTTAAAATCATTAGGAGTCTAACCTAAAATCACTTGAGAAATATGTATATTTAAACTTGATGCAGAGTAGAAAGTTAATACACAGAAAACAATAAATTTCCTATAGAGTAGCAACAAGCTTATGAAAGATGGAATTTTACAAATGTATTCATATTCACAAACACATAAAATAATAGGAACAAATTATCAAAAAAACTTTTAATAACTGTACAAATGATTAAATATTGCTAAATAAATTAAAGATCTAAATAAATGAAGGCATAATATATTCATGAATCAAATTATTGTTTTGAAAATGCTCCATCACCTCAAAAGAAATTTAAATACAATCTCAATGAAAATACCTGGGGGCATTTTTTGGGGAATTGACAAGGTGTTTTCAAACTGTGTATAAAAATTACAATGACATAATATGCTCAACACAATTTTTTAAAAATAAAAAAGATGAAGAAGTTTACACAATCTTTTTTCCACATGTAATACTTTAGTAATCAAGCTAATGCTATGACATGTTTAGTCATTTAAATTAGTGGAGTAGAATAGAATCTAAAAATTGATGCAAACATATGCAATCAATTCATTTTAATAAATGCATTGTTCTGTACATCAGTTTAGGTAGAACTGACATCATAACATATGTAGTCTTCCAATATATAAACATGGAATGCCCTTCCATTTATTTAGATCTTCTTTGGTTTCTGTTACAACATTTTATAGTTTTCTGAATATAGGTCCTTTATGTTCCTGGTTAAGATTATTACTAAATATTTGATTCTTTTAGTGGCCATTGTAAATGATTTTTTTCTCTCTCTTCCTACTCAGACTGCACATTAGTAATGTGTAGAAGCACTATGAATCTTGCCCTCATCAGGTTCGATGAACTTGTCTATTAGTTCTAGTAGCTTTGTTGTGTTTTTATTTTGTTACTTTTTACCTCATATTTTTCATGTTTTTTTCTTTAAGCACTTCACTTATTAAACTGAAATTAACCTAAAATTACATAGAAGATTTGAACAAGAAATTTTTTTCAAGCAGCATTAGATTGTTTAACAATAATAATATATGGAACTTAAAATAATAACAAAATTAAAATGTCACAACCACAGGCAGGTTAGGTTCTGTTCAAAATATGGTTAAATGGAAATTCCTAATAATGAATGAGCAAATTAAAAAGTCCCCACCTGTTTGGAAATTAAAATATATTATCATAAATATCACATAGTTTAGATGTGAATTAAAAAAGGAATTTAGGTAATATGTTAGAATTCATTTTAAAAATACTATATATCAAAATATGTTGGTTGCCAAAAATAAAAGTTGAAGGAAAGTTTCTAACATACAATGCATGATTTAGAAAAAAAGAAGCAAAGCTATCAATTACAAGAATTTTCCAAAATTGACAGAAAACTTAAACACAGAGGAGATAAATATAAAGAAAAAGAAAGCTCAAATTAGTGAAATGGGAAACAAGAATAGACAGAGAGGATGGACAGAAGCAAAGAAAGATTCATTGGAAAGAGTAATAAACTTAATAAGTGCATTTTAAGACAGAAAAACAAAGAGAAAGAGAAGCATAAATGTCAACATCAGAAAAAAAGACATTTTAACCAATTTTCAACAGATAAAATGATATTTTCATTTAAAAAATTATATTTCAACAGATAAAATGATATTTTGAAAGTGGTGTGAATAGATTTTTAAATGACATTTTCATTTACAGTTTTATTTTTAAATGAAATTTTAATTTAAAAATTTATTTTCATTTTAAAATTTAGTGTTTTTCAACAGACAAAATGATATTTCAAAAGAAAAGTGTGAGAATAGATTTGGACATCTCAGTGAAATGAATTCATTGTTAGTTAAATATTACCAAATCTGACATAAGAAAAATTAGGAAACTGAATTTAGAATTGCATTCACAATTTAAAATCAGAATCATGAACATTCCCACAGAGAAAACTTTGAGCCCAAAAGATTTCAATATACATTCAACAAAAAATTTGCAAAAGGATGAAATGGTAGGGGGAAATAAAACCACTAACATATCCATAGGACAGATGTACTAATTACAAGACTTATGATGTACTTTTACCATTTCTTTTCATTTCCAAACATTCACAAACAAGTTTTTATTAATTTCCCACAGATTAAACTTCAGCTTTCCATTCTCTAACCACATGCTATTGTCTCATGACATATTCTAGCAATTTACTCCAGGAATTTGCTCATTATATCTAGCTCATAATAGAGAAATCATAAAATACTTGTCCTTTTGGACCTTGCTTACTTCAGTCAACATACTGTCCTCTAGAGTCATCCATGTTGTCATATGCTCCATGAATTCATTTCTTCTGACAGCTGTATAATATTCCATCACGGGTATAGATGCAATTTGTTTATCCATTCATTGGTTGATGGACACATGGGTTGTGTCCTTCTTTTTGCAATTGTGAATAACATCACTATGAACATTAGTGTGCAAATGTCTGTTCATGTCACTACTCTCACTTCTTATGAATATATACCTAATAGTAGTATGCTGGTTCACATAGTAAATCCATAACTAACATCCTTAGCTACTGCCAATAACTACCATTCCACATTCCCAACAGTAGAAAATAAGCATCCCTATCTCTCCATATCATCTCCAACACTTGCAGGTTATTTTATGCATATCAATTTTATTGATACATATTAATAAAGGATAAAATCATGCAAAGAGTACAATCTCTGGTATTCAATGTAATCACATATTTGTGCATTGATTACCCCAATCACTCCCAGACCTCTTTTGTTTTTGCAATAATAATGAACAAAAAGAACCAATGAAAACCTATAACCTCTCTGAGTCTCTATGCCACATCTGCTGCAAATACCTGTTATTCTTTTATCTTCTCTCCAGTATACTTGTATTTAAATTTTATAAAAAGTTATATATATTCAATACCATCCATATTCATGTTTTACACGAGGTTTTACTATCTTATATAGATTCATGTTATGGTTTTTAGGTTTCCTTCCAGTAATATACATGAACTTAGACTTTCCCTTTCAAACACTGTCATATCCATATAATAGCTCTGTTAGTTACAAACATCATGATATATTTTAATAATGTGGTTTTTTTTTTCCTTTCAGGCTTCAGCACACCCTATACTATCTCTTGAAGTTCTGGTCTTTGGGTAACATATTCTGCCAGTTTTTGTTAGTTTGTGAAGTCTTTGAACTCACCCTCAGTTTTGAAGGACAGTTTTGCAGGATACAGAATTTTTTGGCTGGCAGTTTTTCTCTTCCAGTACCTTAAAAACATCATTCCACTTTATTCTTGCCACCAAAGTTTCTGATGAGAGGTCAACACTTACTCTTATTAAGTTTCCCTTGTATGTGAGGCTTTGCTTTCATCTTGTTGCTTTTAGAATTCACTGTTTTATCTCTGATATTTGTAATTCTGAATAGTAGCTGTTTTGGGGCAGGTCTACTTGGATTTATTCTATTTAGGGTGAGTTTTCCTTCTTGGATTTGATACTTATATCTTTCATAAGGATTGGGAAGCTTTGGTCATTATTTCTTCAAATTTTCTTTCTGCTCCTTTTCCATTCTCATCTCCTTCTGGGACACCAATAATGTGAATGTTCGCGTGTTTTGCATTGTCATTTAATTCCCTGAGACTCTGTTTCATTTTCTCCATTCTTTTCTCTTTCTGCTCTCCTGACTTTTCCGGTACAGAAGTTCTGTCTTCAAAATCACTAAGTCTTTCTTTGAACAATTCAGTTCTGCTCTTAATATGCCTCTAATATATTTTCAATCTCACCTATCCTGTCTTTCATTCCCATAAGGTCTGCTACTTTACTTTCCAGGCTTTCAAATTGTTCTTTATGCTCTCCCAGTGTTTTCTTAATATCTTTTATTTGGCCATGTTTTCTTAAATTCTTTGAAATGATTTAGGACAGTTGTGTGGTTATCAGTGATTAATTGTATTAAATCATGTATCTCTTCAGGATCTTTGATTATTTTTTTTGGCTGGGCCATCTCTTGGTGCTTCCTAGTATGACTTGTAATTTATGGCTGATGTCTAGCCATCTGAATATGTTGGTGATTTTACTCTGATGGCCAATTTCTCTATTGCCTACTGTTCTTTTTCCCAAAGCTTTTCTTTCATATTTGTTCACTTGATTCTATGTCTTTAAAATTGCCCAGCTTAAGTTATGAAAATCAGGCAAGGGCCTCACTAGTGGGGCACACATTTTTTCCCCATGGTAGGACACAGAGAGAACCAAGTCTTTGTCCATGCAATGTCCACACTGGCCAGCATATGGCACACATCAGTGCACCTTTCCATGGAGTTGTTTCAGCCCGGGCTTTCCTCTGTTCCTGTGTTGAATCTCCAGAGAAGAGATTCAAAGCAGTCTCTGCTGGCCCAATTCACTAAAGAGAAGCACCCCATGTCCCCCTCCATTTTCCCTCAAAACAGCTGTTGGGGATGGAGATGTCTGTTTCCCTCCAATTGGCTTCAGGAAGCCAAGGATATTATCCCCAATTAATATCTTTGAGATGGGAGAGTAGAGCACTTCCTGCTTCACTAGGGCTTAGTAACTAACTTTTGTCCTTTTGGCTTCTTGATCTCTCTGTCCCTTATCCCCTTGGAAGCTGGAAGTTGTAGAGCTCTGTCCTAGTCTGCTGACCCCCAAAGGAGGTTGCCCCAGGTAGCTTTTAACCATATTTCCATTGTTTTTGAGAGCATTGAGCTATGCCTGTCAGTTTGATGCCACCTTCCCACAGTTCTCATCTCCTACATTTTTAAGTTGAAATAGACTCCACATACCAGAAAATTCACACTTTTACCATATACCATATAAAATAGTTTATAATAAATGTACAAACTTGTGCCGTCATTTCCATTGTTTGTTTTCAGAATGATAATTATCCCACAAAGAAATTCCATATCCCTAGAATTACTGTACAGTCCCTTGTCCCCAATCTCCTGGTAAAAAAATATTCTATTTTCTTTATACATATATCTTTGCCAATTTGGGACATTATATATAAAATGCCTCATACACTGTAGTAGTTTGATATTGTATGATTTCACAAAATAGATATTTTACTATGTTTGTAAACTGGTCTGTCCCTCCAGGCATATTAGAGTATATTTGATTCAGAGATTTTGCTTTTACTTGCTTTAATAATGATTAAGACTTTGATTGGGCATGTCTATAGGACATTGAGTCCCCATTCCCTTGGAAACCTTACTGCAGAGAAGGAGTTGGAGTTTTGATGTTGGAGTTTTAATGTTGGTGTTTTGATGCTGGAGTTTTGAGATGGAGCCTAGGAAAATGAACACACAGGAGAAGAACACAGAGGAATAGAGACAATTCCTAAGACACAGCAAAAGCCCTGAGGAAAGAATCAGATCTATTTTCTTGATTTGTCTGCATCTAAGCTTGACAGAGCACAACAGCTGAGTGGGGAGAGAAACCCAAGAAGCCAGATCTCTTGGAAAAAGTGAACAGCCAACTTCCACCAACATGTGGCAATAGGCTTTGATGAGGGAAGTAACTTGTGTTTCATGGCCTGGTGACTGTAAGCTTCTATCTCATATAAATGCCCTTTATGAAAGCCAATAGTCCAAATTACATAGAGGAATTTGGCTGGCTGGAAATAGAAGTAAGGGCCAATGCTGAAGTGAAGGCAGAAATTCTCCTACTGACTCTGAAACCCCCAGTTTCTACTTTTAAGTCTTCCAGCTGATTGTGTGAGGAGACTCCCCATATTGCAGAAGGCACTCTCCTTCTTTGATTATACATAGACCCCACTAATTATTGATGCAATTCCATCTACAAAATGCCCTCACAGTGTAACCAGCAGAGTAGTACTTGACTCAAGAACAGGGCACTATAACCTGGCAAGCTGACACACAAATTTAACCATCGCAATCTCTTCTTCTGGATTCCCTCTTTTATTTTGTGACATGTTGGGCAGTCCATGTAAAGAACCATCTATCTCCATTACATTAGCTTTGTAGTAAATCTTGAGTTAAGTAGTGCATGTCTCTACCTGTATTCAATTTCTACTCTGCCTATTTTTGCTTATTTGTGTTTCCTTTGTATATTTTAAAATCAGTGTGAAAATTATGTATTAAAATGATGGGAATGTGATTAGAATTATCCAGAATCACTAAATAATGGAACGTGACATCTTAAGAATATTGAATTTATCAGCCCTAGAACATGATATAGCACTCCATTTAATTAAGTCTAATTTAATTTCTCTCAGCTGCATTATATAGCTACCATTGTAGAAGTGTTCTACATTTCCTGGTAAATTAATTCCTAGTTTTTTTATTTTATAGTACTTTAAGTGAGATTATATCTGTGTATTTTCTAATTATTCATTTCTAGCATATAGTAATCAATGGATTTTTTCACATAATAATGTATTCTTAGACCTTTTATAGAATCATTTATTAGTTCCAGTTTTTTGAGAATCATTAGAATTTTCTATGTACATGATAATTTAGTATTTAAAGACAGTTTAATTCTCTTTTCTGATTTTATCTTGCCTTATTGATCTTGTTAGTATCTCAAGTACAAAGTTGAGTAAAAGTGGGAAAGTCATATCTGTATTCAATTATTTACCATTAATTATGACAATAAGTGTATGGATTTTTTTGGTAAATGTCCCTTTTTCAAAAAGAGGAAGTTCCTTCTTTTTCATGTATGATAAATGTTTCTAACTTGTAAGATGTTGAATTTTTCAAATGTTTTTTCTGCACTTATAGAAGACATCATATGTTTATGTTGTCATTCTGTTAATATGATGGATTAAATTAATGGATTTTTTAATGATAAATTAATTGCATTCCTGAGATAAACCTGCTTAGGCATGATACAGTATTCTTTATATTTATTGCTGAATTTAATTTGCTAGTATTTTGTGAAGGATTTTTGCATCTATGATCATAAGGAATATTGGTCCATAAATATCTTTCTTTTTGGTCAGGTTTTAATGTAAGTCTTTGCTGGTCTCCTAAAATGAATTCAGTTTTCCTTCCTTTTCTTTTTCTTTTTTTCAAAAAGTTTGTAAAAGTTTATTACAGTTCTCCTTAAACATTGGATAAAATTTACCAGTAAAAGCATTTGGACATGGACTTTCCTTTGTGAGAAGATTTCTGATAACAATCAGTTTCTCTGATACAGTGTTAGCCCCCTTTTAATGTCACATTTCCCCACCCTTATGTTATGCTTTTCAAGGCATTTATCCATTTTTATCTAAGTTATTTGATCTTTGGCATGAAATTGGCATGGCATTTGTTTAATATTCTTTTTATGTCTGCATGATCTGTATTAATAGTAAATTTTATTCATGATATTGGCAATGTGATCTTCAATCTTGCTAAGAGCTTATCAATTTAAAATTTTCAAATACCTAATTTTGGCTTTGCTATCTACTATTTGTCTTAATTCAAAATATTTATGCATTTATTATTTCCTTCCTTTTATTCACTTTGTGTATATTTTTTATGTTTTCTAATTTCTCAACATCTAAACTTCCATGATTGCTTTTAAGCTTTTATCCTTACTAATAGAATTTTCTCTTGTCCCTGCAATACCTAGATTCTAAAAATGTTCCTATACTTTATTTTCATTATCATTCAATTCTAGATGGATTATTTCCTTCATGTTTTCTTTTTAATCCATTTAATCCATGAGTTATTTTTAAATTTGTTAAAAATAATGTCTTATTACTGAAGTCCCTTACAAGATAAGTAAATTCAGATAGAGAAAGCCACAGAGTGTAAAAACCAGAATCAACTAAACACAGGAGAGAAAGAAGATATCAGGCAACACCACCATGTGTCTTGCCATGGGAAAAGTTAGGGATCAAAATTTGCCAGCAACCATCACCAGAACACCATAGTGTTGGTGAGAAAGAATTGCTTTGATGATGCCTTGATGTGGATATTTTCCCAGTCTCAAAACCATAAGCTAATGAATTCACATTGTTTAATCTATCTCATTTCATGGTATTTAGTTGGAGAGGTCTAGGAAACTAAAACAGATTTTGGTACCAGGAGAGTGGGGTGCTACCATTGCAAACACAGAAAAGTGTGGAAATAGCTTTGAAATTTGATCATGGATTGATAGAAAAGGCCTAGACCAGTTGGAAGAAACTGTTCTCAGGAATAAGGATACTAAAGGTAATTCTCATGAGGTCTTGGAAGAAAATGATGATTGTGCTACTGGAAATTGATGGAAAGGTGATCCTTCTTTTAAAGTTGCAGAGATTTTGGCAGAATTGAGTTCTGATATCTGGTGGAAGAAAGAACTTGACAGGGTTGAACTTGAATAGTTAGCTGAGAAGATTTCCAAGGTAAGTGTGAAATTCAGTCTGATTTCTCCTTGCAATTTCTAGTAAAATACAAGAGGAAATGGATAAGCTGAGAACTGAACTCCTGGGCACAAAGAAACTGGAAATTGATGGTTTGGAAAATTCTGAGTTTTTGAAAAGTGAGTTCCCAGAAAGTAATATTCCATGCAAGGGTTTAAATGCACATGCCACCATTAAGAATTTCCAGGGAAGTCAGGATTGGAAATGCAGTTATCCATGAAGAACATGTGGAAAGTTCTTTCATCTGATGGTCTGGGGCCCTGTGTATTACATGCAAAATCACATTTTCAGTGAGAGCTGTATGAATAGAACCACTGCCAGCCTAGAAAAAAAGAGACCAAAGAGGAACAGATTGAAGGAAAAAAATCATTTCAAGGGCAGAAAGACAGAAGCTGAGTTCGGGGCCAAAGACATCTTCTCTGGCCAAGATAGTAGACCCACTATCTTGTGTGTGGAAAGGGTGAGCTGCCCTGGCATCTTGAGAGGATGGGCCTTCTACCTCATTGTTCAGGAAGAGTGCTACCACCCCAGTGTGCAGAGAGGGTGGAGGCTATACCATGGAGATTGCAGAGAGTCTGACCACCAGCCCAGTGTTGTGAGAGGGTGGGGTCAGTGCCCCAACACTTGCAGAGAGCCAGCTGCCATCCCATTGCTTGGAGAGCATAAATCCTTCACCCCAGTATTTGGGAAGAGCATGGATGCTGTACAAGCACTTGGAAGGTGTGGGGTTGCCACTCCATCACACCCAGAGGAAATAAAATCATTCTATAGATAACTTTCAGACCTTGAAAACTACATTTGTAGGACTATTGTATGTCCTGCAAGGTTTTAGAATTGTTTGCAACCTACGAACCTTGTTTTCCTTCTGTTCTCCCTCTAGGGAATAGAAATGTTTATCCTATGCCTGTCCTTCCATTGATTTAGATGAGATTTTAGACTAAGTATTGTTTCTGAAATGACTTAAGACTTTTGGGACATTGTAATAAAATTAGTGTATTTTGCATATAGAAAGAACATGTTTTTTGGGGGTCTACTGGGGGGAGTGTAGTGTTTTGAAGCTGTTATGTATCACAGGAAAATCTGTTAAATTTATTCCATTCCTGTGGCTGTGTACACATTGTAAGTAGGACCTTTTGATGAGGCTAGTTTAGTTAAGATGTGACCCACCTCAATCAGAATGGATCTTAATCCTCTTCCTAGTGTCCTTTATAAGAGGAGAAAATTCAGATACAGAGAGAATGCCATAGAAAGTAAAAAAGCTAAAACAAATGAAACCTGGAAGAGAAGGACAAGACCAGGAGACACCACAAGGTGGCTTCCATGTGACAAGTTAAGGACCATTGGTCATGAAGAGCTAGCCCTGAAACTCCAAAGTCTTGGGGAGAAAATATTGTCTTGATGCCTTGATGTGGACATTTTCCCAGCCTCAAAACCATAAGTTAATAAATCCCCATTGCTAAAGCCAACCCATTTCATGGTATTTGCTTAAGCAGCCTAGACACTAAAACCTTAAGCTTTCAGCACTTTGAAAATCATGGAGATTTCTGTTGCAGCTGAGTATATACTCCATTTTGGTGAATGCTTCCATTGCAAACACACATTCATGCAAAAATGTGCATTCTCCAATTGTTGGGTATAGTGTAATTTGATAATCAGTTAGTGTCACTTGAATCTTTATATATCCTTACTGAATTTTTATTAAATATTCAAGTGTATTTATTTTACCTTTACTTTTGTACAATATTTTCACATCATATAGAATTCTCTTTTGAAATTTAAGAGGTTTTTTTTTTTTTCCAGCAAGTTATAGCATGTTCTTGCATTCCCTTTTCTTGTTGCTGTTATTGGTCCAGGTGAAAAGTCAGGACCATTTGTATTGTTGTTACATGATGTATAATGTGCTGCTATTAAGCTTGTTCAGTCAATTTTCAAATTTCTTATTAGAATTTCAATTCCAGAATTGTGAGTTTTATGCTCTATAATTTTGCTTAAAATTCCATCTATTTATAAATTATGCATATAACTTTAAACCTTGAATATGTTTATATTAACTGCCCTAAAGTTCTTGCTTTCTGATTACAATATCTGAGTTCCATCTGCTTTAATTTCTATTGAAGATTTTTTTGTTCTGGAGAATTGGTCACATTTTTCTTTCTTTTGTGTGTGTGTGTGTGTTTGTGTGTCTATTGATTTTTTATTGAGTACTAAACATTATGCCTGATAGTTAAAAGACTGCATTCTATTACATTCCGATGAAGAGTGAGCTTTGTTTTAAGGCTGAAGCCTTAAAAAATTTCTACCCATTTTTTTAATCCTCTACCTGCTACAGTTTGCCAAACTTCCTATGTTAAACAGATAGACAAATATTTAGGTGAAACTTAAATGCAGATTGCAGATTTTTTGGGTCCATTTTTTCTGTTGGCTTCCTCCCTCCCAGAATTTCACTTTTAATTTTCTGTCTTATCTTTTAGTCACAACTTTATCCTCTGACCTCAACCCAGTGAGCCTAAAACTTTCTACCCTCAGAGCTGCCCTCAATTGGAGTGTCTTCTGTCAAAAAGCCACAAACACAACATTTACATGTAGCATTTCATACTTCAATGGGAGATTATCCTCTAGTCTCTGCCTACATTCTGTTATTTGCTAGTACTTTCAAATTTCAAAGAGATTTCCTTTCCTAGTTTGTTTTTTTCCCTCTGTGGTAGTATTGGTACTAACAAGTTACTCTGCCATTACCACAAAGACTGTTTGTTAGAAGCTAGATACATTCTTTTTTGTTAATTGTCTCTTGAATGATTTCAGATTATTAATGATAAATCGGTTTTATTTGTATTAACTGTTAAAATTTATCTAGTCTAATTTCTTATTTTTGTCTACTGTGCATTTCTGACTCTTATTGGTATGTTCTCCTTGGAGCTTCAGAATGATGGCTATTTGATGTAAATATAATTATCAATTCTGTTATTTAGCTTCTTTAATATAGTGATGAGAGAACCAGAGGTATGAAGAATCTCAGCAGTGAAATCTATATTTGTGTATCCAGTACATCTGCATAGATTCATCTATTATGAAGAAGCATGTTGTAGATATCTCTGGCTTCTTTCCTAGAGCTGGCTTGCATCACATGAGGAAAAAGTTTCCCCCACTTACTGCTTGGGTGAGCCAAATCATAACTCCCATCAACTTCCTTTGCAATTATTTTGTTCAAAGTTTAAATGAGGTGTTATTTCCCATAAAATCATAAAACCCCCCATTGTGTATGTATAATTCAGTGAGATTTAGTAAATGTATAGTTGTGCAACCTTCACCATAATCCAGTTTTAGAACACTTCCATTGCCCCCCAAATCCGTAAAGTCCAGCTTTGCAGTCAATCCTTTCTCCCACCAACAACCCAAAGGAAATATTAATCTGATGTTCATCTCCATTGTTTCCTAGAAATTTCAAATAAATAAAATCACATGATATGTGGTCTGTTATGCCTACATTAATTCACATAAAATATTTCTGATATTCACCCATATTTTTGCATCAGTAGTCTGTTCCTTTTTATTATGGTGTAGTATTCCATTACAACGATATACCACATGCACCAGTTGATGGACACTTGGGTTGTTTCCAAGTTTTAGGTTTTCTTTTTTAAATATTATTGCTCATAATTTTAATATTGTAAATGTAGTAAAGGGGCACCAGAGCTATCCTTGTGGTCTGATATAATAACTCTCATTACCTCCCCAAATTATAAGGTTTAGTGTGGGATTTTGATTTTGTGTCTAACATTTATTTTCCAAGAATAATTAGAAATCCTCAAGCGAAGTAATAGTAAGTAGGTATATTCATTCAGTTTTGCGGCTGAAATTTCTTAGGTTTAAACAGTGCCCTTCCTTCCCAGGAAGAATGTTTGTAACATTGTGGGTTTGTATATTTGTTTTAATATTTTATTATTTAAAACACTGGAATCTGTGAGGAGAGGAAAGTTACTAAATTGCTATTTCTCTGAAAGTCCTTACTTCAGTTTTTCCTGAAACTTGATCAGCAAAATCATTGTGCCTTATTTTTCTTAAATGGCATTAAGGTCAGAGTCGGAGGAGGTGGGGCAAGATGGCATCTGAGTGAGTGCACCTCATAATCTCTCCCGCAAAGAAGCAGCTGAGTAGGGTCAGAATCCTGCTGGACTGGACTGTTTCAGGTGTTTGCAGGGCAGAAGTTGTCTGGACATTAATTTGGTGGGACGGTGACAGAAAAGATTCTTGCAAGAGGTAGAATTTTGGGTCTCTTGCATGGAGGTCAGAGGTTGTGGGCGGGACCCTTCCCCCTGGTGCTGGTGGCCTAGTGGCGGTGATTCCAGAAGACTTTGTTGGCTGGGGTGTTCCCAAGCCCTAAGCGGGCTGTTTCGGGAGCTTGCAGGGTGGGAGGTTTCTGGAAGCCGATTTGGTGAGACAGTGATAGAGGAGATTCTTGTGAGAGGTAGAATTTTGGGTTTCTGACATGGAGGTCAGAAGTTGTGGGTGGAGCCCCTCCCCCTAGGGCTGGCGGCCCAGCCACAGTTATCCCTGAAAACTGTGTTGTGCTGCCACACTCCAAGGTCCTGTGTTAACTGGATGTGTGGTTCCCAGGCCTGTGTCCCCTAAAACCTGGTGGCCCATGTTCCAGAGATTCACACACCCTGAGTCTGCAATATCACGGGCTTCCCATCCCCGAATCCACCACACCCTGAGGTCCGTCTCAGGTCCTTGATTACCCTAGCCCTCCATGTTTAGTGTTGTTTTTTGTTTTTTTTCTCTCTCTCTCCTAGAGCTTGGAAGAGTGTACCAGCTGACTTGGGGAGAGTCTTGGATGAAAGGAGAGGCGAATCTTCTGAGAAAGCCCAATTTACCTAAACGTCCTGGGATAGGAAACTTGGTCTAGGAGAAGGTGGAGTCAGAAAATCAATTACACCTCCCCTAGCACACCTAAGGGGGAGGGACTGTAGGAGGTACTATCCAAGCTTCCAATAGCATATTTGGGGTTTCTGGTGAGGTGTACGTGCTCTCACACTGGAAATAGAGAGTCATAGTCTTCTATGTTGAGTTGGTTCAACAAGGACCTACTTGAATCTCCTACTGGAACTCTCAGGGAGCTTTCCTGCTGCCTGAGAGAGAGAGAAGTGAGGAAAGGAGAAAGGAGGATGGTCAGATCCCTAAACGTATTATTTAACTGCAAAGAGGATTCCCAGCTTGAAACATTGCTTTTTTGTTTGTTTGCTTGTTTGTTTGTTTTTGTCATGGTTCACTAATATTGCATTGTGTCCTGGACTTTTCTCCCATTTTAACCCCCAAATTTATTTTTCATTTATTTAGGTTTCTTTTTTCTTTTTCTTTTTCTTGCTTGTTTCCCCTGCTTTTATTTGCCCCCTTTTTTCTCTTCTCTTTTTTTTCTTTTCTCTCTTTTTCCTCTTTTTTATTTTCTTTTCTTTATATAAGAGGTGCTGCAGGGAGCGCATCACATTTGCTGTGTTTCCTCATCCTCCATTTCCTTTTTTCTGTGTGTAATGATTTTGGCAATGTACACTATCCCCTTTCCCCTACATCTTTCTATCCTCCATCATCTACTGTTTCTCTTATATTCCACCTCCCTTTCTTTGGCCCTCAAATTGTCTGACTTTTTATTTCTAATACCTTTGTTCTGTTTTCTGTCTTTTATCCACTCTCGATATTATTATCTTTCTTTTCTCTTTCCCTCTCTCATGAAAACACTGGACTTTTAATTCATACTATAATCCTCCCAATATTCAGTTGACTATCTTATTATAGGTACTCTACTTACTACTATAACTCTACACAACTTACATGAGTCTAATATCCATTCTCCTAGATCTCACATTGTTGCTCTGTTAATATTTATTGCCAATACTACTTTATACATTTTCTTTTCTTACTCACTTTGCTTTCCCTGGCCCTAATATTCTCCTTCAAAGTGAACTTAGCCAGCAACAAGAAAATAGAGTAAAAAGAACAAATTGACAACATGAAGACAAAACACTTATGCATGAGCCACAACTAATTAATCCCCAAGACTAGACAAAGAAGCTAAGGAACTGATTAAACCCGTCAAGATAAAATGATGACCAGACAGCAACAAAAAACTACAAAACAAACCAATAATCAGGAAAACACAGCCGAATCCAATGAACAAACTATAAACCAAGAAGAGGAGGAGAATATTGGACAAGTAATTAAAAATCTCAAAACATATATATTAGGGACCAACTTAATAAAGTAAAGGAAGAGATTAACAATATGAAGAAAACAATTGGAGAGGAAATTGCAGACATACGCAAAAAGATAACAGATATGATGGTGATGAATACCACAGTTCAAGAAATCAAAAATACACTTTCAGCAAATAGCAGATTAGAAGAGGCAGAGAGAATTAGCGAAGTGGAAGACAGTACATCTGAAACAAATGGATAGTAGATCTGATAGATAGAAATAATCCAGCTGGGACTTAGGGACCTGAATGACAATGCAAAATGCACAAACATACATAGTATAGGCATCCCAGAAGGAGAAGAGAAGGGAAAGGGGAAAGAAGGGGTATTGGAGAAAATAATGGCTAAAAACTTCCCAAATCTACTGAGAGAGATGGATGTATATATCCAGGAAGGACAACACACCCCAAACACCTTAAATCCCAACAGAACTACCCCAAGATATATACTTACCAGTTTACCCAATGCTCAATATAAAGAGAAAAGAGAACCATCACATACAAGGGAGGCTCCATAAGATTAAGTGCTGATTTCTCATCTGAAACCATGGAGGCAAGAAAGCAGTGGTATGATATACTCAAGGTAATAAAAGAAATAAATTTCTAACCAAGAATACTCTACCCAGCTAAGCTAGCATTCAAAAACGATAGAGTTAAAAATATTCACAGATAGACAGAAATTAAAAGAGAATGCCAACAAGAACCCTGCCCTTTGAGAAATACTAAAGGGAGTTCTGCAGGAAGAAAGAAAAAAACAGGAGAGGCAGAGTTGGAGGAGAGTGTAAGAGCAACAAAAAAGACAAAATGAGAAGTTAAAAAACAAAAGAATGACAAATACAAGCCCAAAGAAAGTATGGCTAACATCAATAATTCCTTGAAAATAATAACACTGAATGTCAATGGATTAAACTCACCTGTCAAAAGTTTCAGACTGGAAGACTGGATAAGGAAATATGACCCATCTATATGCTGTCTACAAGAAACACATCTTAGACCCAGAGATTCAAGGAGGTTGAAAGTGAATGACTGGAAAACAATCTTACAAGCAAACAATAACCAAAAAAAGGCAGGAATAGCTATATTCTTATCAGACAAAATAGACTTTAAATGTGAAACAATTGTGAGAGACAAAGATGGATACTACATATTAGTGAAAGGGACAATCTTTCAAAAAGAATGAATAATCATAAATATTTATGCTCCTAACAAGGGTACCTCCAAATACGTGAGTCAAACACTGGAAAAACTAAGTGAAAGAATAGATGCCTCTACAATTATAGTGGGAGACTTTAATACATCACTATCAACTTTGGACAGAACATCTCAAAAGAGAATCAATAAAGAAACAAAAACTTTGAGCAGTATATTAGAGGAGCTGAATCTAATAGACATATACAGATCATTACACCCGAATATAGCAGGATATACATTTTTCTCAAGTGCAAATGGATCATTCTCCAAGATAGACCATATGTTAGGCCACAAATAAAGGCTCAATGAATTCAGAAAGATGGAAATCATACAAAATAATATCTCTGACCACAGTGAAGTGAAACTGGCAATCTACAAGGGCCAGAGGCCCAGATTTCAGACCAAGATATGGAAATTAAATAGCACACTCTTAGATAAACAGTGGGTCAAAGAGGAAATTTCAACAGAATATAATAACTACCTTGAAACTAATGAAAATGAAAACACAACATGCCAAAACTTATGGGATGCAGCAAAAGCAGTACTGAGAAGGACATTTATAGCCATAAATTCAAACATTGAGAAAGAAGAAAGAGCAAAAATTAAAGAAGTAACTGCACATTTGTAGGAATTAGTAAATAAACAACAAAGTAACCCCACAGGAAGAAGTAAGAAAGAACAAAGATAAGAGCAGAACTAAATGAAATAAAAATAAGAAAGCACTTGAAAACATAAACAAAACCAAGAGCTGGTTCTTTGAGAAGACCAATAAAATTGACAAACCCTTAGCAAGACTAAGAAAGAAAAAAAGAAGATGAAAATACACAGAATAAGAAATGAGAAAGGAGGTAAAACCACTGAAGCCATAGAAATAAAGACTATGATAAGAGGATACTTTGAAAAATTGTATTCCAAAAAAAATGACAATTCAGAGGAAATGGGCAAACTCCTAGAAACACATAAGCAGACTATACTGATGAAAGAAGAAATTGAAAATCTCACCAAGCCAATCACAATTAAAAAGATAGAATCAGTCATTAAAAACCTCCCAACTAAGAAGAGCCCCAGGCCAGACAGCTTCACAGGTGAATTCTACAAAATATTCCGGAAAGAACTAATGCCAGTCTTGCAGAAACTCTTCCAAAAAATTGAAACAGAAGGAACATTACCTAACTCATTCTATGATGCCAACATTACCCAAGTATTAAACCCAACAAAGACACCACAAGAATGTAAAATTACTGACCAATTTCTCTAATGAACCTAGACACAAAAATACTCAACAAAATACTTGATAACCATATTCAACAACACAGTAAATGAATTATACACTATGACCAAGTGGGATTCATTCTGGGTATGCAACAATGGTTCACCATAAGAAAATCAATCAATATAATACACCATATAAACAGATTGAAAGGAAAAAATCACATGATTTTATCTATAGATGCAGAAAAAGCATTTGACAAAATACAGCACACTTTCTTGATAAAAACACTGCAAAAGATTGGAATACAAGAAAATTTTCTGAACATGATAAAGTGTATATATGAAAAACCCACAGCCAACATTTTTTACAATGGTGAAATCCTAAAATCTTTCCCTCTAAGATCAGGAACAAGACAAGGATGCCCACTATCACCTCTTCTATTTAACATTGTCTTAGAAGTACTTGTTCGAGCATTGAGGCTAGAACCAGATATAAAAGGCATTCAAATTGGAAAGGAAGGAGCCAAAATTTCACTCTTTGCAGATGACACGATCCTATACATAGAAAACCCTGAGAGGTCTACAACAAAGCTTCTAGAACTCATAAATGAGTTTAGTAATGTCACAGGTTATAATATCAATGCACAAAAATCAGTAGCATTTCTGTACACCAATAATGAGCAAGCTTGGGAGGAAATCAAGTGACAAATTCCATTTAAAATATTAAATTAAAAAATCAAATACCTAGGAATAAATTTAAGTGAAGATGTAAAAAAAAAAACTTATACAGAGAGAACTACACAACGCTGTTCAAGGAAATCAAAGAAGACCTAAATAAATGGAAGAATATTCCCTTTTCATGGATAGGAAGACTAAATATTATTAAGATGTATATCCTACCAAACTGATCTACACATTCAATCCAATCCCAATAAAAATCAACACAGCATTCTTTTAGGAACTAGAAAAGCTAACTATGAAATTTACTTGGAAAGGAAAGAGGTCCTGAATAGCCAAAGACATATTGAAAAAAAAAAAAAAAAGAAATTGGAGGAATCACGCTACCTCACTTCAAAACATACTACAAAGCTACAGTAGTGAAAACAGCATGGTATTGGCATAAGGAGAGACACACTGACCAATGGAACCGAATTGAGAGTTCTTATATAGATCCTCATATATATAGTCATATAATATTCGATAAAGCCACCAAACCCTCCCAACTGGCAGAGAATGGCCTATTCAACAAATGGTGCCTGGAGAACTGGATATCCATATGTAAAAGAATGAAAGAGGATTACCAACTCACACCTTATACAAAAATAAACTCAAGATGAATCAAAGATCTAAATATAAGAGCCAAGTCCATAAAGACTTTTGAAAGCAGTGTAGGGAAACATCTACAGGACCCTGTAATAGGAAATGGTTTCATGAACTTCACACCAAAAGCACGAGAAGCAAAAGAGCAAATAGATAAATGGGACTTCCTCAAAATTAAAGCCTTCTGCACCTCAAAGGAGTTTGTCAAGAAAGTGAAAAGAGAGCCTACACAATGGGAGAAAATATTTGGTAACCATATATCTGATAGGAGACATATCTTGCATATATATAGAACTCATATATCTCCAAAAAAAAAAAAGCCCATTTAAAAAATGGGAAAAAGATTTAAACAGACACTTCTCCAAAGAAGAAATATAAATGGCTAAAAATCACATGAAAAAATGCTCCAAATCTCTAGCTATTAAGGAAATGGAAATCAAAACTACAATGAGATACCATCTTACTCCCATAAGATTGTTGGCTATGAAAAAAACAGAAGACTACAAATGCTGGAGAGGATGTGGAGAAATGGGAAAACACAACCACTGCTGGTGGGAAAGATCCAGCCATTCTGGAGGACAGTTTGGCAGTTTCTCAAAAAACTAGTTATGGATTTGCCATATGACCCAGCAATTCCATTACTGGGTATATACCCAGTAGAACAGAAAACAAGGACACAAACCGATATATGCACACCAATGTTCACAGCAGCATTGTTCACTATCGCCAAAAGTTGGAGTCAACCCACATGCCCAACAACAGATGAATGGATAAAAAAAAAATGTGGTATATACATACAATGGAATACTACTCAGCTTTAAGAACAAATACACTACAAACACATGTAATAATATGAATGAATCTTGAGAACCTTATGTTGAGTGAAGCAACCCAGGCATTGAAGGACAAGTACTACATGACCTCAATGATATGAAATAAGTAAACCAAGCTGCCTCAGAGAGCTAGAGACTGGAAGATAGGCTTAAAGGAAATTGGAGGTATCGGAAGGATGCAAGCTGACACCTACATGGGTGAAATCTTTGATAAGCTGGAGGTAAGTATGTGTACAAGGAAGGGATAAAATGGGAGAATAGGGTTGCTTTTGGGTGGGGCTTTGCGGGCTTGAGGGGGGCTAGGGATGGGCGGATGGGTAATATTGCCCAAGAAATTGGGGGGGAGGGTGGGGGAACATATGGTCATAGAAGATTGTCAGGTATTTGGTTGAGAGCATAATGCTGAGAAAACTTTTTCAAAAATATAATAAGGAAGGTTACCTGTTTAAGATGCTTAAAGTGGATAATCTAACACAGGACAGGCTTCTTGGGTGTGTATGAGTGCTCATTTTGCCATAGTGGTTTATATCATTGGACAGAGAATCATATAATGAGAGTGAATGATGTTCTCAAGTAGAGGGAATTGTATCTCTCAAGAGAAATGGTGGCTCCCAGTGCATTAGGGCAGTTGAGCATGTCAAGCCTTTAACACAGTTGCAAGTATCTCTGAACATGGCCCTTCAAGCAATGAAGATTGACTATCACTGTGGGCCTTGAAGGGAGGGGGAAACAGGTGTTGAATACATGGAATCAATATAACTGTGTGGGCAATAGAAGTGTTCCACAAGATTATGCAAGGATGGAATAAGACATGTTAAATTACTCCAAAAAATGTATACGGGCTGATAGGCTAAAATGTAAATCATAATGTAGATCATAAGATAACTAAAACTTTAGAAAATTGCATAGTCTAAAATATAAACCACAATGTAAACCCAAATGTTACCTTGATTGAAAGCTATTGTCTAAATATCTATATCCTCAGGTTCAGTAAATATAATATGAACATGTAAAAAGATTATTGCTGTGGAAGGGAAACGGGTTTTATGTTGGCTATGTGGGAGTCCTGTATATTGTATATATAAATTACTGTGATCTATACCTTCTGTGAAGATAAGCTTAATAATTAGGGAAAAAAAAGAAAAAAGAAAGGACGTAGACACTGAGGAAAAGATGAAAAAGTTGCCTTGCCAATTTGCATACAGGCCAACACTTACTGCAGTGATGGAAGGCAAAACATCAAAAACAAAGCTTTTCCATTTTTAAATTTCTTGATACCCCAATTTATTTTTACCTTAATTTTGCTAAATGAATATGTATTCTATATCTAACCTTTAAACTCATCACTATATTCCATTTTACTATTAATGGAATCTGGCAATATATTGGGCCTCAATTTTTAAGAAGTTTTGGATCACAGAGAGGTTCAACAATGGTAGGGGAGGAATACTGGTGTGGGATGTTATTGACAGGGGACACATGGTTGGCAGGGAGTTCTCCAGGGCATATGTCCAGGGTACATAAAAATGTTTGGATTTAACAACTGAGGGAGTGCTGAGTTCCTAGCCAGGAGAGCTCTATCCCAGTCCCTAAAGGAATAGCAACAATCCCCAAGTGCAACAGCAAAGACCAAAAAAGAAGGAAGGTCCAACAATGAACCCTTGATACTAATGACTATGCTTGTAAGCCTGTGTACCTGAAATAAGAGCAAGGCCTAGAGCTGCAGTGTGCCTAAGAGTTCCCTCCTGAGACCCTCCGTGTTGCTCAAATGTGGCCAGTCTCGAAGCCAAGCTCAGCATGTAAATTCATTGCCTTCCCCCCAGCGTGGGACATGACTCCCAGGGATGAGCCTCCCTGGTGATGAGGGATTACTACCAAGCACCAGCTGATGATGTAACTAGAAAATGACCTTGAATAAAAGGGTAAACTCGGACCAGCAGAATATCTCAGTCTACATATAATACCAGGAGTTAAAATTGCTTTTTGACCTGAAGAAAAGTTGGAAATGGAAAGGACAAATTAGTTTATATGTCTATGAGTCTCCAAAAAGAGCCAGGAGTTTATCAGAGGGGTTGCCCTTATGCACACCTGAGCAGAGTCCCAGAGACAGTTAAAAGTAGATGCAACCCCAGGTACTGGTTCCCCTGAGGGCTGCAGAGACCCACAGGTTCTATGGTCATGGCAAATGGAGTTCAGTGCCATGTCAGTTGGCCCTACTTTGGAGTTTGTGTTTCTGTGTGATAGAACTGGACTCAGATGTAATCTTTGTCCACAAGCCTCTCCTGTTACTTTTAACAGATCTGCAGTTGGTGCTGGTGTTTAGTGTATACCAGGGGACCTCAATCTCTGGACTGAACATGTGATAGCCAGGCCCTGGGCCTCAACAGACTTGCAGCTCCTACCCTCTTTTTTATTGAACTTACCCCACTCAGCTAACATGGAGGTGAAGAAGGTCAACCACCACACCAGGGAGCCAAGAGTGCCTACAACTGAAACCAGGAGAATTGCATCCAGCATTCATGTGGAATCTAAGGCCCCTCTTGATATAGATGTGGAGTGGACATGGCCATTCTAGGGTCCACAGGATAGAGGAATAGAGAATGGATTAGAGGAGACTTACTAATATTCTATTCATGAACTATAATGATTACTAATCCAAGAAAATGTGGCATTGGTGTGGAGAAAGTGGCCATGGTGGCTGCTGGAGGTAGGGATTGGGAGGAATAGATGTGATGTGGGGCATTTTCGGAGGTTGGAGTTGTCTTGGGTGGTGCTGCAAGGATAGTTACCAGACACTGTATGTCCTCCCATAGCCCACTGGGTGGACTGTGGGAGAGTGTGGGCTATGGTGTGGACCATTGACCATGAGGTACAGCGGTGCTCAGAGATGTATTCACCAAATGCAATGAATGTCTCATGATGATGGAGGAGGTTGTTGTTATGGGTGGAGGAGTGGGGTGAGGGGGGTTAGGGGTATATGATAATCTCATATTTTTTTAATGTAACATTAAAAAAATAGAAAAAACATGAATAAATAAAATAAAATGCCATTAAGATTATATAAATCACAGCCTGTTTCAGGTCTCTAATAAAACTTAAAGAATATTACATTCCAGTAAATAATTTAAATCACCAAGAAAATATGCACTGATAGGTCTAGCTCACGCTATGGACCATAAACTTCCAGTATTACTACATACCTTCTTTCATATGGCAAAGAGTTGTTTTCTGGTAGATGTACATCAAAGTGGTGGTTCAGCAACTCCAGAAGACCTCCTCATCTGATTTTCCACTTTGGCAGAGCATCTCTGGAAAACCACTTTTTTCTAACCCTAAGTGCCAAAACCATGAATAATTGAATAGCACAGTGTTAGATGGAAACTACCATAAAAAAACATGTCAAACTAGTACATGAGGTTGACACTCAAAACTCAGAACAAATCACACCATGCATGATTTATATGACGTAGAAATTGAAGGAAAATTAGAGCCTAAAATTTTCATATAGTGTTTCCAAGATTCACTTTTTCAGTGTTTTGCAGACTCCACCTATGCTGTGATATAGAAGTAATCATTGGAATAACACATTTCAGAAACAATAAAACGTAATTTATATTCATCTTTTATCTCTTAAATTGTAATTTCTTGGGATAAGTGAGGTTTTAGCTAACTATACTGAATTATTCTGTCCTTCATCTGTGCCACAGATTAAAAATCACTACAAAAATATATGTATTATAGTGGCAATTGCAGGTGTGGTTTTTACAAAGGAAACATTTTTTGTACTTACGCAAATATTTTTTCTAAAAACAGGATGCCATTAAAGTGAGAGATGTTAGTTAGTTCTTAATTTAGAGGTTTTATTTTCCCTGTCTAACCATAGATGATGTTAAAGCCGACTATAATGTCTTCTTTTCCTGCTCCTCAAGGAAGAATGTCAGTATAGATTTATGTATATATGTATATATTTATAAATATACATAAATTATATTCCTTTGTAAGTCATCTTAATAAAAAATGGAAGTAATATCAAATACAATATTTTTGTGTTGCAGAACTCCAAATAAAGCAAAAATATAATTTATTCTCAATTACTGAAAGAATCATAGTTCCTTCTCAAACACCTCCTGCTTAAAGTGTAAACCTGTACTGTTCAGAACACATACACCATCCAGAGAATGCCTTGTTTCTTTCATTCTGCCTATGATCAGTAGTCATTCTGCTGCAGCAAACCCTTCTTAATGAATTTTCATCTCAAGTATTTATTTGATCCTTAAAGAAAATTTAAGTAATCCTAAAGGGAAATACATCAGTAATGCCATTTAGACAAAAGCAAAAATTGTTAAGGGCTTTTAAGTGGGACTTGCCCATTTTTCTGAAACTGGGAGATAACTGATGAGTTTGAGAAAATGAGGAATAAATTATCCTGGCAATTGTTAGAATCTAATTAGTGAAAAACTCCTTTGCACCATTTTAGTTCACCCCATATATCCAGATTATTCTACCTGTAATCTATAATGCTTTTCTTTTTTTTTTTTTTTTTTTTACAGTTTACTGTGGAAGATAATTGAGAATGGCTCACATTTCTTGTTTTCAAATGCCTTGTAATTTTCTTACCTTCAGGTTAGGAGCTAGAAAATTAAAGCTACCTTTCCTATGCTCTCTTAAAGTTCAAGGTCCCCATGTGGCTTAGCATCTACCAAACAGGAACCTTGAGCATTGTAACAGGAGCTGATTCTTAAAGTGTTTGCCCAGGGTGCACACATCCTTTTGACTCACACTTAGTGACTCATAATTCTTTTACAAGAGCAAGTCACCTGGCCTAGCCTTCATCATTCGTGCAGCATATAAATTGCCCCCAGGACAGGCAGCACATATCTGAAAGCAATAACATCATACTTTAAGCAGGAGAACAACACAATCTTATTTATTTATATCAAGGAATAAATTATAGGGAAACAAAAATGGAAGAGTGAAGCCAGTTAAGAAATGTTTCCAATGTCCAAGTAAGATATAATTTGTGGCTTCTACAGAGCATTTGGAAGTGGAGAGAATGTGAAGTGTTTTGGTGGTAGAGTCAACATGACTGGCTGACGGATTAGATGCTGAGGATTAAAGAAAGGAATCATTCAAAGATGACTACTCCATGCTTTATTTAGCCAATGATGAAATAAAGTGTGAACCCAAGAAAAATTAGAATCCAGGAATGGGGATTCACCATGAAGGTGAATCTAATAATTCTTTCCCCAACTATCACATCCAAGGTACCGGAGAAGATACATCTACATGATATGCCACCCCAAGTGTTAAGGAATATATAATACCTAGATTGTATAAATTAATCCAGGGCCAAAAAAATATATTTCATCAGCATATTGTAATACTGATAATAAAACTTAAAGGAGAAAGCACCAATAAGGGGAAAATGCAGGCTATCTATAATTTCAATATAGATTTCTTTGAAAAATCTGAAGTCAGACTTGGCAAATTAAAATCCAAAGATTCTGAAAATAATGCACAATGACCAAAGAGTGCGTAATCTACAAATACAAGTGTGATGCAAAATTTAATAAATCACTAAATATAATAAACACATAAAGAGTTTATAAACATCAATCATATACCCCTCTCTCTCCTAGGACATATACCAAAGCCTTTGTTCTTGGAATTTCTTCCTAGAAGTTTCGTCTAACAGGGCCATTAGGCTCAAACAAGGCAATTCAATTACTTTCCACTCAATTTTTCCCAGTCTCTCTCTAGCAAGTAATTTATAACTCAGTGATCTCCAATCTAAGAGTTTAATGGTCCCCTGACTTTTCCACACAGGATTAATTGCCTTAGGGGAATTCCACAGACAAGGCAATATGAGTACTTTCAGACTGTTTTACTTAACATTTCTTGCTTCTTTTACTAATAATCACAGTGGATGAGATAGTTGGAGATAAACACATATTGTAAAAATCAAAGTCCACAAACTACTTACAACTAATTGGAGTTATTTACTTCTTCATTTATTCACTCACTCAATATTTACAATTTCTCCAATACATTCCAAACACTGTGCAAGGAAGTGGGAGTGAAAGTTCTTGAAGAAGTTCTTGAATTTTTTTCTTTATAGGTATATTATTTTAAAAGTCTATCCATATAAACATAGGGTAGATACATATAAGCAAACAGAAATATCAATAACAAGGCAAAAGTTAACTGAAAACAAAAATTCACATGATATTTTTGATTGACAGACTTTTGGGATGTGATAACATAGCCAAGTGCTTGGCTGATCATCTTGTATGTGGTCCACATAAGTAAAACATGGATAGAGGGTACTAAGGGTAGAAAACTGAGAACAGAGACATTTTCCAATTTGTCTTTGTATCATTTGTGGTTCTGGGAGAAAACACATGGTACATACTTTAATTATGATTATTCATGGAGGATTTAATAAAGTGATTAATTCCAAAGATGTAAAGAGCTGGTAGGGAAAGCACCTCCTGGGGGCAGGTTCTGGAGAAAGGACTGCAAAGGTGGCAGCAGCCTGAGACAAGCCAACAGAAAGAAAATCTGGGGGAAAAAAATATCCAGATCTCACCCTCCTTTTCCCCACCAATCCCCTGCTTGGCTCCCCATTGGCCAAATCCACCTACAAGTTAGAGCAAATATTAAATTACTTTAGATCAGCCCATTTTAAAACAGAGAAGTAGAGCAAGTAGACCTGGAAGGAAAAAAGAGAACAGGCAGATATGCACCAAAGACCTCTCAAATAAGATGTAATTTTTTAAAAAATGAAGTGTATAGCTAAGTACTATGATCATGAAATCCCATAGAGCAGTTGCATTATAATTCATTAGTGATGCTCTAAGCAGAGCCCATGTGGCATATAGTACAGCTCTATGAATCCCCACAGATATGAAACAACACAGGATACCGTTTTAACTCCAGGGATTCCACAGACTGAATTCACACTCTCAGTCCTCTGCTTCCCCCTCACCCTGGAGCTAGAATTTGGAGAGGCCCTCTTGGGACAGGAGCCCTCCCTTCAACTGCCACCAAAAAGCAGTTACTTCAGAAAAATCAGGCATGAGATCAAGCTGGAGAGTTTCTTTATGGAAGAGCTGACAGACCAGTGTGTTAGGGAAGAGGCCCTCTGCCTGTGCTCCTGATGCTGTACAAAGCATCCGCCTCCCTGACACCTGAAGGTTCTGTGTTCAGAGGGAGCCTCCTCCCTCCCCAGGGCCTTCACCTCAAACTGCGCACTCCGTGCAGGCTGAAAATAACGCTTCTAAGTAGGATGGGCACCAACACCGCAGCCAGACGTCTCAGGTCAAGGATGTCCCCCACAAAAATGGTGTAAGTTCACCCCGCAGTCTGCCTTGGGCACAAGCCTACCCCAGCTCCCCTGCTTTATGGGCGGAGAGTCATCATTTTTTTTCAGTCCATCAACATTTAATCCATGTATTGATGTAGTTGGATTCAACTATAGCATTTTATAAATACTTTTGTGCCTGTTCTTTCTGTTTTTTAAATTCCACCCTTCTTTTGGATGATTTAAATATTTTCAGAATTTCATTTTAATGTCTGTTGTTTTTCAATCCATACTTCTTTGCATTATTTTCTAGTGGCTGATCGCGGGATGGAATTATACAACTTCAACTTTTTGCCACCTAATAAGAGTTGACCTTAGACCATTTCTACTAAAATATAGAAACCTTTTAATTATATAGGTATATTTAATCCCCTGCCATTGTTATATTTGTTCTACGAGCTACATCTGCGTATGTAATAAACCACACAAGACAATATTATGACGATGCTTTAAGTAGCCATATGCGTGAGAATGAATTTAAGAATGAATATTCAATTATATTTACCATTTCTCATGCAACTCATGCATTCTTGGAGATTGCAATTTCTCCGGTATCATTAACCTTCGAAGGGTTTTGGTTTTTTGTTTGTTTGTTTTTAAACAATCCCAGGCTGCTTGGGAGGGGCCTGAATGGGCGCAAGAGAAGGGGTGCGAAATTCAGCTTACTGGGGCGCTGATCCTGTCCACGTGACAAGTGCCTGGCCGACTGCAGCACTCACCTGGTTAGTGCAACCAGCGCCCGGGTGGCTGCGCTGCGAGACCGCACCCTGCGGCCCGCCCAGCTCCGGAGCTCGCGTCCCACGCCGGGGCGCTTAAGGCTCCTCCTCCCCGCCAGCTCTGCCCCCAGCGGGCTCTGGGCAACAGCCCCAGCCGAGGGTCTTTGCGCAACGAGTCGCCCCCACCCCCACCCCCACCCCACGCGGGGCCCAGAGGCGGTTGCCGCGTCGTTAGACGCCGGGGCGCTCCGTCAGGCTCGCGGCGCCGCGTGCCCTGGGGGCGGCTCCGGGGGCTCCTGCCCGCCCTGCTCCTTCCGCCCGCGGGATGCGTGGTCGGGGTGCGGCTGTCAGCAGTTCAACAACTGTTCCTCAGCCTCCGGCGCTTTCTGAGCAGCCCCGGCCTTTGTCATCCCATCTGTCGCGGGGCTGCTGTCCTCTGCTGGGTCCCTCCCCTCCCCTTCGGTTTCCCAGTGGCCTGGGGCGGAGGAGGGGGCGAGGGCCCAGGAGGGGAGCCTGGGCACGAACACCTCCAGCGTCGGCCTCGGGGGCGCTCATCTCTGCCGAGACCACCAATTCCTTTTTGTTTTTTCCCTCTAAATCTTTGTTTTACTTACACTTACATACTTTATGCTTTGCTGAATATAAAAGTCTGGGTGGGAGACTTTTTGATGGTTGGTCAGTTTGGTTTTTTTTCTTCTGGTAAGCTTTAATGATACAGTGAAACGGTCTTCTGGTCTCCACGGTTTCTAACAAATCAGTTTTCCCCAGTTTATAATACGTCTGGGTTTTTCCTGGCTACCCTCAAGATTTTGTCTTTATCTTAGGTTGGCACCAGTTTGACGCTTATGCTCTGGTAGGCTTTGTTGTTTCCAAATTCATCCAGTTTGGGTTTTGCTAAACTTTAATCTCTAAATTTATATCTGTCCCCAAATCGAGTCATTTTCAGGCTATTATGCTATGTTTCTGTCCCATTCTCTCTCTCTTCTAGGAAACTTCCCAAATCTTACATCATTAGAAATTGTCTCACAGGTCCCTGAGGTGCTGTTCATTTTCTCAAATATATTTTTTTTCTCTCAGATTTGAGAATTTCTATTGATTTTAGATTTTTAAAAAATATTTTATTATTGTCTTTCTTTAAAAGATACATAGATCACACAAATGTTACATTAAATAATATAAGAGATCTGTTGATTTACTTTTAAGTTCACTGACTCTTCCCCATCTCCATTATTCTCTTAAAACCATTCAGTGAATTTTACAGATAATGAATTCTTTCTGTACTAAAATTTACTTCAGTTTTATAGTTTCCTTTTCTTTGCTGAGGTTTCTTATGTTTTCACTACCTTTTCTTTACCTTGCTTAACAGAGTATTGCCCATCAATATATAATTTTTATAGAAAACATGTTTGCAATCTAAGGAAAAAAACATTACTTCATTTTTAAAAAATTGAATTCTTGGTTACTAGAGGAATTTGGGCATATTTATGCAGTGTATTATTTTTATCAAGTAGAATACTTTGGTTTATTTTTCATTTGAAGTTATTGAAAATAGCTGGTGTGAAAGTGGGTAGGTCAGGAGACGAGCATGTTTGACCTCTGATGGACTGACTGTTCCAGTTATTTAGTAAGAGATGGGATTTGATTACTTATTAAGCATTTATATTTTGAAAATAATTTTAAGTGGTAAGGACCAAGAGAGTGAAAAATAAATGTTAAAAATATCCATTGAAATTCTACTTATAATGTAAAAAGCTAAATATCTAAAGAGATATAGCCATTTAAACTAATATTATATTTTTAAAGTAATATGAAGACACATAGGCATTTGTTATAACGTGAAAAAAATCTAAAAATCTAATATAAAACTGCATCTACAACATGGCTACAGTCCTGTAAAATTATGTCACCAGGTGAATGAGGACTGAAAGAAAACTCATAACTATGTCACCAGATGGATAAGGACTGAAAGAAAACTAAAAAAGTTTGGGCAGTAGCCACCTGATTCTGATGGATGGGAGAGGGAAGAATAGATGTAATATGGGGGCATTTTCAGGACAGTGGAGTTGTCCTGCATGACATTGCAATGGCGGATATAGGCCATTGTATATTTTGTCATAACCTACAAAATTGTGCTGGACAGTGTGTAAACTATAATATAAAGTGTAATCCATGGTTAACAGCAATGCTTCAATATGTGTTCATCAACTGTAACAAATGTACCACACTAATGAGGGATGTTGTTGATGTGGGAAAGTGTGGGAAGGGGAGGGAGTGCGACATATGGGAATCCCTTGTATTTTTTTCTGTAACATTTATGTAATCTGAAGCTTCTTTAAACATAAAATTAATTTTAAAAAATTGTTTTTGATTTGTTGGGAATATAAATTTTGATTAATATGTCACCTTTAGGGTTCTGTAAATACTATAATGTTTATAGTGTAATAATATCTGAACTTTGTTTTAAATTTTAAAATATAATGAATGAACATGTATTGATATAGGCTATGCATGAGGGGTGTTCGTCTCTTTGTAGATAACCTGCACGGTGTGTGTCAGACAGTAAGAGCTGCAGCCCTGCCCTTGGTAACCATGGCAACAATTCCAGTCCCCGAAAAACAAGCAATGAAAATTCTATAAACTTGAAATATTCAAGAAGAATGCAAACCAAATGTATTAAAAGCTTACATGGAATGTATGAAGTTCATGCTAAAAGCATACCTAGAATGTGGGGGGTATATGTTAATTCAAACTTATTGAACACTAAAACAAAGGACCACTGAACTCTACCTTTGTATAAAATGAACTCAAAAATCTTATTCCGGGCTTGGGTTTTGGATGAGAAGCTCCCCGAGCCTGGCTGGTCATAAATAAATTCTTTTTACCTTCCCAAAATTATTGCTGAGTCCTGGCCTTTCCATATGCAAATAATTAAACCTCTCTCAACATCTATAATGCTCTAGACTCATATGAAAACCTTTGATATATGATGTGAATTATAACTGTAGAGCATACATTTCTTTAAAAGCAATAATATGTTCCTTATTTGAAGGGTTTAATATTGTTCTGGAGACCTGCCAAATGCAACTTGAAGAACCAAAAATACTATCACTCATTTATCAAAACGTTTCCAAAACCTAAAATGAAGGCAGGAACCATGAAGATTCTAGAAGAAATTGTAGGAAAATATCTTAATGACCTGGTGGTAGGTGGTGGATTCTTAAAGGAGATAAGAGGAGGATAGTGATGGACTACTAATTTTTAATGTATGTAGAAGTTTTACTTAGCTGTACTGTAAAAGTGTGGAAATGTTTAGACTGGATGGTAACAAAGAGTGAGTAACAACTGGTTTATAAATGGGGATGTGGCTTAAAATGGCAGTCTAGGGATGTAAATATTAATTGACAGAATACTAGAGAATAATCTAGGAACTGAATAGCACAGTAAACCAAGAGGTGGATTGAGGGCAAGCATGCAAAAGTTTGGCTCTCAGAACTGGCCGCCTCCGAGGTCTGAGGCACGAAATACGCCTCCCTTGGTTGGCCCCTCGGGACGAGGTATGCACCTACGCCTCCCCGCAGGGGAAACTCGCGCAAGCCCCCTCACACCACCTCCGTCTGGGCCAATCTCAGGGCCTCCTACCTCGTAAAGACACGCCTGCTCTCTTCCACCTATCAGCGAGCTATCCAGCTCAGCCCTCTCAAATTTAAGCTCTCCCTAGTAACTACTGACCAGCCTAGTAGACGAGTTCTGCTTCTATGCCCTTATAAGGTAACAACAGCTAATCTAGCCTATCAGAACCCAATCACCCTCCACCAATCCCCTCTCTTCATACTCTATAAAACTGCTTGTACTTCCTCAATAAAGTAGACCTGCGCCATCCGCCTCGTCTCCGCAGTTGTCCTTCGAGTCACTGTGTGTCCTCTCACGCCTGCGCCTCCCCACCCCGAGCCCCCTGACTAGAGAAGCGGGGGCTCCTCACCTCAGTGGATGAGAATTGTGGTTGATGGTACAAATGCAAGACTGGCCTTTGTGAGCTAGAGGAAAAGTACATCACTAATGCAGGGCCATGGGAATGTGCAGAAGCATAGGAAAAACACCACTGGAGTGACCTATGGACTGTGGTTAGCAGTAACAATCTAATATTCTTGCATCTATGCCAAAGATGTACTGTGTTGATAATGGGGCAGTATGGAAAATATGTGCCAAATGTACACTCTGAATGTGGTAACAGTCAAGTGATACTATCTTATCTGTAACTAATGTTCCACACACAATGTGGTGTGTTGATAGAGGGATGTTGTTTGGGAATTCCACACATGTTCCTGATTGTTTCATTAATTTACAGCTTCTGAGATAAAAATTATTTTTAAAATAATAATAGGGTGTATTGGGGGAAAAGTACACCAAATGAAATATAAGGACTATGAGTAGTAGTAAGATTTTGACAATATTCTTTCATAATTTGTAACAAATGCCTCACAAAAATGTAAGATGTTTGTGGATGGGTTGGAGGAAAATACTTTGGTTAGTAGTAATATTTTGAAAATGCTCTTTAATCATTAGTTTAAAATGTTTTACAACAGTGCAAGCTATGGGTGGTAGGCTGTGTTATGAGAGTCCTGTATGATGGTAGAGCTGTTTGTTTTCTAATTTCACAACTATTAATATACACTTAATTGTTTATGTGTATTTTTGTATGAGTGATGTATTTCAATAAATTAAAATATATGTATTAATATTTAAATAAAATGTTACACACAAAAATAATGATCCCCATACGCCCCACTGCACACACATCCCACCCTTCCCCACATTAACAACTTCTCTCATTAGTGTGGTACGTTTATTGCAACTGATGGACACATTTGGAGCATTGTCACTTATCATGAATTATAGATTACATCATAGTTTACCCTCTCTCCCACTCAATTCTGTAGGTTATGGGAAGATACATAAAGGCCTGTATCTGTCATTGCAGTGTCATTCAGGAAAATTCCAGCTCCTGAAAATCCCCCATATTACATGTTTTATTCCCTCTCCCTGCCTTCACCACCTCCAGGGGCCCCAGATCCACATCAATGATACAATTTCTTCCATTGCTAGAATCCCAATAAGTCTATAGTAGAATACCAGTAAGTCCACTCTAGGCCATATTTTATTCCCCAATCCTGAGGACTCTGGGATGGTGATGCCCACTCCACCTCTAAGTGAGAGGGGGTCTCATTCTCATATAGCTGATGGATAGGACTCTCTTCCTTGCATTTATAGCCTTTCTCTGTTCCTTGCTATGTTGGTTGTCCATTCTCACCTCCTTGTTAGTTGTCCTGGGTGAGTTCAATAAACTGGAGAATAGGTGTGGCAACTCCATTGAGGCCCAGGGCCCAGCTGGCAAAAGGACAGACCAAAGATTCAAGTCTCTTGGATGTACACATATCAAATCCAGTGCAAACTATAGGTTTAAAAAAAGGAACAGAAGAGGCATGTGTAGAAAAGTCACACCTGAGTCTAACAATCAGGAGCACAAACTTGAAAGAAGGGCCCACTCATTGGTGTGGAGAAAGTGGCTATGGTGGCTGCTAGGGGTAAGGAGTGGGAGGTAGAGATGTGATGTGGGGGCATTTTTGGGGGTTGGAGTTCTCCTGGTGGTGCTGCAGGGACAGTTACCGGACATTGTATGTCCTCCCATGACCCACTGGGTGGACTGTGGCAGAGTGTGGGCTATGGTGTAGACCACTGACCATGAGGTGCAGCGGTGCTCAGAGATGTAGTCACAAAATGCAATGAATGTCTCATGATGATGGAGGAGGTTGTTGTTATGGGGGGAGGAGTGGGGTGAGTGGGGTGGGGGTATATGGTGACCTCATATATTTTGAATGTAACATTAAAAAATAAACACAAAAAAAAAGAAAAAAAAAAGAAGGGCCCACTGGCTAAGCATACACCTCTGGAGCTATGTACAATGACTCTAGGATATGGGTGTTTCCAGAGCACTCAGGAGCCCCACTATTTGGGGTAGTATCTACTCTGGCAATCTATGAGATCCTGATGAGATGTGCATAACTGTTACCTATGGGATAACCTCACAGCTCGATTTGATGCCTCTTAGCTATATGAAATCATTTTTGTATACCTATTTCCCCTTTTATTCAAAGTCCTTTTCCAGATGCAATGCTACTTGCTGCTTGGTAGTAATCCCTCAGTGCCAGGGAAGCTCATCCCTGGGAGCCATGCCCTACACTGGGGGGAAGGTAATGCATTTATACACTGAGTTTGGCTTAGCAAGAGGCCACATTTGAGCAACATGAAGGCTCTTAGGAGGTAAATCTTAGGCACCCTAGAGTACTAGGCTAAGCTGGAATTTCAGGAGCAAGGGGTCATAAGAATAGTCACAAATATCATGGGCCCAACAACGGACCATCTGTCTTTACTAGTTATTGTCCCCCACTTGGGGGATTGTTGCTGTCCCATTAGAACATGTAACAGAACTCCCTAGGAAAGGAATTCAATATTCTTTTGGTCAGTATGTGAAACTACACCCACTGGGACAATGTCCCATGAACATTTCAACACAATTACATTACTTATATGTATCCCCCATTACTGACACCCCACCGCAATGATTCTCCACTGCCAGTTGTAACCCTTCCATGACCCCAAACTTCTTCAAAATTGAAGCCAAGAATATCACCAAATACAATTAAAAGGAAAATGAAATAACGATAGGTTTAACCATAAGAAATAAAATGTATAACAATTTACAAAAACTGAAACTTAAATAAAATAAAAAATATTTTTAAAATTTTTTTGATGTTTCGCCTTATATTGCTGTAATGTCTGTTGTCCTGTATGTACAGTGACATTTCCTTCCATTTCTTCCTCAGTTTCTTAGTTTTTTGTTTTTGTGTTCAAAGAAGTATTAGGTCACAGTAAAGTCATCTACAGAACACTGGGGACTCCCATATATCCAACATCCTCCTCCTTTTTCCCCTTCCCATATTAATAACCTTTTTAAAATATGGATAGTACATTTGTTACAACTGATGTACAAATATTGAAATATAGCCACTAACCATGGGCAATGATTTATATTATTTCTACACTCTAGACCATACATTTTATAGGTTTTTGATGAAATCCAACATGGCCTGCATCCATCATTGCAGGATCATTCAGAACACTTCCATTGACCCCTAAATACTCTGTCCTCCATCTACTCTATTCCTTGTTGGCCCTCCCCTCAGAGACCACCAGACTTCACTCCTTGAATGACAAGGACAACAACAAATCTCAGGTCTCAACGCACCGTTCTTTCTCCCCAATTAGGAACTCCCATGCTCTTGAGAGACACCCAACCTTTTGAGAACATATTGGCCCTCCCCAGGATGGGATTTCAACTCCTCCTCACTCATTATGTGGGTTTCCACCTAAAGAAACAATGCACTATGACAAAACAATCACTCACACCTTTTCTAAATGACTGCCCCAATTGCTCCCTGTCCCGAATGCAACCCCGTTCAACTCCCTAAACCAGTAACCCTTCCTTGTCATATTGCTGAGAGGTTTCCCAATATTGTAGTTTCAACCATATACCCACAAATCCCCAGTGTTCACCTGCTCCTTCTTCCAGCCCTCTCCCCAGTTCCATGGACTGTTCACAACCCACCCTCTGCTCCTGTTAAACTTGCACCACCGAAAGCAATAGTATGAATGCACCAGTCATATCCCTTGACTTCACAACTACTCTCTTCCACTTTATCATAGATTTCACCTACATGGGCATTGGGTCACAATCTTTTTCGCCATTTCTATTTCCTGAAAACCCTTCTTACAGACTCAAACTCTCAGTCTGTTCAATTTGTTTAATTCCTATCAGTGAGGTCATGTAATATTCATCCTTCAATGCCTGGCTTCCTTTACTCAACATAAGGCCCTCAAGATTCATCCATTTTATCCCATGTGTTAGTACTGTATTCCTTTGTATAGCTGAGTAGTATTCCATTGTATGTATATACCACATTTTGCTTATCCATTCATCTGTTGGCGGGCATATGGGTTGATTCCAACTTTTGGCAATAGTGAATAATACTGCAATGAACATTGGTGTGCATATATCTTTTTGTGTCCTTGCTTTCAATTCTCTTGGTATAGATCCAGCCGTGGAACTGCTGGATCATATGACAGATCTATAGTGAGTTTTTTGAGGAACCACCAAACTGTTCTCCACAATGGCTGGACCATTCCACATTCTCAACTGCAGTGCATAAGGGTTCCCATTCCTCAGTATACTCTCTAATACTTTTAGTCTTCTGTTTTTCAATGGCTGACAGTCTAATGAAAGTAAAATGACATCTCACTGTAGTTTTGATATGAATTTCCCTAACAGCTGGTGATGTTGAGCATCTTTTTGTATGCTTCATAGCCATTTGTATTTCTTCTTTGGAGAAGTGTCTGTTCAAATCACTTGCCCATTTTTTAAATGGGTTGTCTTCTTTTTTTTCCCCTTCAAGGTATAGGATTTCTCTGTATATGCTAGATATTAGGTTCCTATAAGATACATGGTTACCAAATATTTTCTTCCATTAGGTAGACTGTCTTTTCACTTTCTTTATCATAAATCTTTTATTTTATTTATTTTTTGTCTTTATTTTTTAATGTTACATTCAAAAAATATGAAGTCACCATAAACCCCCCAAACCCCTCACCCCACTCCTCCACCCATAACAACAACCTCCTCCATCATCATGAGACATTCATTGCATTTTGTGAATACATCTCTGAGCACCGCTGCACCTCATGGTCAATGGTCCACAGTATAGCCCACACTCTCCCGCAGTCCACTCTATGGGCCATGGGAGGACATACAATGTCTGGTACCTGCCCCTGCAGCACCACCCAGGACAACTCCAACCCCCGAAAATGCCCCCACATCACATCCCTTCCTCCCACTCCTTACCCCCAGCAGCCACCACGGCCACTTTCTCCACACCAATGCCACATTTTCTTCGATTACTAATCACAATATTTCATGAATAGCGTATCAGTTAAGTCCACTCTAATCCGTACTCTATTCCTCCATCCTGTGGACCCTAGAATGGCCATGTCCACTCCACATCTATACCACTTTCTTGACAAAATTCTTTGAGGTGCAAACGTTCTAAAATTTGACAGTTTCATGTATTAATTTTTTTCTTTTGCTGTTTTTGTTTTGTGTATGAAGCTCAGGAAAACATTTCCTATTACAAGTTCCTGTGGATGCTTCCCTACATTATCTTTCAAGCCCTTTAAGGTCTTGGCTCTTATAGTTCAACCTTTGACTGGTCTTGAGTTGATTTTTGTATAAGGTGTGCAGTGATGTTCCTCTCTCCTTCTTTTAGATATAGATATCCAGTTTTCCAAGTACCATTTGTGGAAGAGGTTACCTTCTGCCAGTTGAGTGGGCTTGGTGGCCTTCTCAAATATCAGATGACTGTGTATGTTAAGGAACTATATCAGAACTCTCAACTCCATTTCATTAGTCAGTATATCTATCCTTGTGCCAAACATGCCATTTTGACCACTCTAGCTTTGTAATATCTTTTAAAGTCAGGAGTTTGATTCCTCCAATTTCATTTTTCTTTTCCAATATGTCTTTGGCTGTTCGGGAACACTTTTTCTTCCAGACAAAATCATGGTTAATTTTTCCAATTTGGTAAAAAATGCTGGGTTAATTTTTATGGGGATTGCATTAAATCGGTAGATGAGTTTGGATAGGATGGACACATTTTTGATATTTAGTTTTCCTGTCCACGAACAGAGAATATTCTTCCATTTAAGTCTTCTTTGATTTCTTGAAACAGTGTTATGTAGTTTTCTGTGTATAAGTCTTTTACTTCTTTAAATTTATTTCTAGGTATTTGATTGTTTCATTTACTGTTATAAAGGGCATTTTTCTCTTGATTTCCTCCTCAGATTGCTCATTATTGGTGTACAGAAATGCTATTGAAAGTGCACATTGATCTTATAACCTGCAACTTTAATGATCTCATTGATAAGTTCTAGAAGCTTTGTTGTAGATTTCTCTGGGCTTTCTATGTATAGGATCATGTTGTCTGCAAATAGTGAAAATTTGACTTCTTCCTTTCCAATTTGGATGCCTTTTATATCTGTTTCTTGCCTCAGTGCTCAAGCAAGTACTTCTAACACAATGTGTTACATAGGAGCATTGATAGTGGGCATCCTTGCCTTGTACTTGATCTTAGAGGGAAAGATTTTGGGATTTCACCATTGTATATGATGTTTGCTCTGGATTTTTCATATATACTTTATCATAGTAAGGAAGTTTCCTTCTAATCCTATCTTTTGCAGTGTTTTTATCAGGAAGGGGTGGGGTATTTGGTCGAATGGTTTTCCTGAATCTATAGAGATGATCTTGTGATTTTTAAAATGTGATCTGTTTATGTGGTGTATTGCATTGGTTGGTTTTCTTCTGTTGAACCATCCTTGCATAACAGGGCTGAAACCCACTTGGTCATGTATTATTCCTTTGATGTGTAGTTGAATATAATTAGCAAGTATTCTGTTGAGGATTTTAGCAACTAGGTTCATTAGAGATATTGGCCTATAATTGGTATTAGGGCAATATGGGCATCATGGAGCAGTTAGGAAATGCTCCTTCTGCTTCTATTTTTTGGAAGAGTTTAAGCAGGATTGGTGTTAGTTCTTTTTGAAATGCTTGCCAGAAAAGACCTGTGTAATCATCTGGTCCTGGGCTCTTTATTTGGGAGGTTTCTGATGACTAATTCAATCTTGTTACTTGTGATTGGTCTGTTGAGTTCATCCATTTCTTCTTTTATCAATAAAGACTTCTTGTGTGTTTCTACGAATTTGTCTATTTCTTCTAAATTATCCTTCTCGTTGGCATATAATTTTTCAAAATATCCTCTTATAATACACTTTATTTCTATGGGGTCAGTGGTGATTTCCCCATCCTCATTTCTTATTTTGTGTATTTGTGTCTTCACTCTTATTAGTCTACCTAAGGATTTGTCCATTTTAGTGATCTTTTTGAATAACCAGCTTTTTAAAAAATATTTTTTCTAGTTCTTTATTCCACCTATTTCATTTAGTTCTGCTCTAATCTTTGTTATTTCCTTCTTCCTACTTCCTTTTGGCTTAGTTTGTTGTTTCTTTTTCTAATTCCTCTGGGTGTGTTGTTATGTCTTCAATTTTAGCTCTTCTTTTATGATATATGTGTTTATGGCTATGCATTTTCAACTCGGTACAGCTTCTGCGGTATCCCATAGGTTTTGATATTTGTTGATGTCATTTTCATTAGTTTCAAGGTAGTTATTGATTTCTTTTGTAATTTCCTCCTTGATCCACAGTTTGTCTAAGATTATGTTGTATAACTTCCATATCTTTGTGTCTAATCTGGTCCTCTCCCCATTACTGATTTCTAGCTTCATTCCTTTGTGGTCATAGTAATCACTTTGTATAATTTCAGTCTTTCTGAATTCATTGAGATTTGTTCTTCGCCCAAGCATGTGGTCTATCTTGTAGGATGATCCATGTGCCCTGAAGAATCAATGTGCACTGCTATATTTGTGTATAATACTCTGTATATGTTTATTAGTTCCAGATCCTCAAGGGTGTTATTCAAAATTTTTGCTTTTTTGAATTCTCTGTCAAGACGTTCTCTCTAATGTTGATAATGGTGTATTCAAGTCCACCATTATAATTGCATAGGCATCTACTTCTGCACTTAGTTTTTCCAGGGTTTGCCTCATGTATTTAAGGTTTCCCTTGTTCAGTGAATTAACCTTGACGATTGTTCTTTCTTCTTAAAAAAATTACACCTTTTACTAATATGCAGTGTCCACCATTCTCTCTTAAAATAGTTTTGCATTTAAAGTCTATTTTGTCCAATATTATTATTGCCACCACTCCCACCCTATTTTTAGTTGCTGTTTGCTTGTAAAATTGTTTTCCAGCCATTCATTTTCAGCCATCTTGAATCCCTGTATCTAAAGTGGATTTCTTGTAGACAACATGTATATGGGTCCCATTTCCTTATTCATTCTGTCAATTGTGTCTCTTGTCTGAATGTTGAATCCATTAACATTCACAGTTATTACTGTCAAGGGATTATTTACATCAACTATTATTTTGCAGGGGTTATGTCATATGTTGTTTTTAAGTATTTCATAAAAAAATTTTACACTCTTCCCCAACTCTCTAGATCCTGTTTTTTCCTTTCAACCTGCAGCATTCCCCTCAGTATTTCTTGAAGGGCAGGTTTCTGACTGGCCTACTCTCTTAATTTCTATTTATCTGTGACTGTTTTGAATTCTCAATAATTTTTGAATTTACTGGATATAGAATTTTTGGATGAAAGTTCTTTTCTTTTATCAGCATAACTTTGCACTACCAGTGCCTTCTTCCATCCATGGTTTCAGATGAGAGATCAGCACTTACCCTTATTAAGCTTCCCTTGTATATGATGGTTCTTTTTCTCCTACTGCTTTCAGTATTTTCTCTTTATCTTGAGCTCCGGACAATTTGACAAATATATGCCTTGGAGTAGGCCTGTTGGGATTTATACTGTTTGCGGTATGATGCTTTTCCTGGACATGTACATCCACCTCACTAAATAGGGTTGGGAAGTTGTCACCTATTATTTCCTTCTGTCCCCTATCCTTTCTCTTCTCCCTCTAGGATGTCTATAATACATATGTTTGAGCGTTTCATATTCTTGTTCATATTCCTATATCCCTGCTGGATTTTTCCTATCTTTTTATATGTTTTTTTTTTTACTATCTTTTTGATTTCAGATGTTCTGTCTTCCACATCACTAATTCGTTCCTCTGTCTATTCACATCTGCTGTTATGCTTTTCCAATATATTTTTATTTCTTGGATTGTGCCATTCATCACCATCATACCCACGAGCATTTTATGTATGTTTACAATTTCTTCTATGTTCTCCCACTGTCTTCTTAATATCCTTGAACTCTTCCTTCACTTCATTTAGTTGGCTCTATAAACTGGATTTTAATAATATGACTTTAATAAAGGGAAAAAAATGATGAGTCTGGGATCACACATATATTTATGGAAATCAAATTTACTAATATCCTTTTTCATCTTAAAGTTCCACATTTTGTTTATTGTTATCTAATTAACATTCTGGTTTAACATAAATTAAACTTTTTTTGTAGTTAACCAAGGATGTATTGGTTGGTTGCTGTCATTGAATAATGTCATTATGAAAAATTTTTTAATAGAGTAAATGGTTGTGGAGGTTTGTTCACATTTTGTTGCCAGAAGGTAAGATGTCTTCCCATAATACCTAGGACTGTGAATATTATAGGATAACATACCCCTCTGTAATTATGCTGTTAATTGGAAAAATGCAATTTTACAGATGTGATTAAGGTTACTAATCAGATGACACTGTGTCACTCAGAAGGGAGATTATGTTAAGGGGAAAGTAGTCAGTGAACTATTTAAAAGTAGAAAATGTACTCCAACTTGTGGCAGAAGAGAAATCAAAGTAAGTGTGTGAAGTCAACATGTCATTGCTGGTTTGAAGTTACAGGGAGTCAGGGAGCTGTGTAAGGAAGAATAAGGCAATTTCTAGGAGTTAGGAAATGGGGACTTCATATGCAGGCAAGGAACTCTTTTCTGCAATGTAAATGAGCTTCAAAGTAGATTGAAAATTCAGAAAATGTCAACATAATCAGCACACACTTAAACGCATTACCTAATAGCCCTGTCATTAGAAATACTCTGATTATAAGCAGAGATCTTCTCCATTCACATATTCATTTGTTCAAACTGTCATATGCTGCCTTCTGCCAGTGACCTGCTTGGGGGTATAAATTGAGAACCTCCCAGGACTTTGGGTTTAGGGATGGAAGGGGATATCCTTAGCTGTTAATGAGTGTCTACTTTGACTTCTCAAGGTAAAAGAAGATGGGAGGAGGCTGACAGTGGTGGCGTTTACCCACCCATTTCTGGGTTCCAGCACCACACCAGCTCAGAGATCTAATTAAGCAGTTTCTTCATCATCTATTTTTAGAAGAAATATAACAAAAATGCATGAATATATTTTGGAGCTATTCAAATCAAGGCTCAATATGAATGAGACTTTATCCTGCTCCTTCTCATTCTTTAACATTATATATGTGTGTGGATGGAGAACAGGCAGAAGTGGGGAGACTGGGATTAGAAAAGGAAATACCCCATTGAACTTGCAAAATTGGTAAATTTGAAGTAGCTTTTATAGTACATGAAATTTTGAGGAGGAATTTGGAGGTGATGGGACTCTGTATTGACACTTAACAATAATACAATTTCCAATGATGAAGAATAGTTGTCAGCTGCCCCAAGCATCCTTTCCCAGGCAACCAGATTTGGGGAGAAATGCACTGCTACCCACCTCTCCATGTAGCCTTGGTGGAATTCTATAGAGGCCCAGCTACTTTCCCTTCTCCACCTTCACATACTTGAGAACAGGAGCGTACTGAAAACTTCCTGGTCTGTGGAGCCTAGGCAGAGAGCAGGTTGGGAGGTGGTGGTACTCCTGTTCACTGACCTGCCTCGGTGGAAGTTTGACCTTTGCTCAATGTCCTGTGTAAGAATGCTAAACTACTTTTCTCTTCCACCCTCAGAGAAGGAAGACAGCTTAGTGTGAAAGATACAGGTGTATGGCTAAGTGTGGAGTTATCTGGGCTAGGAGAATGTTGTACACCATAAGCCTGGGTTTGAAGTTTGTGTGGAATTGGGGAATGTTCTGTAAAGCAGTGTTCCTTATCTTCTTGCGATTCTTAACAAGGGGAGTCCAAAGAGAAGACATAGCAGAAAAAAGTACTAGCAAAACTGAGAGGTGAAGAAGCACATGATATTTTCACTTTATACAAGGTATCACAAACAATCCACAAGTATTCACTTTTCAAAATATCATTGGGAAATTACTTTAAATGTAGTTACACAAGATTAGACCTCAGGGTGGGGCCATGTGTCCATGACTATCCCCACCCAGACTGGGGTCTGGAACAAGAGCTAGTTTGGTGTTATCTGGATACAGTGCTTTGGTGTTTCCTTTTTTTTCTCTTTTTTTCTTAAAGACTTGTTTATTTGTTTATTTAGTTATTTATTTATTTTTCCCCTTCCCCTACTCCAGCCCTGCTGTTTTTGCTGTGTTGTCTTCTCTTCTCATTTTCTGTCCTCTAGGATTCACCAGGATTCGATCCTGGGGACCTCTAATATGGGGATAGGTTCACTGTCAATTGCATCACATCAGTTTCTGGTTTCTGCTGAGCTTTACCTTTGACTCCCCTTTTCTCTCTTTTGATGTGTCATCATCTTCCTGTGAGAATCACTTGTACAGGGCACTGGCTCATCACACAGGCACTCATGCAGGCAATCATGTGGACACTGGATCACCACGCGGGCACTCATGAAAGCACTGGCTTGCTGTGCCAGCACACTTTCTCTTCTTTTTCACCAAGAGGCCCTGGGGATGGAACCCAGGTACTTCCATATGGTAAGCGGAAGCTCTACACTTGAGCCACATCTGCTTCCCAGCTTAGGTGTTTCTTAAGGAGACATTCCTTGAAGTTTCCTGGACTGGGTGGTGTGGAGCCTAGCAGTAGGATAGGTGCTACATATGTATTCAGCATGGTTGTCATTTAACTTTGAACTCAACACTGAGGTCTCCCTAATAGTAGTTACCTTGAGGTATGCAGTCACCTCTGCACATTATCTTCACAGTGGCTGGCTTCAAAGTTCAGTCAGGTGGCACGGGAGATAATGTTTCCTGTGTGGCCACACAGACACCTTACGAAAAGTGAAGCATAAATTTAAGACAAGGTTTTGTGTTAACTAAGTAGAACAAAGAAAACAAAGATGGAGAAAATTACCAGCTGATGAGAAGAAATGCAGGTACCCTAATAAACATTGATTCTCTCCCACTCTCACCTACACATGCACACACAGCTCAAAGACTCAGTTCATTGTGCCTGGCCAATGCTCTGAAGGGCACTTTGTTGCCATGTCTGTAGATTTTACAGGGGCTTTGGATTTTGGTTCAAGAAAAACGGGAACTAACATTAGAATCTCATTTTCTCAGCAAGGAGAATTCTTCCCTTTCTTCCCTCCCTACTCTGTAAGAATGGCTTAGATCTTCTTGACATTAAACTGTTGCCCCCACTGTGATTGGCTTGGTGCAAATTGATCTTTCTAAATTAGGTAGAACCATTTAAATCTCCCCTGATTCAGCCACAAGACATCAACCACAGGTGTGTCCCATACTTTGCATAAAGAGTGCAGTGGTTTGGGGATCACGGGATTCCTACTCAGCCCCACCAACTCTAAAGCACAGAATTCACCAGATGGGTCGTCTTTGTCCATATCTACGTTGTCTGGTTGCAGCTTGTACAGGGCCAGAGAAAGCAACTTCTTGCTTCATTTCCCTGTCTACAACCTCCAGTGCAAGGTTAAATAGCAATAGTTAGAATCTCCATCCTCTTGTTGTTTTGATCTTAGTTTTCTCCTGCATTGGTATTTGTGGAGTTTTTGTAGGTGGGATTTATCTCATTTAGGTAGTTCATTTGGTCTGCTTATCTTGAATGGGTGTTGGATTTTGTTAAATGCTCTCTCTGTTGGTACAATCAAGTTTTGTTTTACCCTTAATTCACTCCAATACTTTTGAAGATGAGGGGTATACAAGACCATTTCTAGCTCTGAGAGTAATAAAAGCATGGCCTGGGAGTCCAAACATAATTGCTTCATGTGTTTATGCCTCAACTATCAGTACTTTTTTAACTTAGATAGATGCATTTGATTCCTTCATTCATTCAGCAGGCATTTTAAAGTTCCCATATGGAGCTAGGTTTTTTGTGAAATTCAGGAATGACATAGAAAAGAGGCAAGCAGGCCAAATATAATGTATTGCTTGTTTCTGTAAGAACTGAGAGTTAAAATTGTTATCCAAAATTTAAAGGGTTAAAAAATAAAAGGAAGCATAATATTTCATGCAGGAGAAAACTGTAGGAAACTCTGATTTCAGTGTCTGTATATATAGTTTTATTGGAACATAGCCAAGCTCATTTATTAATGTATTGTCTATGGTTATTTTTGTGCTAACATGTCAGAGTTTGTAGCTGCAACAAAGACTATGTGATCACAAAGCCTAAAATATTTACTGCCTGTCCCTTTACCAAAAATATTTACCAACCCCTGCTGGTGATGCTTCAGATGCAGGCTTTAATTTGAAGTAACCTCAAGAAGGAGATGACTAAAAACTATTCAAGACAAAGTAATATAGAGGGTACAATAAAAGGCCAATGGCATTATCACTGTGTCCAGGAATGCAATGGAGTTACAAATATAGACTACCTAGTACCACATCAAATGAGAGGAGTATTCCCCTGAAGAAATCACTTCTTAAATACTGAGAAAAAACTTCACCATGCAAAATAATTTTGCGGCAGACATTTCAATCAGAACAAGTTGAGGAAGCAGGGACTATTATGGAATAAACGGGTATTCTATCAGAATTAGGAAGAGTTATAAACAAACAACCAAAAAAGACATGGCAAAAAGTATGGCAGAAATATGATGATAAATTTGAGAAGCCACATCATGAAAAGCATTTTACATCCTTGAGTGGCCTCCAATTTGATCTATTTTTGCCATAGGATCTGAAGTACTCAAATTACATGACCAGGTTTATAGGTTAGAAAATAATTCTGATGAATGGATTTTTTTTTTCAGCAGAGAAGATTTGAGTGACGAATTTGAAAGCAAATAGAAGTGCTTGAATACTTAACAAGAGGTGAGAAAATGATTACAGCAAGTGTTTCTGAAAAATATTCTGTGAGATAATTAGATGAGATATGGGGGTGATATTGCCAGGTTGCTATAGAGAGATGCATGTTAGGGAGAGGAATTTTATGGTCGCTGTGATTTGAGCATGCATAAAGTTATGCATGAGAAAGTAGAGTGGGAGCTGTTCACTCTGAAGAGTGGTGGGGTAGTGAGAGAATGAGATGTACTCTAAATAAGGTAGGACAAAATTGAACCAAAGGTGTGTGATGCATAACAACCTCAAATATTATGAACCACACTAGGCACTCATACTTTGAAGAAGGAGGAAATGACAAGTTTATAGCAGGTATTCTCACAGATAAGGGTGATCTATCATGATGGATGAAATGCATTTTTTAGTAATAAACTGGGTTTTCTTGTAAGAACAAGGAGGTGAATTTATAGTGGGTTTGATGAGAGTGAGAACAGAGAGTGTTGGATACCTTAAAGAGAATGTGGCACTGGGTTCTTCTCTTAAGGAAAAACTGATATTAGCATCTTGAGTGAAAATCAGGTCAGGACACATTACAACAATATCATGTGTAAAAGCAAAGGAGTAATACAGCTCTAAAAGGCTAAAAATTTTGGCATATGCCTTAGTAGGCAAAATAGCAAAATTCACATGGTTTGTGATTTCAAGACAGTCTTTGAATCTACATTCTCAACTAGGAGCCAAGTTGCTGGATGGGGGGGTAATGATTTTTTTTTTTTTTTTTGGTATTTTTTATTTTGATTGGGGAATGACATGGTGAGAGAAGAGGTTGGAAATATGGATACAAATCATGTTATAAAATGTCTATATTAGAGTGAGGGTTTGAAATTTATTTTGAGGATAATGAGGACTCACTGAAGGAATTTAAGAAGGGACTTAACTTGGTGAAACTTGAGATTCAGGAAATTCACTCAATACAAAATTGTGGATGACATATGCCTGAAGACAGAGACTAATGCCATGGAGCCCTCTCGTGTCCAGTGGAAGTAGACGACTACATTGAATGTGAGTTCAAAAAGAAATCACTAGATGTAGAATAGAGAAGAGTGGTGAAATGAAGAGATGTGTTGTTTCTGTAAGAAAGAATACAGAAGTTCAGTATTATAAAATAAAACCATTTTATCATGCTGAAATATACCAAGGATCAGAAATGCAGAACAGGGAAGCAGACTTGACCCAGTGAATAGGGCGTCCATCTACCACATGGGAGATCAGCGGTTCAAACCCCCAGCCTCCTTGACCCGTGTGGAGCTGGCCCATGAGCAGTGCTGAGGCACACAAGAGTGCCGTGCCACGCAGGGGTGTCCCCGCGTAAGGGAGCCCCATGCACAAGGAGTGCACCCCGTAAGGAGAGCTGCCCAGGGCTAAAGAAAGTGCAACCTGTCCAGAAATGGTGCCGCCCACACAGAGAGCTGATACAACAAGACGACACAGCAAAAAAACCCAGATTCCCGTGACACTGACAACAACAGAAGCATACAAAGAAGACGATGCACCAAATAGACACAGAGAACAGAAAATCGGGCGGGGGGGAGGGGAGAGAAAGAAAGAAAGAAAGAAATCTTAAAAAAAAAAAGCAGAACAGACATAGGAGGGATGGCTTTTTCATATCCAGAAAGTATGGTATATCTCAAATGACTAAGGGCTGGAATAACTTAAGTTAGATCACCACTTCCATGTTCGAAATCTACCACACATGGGAAAGTAAGTGCCTGCATACTTTTCCTAAATGAAGTGCAGAGGAATGATTTCAGGATCTTGTACATGGGATGCTGGATCCCAAACCCCTGAGCTACATCCACTCTCAGTATAATCTTAACATGATAGCTCAACTGTAATGCAATATGTAAGTGGCCTCAATAATTTTGGTCCTCAATTTCAATTAATTACTCAATGATTTCTAACGGGTACTTTATAACCATTCACTAACTGCTTCAACTTTTATTTGGCAGTTGCTATTTCAGAAATTTCTTCCTCCACTTATTATTTCAGCATTCTAAAAATCATGCTGTATGTAGCTACATATACCCACAAGCACATTGATTGCATCTGTCTTTGGAACATATGATGCAAAATATTTGAATTATTTTAAAAGCATATATTTTGACCAAGTCCTGAATGTGTACAGAAGCAAAGTACAGAAACTTAGCATTTTGTATGTATCTGGTTGTGTGTAATGTCAGAGAGTATCAAATTAGTTTTTACCTGCTTGAGAATACCATTGACTTCCTGATTTTGATAGTACTTAACAATTAAAATTAATCTATTCTTTCCATGATATAAATGTCTACTGCAGAAATTATTGACCAGAGTGATTCAAGCTATGGTAAATAAATTTAACATTATAATACATTTTGGAACACATATCTTCTTAAATATGTGGGTTTGGCAGTTTGATATTATTTATGAATTCCAAAAACAAATATTCTAGTTGTAAACTACTCTGTTTGTTAGGCATGATGCCCCTTTGGATATATTAAACTCAGAGGTTTCATTTTCACTTCATTAAATCATGCTTAGGGCTTTGATTCTACCATGTCATGTAATGGCCTGGTGTAAAGGGAGGGATGGAATTTGAATTGTACTACATGATTTTGCAAGGATGGATACAGATCACATCAAACTTATTCAAATTTATAAAAGCGTATGGTTCGAAATGTAACACACAATGTAAATCATTGATAATGTTAGTAGCAACGTTTCAATATTTATATATCAATTCCCACAAATATACCATCCATGCTAAGATGTTATTAATAGGAGAAAGTAGAAAACGCACAATGGGTAAATGGGAATCACGTATATTCTGTACGTGACTTTTCTGGAACCTAAAGCTTCTTTGAAAAAAATGAAAAAAATCTGACTCTGGGTGAATAAATGGAAACAAATGTCACTGTACATACAAGACAACAGATCTTAGAGTAATGATAGCCATATTTTAAAAAAATTAAATAGTGGGGCTCCTGAGGGCTCTGGAGACATCCAGACACTATAGGTAGGGCAGACAGCCCAGGAGGTTGGCACCCTGTCAGAGGGACTTACTTTGGAATTTACACTCCCCAGTGTGATAGGGTTCAACTCAGTTGTGTTTTCCCTGCACATGGCTCTGTTGCCCCTCTATCTGAACCTACACTTAGTAGTAGAATTGTTAGTTGTATGTCCAAGAGACTTATATCTTTCAACTGTTCATGTGCCAGTTTCGCCCTGAATTTCAACAAAGCTGTAATAACTACTTTAAGGAGAGTTTTAAGAGCATTATTGATGAATACAGGTAAGAAACTTAAGAGTTCCATTTCTTTTATAGTCATTTTCATTCTGAACCATTGGAAAGACCTTTTCCTATATTTGCCAATCAGTTTGGTAAATGCTCATTTAAAAATATGTGCATAATAATATTATTTTGGCTAGTTGGATTTCTCCTGTAATGGAATCAAATTGGTCTCCCTTTATAAAATGGGTCAATCTAAAGGAAGCTGCTAACATAGTTATTTCAACTTATTAGTTACTCTAATAGTTAACTCTGCCTACAGAGTTCCCCCTATAGATATTATGTATCTTAAAGTATACTGTGACAATATTAAATAAAAATGTCCTAAACAGTATCTCACGCAGATATTCCAATGACTTATTAGATCAATGAACTAAAATTTTTTAATTATATTTGAATTCTGGATGCAAATTTAAATACCAAATTGAAATTAGAAAATTAGTAAACCCCACTGTCTTCTTAACCATATTTTAACAATTATAACTACTTTTTAAAAATGAGACTTCTGTAAAATTATGTTACTGGCAAAAATAATAATGTCTTAAATGTCTTAAGTCACTTTCAGACATTTTTTTTTAATTTATTTGAATGGATATCACAGTTTTAGATCATATTTTTTAGGTAAGGTTATAATATACTAACTTTGTATAATAGATTCTTATATGACAGAATAGGAAATATTTTTACTGTATAAATACAAAAAAGCTTCATATTTCACTTTGCAAACTATATTTTTAGATTGATTACTTAAGGCTCAGAATTCTTGAATATTAATTGACTTGGTAAATTTTTTAAAAAGATGCCTAGGAGTTGTTCAAGATATCTATGTTTTTCTCTGAGATTCTTATGAATTCTACAGGGTTGGAGCCTTTGAAGACTGTTTTACGGTAAACTTGCCCTTACATACTAATAAAAATCTGAGAAGACTAACCAATCAGGAATAATATAATTCATTTTAAGAAAGGACTTTGGCTTGTCAACAGTGTCAACAACCATAGTTTATTCAGAGCCAACCACAGTTAAAGAGAAAGAAAAGTTGTAAAACTCTGTACAGTATAACACCACTTTAAAATATTAATTATTTATACATATATACATGCATCATAAATGTATAAAATTAGCAATAAGTAAAATAGTGGAAAATACCCCAAAAATTGTGTTTATTATTTTGTTACCCTTTGTATTAGTCAGCCAAAGGGGTATTAATGCAAAATACCAGAAACTGGTTGGCTTTTATAAAGGGTAATTATTTGGAGAAGGAGCTTACAGTTACCAGACCATAAAGCATAAGTTACTTTCCTCACCAGGCTATTTTCACCTGTTGGGGCAAGATCGCTGCTGATATCTGCGAAGGTTGAGGCTTCCTGGGTTCCTCCCTTCCTGGGGCTTGCTTCTCTTTCCTCTCTAGGCTTACTTCCTGCGGCTCCAGCTTAAGGCTTCAGCATCAAACTCCAACTTCAGAACTCCAACATCAAAAAAACCTCAACTCTGTCCTTTGCCATGCCTTTTCTCTGTGAGTCCCCACCCATCAAGAGATGGGGCCGCAATGCCCTAATGACATGGTCCAATCAAAGCCCAAATCATAACTTTATCATGCCCATGTACAGACCAGATTACAAACATAATCCAATATCTATTTTTGGAATTCATAAATATATCAAACTGATACACCCTTATAATGCCCTGGAGTACCAGGGCTTTATTTTTTAAGCTCACTGGCATTTGGTGTGTTCCTGAAATACCAAATAGGCTCAGTTTAGCAAAAGAGTCTCAATAAATATTTAAGTAAATTAATGAATTCTTGAATATGCTCATTTTAATATTTAATGTGTTAACATACTAAGAACATGAATTGCTCCCAAGAAAAATTATTAACTTACCATCACATCTTGGAAAACGATAGTCCCAAATTCTGTTGATCATGTGCTGACAAGTGAGGACTGGATGGCCTATTAAAATGTACCCAGGATAATACTCAAAAGATATTGATTGTCTAACACCATAATCTGAACTGATCATATACCCATTTTGAAACGGAGGAGGATCTGGGCAGTTCTGTAACTCATAGTCTGAAATAAACAAAGAAACAAAATCAAATTATGACATTAAATTCATCTAAAATTTATAGAAAAACTATGATTAAAAATAGCTTTTTATTTCTAAAGATAGTTTTTTAAAAATGAATTTCTCAATTAACATCTTGAAAAAACAAACAATACAGCAGGATTATAAAAACATGCATTTATGAAGACTTACTATGTCCTTTAGAAGTAATATGACACATACCAAAAATGAATTTGACAATGTTTAACTTAGAAAGTATACTGAATGAATTTAATAAAAAAGTCAGTAATACAGAGGATAATAAAAAAGAGCCTATAAGGAATGCCTGATACAAATATCCCTACTTTTCCCTTTTAGTTTAAAAGTGAAATATAGGACCATGCTAAACAAAGTGCTTCTAAGGAAGAAATACATAGTTGTTTCCTTTAGTTTTTAGTTTGTCTGGTACATCCATAATAGTGAGATTTATTTGATTTTATTTCTTGAAAAAATACTTGTAGAATCACTAAATTAGCAATTACCATCAGTACAACATTTTTATAACATATACTTTATTATACTTTATCATTAAGTCCTTTGTGTGCTCCAAAATAAATTCTAGGTAAGATGATAGATAATAAGTGCTACTTGCAATCTGTGTGATTCAAAAATGTATCCATAAATTAGGTGCAATTTCCTGATGATCATATCATCTTGCAACTAATAGAGACACCCTGCAGACAATTTTCCCCTATCTACTCTGGTACAATGGAATGAAAATTTAAGCAGTAGAAGCCCACTGTATCATCTTTTAGAGTATGCTGTTATACATAAAGGTGACAGAGAATTCACTTCTAATACAACAACGAAGCCACAGTGTGCAGAACCGACTCCAGAGGAAATTGTGCTCAGCTTCTCCTTTCCTGTATTCCTGCTGAAAACAAATCAATGATTCTGAAGCCCAGGCAACACACAATTTAAAAAGAACAAGAGGTAATCCATTATTTTACTCACTATCAACTGAATATAGAGTAGTAATATAAAGGATGCAAGGGACTGCTAGAGAGGCCTTTCATAGGGAGAATAAAGTAAAAAGGACATTTTAATTTTATATTTAAGTTCTTTTATCAGATGATCAACATTGGTGAATGTGTAGCTTTGAAATTTTAAAATAAATGCTGAAAAACTTTATGCTCTTTGATTTGTGCCAGGCATTTCTCAGGGTTTGGAGTATAATTTTCTGCATCAATTTCCTGACAAAAGAGAGTTGGAAGAGGTGAGGCTATGGCAAAAGGAACAAAATAGCTGAATATGCAAAATTGATGGACATATGAAAACGTCTAAGGCAGAGGAATATTAAGTAGTTCTTTAAGACTGAAATACAGAGTATGGGATTTGGATATGCCCAGAAATTAGACTTCTGTTTTCCTGGAAGAAGAATTGGAGTGCATATCATACTAAGTGGACTGGATTTTATTATAAAACCAATGTGGGAAGCAGATGTGGCTGAGGCAATTGGGCCCCCATCTACCATACAGGAGGTCCAGGGTTTGATGCCCAGGGCCTCCTGGTGAAGGCAAGCTGGCCCATGGGGCGAGCTGGTCCACATGGAGTGCTGGCCTGTGCAGATTACTGCCCCAAACAGGAATGCTGCCCTGCGTGGGAGTGCTGGCCCATGTGGAGGGCTGGCGCAGCAAGATGATGTAACAAAAAGAGACACAGAGGAAAGATAATAAGAGACGAAGCTGATCAGGGAACAGAGGTGGTGCAAGAGAATGATTGCCTCTCTCCCACTCCATAAGGTCACAGAACTGGTTCCCAGAGCCACCTAATGAGAATACAAGCAGACACAGAATAACACAGTGAATGGACACAGAAATCAGACAGTAGTGGGGAGGGGAGGGAGGAGAAATAAATAAATTAATAAATCTCAAATAAAACAACCAACCAACAAAAAGAACAACGTGGGAGCCCCATGGAAAGATATCAAGTAGAGCTGCTAAGTGGACCTGAAATTTGAAAGATCAGTGTAGTTGCTGTTAGGAGTTTGGTAAAAACGTGGACATTAATTATCCTATGGAGTTATGAGTTTTTATAATTAATAGATTTTTCTTATTTAATAGCTCAGTGAAATGGCATTTTCCTCTTTATATTTAACAATATTCAATGCTAGTGAGTCAATTGGATCATTTGATTATGGAAATATAATTTGCAATAATCTTTTCTGAAAGCAATTTGAATAGAGCTATAAAAAATCACTTATACCATTTGACCTAGTAATATCATTTACAGACATCTCTACTATGAGAAAAATTTCAAAGAAGAAAGAACTCAGTATTCACAGTTGTTAGTAACTACATATGTATTTGTTTTTTCATGTTTTCAAAATAATAAAGATACCATGCTCCAGAACAAAAGACTAAGACGGTTAGACCCTGTGATGGTTAAGGCTATTATGTCAACTTGCCCGGATGTTTGGTCAAGGAAGCACTGGGCTAATTATAATACAAGGGCATTTATGGACTTTAGGTACCATTGAGTTTACTGCAGTGGTGGATCATAGATAGCTGGTTATAATTACATCAATCAGGGAGATAGCCATCAGCAATGAGTGACACTTAACCCAATCAGTTGAATCCCTTAAAAGAGGAAGTGATTCCAGCATTGAGAGAAAATTTCCTAGCTTGTCTTTGGACAGCCAGCATCTCCCAGACCTCATCAAGAATTTTCGGTGGACTTCCATCGGAGCTCCTGGTTGCGTTTTGCCTGCAGAACCTGGACTTGTGCATACCCACGGCTCCATAAGAGACTCTGATAAATCTCTTACTATTGACAGATATCCCTTGCTGATTCTGTTTCCCTAGAGAACCCTAACTAATTCGACCCTTTCTTCAGTTAGCAGATTAGAAGAAATCCTGAAATTTACATTTCTGTTTTCCTTGATTTGTTTATTATTTTCATATCCTCGACTGTATAATGTCTCAGAACAAAAGTCAAGTAAGCAGCTGAAGAGAAACTGAGAGCAAGAAAGACAATAAACGGCAAAGACTTTTTTCAACATTGCTGGATAATTCCTAGCATTGACTCCCCAAAGAACCAGAACTGAAGAAAACCTAGTGTTACACAAAGTCACACCATAATGGGAGTGAAGTAAACATTATGTAGAGGAAAGAACTGGAAAGTATCTGAAAATCACGACTCCACAACTCATTTTGTCACATAAACATGAGGACTTTGTGTAATTATTTCCTAATTGTTTCCAGAGTCACATCTTGATTGTACCATAGCAAGATGGAATGAAGCACTTCCTACTCATCAAGATTGTAATGAAAATTAAATAAGTTAATTTATAGTACTCTATAAACTGTAATATGCTATAAATGGCATAATTTTGTTTTAATTTCTTACACACCTGAATTTTATAAAGAGTTACATATAGGATGTATTGGAAATATGAAAGAGGGAACAAGTGTTTGAAGTTGAGAATTTAGGATGCCATTCTTCCACAATATCCTTTAGAATTAAATGAGTCGGTGTAAGTTTTATTTACAGAAAATCAGACATAATTTACCAACATTAGAATGAATTTTATGGTGTTGCCTTTTTGGTGAAGCTACATTATACTATGGAACTTCACACAACTAGAAGGAGAAACGCTATATAAGAAATTGTGCCAGGTCAATAAACATCATAAGCACAACTGCTAAAGAAATTTAAAGTACTAAAAATCATTTGCAAAAGGACAAGAGCTTTTAAAGTCACAGTTATTTGAAAATGGAATTTGAAGTTTACCATAAAGATGATACTTGCATAGTCTGTAAGAGTGAGTTTTCTGTTTTCACATCTTATAAGTAGAGTATCCGACTGCTCGAATCCTCCACATAATACAGGCCTTCAAGGGAAAAATCTAGAGGTGTCCAAAGGAAAAGAGTATTCAAAACCATAAGAAACGAGTCTGTCATACTAGAACACACCCTCCGCGTGACGGATGCGGTGGCGCTGTGCTGTCCCTGGCCGGGCCTGAGCCGCGCAGGACTCGGGACCGACATGGATGGGGAACGGGACCGCTCCCCGCGCTCTGCCCGCGGGCCCTCGCCTCTTCCCCACCTGCTTGGCGGGTGCGGGGACGGGCAGGGGCTCGGATCCGGCCCTCCGCCCAGTGGCCATCCCTCGTTCGCCTGTCCTGGCTCTGTGTTCCCGCTCAGCCGCTCTCCGCGGCGGGGTGGTCTCGCTGTCGCTGCGGGAACGCGCCCCGCCGGCCCCTCCTGGGCCCCTGGAGCGCTGCGGGTTGTGCCTCAGGCGCCCGCGGCGAGCGGCGGCGCTGCTCCCGTTCCCGGCGTCCCCTGCGCGCCGCCGCAGGCGCCTTTCCTGTGTGTGCCCCGGATGACGCCAGGGGGTCGAGAGCAGTTACGGGCACTCCTCTGCCTGGGAGGGGGCCCCTGTGCGTCCCAGGGGCAGCGCCTGGCCAGCTTTTGGCCAACTCGAGGGCTGTCCTGTTCTGCCCGAGTTGCCCCGAGGGGCCGTGTCGCGGGGCCCCCACAGACCTGGTGTTTGCAGGAGCTTTAGAGTTGGGCCTTCCCTAAGGAAATGCGCGAGGGAGGCCGGGATCTGTGTGTGGTGCCTTTGGGTGCCAAGAGCGCCCTCGGGGTGCCTGTCATTATCCAGCTCGCTGCATCCAGTGGAATGGAGAGGGGCCCTCAGGGATAAAAAGAACACACCTCAAAGGCTAGAGTGGCATGCCTCTCGTTATTTGATTTTCTAAAGTTATGCCCTGTGTGATAAACAGGGTGCTTGGAAAATTATGCTAATAAATGCAGAAACAGGAAACATTAAAGCAGAAAGTCAACACAAACCTTTCTTTCCCTTTCTTTTTCTCTATTTCCCACATATACACACCTTTTCCCCGTTACTCCATTGTGCTTCTCCCTAGGACAATCTCACAAAACACAAAGCCAGGCCACTATTCTCTCTTCAAAGCGCCAACCCAAATGAAGGCCATAAAAACACCTCTTGAAAGCCAGGGCTAGTCGTCCGGGAAAGTGTCCACAGGACATGGTATCCCTCCTTACAAAATTGTTTTTTGACTAAAATTTTTTCATAGACCCATGTCACAAAAAGAACAAATAATTCCAAACTGTGTTTGAACCATCAACAAATTCCCTTCTGAGTTATACTCTGTAGATAAAATGAGCAGGCTTGTTCTCATTCTTGTATTTGCTTGAAAAATAATTATAATAACAAGAAAGTCCATTGGAGAAATGAGTCCTCTAATACACAAAAACAAGGCTAAGAAAGAGAAAAAGCTATCAAAAATGGCTTGCCATTTCCATGGGAGGAGAATCAAATGAAATTATATTCAACACAACCTAACCATCATTGGATGGTTTCACTCCTGATTTAACATGCCTTTGTGGTATTAATACAAGCACATGCACATACACTCACACATCACTCATGCATTTTAACAAAACGTAACACAATGCATTTTGTTAAATTTTGTTATACAGTTTGCTGTATCGTTTTAGAACTCCACTCATGTTCTCTTTAAAGCTAGATAAAACTAGAGCCGAAGGGTGCTGACCTATTTCTGCTAACATAATTAATCTCTGTCAAAGGGATCAATATGGAAGATTGCAAAGTTGCCCTCCAGCTTAAAATCCCATGATTCGAATAGCCATGGAATACTCTAATAGTTGAGAAAACTGATGTTTTCCCTCTCTTTTAATGGCTCTGACACAATTTTCCTGTGTGGGAAAATACATGAGGAAGTGTGTCTATGTATGTGCAAGAATGGTTTTTATCACCCCTTCATTTATTGAGTGAAATAAATAGTATTTATTAAGTTATAAATGCTGTTCTAAATGGTAACTCGACAGAAATGGGTCTTGCTCTCATGAAGCTTACATTTTAAGAAAAACAAAAAATTAATTGATAATTATACGAAACAGTTTTAAGTTGTTTTAAAATAAAATAAACAACTGAAATAAAAGCAAAACCAGGTCAAAGGTATGCAGGGGAGGTCAAGATACCCTCTTTTGAATAAGTGATATTTTAGCTGAGTTCTAAATGGTGAGCTTGTATAGAGCAGACAAAGACCAAGAAGGACGGCTTTTCAGGCAGAGGAAGTACTATGCTGCTCAAAAAGAAGTCACTTACCTGGGATAAGGTGAAGAGTTTAAGGAGACAGACTTTTTAAGCCATTTCCCACAACATTTGTGTTCACAACCTTGCTTGCTCCTATGACAAGAGGTACCAGAAAAAAATAGGAGATCCAATCAAACACATTTTAGAAATAAAATAGATACTTCTTCAAAGTCCAGGACACATTTCTTCATCTCATAAGGAGTATCTGCCAGGCAATAACACCAGAAATGCATGGCTTATTTCAGAAGTATCTGAAGAATGTAAAAGGCCAAGTATTTTTTAAATTATGAATTATACAGGTAGCTTATAGATCAGTTAAATTTTTTAAGATCTTTGTGCCAAATTTGTTATTTAAAGCAATAGTTCAGTATTTAAATAATGACATGAATGTTTTCCCAAACTTTTGATACATAACATCACAAATCACTTTTTTTGGTAAATATCTTTGCTGAATTTGTATTTATATAAAGGACCATTTTAGGAGTCTCAGGTAAAGTAACCAAAAGTAATAAAAATAATTATTTAGTATGCTAAAATAGATAATTTTTGGAAGAACACTTATTACTTTTTAGAGTAAGTACAACAGGTTTTCCATTACCTGTTTTGATATTTATCACCACCTCTAAAGACTGTGGCACATAAAATGGTATGGTTTGGGAGCAGCTGTGGCTCAATCAGGTGGGCTCCCATCTACCATATGGGAGGCCCTGGGTTCGAGTCCTGAGGGCTCCTTGTGAAGGCAGGCTCGCCCACATGCTGTGGCCTGCAAGAGTGGTGGAGTGCTGCCAGGCCCAAAAGCGCCACAGAGAGCCGACTCAGCCAGATGACGCAAAAAAAGGGAGACAAGCAAAAAAAAAAAAAATCAGAAGAGTATGCAGCGAATGGACACAGAACAGACAGCAAGCAAGCCCCAATACAGGGAAGGGAAATAAATAAAAAAATAAATACAGACACAGAAGAACACACAGCAAATGGACAGAGAGCAGACCACACAGAAGGAGCTGCAAAGGGGGGAAGGGGAGAATTATTAAAAAAGTGTGTGGTTTTTGAGGTATAAATTTGAAATATATGTACTCTAGGCTTCAGGATGGGTGAGCAGTCAAGCCTAGAATCCTCATCAAACTGTCAGAATCCTCATCCAAGCAAGGTTCTGTTCTCTACTCATGAAAGCATTAATCTGTATAAATTGATTTTTAAAATATGAAACGTTTAAATTTAAGGAAAACAGCCATCAAGTAAGAGAATAAAAATTAAAAAGAAAAAAACTTCAGTTCAATTTGATAAAGTAGTTACCTTCTAGTGCACAGAGGTAAAAAGCAAGATTTCAACTGAAGTCTAACAACTTGTTCATAAATTTCTACATTCATACTTAGCAATTGCTACCGGTTTTTAAAAATGTTATCTAGTAAGTTGCATAAGATTTGTTGTACTATCATAGAAAATTGAAAGAGAATCATCATGAACAGAGAAATCTGCTTCAGAAGTCCAAAATCTTGAATTAGGTTTGCAAACCAGCTCTGTGATGTGAAATAGACATACATACCCCATTTAATGCCTGTGGCATCTTGGATATATCGCTGAAATTCCATGTCATCATTTCTTCATCTATGAAGGCACAATAAATATACCCTTCTTTTACCATAACTACTACAGGAATTAAATGTGATATTAAATGCAATGAACCATGATTTTCATACATTAGTTCAATAAAACCTAGACTAGCCTGCAAGGATTCTCTAGTTTCTGATAGAATGTTACACAAATTAAGTTAAAACACTTGACCCACTTCTGATATAATCTCTTTGATGAAGTTAAACCAGAGAGAAATAAACTACTGCTTCTAATGTCAAAAATTAATGGGAAGGATTTTGAGAAAACTGAACCTTGGAACAGGGAGATGGCAGTTTATACAGTATACTAATTTGAAGCCCTACTTGAGATCTTGAAACTGGGGTATCTGTAGAAGCTGAACCACGTATTGTGGTCCACAGACTTTCACAAATCACACATGCATAAGCTTACCAGTGTCCTCATTGGCTGTTCTAACTTCCTTATATAGTGCATTATGTGTCTCTTTTAACCAGAGGTATGATCCTGGCTTTCAGGTTTAAGATATATATTTTTTGCATAAATGTTAATGCCTTGATTTGGTACCTATTTGGGAAGCCAACCAATATTGTTAAGAGAACAGTCAATCCCAGAATTTTGGGACAAAGTAAATTCTCTTCTGGGAGATCTTTAACCAAATTTCTTGCTCACAATTGCAAGTACCATTGCATCTCACATTTGACTAACCAAGGAGTGAGTGTCCAGTGTTATTTATACATTACAGCCTTTGCATTTTGGAGAAAGTATAAATTTGACCCAGATGAACTGTTGAAGTCACTGAAGTCAAGGACTGTGGACTCATAAATGTTTGATTGTGAATATGCCAGCCTGGGCTCAGAATCTGTTATCTTAGCTGCTCACAATCTTGGGTTAGACTTCGAAGAAGGACACAGAATATGGACACCTGACGCTAGTTTGCAAGTGGTTAAAAAAAGAGAATAAGCCCCTTGCCATCACTCCTTCAGTTAAATCAAGGTTGCTCAGGATATTCTATTGAAAAGAAAGAGTTATTCAGTGTTAGAAACATTTCAATTTCTTCTAGAAGTTATAATTGTATCCATAAGGAGCAGCTAATACAGTCATATAATCGGTTAGAATGAATTCTTCAGTTACTCATTCTACATAAAATCACTTTAACTGCCTCTCCTTCCAAAAGGGGAAATGATATCTATAAACTACAGCCCATTTTCACATAAATCCAATTCATGCAAAATTCAGCAGTTTTATGATTGTTTTGAGGAATAAGTGGATTGAAATTGCCTGTTAGGTTTTTAAAATACTGTTTAACATGTACAGGATAAAGAAATGAAAGAAGATATTCAACTTCTCCAAATGCCAAATTACAGAAACTAAAAGGAATTCACTAAAGTTTTTAATGTGACAAAATCTTTAAATATTATGAAAAGTCTAATGGTCAGAGAGCCCTATAAAAGTAAGGGAAGGCAGAGAATCTTATATAACTCAAGGCCATTTGTAAATAGATATCCACTGTTTGGATCTGGGGAAATGACTACTATTTACATCTATCTATCCTGAGCATAAATTGTGTCATGTTTAAATCATAAGCACTTAATGTGACTGCTAAAGGACTCGTGTATCATCTTTCTAATCTCTCTTATATTTGGTAACTATTATCTAATTAGTTGAAAACTATCTTTACATAATCATCCGTTTTACAATAATTGATTTAAAAATAGGGTACATAAACTTGACTAATTTAACAAAGTTCTGTCTCTGCTATTTCATTTCTCAATTATTTATAAGTAATTTAACTCAAAACAGCTATAGCTACAACTATTTTTAACCATTTTATAGCCATAAATATAAGACACGACTTAAAAACACAAACAACATTCAGAATGACTAGAAACATTTGCATGATTTATGCATCTTCTTATAAGTTATGAATTATATCCTTAGCTTATTATAAATCACAAGCAGAATTTAGAAATTTTAAGGTGACTTAATAATGATGAATGTCATTTTGCCAATTTATAAATTTTATGAAATGATAAACACTGATGAACTATTTAATTAAGCTTGCAATGTGAATCTCTATCAGATATGATACCCTAACCTCAAAAATATTTTTTTATTTCTTAAATTGAATCTGTCTTTATAACTGCCAGTTATAGAAAATCTATTATGTATAATAAAAATGAGTATTTTATAGGGACTCCTTTTTAAAAATGAGAATAGTTAGAATCAGGTGTCAAATCAAGAAAACATTCAGTCAACCAACCAGAGGCTTGGCCTAGTTGAGGATTCACCAATTCAATGCTTATGGGGTCAAGCAGGCCACTTCAAAGAGCAAAGCATTCCAGAAGCCACAGAAAACTTTTTAACTTTTAAAGTAAATGCTGTCCCACTCTGAAAGAAGCTATCACTCTGACTCCTCTTCTGATTGTCCCCATATGTGAATGCTGAATCCAGGTCTTAAGATTCCAACACCAGGAGAGAAAAAGGAAAGGTGAATCTACGTGTATGTCCCAAGTTATGTGAAATCTAATTCTAAATACTCACAATACTTAGCATATTGTACAAGCCAAATACAAAAACTTTTCTGGTCTAGATGATTGTTAAATAACTGTTTTTGTTTTTGGAGAGTGACCTAATCGGTAGCTTTTTAAACTACGTAGACATGGCTTTAATGAGCCATTTAGAAAATATTAAAAGAAGTAAAACAAAATACATGTATTTGAACCACAGAGGTTACAAGTTATGTAAGATAAAATATAGTCTCAAAAATATGTGATAAACAGTACTAGGATGGAATCTAATTTGAGTTCTTTGTGATTTAAAGAAAGAAAGAAAATTAAAATTTGAATGGAGAACAGCAAGTATTCAAAATGGAGGAGAATTCTTGAAAGGATTCAGTTTTAGTGGAGATAGACATCTTAAATAGTGGTTCATGGTTTAAGACATATAATTATATGTTTTTTCCATGGCTCAACTATTAAGATCATGCTAATGAACCAAGTAAAGATTACTATCTAGTGACCAAATATATAATGATGATCAGGAATGAAATGTTGAGCTTTTAACAGAATGTATTTAAATAGGAATAAATGCAGGATTGAAACGTATTGGAGAAAATAAAAAATTAAACAAAATAGGGAAGAAGTGAGACCATATAGAGAAACATGGAAAAGAAGAATAGAAATAATAGTAAATATTATTCCATTTTACAATTTTAATTCAAGAGCCAGGTGAAGGTAAAACTACAAAAGAAAACTGTGTTGAAGTTAAGCCATCATCTCTCTTTGAAGCCTCTGACAGCTTTCTAATGGTTTTTGTTGTGTTCCAAAATCCATTCTCGCATTGAAACAAATTTCCTTTCATTTAAAAATCCTTTAATGACTTCACATTGCACTTGAAGAAAATCTGAACTTGTCTCAACCAACAATCTCAGTCCTGTGAATCTCTCAGACCTTAATCTCCCTTATTTTCTAGCCATATTTCTCTCTGTTCTTTGACTGCATCAAGCCTCTCTCCACCTAGAACACATCTCCCTAGCATTTTGCAGACTTGGCTCTTATCCTTCAATCTTAGCCTCAATTCCACTACTAATGAAAGGCAGCTCCCCAGGACTCCCAATCATTTTCTTTGTATCACCCTAAGTGCTTCCTTCATAGCAGGTACCAATAATATTGCTTTTATTTTGACACACTTTCTCACCCATGCCTGAGACTCTGTAGTAAGCATCTAGAAGGTCTCTTTGCCTCCAGTCTCCCTTTCTTTTCCAAACCTTTTTCCATGCCTCATAAAAGTTCCTCATCTACCCTATACATGATTAAGCTTTTTAAAAAATGTATATATGACTATTTTAATTCCCTGTTTAAAAACCTTCAGTAATTTTTATTGCTTGTCAGAGTCCAAAACCTTTTATATATGGACTCTTTTGGAAATTTAGTGAAGTCTATTAAACTTCCCAAAATAATGCTTTTGAATGCTCCAAATAAAATTCATAAGATTGCAAAGGAAATCAATCATATTAAAATGTAATGATTAAGGTGTGTTAAAAACCAAATATGTGGTATAATATGGACTCTTATTTCATTAAATGACAGGGGGCAAGTTTCACAAATACCTGGTGTAAATACAAAATAGTATATAAATAATATTTTGAGATATTTACAATAATTTTAATAAGATATGAAATTATCTGTGACTTGGTGACAAAGTGACATATGGGAATATTTTATTAGTTTGGCTGCCTATGATCAAAACTCAAGAATATGCAAAATATCAGTTAAAAGTTAGGAAAAATAAAGGTTTGACTGCAATATTGAATTCTATACATAGGTCCCTTGAATTCTATACATAGAGCCCTCTAACCCATTTTTAGAGAATAAAATCAAGTTTTTAACACTGGGAGCAAATGACTTCAGTCAAAAATCATGCATTCTATCCAGTTTATTTCCAAACACTTCCTTCAGTCACTCATGAATTTCTGATACTGATAAGTCCTTGACCAATCAAAGCTAATGATTCCCACAAAGGCACTTTCTCAGTAAAAACCTTGTATGTTTGCCTAATCTGGTATATCATAGAGTGTGTTCCCCTCTACTGGATTCTTCCAAATGGCTGCAGATACTTCAGTTAAAGAAAGTCTCTCATTGGATTTAATTTGTATTCAAATATCTAGTGCTCCCACTAAATTATGTATTCAAATATCTAGTGCTCCCACTAAATTAGTTTAGTGTTGAGAAATAAAAAGCATAACCTTGTGAAAATATCTCAGAAGTCACTCATGCCCCTGCTTCTGTAAATCAGCCTGTGAAAACAGGGCCTTGAAGGAAAATATCAAATGAATGACTCCTACCCCTTTGTCTATAAATTAGCCCGTGAAAGCATAGCCTTGTACCTGCATTCTGCCTCTCTAAATCTGCTTGGAAATTTCACTTCGCAACGCATTAGCCAATGAGCAAAAGTTATGCTGATCCCACCTGAAATCCTAAACAAAAGTAAGGAAACTGAAAAACAGGGCTCAGAATTTAAAGACTGACTCTCTTCTGGGCCTGCACATAATAAATCTGTTCCTCCACTTCTCCTGAGTGCTGGATTTGGGTTTCTTCTGTGGTTCAGTACTCCTGGCTTTGCTGCAACTTTAGCATAGCAACCAAGTCTTATTTTAATCCCTATTTTTAATAGGATTGTTAAATCCTATTAAATAAATTGATGCCTTCAAAAATTTAACTTAAATTACAGTTGAACAAGTTTAGATTATAGAGACTTTAAAAAATATGTTTTAAGACCCTTAATATGGGAATTTTACAAACTGGAATGATTAAACAGGGATCTATACTCTGAAGCTAAGCTGATTTGACTGAAATTGTCAGTTTTCCTTAGTTCTACTGAAACAGATCTACTTACTTGACAGACCTAGTAATTTATCAATAATGGAAGCATCAATCATAAGTGTTTACTACTTATGCAGTAAACCTAACAGCAAAACAAAGAAAAGGAGTGGCTGAAATTACCTAGTCTAATTAGAAGAAAATAAAATGTCATGTTTATGTTTATGTTTTTTTCATTTATAAAACATGTTTGATATTAGAACTTTATTATGACTTTGTCTTTCTATTTCTAGCACTCTGTGGTTATATGTACACATGTTTTAAATAAATTGGAATCCTTTCAATTGGAAATATTCAAACTAATCTAATTTTATTTTACTTTATTTTTTTAGTTTCTCTCCCCCGCACCCCCCCTCCCAGTTGTCTACTCCCTGTGTCCACTAGCTGTGTGTGCTTCTGTGACCACCTCTATCCTGATAGTGGCACCAGGATTCTGTGTTTCTTTTTGCTGCATCATCTTGCATCAGCTCTCTGTGTTTGCAGTCCTAATTTGATTTTTAATTGAATCCACAAGTCTGAAATATAACTGATTTCTTCATATTAGTTGACAATTTCTACTGCAAAGTGAGTCAAAAGCAAAATTAGCCTTCAAAAAGTAGTTAAATATATGCACATGATCACAGTCTGACTGTATTGCTGCAGCAGGCTGCCTAGCCACCCTCACCCTTCCCTTTGTCCTTAAGAGAGGAGTCTTACTTTTCTTTGAAAAAGAATATGCCTGGGCTGAAAAAAATATATTTTCCAGCTTTTCTTTAGTAAAGGGTCATTACAAAGCAAGTTTCTGCTAACTAAATGCAAGACAAATTCACCACTTGAAATTCCCAAGGAGGCTCTTCAAAGCTGGATGACTTTATTTTTTCTCTCCAGCCTTCCTTTGCATGTCTGAATGTGGCTCTGATATCAGAGGTGGAATAGCCATCCTCCAACAAGGATGAAAAGGCAAAGCAACTCACAGAACTTTGACTCTGATGTATTTCAGTCAGTAGATTGGATAGCAGAAGTCCAGTCTACCTCTTGACCTTTCATTAGGATACACATTGAGAAGTCTTCAAGCATTTCCATTTTAAAAAGAACTGCATATACATATAGGCATACAAAATAATTGTGTTTGTTTTTAAATACTGAATTTGGAATAAACACCTTTGGAAAGTTGCTTGTATTCATAAAACACCCTTTGGGAAACAACTCATCTTGTAGAAAGCCAGATACTGGCGAAGGAAAGTCTAGGGGATTCTTAATGACACAAAATCTGTAACATCCTCATGTCCCTGGAAATTGGGCCCAAACAATTCTTTCTACTTTAAGTTGTAACTATTCAGGCAATTACTCACTAGGGCATGACTGTCTAGTCTAGAGGCAAAGCCAATAACTAACAGGTTAAGGTAAAACTTCCCATGTAGAGACACTTCAGACTGGATAGCAGAAAACCAATCCACACCAAATCCACTTTCTTATGAAGTATTAAACGTGGACACAGGCAGTTTTCCCTTAATTAATCCTGTTCTGCAGGTTTACTGTCTACCAGGCTGAGACAATCATGTCTTCCTGAAAACTAATATCAGATACACAAAGATGTGATTATAGCAAACATAATGAATGTGATCAACAGCACTGCATTATATATTTAAATGTGGTTAAAAGGGGATATTTTAAGTTGTATATATACCATAAAAATTTAAAAAGTCAACGGGACTGTACAACACAAACAGAGGACAGTAAATTAAACCATGGTCTATAGACAGTAGTAAAATGTGCTTTCTTCAATTGTAACAAATGTACTACATGAATGATAGCTGTTAATAATAGGATGGTATATGGGAACTCTATTTGGGTATGATTTTTCTGCTAACCCACAATTTTGCTAAGAAAAAATGATTTCATTAAAATCATTTTATGTAAAAATTAAAATAATGCCTGTAGTGCAATATACATTATACATATTTTTTAGCATCTCAGGATCTTCATTTCAAATCGAAAATTTTAAAATAAAGAAAAAATTGGAACAGGCTTTTTTCCAAAAGTAACCTGCTGCCTGAAAGAGTAATCATTTAAGTTATTAACTTTATTTGCATATCAATACTGCATGGAAGAACTTCATATATCTGTGTTAAAGATGTTCAAATATTTGTTTTATATGTAACCTTTTTTCCCCCAATTTGCTTAGGTTTTATAGAAAGGGGAATAGTGATCAAAGTTTCAATTGTTTCAGAATCTACAAGGACAAAATCCAGTGACCAGCATCCGTTAAGAGCATTGATACTTTTTAAAACACAGGAATGCAGGTGTCCTGAAAAAGTAAAACATGGATATAAAGGCAGAAAATTAGCATGGACGGAATTACATAGGAATGTGTAAAGTTGCCTAATTATCTACTTATTTATGTCCTTTTTTATTAATGTGAAAGGAGAATGTGAAGTGAAGAAAGAAGCCATTTCAGGATATGTTGTGGTACTCGCCGTAGTACCTAAGAATGTGATCTTATTTGAAAATGTCAATTCAGATCAATTTAATTATGATAAAATGAGATTTAATTGGAGGAGGGTAGACCTTTAAACCAACATGGTGGGTACCCATATAAGAAGAGAAGAGATGGAGACACACAAGGGAGAAGGCCATGTGAAGAACAAGGCAGGGGAGTTACAGGGTATGAGCCCAGGGAGTGGCAAGGAATGCTGGCCACCTCCAGAAGTTAGGAAGAGGCATGGAGGAATTCTTCTCTAGAGCCCTCAGAGAGCGCATGGCCCTCCTGAAACTTTGCTGACTTCTAGACTCCAGAACTGTGAGAAATAAATTTCTGTTGTGTTAAGCCACTAAATTCATGGTAACTTGTTATTACAGCCCTAGAAAGGAATAAAGGAAGCATATATGAAAGCACTAATAAAATACCCCTTTATTTTACAGATTTAATTAGCATAGAAATATTTAGTTTATGCAGACTTTTGTTCGATATGTAAAAATTTGTTGTGCATTTGGTGTTTTGCTGTTTCAGAGTCCCTCTTGCTTAAGGAAACTTCTCCTCTCTCTTAAACTATTCCAATTTTAAGAAGTCTGTTAATTACATTTTCTTACCATGTGACCCGAGCTGAGCTAGTATAGACTACCAATCTGCCTGGTCTCATAGATTGGATTTGGGAATGGTGTCACATAACTCATACTGGTCCATTAAGAATGTGTTCCAAAAAGCTGCACTAGGTAAGAAGAGTCCTGTTGTTACTGGCTAAGGAAGGCTAGAATTTTGCCATCCTCACATTTTGAGTCCTAGTTTCCAATCCTGCACCAAATGCCCTGGAACATTGAATTACTGCTTAGACTAGCTTGATTTGGGTTCCTGTCAGTTACAGTGGAAATAAAAAGTTTTCTTCCCTACAATATTAGATCTAGCCACTAATTAATGGTACTTATTTATGGACTCCAGGTTAATCCAAGAATTTGATCAAGATTGTGTATCTTCACTATTTTATTTCCTACCAATGTATAAGCATATCTATAGAATTCAAAGTGAGCAGGGACTTAATTATGGTCCTTGAGGTTCTTCCCTTTAAGTTTTGGGGTGGGAATGGAAGAAATAGAATGAAAATAAGAAAAGCATGGCACTGATTTGTATTTCAATACTGGTAGCTCTACTCAAGGTACTTCCAAGGCTATTTGCACACATGGATAGAACAACCAGGGCCCGAGGTAGTCACTGATAAGCACTGCAAATCCCACCATCTTTGCTAAAACAGAAGGTACAATTCAAAAATGAGCCCACTAAAAACCAACCCATTACGATGACTGGACATGTGATATTTTTTTTTTTTGTTTTTTTTGTTTTTTTTTAATATTTATTTATTATTATTATTTTTAATTACATTAAAAAATATATATGAGGTCCCATTCAACCCCACCGCCCCCGCCACCCACTCCCCCCACAGCAACACTCTCTCCCATCATCGTGATACATCCATTGCACCTGGTAAGTTCATCTCTGAGCATCACTGCACCCCATAGTCAATGGTCCACATCATAGCCCAGACTCTCTCACGTTCCATCCAGTGGGCCCTGGGGGGATCTACAGTGTCCTGTAATTGGACATGTGATATTTGTGCCAGGATCTGCACTGGATAAATAATTTGGCTAGCAATATCTGGCAATGAGTAGGGATTAAAATACAATCAATTTAATGAAGCTGTTAGAGCATAGAACTTAACCTAAAGGACTGTCTAAAATGCATCTGCAGCACAGCATAAAGCCCCTTGGCATCTGCGGTAGTAGAGCATCGAGTATGGAGGGCACAATTATACACTGTGGACCTACTGAGTCAGGGACTGGATTTCATGCTGAGCATAGAGCAAGGTAAAAATAGAAATGATCCCTCTCCCCATGAGGTAAATTCTTTCTGATTAGACATTCTTTAAAATAGAAATATACCATTAATACCTTATCTTAATAAACCCTATGGAATATTGTCTATAGGCTAATTAACACCACAGTAGCAAAAATCATTCTAAATTTCATTGCCTGTGATGGCAGTAGAACTCTACTTATGGAGTTACTAAGAGACCCAGCCTGACTGAGCAGCCATTATTCTGGTGACTGCTGAACTCCACTTAAGAAAGGGATGGAAAAATGAACCAGGTTCTTATGACTCCCATTTTATAGGGCGTTCACTCCAATGTCATCAGCCAGAGCAAGCAAAAAAACCACCCCCAACTCTTAAAAGGGTAAGGCAGTGCATCATGACCCTGTATCCAGAAGTCAGGAGGATGAGATCCATTTGGAGAGCAGCACCAATGACTACCACACACAGAGAAGTCCAAGTGATGTGAAGCTTTACAACAGGAGATTTAGCCTAGTCTGGGTGATCAGAAATGCCTCTTTTAGGAGATCATGCACAAACTGAGTGTAAAATGGTTAACTAAAGAAGAGTGGGGTTAAAGAAGAGAGGACTGCATTTGTAAAAGCCCATCAGTAGAAAGAATTATAGCCATATATGTTATTGGAAAGTCATTTGGATGAAGTGCAGTGAGTGAGATAAAGGGTCGAGGAAGAAATGCTGAGGGATTAGGTCTGTTACAGAATATTTCACTGGGGATTGATCCCAGAACCTTTTACATGCACTGAACAACTGAGCTACATCTACTCCCCAAAGAGAGTCGGTGTTTTTACATTTTTTCATTTGTTTGTTTGTTTGTTTATAGGAGGTAACAGGACTTTGTACATAGGAAAGAGTTGCTCAACCACCTGAACTACATCCACTCCCCTGTTACAGAATTTTAATTGTAGTATAAGAATATAGGAAAATATAGTGAGGGCTTTAATCAAGAAAAGGACAAATCACATTTTTTTTTTTTGGAAAGATGAGAGAAGTAGTAAGAATAAATGTGATAAAACCTTTAAGAGGCAAAGAATTTAGTAGGAAAAGGGTGAGGATGGTTAAGACTATTAGTGGTAATGGAGATAGAGAAAATGAGATGGATTCCAGGAATATATTTGAGGTGGAGGAAAGGACTTCGTGATCGATTTAATAGTGGTGTGAGGAAGAAAAATGTACCCATGAAAGAAACCAATTTACAACTGAAACAACTGGATAAAACGTGTACCACTCATTTACTATGATGGACAACAGCAGAGAATGAGCATATTTGCCAAGCAAAATAGCAGAGATCGTTTCAGTCACAGGGTTCAAGGGCACGGGTAATACCAAGTGGACATGTGGCATTGTGAGTTAGAGATCTAGTTCTGGAACACAAAGAAAACCTTGAATCAGGGATGTAAATATAAGAGTTCATTATTATTACTATGATGGTCTTTGAATACATGAGTGTTTGTGATCCTCAGGGAAAGAATGCGATGGAAAAATATCGAACTCCAACTAATTCCTCTACTAAAGTTGTCAGAAGACAAGAAAGCAAAGAAAATAAGGGAATAACCAGTGTGATAGCAGAAAAATCAAGAAATTATGTTCTCATTGAAAGAAATGGGAAAAGGGTATTAAGTCAGAAGAAATGGTTAATGGTACGAATACTTCCAAGAAATATGAGAAAAGAAGAATACCAAGTGGATTTATTCATCCAATTGAAAAAAAAATGAAAGAACTTGTCAGTAGAAGAGTGCTAAAGCCAGATCAAAATGATTAAAACAGAAAGAAGTGTGGAAATTGAGAAAACTAATGAGGATAATTCTTCTGAATTTTTTTCTTAGAGCACAGACACTGGAGGAAGATAAGGGGTCAAAGATGCTTTAATATGTATAAGATATATATATACATATGCAAATGTGCATGTGAGAGAGTGTGTGTTTACAGGTGTCTGAGAACTTTTTGAGTATATGTTGAACGCTATTGGGAAAGATCTAGTAGAGAACTGACAGTTGAAAATGCATTGGAAGGAAGTTAACCCCTAGCTTAATTTTTCTGAATCAGTAGATAGGAATGGAGTCTAGAGCCTAGAGCATGGAATGGATTAGACTTTGGTAGGGGAAACATGCCCATTTAAATGAGAGAGAAAGAACAGAAAATAGGTGCACATGCAGGAAGATTCATGGATTTGTTGTGGGAAACCACTTCTATAATGCCCTTTATCTGTTTGTGTGTGAGTGTGTCCTTGTATGCCTTTCAGATAGGAAGTGATAGTGTTTGCTCAGAAAGAAGGAGTATGCATGTATTTATATAACAATTTCAGTAACAGTATCTAAGAGCTTAACATAAATTAGTACTCTCTTTCAGTATTAAAATATTAAAGTCCTGTTTCCAAGGTAGTCTAGAAAATAAAGGAAAGCAAGTGCTTTAACCAAGTTTTAAAAAAGGTCACCAGATTTGTTATTTTCTACTTCATTTGATTTAACAATATTTAAGAAAAGGGCAGCTAAATTATTTCATATGAAATGAAATTTCTCAACATTTTCACACATCAAGAATTCTTTGGTAATGTTGATTCAAACTTCCTTAATGATTTCATATTTACATTGACTGAAATGCATACAGTTCATTTACCGAGATTTTTTTCCCTCATATAATTTGAATATGACTTTATAGTATGTGTAGCCATTAATTTGAGCTGCGCGACCCTGCCACTGCCAGACCAATTTCACCATAAATTGACTCCTTCTACAGTAGTCTGGAAGGTACAAGAAAATAGTACAATTGGTTAAGAGGAAACACAGTGGAAACCACTGTCTGAAAGTTTAGTGACAACGACCTCAGGAGAGAGTATAAAATGGAGGGAGTGTGGATGAAGCTGTGAGAATAACTGCAGCCAGCTATGCCTGTTGAGTCTACAGCAACAGCTCCTCTACTGATCAGACAACTTTTCATTAAAAATTATTTCCATTCTACACGTTTTTAACCAATGAGTGACCTGAAATATAAACATCAAAGGCACATTTGCACTTTGGATTCCTTACCTTGATAAGCAACTTTAAAACCTTACCAGCTTAGTGAATGATCACTGGTAAAGTGGATGAGGGTTTCATGTGTTGAACTCAGCAGCACTGAGGGTAGATCTGTACCACTGAACTGCCCAGTCATAGAGCTGCAGTGATAAGGGCCATTTTGAATTTCAAGGTAATCATGATTAGCTTCAGTAGAAAAATTCAGAAATTGACTACAGGTATCTATGAAAAAATATGCAAAATTAATGAAAATTAATATTGAAACTTACAAAATAAATGTTAGAAAAAAGAATTAAAATATTATTAGTTCCCCAAAATAACAGCTCTTTATGAAACAGAAGAGTATAAGGACTTAGGGCACTTAGTTTGGATTACAACAGATCTTGCTTCAATTTTAACTCTGCCACTAGTGGTTGCATGATCTTTATTACAATTAACATCCAAGTCAGCTTTTTGTGAAATATGAATAATCATAGCACCTGCATCATAGAAATATACAGGCATAATTCTTAAAATAGTGGCTGATATATAGGCCAATTATTTTGCCTTATAATTATTATAAACATATACACATGTTTATAAAAATTGTATGTCTTTGCATTCATAAGTTAATCAACAGCTTTATCAAGGTCGAAGTTTTTATAGGTCTAAAACTAGAAGAAACTTTAAGTGGTTTTTAAACCAATTGAATGATCAAAGCATTGTCCAAGAGATTTATTAGTTTAGCAAGTGAATATTTTCAACTGTATTTTATGCAAAAAAATTATTAATGTTTATAAGAAGTCCAATCTGAAAAAAGGTACCATAATTCACATGATTCAGTCTAACAGCCTGGCATAATTCACCATACTGAAAGCCACGCCAAATGACCAGTATCACTGGTATCATATTAATCTGTGTAGTAGATACACTATAGTTGATAATTTAGAGTTATTTACTATGGGATTGTGTCATATTTGAAAATTTATATGATTACTGTGACTAAAATGTTTGAATACATTTCAGTAGTTAGAATTCAAAGGTCATTAGACTTTACACAAATCCATGCAATCAAGTTGGTTAGGAAAGTCCAAACTAAAACTTCCAGAGCTAATATAATATTCTCCCAACATATGAGAAAGCTCTACTTTGCACTGATCTTCTTCTGCTTTTTTTTCTTTTTCTGTTTCTGTTTCTTTTTTTTTAATGACTGACAATGGTTTTACTTTTACTTTTCACCTAATACATTTGATACTTATTTCCTTGGTTGGGAATGCGATGGATAATACTTATTTTGGTTACCCTACATAAAGGTAAATACAGAGAAACTTTCAGGGAGACAAATTTACATAGGAATTGAAAGAAAACACAGTTATCAAAAAATAGAATTTGGTGAAAAAGGAAGTTTAAAAAAAGCTCAAGTACAGAGAATAAACTAAAATTATTCAATAAAATTTAAAATCCCCCAAGAAACAATTTCATAATTTATGAAGAAATCTTTGTGAGGACTAATATAGTAAATAAAGGCCCTTTCTGTTTTTTAAATAAAATTTTATTGAAGCATATCCTTCATACATGAACATACATAAACATTAAGTGTATTGCAAATGTTGTGAACTTACAAAACAAACATGCATCTTGTAGAGGGCTCCCATACATCACCCCACCAGCAACACCTTGTATTGTTGTTAAACATTTGTTACAAACTATGAGATAGCATCATCAAAATATTACTATTGACTATAGTGTCCTTCTTACATTTGGTGTATTTTTCCCCCAATCCACCTGATTATTAACACCCTTTATTAGTAGTACACATGTAATGGCCTTTTCTAATTGGACATATAGTAAGGCCAACGTTATAGGTGGAATTGCATCCTCCAAAAATATATGTTGAAGTCCTAATCCCCAGTACCTCAGAATGTGAATTTATTTGAAAAAAAAAAAGGTTGTTACAGATGGAATTAGGCAAATTAGAATGAGGTCATTCTGGATTATGGTGAACCCTTAATCCAATATGGCTGTTGGCTTTCTAAGAAGAAAGTTGACATAGACCCAGATGCTGCAGGCAGAGGTAGAGTTAAACCACAAACCAAGGAATGCCAGAGATTACCTGCCACAAACGGAAGCCAGAAGAGAGGCATGCAACTTATTCTTCTCTACAGACTTCTCTACAGGGAGCATGGACATTCCAACACCTTAATTTAGCCGTTCAGCCTCCAGAACTGTAAGACAATGTATCTCTTTTGTTTTCAGCCATCCAATTTGTAGTACTTTGTTATGTAAGCTTTGGAAACTTAGGCTGTCAAGTATCATAACAGAGGATAAATATATTAACTAATTTTTTCCTCACAATTGTCCAGCAAGGCAATCGATATTATTATTAGAATGTAACATGTAAGTAAGCTGGTGTCCAAAAATATTAGGTATTGTGTCCAAAGCAATACTGGAAGAGAAAGAGAATTTATCCCAACTCTGACTTACAAAGCAGTCATAATTTCTTGTCTAGCATCCAAACATGATAGACAAGAGCTAGGAATCTTAGGATGTTAAAATATTCTAATCCTTCTCAGGTAAAATAAGTTTGTAATAAATTTGTTTAATCTAGTTTGGAGGAGAATAAACAAAAGGAAGTAGAAATGTGGAATGTTTCAAGGAGAGGCAAAGGAAGCAAAAAGCAGAAGAAAGTATTCCTAACCAGATCAATCAAAATCATTTTAGAATGGGTAATGGTATTCATATCTCATTGTCCAGCTCTATTTATTAGTAATACATTATCATCCAATGAGGAATAACCCCGTCTATTCGTGCCCTAGTACTCTAATATCATATGCAATACACAATTTTCCTTTTATTATTGGAATTACTCTAAAATTAATTTTAAAACATTTCTATAAATGTCAATTACTGATATTTGCTTAACAGCCTTCAATGAGCAAATAATTTTTCTGTAAAGATTAGCCAATATATTTGCAAAAAATGAGAAACACAGAAGCAGGAAAAAGAAAAAGTCAAGTGAGTAATAGCAGTGAAATAGCAGCCTCCACACTGCCCTTAGGGGTTGGTGGCCCAGGGTAGCTCATATACCAGTTTCTTACTTGTTGCCTCACCCATTGCCAAATACCCATTGCCAAATTAAGAACAGTTTCATTTATAGCATGCCCCAGAAATAAGGCAAAAAATGTTTGACCCTAGTAAAAAAGCTGTACTAGAAACTGTTTTTATTGTGACTACTCTAGGGATGCCAGCCCATGACGGCTAGAGAGTTCCATAAATACTCAGTCTCCTCTATCCCTGTCAGGTGGAATGCAAAAGCTGACAAAAAAATAATCTAAAACAAACTTTTGAAGTACTGGTATTGCTATGTAGACCCAGAAGTATCAAATAGGATGTAAAACTAGGAAAATTGGGCCATTTAGAAATATATTATTCTCCATTTGGGTGGAAAATCAAATAGGAGGGAAATGGCTTGAATAGCCTAATTTTAGAGGTGGGTTTGCTGGCTTAAGAAGTATTTATCATGAAGGATTTTGGAATTCATGGATAACATAAAAAAGAAAGAAATGGAAGACAGCAAGCAAATCAAAGGGTAAAAAATATTGAAGATGGCTAGTATCTTAGAAGTATAAGAAATAGTGAAAATAGTTATTTACCGATTGAGAATTAAACTTGAAGTGGAAATGGAATTACAATTATGACAATTACAGTACTATGAACAGAATTAGCATTTTAAGCAGGGTAAAATATCCATCCATATATCAAACCACCTAATACATATTAGGAAATAGAACAAAGCTCAGCTCTGATCTGCTTTAAGATAGATTTATTTAGTTATTTAATTTTCAGCTATTTTTTTTTCAATTTGACAGCATAATGTCAAAATGAAGGGATTAAAATAAGAATAACATAGGTATCCTTTTATTATCTCACTGAATATTTTTTAATGTTATTCCAGAAGAGAAACCAATCTGAATGCCTGCCTTTGGGTGGAATTTTTATAACACATTTTCATCCAATTCTACTTACATATTGAAAATTAAGTGTCCCTAAAGAGTCACCTGCACAAGTATTTTTTCCATCTGTGCTTTGACCAAAATTGAATAGCTATGTGACAATGATTCAGAGTTAAACCTCCATAATAATTGATAGAACATATGACTAATAATCACTCTATTACACATCTTCTTCATGTAAAAATACAAGCCAGAATATTTAATAGTTACAGAATTCACTGAAAACTTTTTCTACAGAATCTTCTGTAGAACCCCTGCCTTTCTTGATTGTGAAAAACCATGGTGATTTTGGACAGCATAATATGCAATTTTAGTGCACTGATTAATAAATTATAAAGGTAAAGCACAGAATACTAAGCATTCTATTAATTGTACCCTTTCCAGAAAACAGACAGAAATTCTGAGTTAAATGAGCTCATGCAAAGCAACATAGAACAGCAGCCCCAGTTTGTGTAAAGGAAAGAAAACTACCTCATGATACCAGAGAATTTAACTATTAAAAGCAATTAACACTTAAAACTTGCCTTCCCTGTGTCAAGCATTTGTATTTACTTAATCCTCCAAAGAGTGCTATGAGATTGTTATTTTATTATACCTATTTATAAGATTAAAATAACAAGGTTTAAAAATATTTTTTAATGTGAGTAGCCAGTAATTGATAGAACTAAGATTTCTAATCATCTAACTCAGAGCCCCAAAACATGAGCGACCATCACATACACTGCCCATGCATCCCATATTTTCTGCCAGAACTGCCTTTCATCATTGCAAGACACAGGCTGCCATTCTTTCACTGACACAGTGTGTAGGATAGTTGTCACTGGAGTGAAGAGAGAAGAGAGGAAACTGGTTTTCCCTTGATACCAAAGCAACCAATCATTTTTGCCCATTCATATTAAACAACTGGCTGATTCTTAGAAATGGAAAAGAAGTATGATTAATCCAATCAATTATTTGACTAAACTGATAACTGTTAACTAATGAATTGGATAATCTACTGGACAGTCCCATGCATATCCAGGCAAATGGAAAGATTTGAAACACTGTGGTATATATGTTATTAGAATAAAAGTTTAAGAACAAAACAAAACATAGAACTAAACAACACAGAGAAGCATATCATAAATGATGGACTATAGTTAATAGTACATTTACACGAATGTTCTTTTTTGCTTAAATGAATTGTAGCAAATGTACCGCTCTAATGCAAGGTGCTAATAATAGGGTGGTATATGGGAACTCTGTAGGGAATGCATAATTTTTCTGTAAACCCACAACATCTCTAATTGAAAAAAATGCTCTGGTAAAATCCTCTATGAATGAAAGGCTCAAGAATAGGCAATAATGTCTCATATTCTAGATTAATGGCATTATTCAGAGTAGTTGGAGGAGCAACAGTCATTCATGCTTATCAATTCAAAAATCATTAATGTGATGGGCAATAAAAAATTAATACTGACAATGAAGGAAACAGGGCTGTACATTCAGATACTACAGAAAGTATTTTAAGAAATGAGGTAGCTAATTTTTTAAATATAAACTTATTTTTTAAAGTGCTTTATACAAGAAAAATAGGAACATTTTGGTCATTCTCTCTTAATAAGTAATATACTAGCTCCACTTACAAGCTGCTAAAATCTTATGATTTTCACATTTCTTTTCACCAAGCCAATTTCTCCAACACAGATAATATTTATGTGTCTCTTATGAAAATTTTTGTGCAATTCTTATCTTTCTCACATTAAAAGCACACTTCTATAAGTGGAGAGAATACTCATTCTAGCCTCCAAAATATCAAAAAGTGTTTGGTGAAAATGCAGAATTCTTTGTTTCATTCAGCCATAGGAACCGAATCAGAAAATCTAGGGCCTGGGAAGAGGAGTCTACATTTCAACAACTCTACCTCCTCCAAACATTCCTGTACACAGTATTATTTATCACTGAACTAAGCTTGTTATATTTCCCTTGTTACAAAATGTGTCAAGTTTACTAAGATACAATTCTCAATAAATCTAACATTCTCTTTAGATCCTAAGTAAGTAATTTTCCCAGAATTTCTGTACTGATATTTATGGTGATATTTCAAGGAAACATTTTATTTTTAAATTTTGTTAATTTATTTATTAGAGAAGTTGCGAGTTTACAAAACAATCATTTATAATGTGCAGAATACCTGTATGTCACCAACACCTTACATTGCTGTGGAACAATTGTTACAGATTATAAAAAACATCATCAGACTATTATCACTAACTATGGTCCATAATGGTTAACCACACAAATATAAGAATGTTCTTCTGTGAACTGGAACAAATTATGTCACTAACACAAGGCAATAAGTATATAGTGACACATGGGAAAACTACAACTAATATAATTAATATAACTTATGGACTGTAATTAACAGCAATATTGTACTATTCTTGAATCAATGTGGAAGAAGATACTGTCTCAAGTATCAAGGGCCAGCAATAGGGGCATGGAACTATTGTTTTGGACTGAGGAAAACAGTTAAAGATTTCCTGGGTGGATGACTCTACAACTGTGTGATGACAGTGAGAGTCACTGAGCGCACACTTTGGACCGATTGTATAGGCATGGGACTATATAACACAGTGAACCACGTGCTGGAAGATGGACTGTGGTTAACAGTACAAATCTGAGAGTGTTCTCTTATTAACTATAACAAATGTACAATACTGACAAATGTGTGAATAATAGCGGGCGTATGGAAAAATATACCCAGCATTTTAGTTTTTAATTATGTCCTGAGAGAGAGCTAAGAGAGAGGACTGATAGATCACTCTATCCCTACAATTCCCAAAGCAGGAAATCTAGGGTGGACAAAAGGAGATGAATTGTAATAAGTGTGAAAGTTCATATACCTGTCAAGAAAAATCAGTTTGCTCTACATTATTAATGTAAACTACTTATTCCATATATGTCTTTTCACAACATTAACAAGAAAATATCTTTCTACTTTTATCTTCCATATGATTGCCAAGATCATCCTGGCAGCAGAAATTTTGCAGGTAGACATTTACTGTGATATCAGCAGGAATAATTGCCTACCCGCTCTACCCTCCTCCTTGTCTCACTATGAAACCAGGGACGTTTTCTCAGCTGTATTTAGAAAAAATCTTTCAGCGCTATCCTCAGGTTGGGGTACTGAAAGGGAGCAATATGGGAGATTAAAGAAGAGGGGCAATAATAATGAAAAGAGACAGTGGACACCTTTGCTATATTTCCCAGTTGTGTTTTAATAAGAAGATTTTGGAGCTCTTGATTGAAAAATACAGATCCCTGAACTTCAACTCAAATGTACTTTCTTAAAATTTCTGGGAAAGAGATTTGAGGTTTGTTTATTATTTGGGAGATTCTGGGAAGCACCTCCTACTAAAACTAAGGAAACGAGAGCACCTATGTTAATGGTAGTGTTACAGGTATAATGACATAATGAAATAAGAGAATTTAGTTTGGAATAAGCTGATGAAAGGGGAAGAAGAAAGTGATAATTTTACTTTTATACCTATTGAATCTGAGGTGACCCAGGTAAAAATATTTCATGTGCACATGAAAACATGATTTGGCATTTGAGAACAAGATAAGGGATGCTATTTTTTTTTAATTTTTCTTTTTAAAGACACATAAATCACACGAAATGTTACAATAAAAAATATAAGAGGTTCCCATATACTCCACTCCCCACCCCCCACCCCCACACCTCCCACATCAACAAGCTCTTTCATTAGAGTGGTACGTTCTTTGCTTTTGATGAGTACATTTGGGAGCATTGCTACACAGCATGGAGGGATGCTGTTTTCAGAATCATATATGTAGAGAGTTAAACCTATGAGGTGATGATGTAGAGTAAAAGAAGACTAGAAATGAATCTGAAACAATGTGTTTTCAATTATAAAAAGTGATGGTGGTTTGAAAACTAAGCGGTAAAATTTTCTCTGCATCTTCTAAATATCAAAAAATTAGTTAAACCCCTACAAAGTAACCCTAACAGGAATAATGATATTCCAAATATCCACTCTGTCAAGAAACCAACCACCATTGTACCTCACCCATTACTAATTTTATAACTTCATGTTTTGAAGTGTATTTATATATTATCAATTCATAACAGAGAAATCTAGTATATTACTTAAATTTTATCTGTAAGAAATTGTTCTATAGCATAAATTCATCTATTATAAAAAGCTAAGGATGGTCATGCAGTTTTGTATGCATTTAAGTTTATTTTGTCTTTTCTGCTGGATGCTTTTTAAACCACAATACTATGTAATATTGAATATTTTAAGATATTTTGTTTCATGATATTTCATAATTTTTTGGTGTTGTTGTTTTTTGGCCTTACTTCAAATAAATATTTTGCTTAGTTTCATAGATCCAGATCATGAATTCAGACAATATGGTTCAAATGATTTTATTTCCCTGAATTATTCTCTTGCATATTAGTTTATGAATGAAGAGAATAAGGATTTATACCAACCAATTCATCCTTCTCAGAAATTTTACGATGATAAATTTGGGGTGAGGGAAAATAAAGGAAATATTTATACCATTCAAGAATAAAACATTTCTAATGAGTTTTGAAGTGAAAGTGAGAAATATTTGAAATAATAAAAAAGCTAACATTTTTACTGTTTAACATATGGCAAGCCCTGTGCTTAACTTCTTGCATGAGTTATTTCAGTCAATCCTCACCAAAATCCTATGACGTTATCTGAGCTTTTTAAAAGTTTTGTATTACTTTTCTTTCTTTATTGACTTTTTATGTTCCCCTTTGCCCTCAAGGCTCCCTCGTCTGTCTGCTCATTGTCTACTCCTCTTTTTTAGGAGGAACTGGAAATTGAATCCAGGACCTGTCATGTGGGACACGGGTGCCCAATTGCTTGAGCCAAATGCCCTACAGAAGTTTGAAAGTTGAAGAAATGAAGGATCATGGAGATTCATCCATTTTTGTAAGGTCACAGCTCCAAAATGATGGAGCTGCAATTGGCAGTATATTTTTCATTCTTTGCTATTTTCTACTATGAGAATATGTAAAGCAATGTAGAAAGCCTCTGTGGATCTGCTGTTGAAAAGCTCTTGGGTTCCATGTGTCTCTGATGCAGCCCTTAACACCTGACTCTAAAGAAAAGGACTAACCAAGTCCTTATCTTCAGACCTCAAACCTAAGAAAACTCCACGCAGCTTTTGAGAATAACTGGGACAATGCTGGTTTAGTAGATTCAGGGCCCTCTGTTTTATTAAGCTCTGAGAAGAATCATCGTTTCCATGTTCAGAATGTTTATTATTTGAAAAATCAAATAAAACTAAACTAAAAAGCCTGGGAGAAATAGAGAGCTCCTGTAATCTTTTTTGCATGTGAAGAGGGTCTTCTTTCCTTATCGCAATGCCTTCTGGGTGCATCTTCAAGGACTCAATAGACATGAACTCCCACAGCTGTTTGCTCCCCCTGAGGAGGCTCTTCCAGGTTCCTCCTCTCTATCTGGTGTTGCACAGCATTTCAACATGTGCACACCTTTCCATACCCTCGCCAGCAACTTCATGCCTCATTATTCCTCTTGACTCCCCTCTGCTGAGCAAGTCTGTCCTGGCAGTCCCATGCCATAGTCATATTACTACTGCCATTCTAGGCAGACATCCTTAAAGCCAAACCTTTGAAACCTTAATAGAAAAATAAAATCATCTTCCGGAGCACTGGTACAGCCACACTTATATTCAGCTGTCATTCAACTAACATCTATTTAATACATCGGTTCACTATTACTATATATCAGTAGAATTCGTGAGTACTTATATTGGTACATCTATTAGAGTATGTGCTCGTGAGAAAATCTCATGTGGGGAAACCTTGATTAATAGATTTTATCAGTCATTATAGTGAATTAATGCATTATGATGCAATAGAAACCATTTTCTCACAAGGAAGGGAATGAGAGGGAATCCTAATTTCACAAAGACCATGCATCTCTGAACACTGGTCAATATGGAGTTTTAGTGTGCATGGCAATTAAAATTATTAACTAAGGTGGATACCCTGAATGTTCATAAAGTATTTATGAAGGAATGTTTTCACTTGTGTGTCATATTCAACTTAAAATACGTTCGAATTTAAAAAGTCTGAAAAATTTCCAAAAGAAACAATACCCATTATTGAACTCTGGCGATAGATTTGAAAAGGAGGTATTATAAACACAGAGATAGATAAATGAATTAGAGATGTTGCATTTTGCACTTCACCTGCCCAGTTTATCATAATTCAGCTCATTTAATTTGCCTTGAAGAGAGCTGCACAGCTAACAGGATTTTTCAAATAATTTTTAGTTTTAAAAGTTATTCCCCAGAGCTTTAAGTTGTAAGCCACTTTCAATTAAAGGCACAGTTGTGTTAACAGAAGTAGGTGTAATTATTATGCAGCTTAATTCTGTTCAAAATAGAAGAAATGAGAAGGTGAACTTTAAGAACGTGAACTCTGTTCACTTACCCTAGCCAATAGGCAGTGAGATCTTCCTAAGGCAGTCTAGGGTGTTGGGGAAGCTGCTGGAAATCCTGGACTCAGGATCACGGTCCCAGCTGGACAACGTTCCTCCACATGTGGCTGTTAAATGAACAACAGCGTCAGTCCCGCGAGGGCATCCTTGTCTCCCAAAAACATGTAATTCAAACAACTCTACCACGCTAAGTGAAAGCAAGTCTTCAGGACTGAATTTTGCTTCTAATTACAGCATGTAATACAAATATTTTACATTTGTTGCTTAAGGGACTTTTGCTCCCTCTTGACTATGAATCTACTTAAGGTTAAAGACAATTTCTCAAAATGTACCTGTTCCTCGTACATAGAGGCTCTCAGTAAAAATTAATGTTTACATTTTGGTCACATACCTTTACTGGAAAGTAGTTGTTAATGATATGCTACATACTATGCAGAGATAAATAGATCAACTCTCACAACAGCTCTAAAAGTTGATATTATTATTAATTAATTTTTTTAGGAGCTAGCACGATGGAACCTGGGACCTTGTGCATACAAAGCAGGTGCTTAACCGCTGAGCCCACTTCATCTTTATAAGGTTTAGACCTTAGAACCACTGCTATCAAAAAGCAATAAAACAGAAAAAAAATTTTGTGAACCATGGTGTTTTATTTACTAGGATCAACAGATATATTTATTTGATCATTTCAAATATTAAAATTTGGACATTTAAAATATGCTGATTTATAAAATTAGGATTAAATTTAATATCTCACATAGATGTTTAAAATCCTGGCACTCTAATCTGGAAAAGCAAAGAAAACAAAACAAAGCCATAAAAAGACAAGTTCCCTAATTTGAACAGAAATACAGTTTAATGACTTCACCCACCATGGACCATAAAATGTAAAAGTTATGAATTAGACAGAAATGATAAGCCTCATCATGTCTCTGGAATTTATTGTAGGCATTAATCCAAAACCATTATACAAATTTCAAAATATAGTTTGTTTGAAACTTATAAATGAAAATTACTCTGAAACATATGATAAACATGCAATTTTTATCAAATGTTTAGAAAGGAAAAATAGAATTTTGTAGATAAAATGAGTTGAAATAAATTTGGACAACTTTCTTCTACTTGGCATTGTCTTCATATTGATTGAGATGGTGAATTTTACCATTAGAAACTTAAAAAATATGCTATTCTAACTAAAATCTCCAAGTTGCAATGAATGAAGTAACCAACGAGAGAGGAAAGCAATCCAAGTGGAGAGATCAACTGAGTTGGATTATTTGTTAGGGAAAGAAGTCAAAGAATATGTATGTGAGTACTTGAACATGCAACACATAAGCAGATAATCATACACACTATAGAAAATTGGGAAGACTATCCTATAACTTTATTCAGAAGAAATCTTGCTCACAGAGTTTAGTGAAAACAATTAAACAACAAATCTTTTGGAAAAACTCATATTTTGTAAAAATTCATCTTTCTTTACGTGCATTTAAGTATAATACAACCTAAGACAGAATTGTTTTCAACTGTCTCTGTAAATCCAGACACAGGTGGAGGAAGAAATCACAGGTCCACTTAGGGAGACCCATGTAAGTTTGATGATACAGAAAATAAATGATAAATGCCATGGTCTCATAGACATAATATAACTGTGTTACTCTGGATACAGAATTTTGTACTTCATTGTTTATTTATTGAGTTTATAAACCTTCATAACCACAAACGTTATTGATTGAGGAAAGTCCATTAATAAAAATAACATCCAAGGAAATCAAAGCAAACAGTTTTTTTTCCCTCATTTACTACCTAAGAAGTCTAGAGTGTATATGGAGCTAAGAATGTTTTCTTTTATCTATAAACTGTTGAACAGTTTCAGCCCACATAATAAAAACTATTATGAATAAATGTTATTTCTATTCCTTCATTTCATTAAAGACTTAGTTTTATTATTTTTATTATTATTATAGATTATTGTTATTACATTGCTTGGGCTCTTGAAATCATAGGAGATTGTGTGTCCAGTGTTAACAGAGATGATAAGATAACTTGGGGGGAGTTGAATATTTTATCCCCCTCTTGGAGTTTCATAAAGTATGTTAGTGTACTAAAAACATGGAGAAATCCAGCAGGATTCACCTTCTTCAACTTTATTTAACTTTGGATTTCAAATATTTAATTGATCACAGAACAAATTCAGTCTTTGTACCACCCATTAATGATATAGGGAGCTGGTGTTCTACAGAACATTTGAGAAGCACTGATCTTTTCCAATATTCTCATTTATAGATAACAACATCAAGTCTCAGAGAGGTTTAAGTAATTTATCCAAGTTCCTATAACCAGAAAATGACAATGTGGTTTAAAAACCCACATCTTATAAATGTCAGTCTCTTACTCATCCCACTAGCACACAATATAATCCTATGTGTCATAGCAAGAGTAAAATTGTCCTGCACCATCAACTTACATATCTGGCTTGACAGGACTACAAATCCATTGAGACAAAAATTGTTCATCTTTGCTCATTAATATACATCCTGCAGCTAGCTTGCTGTCCAGAAGAAGCCAAGATGTACTTGATTTGTTAATAAAAAATAGATGAAAGGACAATGAACTTTGACAAAAAAATGTCACGCATTACTTTAAGAATATTTTGGCACTAAATAATGTTTTTTTTCATATTTTCCTTTAATAAAGAATTAATGCTATGAAAGGAGTTGCTTTTGATGAAATGTATCTATTTATGAAATAACAATTAACAGGTTAAGAGTGCACAAGCCTTGTTATTCAAATTATTCCTCTCTTGCACTGAAAAATGAAACATCTGGCTTTACATAGGGTCCTGAGTTGTGTGTGTATGGTTGATTTGAATTTTACGATTATTTTTGTGAATGGGAATTATTTTTTTATTCTTTTTTTTTGCCTTTACATTTTTAATGTTACATCCAAAAAATATGAGTTCCCCATATACCCCCCACCCCTCCACCCCACTCCTCTCCCCATAACAACCTCCTCAATCATCATGAGACATTCATTGCATTTGGTAAATACATGTCTGAGCAACACAGTAACTCATGGTCAATGGTCCACATTATAGCCCACACTCTCCCACAGTCCTTATTAAGGATACAGTTGTTGCTTTTTTTTTCATGGAGCTATTTATTACTAATGCAAACAACTTTTATGCACATGCAAATTTACTAGACACACATGTAGCTCAAGAAATTTAGATGATTACATTTAATTAGAATTTAAATATCAAACATTGCAATTGAACTTAGTCTCAATTACACAGAAATGAATTCATTGTACTTTATAGCATTTCTGAGTAAAGACCCATTTTATTTTTAATGAGATAACAATGACAATAATATTTTAAAGGCTTCTTAGGTTGCTTAATTTGTATATCAGCTATATTAAGATGAATAATGACATTAAATGTGGACATTTAATATAAGTGAATATTTGTACATATATGATGCATTACAAATAATTTATATTCACATGGTATCTGGATTTTTAATTTATACAGCAAGTACCAGATACTCAGATTTATTTAAAATCCTTAAAACCCATAGGCCAAATCAATAGGGAAATGGACTAATTCAAGCAGTTTTATTGAAATATTTAGTAAAAAATAACCATAATTCTTATAAATGTCTTGTTTCAAGGTTTTATAATTGGAGACAACAAACTATATACTGTGAGAAAAATCAGTCCATCCCTAACTGTTTACATATAGTTTATAGATGTTACAATACTTATCCAGTTCCTTAAATAAACATTTCTTGACCACTTGTTCTATAATGTTTTATTTTTAGCTCAAGATATAATCCTAAATTTTTAGATATAGCTATGTGATCATTACAATCAGATCTTTTTTATATTTATTGTTCCAGAAATGCGAGGAAACATGCTGGACTAATATATATATTCACAACATTTTAAATATAATGTCAGAAATCTATGCAAATTAATCATATTCACATTGAAACAAAATGTGAAATAATGTGACATAGAGGATTTTGATATTACTAAAAATTTGCAAGTTATTAACTCTTAACCACATTTTATAACAAAGGTAAATAATCCAACCATATACAATTATTCTTTGCTAATAAAATTAAGAAATTGATGGTGCAATAATGAAATAAAGGAATATTTTTAAAAATTTCTGTTGATGAAAAATGTGGATTAATTTACTTAAGTCATTCTATTGCTTGATTCATACTTTACCCCCACCCCAAGATGGCTCTGTCATCTGTTTGCTTGCTATTTTTGCTTGTTGTTTATTTGTTGTTGTTGTTGTTGCCCATTGCTTTAGCTCATGTGCTACTTTTTTTGTTTAACTTTTGTTTTTTGTTTTTTTGCTCATTGTCTCCTTGTGGTCTGTTTGTTTTTTCTTTAGGAGGTACCGGAAACTGAACTCAGGACCTTCGTGTGGGAGGTGGGTGCTCAACGACTTGAAGCACATCTGCTCCCAGTTCTTTGCTTTTGCTCATTGTCTCCTTGTTGCTTTTGCTCATTGTCTGCTGGTTATCTTTTCTTGTTGTCTTTTCTCATTGCCTACTCTTGTTTTTGCTCATTGTCTGCTCATGTTTTTGCTAAATGTCTGCACCCCATATGTGTGCTTCACGTGAACCTACCAAGGTCTCTGTTCTCATCCCCTATGGAATGTCCTAGTTCTGAAATCCCTGGTATCACCCCTCATTTTTCTGTCTCTTTGCGGAGTGCTCTCTTCATTCTCTGAACTGCCATCAGAGATTCTCTCCTGTCCGTAAGTCCCAATGAAGCATATTCCTGACTAAATGCCAGGTGTGTTCTCAGGTCTAGTGGCTGCACCAACTTGTGCCCTTTTGGAGTTGGGTTGTAACAATAGCCTTAGTAAATGCTTTCTTTTTAATAGCTACATGCATCATGTGCACCTATAGAAAATACAAAGCAGTTGATAAATATGTAAAATTCAAAAATTATTCACACATTAAAGAGGTTAATTATAAATGTGTTTCAAATTGAATGTGAAAAGCAAGATATGACCACAGCTGCATCCTTGATCTCTTTAAGCATTTTCCCCAGATTATGTATATCAGTTAATAATTAAATCTCATGAAAACAAATGAGGCAACAAAATTTATTGAATTCAATGAGGAGATTAAAGAAAGAAGAAAGAGGCAAACTTGGGGGATTCTAACATTGCCTATGATCCCAAAGGGCTAACTGTCTAATGAGGTACAAAGGACATAAGGAACAAAAAATAGAAGAGAAAGGCATGACCATGAATTGACATATTCAAGACTTAGAGAAGGGAACATCTTGAGCAGTTATAGAAGTAAAATAAGGAAAATAGGAAAATACAGAAGGCAAGAAGAATGCAGCAAGCATTTATTTGAAAGTGAAAACTTATAAGGCATTTGAGGGATTACATCAGTCTGAATTAAAAGAAAAGAGACAGAGATAAATCATTTGTCATTATGAAGAGTCCTGAGTACCAAGAAAAGGAGGGTGCATAATGGCACAACACTGAAGGATTTTTAAGATGATTATTAACCACATGATCAAAGTGACATAAGGGACAATGAAGAGTGCGACACTGTGATTAAAAAAAGGCAGAGACAGAAAGGTCGGTTACAGATTTATCACTTTAGTTCAAGAGTATGGAAAGATTGTGGAGAACAGACTATTTTAAAATGAAAAATATACAAGTGTCATAAAAAAAGAAGTGCCATAAAAAGCTTTATTGCAAATTTCACTTACTTTAGGAAGTATTTCAAGATTTCATGATAAACTGTGATGAGTTCTCTAGGAAAGGAAGTTTTGACCTTATTTTCACTTACTGCACAGAGCATAAAGACCAAGCAACATTGGTGAAGGGACGCTGGGACAATCCAAAAGTTTGGGGCGTGGCCCTGTCCTCATGTCCACTTCAAATATCTCTCGACTCTCATAACTATCCCTCCAACCTGCCTCAATCCCATTTATATGACCAACATCCACTCCCCTGTGTCTAGTTCCTTCATCACAAAATCTAATAGGATTGAGTTGATCACAAATGATTAATTGGTGCTTGGCTAAATCACATATCCATTAGTCATTATTTATTCCCTTTCTAGCATCTTTATTCCCTAGTTACTTACCATGAAAATTTTGCAAGACCTGTGATAGAATAGAGAATTCTTTCAAGTTTTAACATCCAAGTGATGATAGTGTAGCATCACGAAGTTTGTGGTCTGTCATTTTAAAGACTATCCTAAAACCAAAGAACTGACTTTAAAATAGAGTAATAATAATGTTCAAGTGACTGCAACTTTTTAGTAAAATAATATATTTCTAAATATGAGCCCCTATTGAATTATATTCTCTGGAGGACAACTCCTTACATGATTCAGTTATCTGGTCATAGAGTATTTATATGAATACAGAAAGGGTAAAAGCAGAGAATTGAGAATTGAATTTGTCTTAATAATTTAAATTAGTATAGATAATGTAAGTTTAATGTCTATTAAATAATTTCCCTGTAGTTTTCCCAAATGTGGACTCATAAACCCACTGTCTGAACAATTTTAGTTTTCTGCAAAATCAAATACTTATATTACATGTTCGATTATAGACTAGATTTAACTAAACAATGTAGCACTTAATGAAATCAAACTAAAAAATATATAGCTCTCAAAATCATAAAGACAGCTGCATTACAAAGAAAATAAATATCTTGCATTTTTCAGAACTATGTAGATTCATATAATAAGCTAGAACCCCCAAATATTTCAGTTTCCTTCACAATTTATATGCAAACTCATGCTGTAACATCAATGGGAAAAGAAGCACGCTGTTACAAATTGGAAGTTTCAACATTTGCAGCAGACATTCAGAGAAGAAAACTGACAATAAACCCTCCACAGTTGGCAACAAACGAGAAAACAAGGCATTAAAAAGATGTAGCTAAGAGGAATGACATGAAAAGATGGTGGTGAGAGATGTTCCAGGGTTTCCTCCCAAACACAAAATCTTGAAACAACCAGCAGAAACTGACAGAACCATCTATATTTGAGTTTCCAAAAACAAAGCACTGTATTAACTGGGTAAGTTCCAAATCTAGAAAAAGGTGATTTAAAAACTGCAGGAAAACTGTTGCTGGTTCTTTCCTTACCTGCTTCCAGCACAGTGTGAAGCCAGCCCACAATCGCAGTGTGGGTCTGTTCTGGGTGCTGGAGAGAGCCCCTTTCTGTATACTGGTGTCAGCCGGAAGGACTGAACCAGGACACTGTCTCAAGCTCACTGTCCCAGAACCTGACCTGTATGCAGGAACAACCCACAGGTAGCTAAATCAGTGTAAGAAACAATCAAATTCCAGAAGTCTGAGACAAAGGATTATCAGCTTTCAGAGATACAGTAAACTATGTATTCTTTCTGTATTATTTCTACAATTTTCTTATAAGTTTGAAATTATTTCAAAATAAATCACTTTATGTTAAAAATTAAAGATACGTCGGAAAACGGACTTTGGCCCAGTGGTTAGGGCGTCCATCTACCATATGGGAGGTCCGCGGTTCAAACCCCGGGCCTCCTTGACCCGTGTGGAGCTGGCCATGCGCAGCGCTGATGCGCGCAAGGAGTGCTGTGCCACGCAAGGGTGTCCCCCGCGTGGGGGAGCCCCACGCGCAAGGAGTGCGCCCGTGAGGAAAGCCACCCAGTGTGAAAAGAAAGAGCAGCCTGCCCAGGAATGGCGCCGCCCACACTTCCCGTGCTGCTGACGACAACAGAAGCGGACAAAGAAACAAGACGCAGCAAATAGACACCAAGAACAGACAACCAGGGGAGGGGGGGGAATTAAATAAATAAATAAATAAATCTTTAAAAAAAAAAAATTAAAGATACGTAGTAGAGTGATCAGGAGTAGGAAAAAAGACTATTTCATAAGGAAAAGAGGGGCCATCAGATCCCTGTAAAGAGGGGAAATACTAAGACCAAGAACAAAGGCCCAGGACAAAACATACTTAGAAAAGACCAGAGACTGCCCTGTTCAGACTGTTCTTCAGCTTCATTGTGAAAAGGAGTAAGCTCCAAAGGATCTCAGTACCCAACATGGAGTCAACCTGCAGGAACTGTGGAAAGTATTTATAGTGTGTTTGTTTTTTGTTGTTGTTAATTCCTGGTACTCAAGGAAACCCCCATCCGGTCATATCACTAGATGGATAAAAGCTTAAGGAATAGACATTTCTAGGGCTATATCACTGATTTAATATATTAAAATATTAAAATATAATAGACAATAAAAAATTAAAAATATTGGAAGGAGAAAAGAAGAATAGTGGGGATGGAGAGAATAGGAGACAGTAGAGATCCAACCTACTCTTCTTCCATAAAGGTTACATTTTTCAATATGAGAATATATAATGTCAGCATATTTTGAATCAAATTCCATTCTCATCCTATTTCTCCAATTTTCATGGCCAGTGGGCTTGAGAGTTCATTTTATCCTCACTTAAATAAAATCTTATTTTTATTGTCATACTTTTATGAAAAACATCTTAAAAAATAAAATAAAATAAAATAAAATGTACATTGCGTAACAAAAGATTAAAAGGCATACGAAGAAACCAGAAATGACGGCCAAACCAAAAGATTAAGGTAAAACATCAAAGCAACTCAATGAAGACCAGACTTTTTGGCCACACCATTCAAAGATATTAAACTAAATGGTACAAAATATGCTCAAAGACCTAAAGAGAAACACTGAGAATGAAGTAAATCATATCAGGAAAATGATATATGAACAAAATGAGAATTTTGATAAAGAAAAAGAAATTCTAAAAAGGAGCTAAACAGAAATACTGGACCTGAAAATTACCACAACTGAAATTTTTAAAAAATTACCTAGATGGGGTCAACAGAACATTGGAACTGGCAGAAGAGACAATAAGTAAACTTGAAGATAGGATACGTGAAATTATTCAGTCTAAGATTAAGAAGAAAACAGATTAAATAAAAGTGAATAGAGCCTGTGGGACTTGTGGGGCACCACAGAGCTCCCAGAGAAAGTGTCCCAGAGAAACTGTCCCAGAGAAAGAAGGATAGAAAGGGACAGAAGGAATATTTGAAGAAATAATGGCAGAAAACTTCCCAAATTTAAGAAAAGTCATGAATATAAATATTAGAAAGTTCAACAAAATCCAAACACAATAAATGCAAACAGATCCATAAACAGAAACATAATCAAACTGTCAAATGCCAAAGACAATGCGAATATCATGAAAGCTGCAAGAGAGAAACAATATGTCAGGTACAAGGGGCCTTCAATAAGATTCAGTGCCAATATCTCATCAGGAACTATAGGGGCAATAAAGCAGGAGGACAACATAGATAAAGGACTGAAAGAAATAATTGACAAGTATTTTATTTGTGGTGACACTCTCTTTTAAAATGAGGGAGAGATTAAGACAACCCCAGATAAACAAAGCTGAGGGAGTCTGTCACCATTAGAACTGCCCTACAAGCCAATGTGAAGGTGAGTTTTTTAAATGCAAAGAAGACACAAGATATTAGATTTTATAAAGAGAAAAATAAAGATCTCTGATAAAGGCAAATACATGGGTACTTATAATCACCAATATTCTTGTATTTTTGGTTTGTAAGTTTACTTTTTACTCCTTACAATATCTAAAATGCAAATAAATAAAAAAGCAATGATATATCTATGGTTTTGAACACACTATGTCTAAAAACGTACAAGAAACAACATAAAGGAAAGGGGAAAGAAGAGTATAGTAACATAGTTTGTGTGTTATTGAAGTTTGGTATCAAATCAAAGGAATATATTATAAATATAGGGTGTTAAATGTAATCACTATGGTAACCACAAGTGAAATGTCTTAAAATATTCACAGAAAAAAAATAACGGAATAAGGCAGGAATGGAAGAATTGAGGGACAGAAAAGGCATAAGACTTACAAAAACAAATAGCAAAATGCAGAGGAAAATCCTTCTTTATCAGTAATTATTTAAAATTAAATGGTTTAACTTTCTAGACTAAAGGCAAACATTGGCAGTATGGACAAAAAAACATGACCTAACTATATACTCTCTGCATGGGACTCATGTTGATTTCAGAGATACAAGTAGGTTGAAAGTGACATGATGGCAAAAAATATTCCACGCAAATAGTAAAAAAAAAAACTGGGATGGCTATGTTAATATGAGATGAAACAGATTGAATAAAAAAAAAAACTGTTATAAGAGACCAGGGAGGGCCCTCTATATTGATGAAAGTATTAATTTATCAGGAAGATGTAACAATTATAAATGTATATGCACATAACAGCAGAAAACCAGAATATATGAAGCAAATATCGACAGATTTGAAGGGTTAAATAGATGGTGCTCCATTAATACTAGGAGACTTTAATATATCATTTTCACAAAAGGATAGACCATCTAGGCAGAAGATCAATATGGAAATAGAAGACTTGAATAATACTCTAAGCCAACTATATGTAATTAACTGGCAAAGAGAGAGAAGATACAAATAAATATTATCAGAAATAAAGGAGGTAGCATTGATTTCAACCCCACAAAAATAAAAAGGATTATAACGTAATATGAACTGTTCTATGCCAACAATTTAGAAACAGAAAAACTACCTAAACTGACTAAAGAAGAATCAGAGACCTAAACAAATCTATAACAAGTAAAATAATTGAGTCAATGACAAAAAACAAAAACAAAAACAAAAACTTCCAAGAAAGAAAAACCAGGACAGGAAGACTTCAGTAATGAAATTCACCATATATTTCAAAAAGAATTAACACCAATCCTGTTCAACCACTTCTGAAACATTGAAGAGGAAGGAACACTTTCCAACTCATTCTCTAAGGTCAGCATCATCCTAACACCAAAAAAAAAGACAGAGTTATAAGAAGTGAAAATTGCAGACCAACTTCCATTATGAATATAGATGCCAAAATCCTAAAAAAAAAACTAAGAAGTAGCAAACTGAATCCAATGGGATTATTCACCGAAGAGGAATTTATGCAAGTAATGCAAGTTTTGTTCAATACATGAAAATCAATCAATATAATGAACCACATTAATAGAATGAAAGCCAAAAAAAAAAAAAAAGCAAAACCAAAAAACCCAAAACACATAGGAATTTCAATTGACAGAGCAATGCCATTTTACAAAATCCAGCATCCATTCTTTAAGAGCACTGTCTTAGACAGCCAAAGGGGTGCTGATGCAAAGTACCAGAAATATGTTGGCTTTAAAAAGTGTTTATTTGGGGTAGAAGCTTACAGTTACCAGGCCATAAAGCATAAGTTACTTCCCTCACCAAAGTCTTTTCCCACGTTGGAACGAGATGGCTGCAGACATCTGCAAAGGTTCATTCAGCCTTCCTCTTCCTCTTAAGACTCTGTGGCCCCAGCTTCTTCCAATCTTAGCTTTAGGCTGTGATGTCTTATCTCTCTCCCAGGCCCATTTCTCTCTGGGCTCAGCTGCTTTGTTCTCTCTACTAGGTCAGCAGTAGACTATCAGGCTCTCTCTCTTCCTGGGGCCTCTGCTGTGTCTGTGGAGCCATCTCTCTTCCTCTGTGTTCTTCTTCTTTGTGTATATACTTCCTGGGGCTGCAGCATCAAAATACCAACTCTCCTCTGCCAAGTCATTTTCTAAACATCCTACTGATGTGGCCCAATCAAAGCCCTAATCATAATTTAATCAAGTAAAATGAAACCTCTGAACATAATACAATCTAATAGGTCCAGAGGAACAGACCAGTTTATAAACATAATCCACTATTTTTGGAATTTATAAACAATGCCAAACTGCTACAAACACTCAGAAAACTATGAATAGACAGAATCTTTCTCAACATTCCTCAACATGAAAAGGAGCATATATGAAAAACACACAGATGTCATCATGCTGAATGGTGAATTACCAAAATCTTTCCCCCTAAGATCAGGAACAAAATAAGGATACCCATTTTTAGCACTACTCTTCAACACCATTCTGGAATTTCTAGCCAGAGTAAAGTAAGTAAGAGAAAAAAATATGTTTAGTTACCCAAATTGGAAAGGAAGAAAAAAAATTTCCCTGTTGGCTGATGACATGATTCTACATATAGAAAATCCTGAAAAATCTGCAAGGAAGCTACTAAAGATAATAAATTCAGCAAGATGTCAAGCTCCAAGACAATCTTAATGAAATCACTGGTGAGTTTACACTCAGCAATGAACAATTCAAAAGGAAATCAAGAAAACAATTCCATTTACAATTCTAGGAATGAAATTAACCAAGGATGTAAAGGACTTGTACACAGAACACTGCAAACATTGCATAAAGAAATTAAAGAGAATAATTTTAAAAGTCCTACATAAATGGAAAAAGCTTCTGTGTTCATGGAGTGGGAGACTAAATATTGTTAAGATGTCAATATTACCCAAAGTAATTGACAGATTAAGTGTAATCCCAATCCAAATTCCTACCACCTTCTTCACAGAAATGGAGAGGCCAATTTCCAGATTCCTGTGAAAAGCAAAGGAGTCAGGAAAGATAAAATCACCTTGAAAAAGAACAATAAAGTTGGAAGACTTACACTTGCTGATTTATAAACACATTAGAAAGCTACAGGAATCAAAACAGTGTGGTACTGGCACAATGACAGACAAATAGACCAAGATAGAATTGAAATGAGAGTTGATCAATAAACCCCACTTCTATGGTCAACTGATTTTTGACAAGGATGCGAAGTCTGCTCGATGGGGAAAAAAGTCTCTTCAACAAATGGTGCTGGGATGGTTGTAGATCCATATACAAAAGAAGGAAACTAGACCCCTACCTTACACCATATGCAATAATTAACTAAAAATGCAATCAAAGGCCTAAATATAAAACTAACACTATAAAAGTCATAGAAGAAATTATAGAAGAATATCTTCCGGACCTTGCATTCCTCAACTCTACAGCAAAAGCAGGAGCAACTAAAGAAAAAAAGATAAGTTGGACATCATCAAAATTTAAAAAATATTATGCATCAAGTCATCATCAAGAACGTGAAAAGACATAGAATGGGGGAAATAACATATTTCTTAAGGGTTTAATATTAATACCTACAATATGTAAGTTCACCAACAATTCGACAACAAAAACAACTTCATTTAAAAGTGAGCAAAAGACTTGAATATATATTTCTCCTAAGAAGGCACATATGGCCAATAAGAATGTACAAAGATGCTCATAAATGCTAGCCCCCATCCGAAGAAAGTGCCAATCAAAATCACAATGGGATGTCACTTTACACTATTACAATTAATAGAATCACTATTTTTTTTAAAGCAGAAAACAGCAAGTATTGGTAAGGAAGTGGAGATGCTTACATTGTTGGTGGGAAGTAAAACGGTGCAGCACTGTGGAAAATGGTTTTGAGTTCCTAAGAGAGTTAAATTTTGAATTACCACATGACCTGGCAATCTCATTTTGAGATGTGTACCCACAACAATTGAAAACAAGGACTACAACAGAAATCTGTAACCAATGTCCATATCAGCATTATTCACAATTGAAAAAAGGTGAAAACCACCTAAGTTTCCATCAACAGATGAATGAATAAACAAAATGTGGTGTACATATAATAGAATATTAATGCACCATTAGAAAGGAATTAAGTTCTGATAAATGCTACATGTGGATAAACCTTAAAGGCATCATCTTGAATGAAATAAACCAGACATAAGGAACAAATATTGTGAGATCCACTTATATGAAATAACCAGAATATGCAAATTTATGGAGACAAAAAGTGGAGTAGAGGGAGTCAGGGGCAGGGAGGAGGGTAGTGAAGGGGGAGTTAATGCTTAATGGGTACAGAGCTTCTGTAGGGGGTGGTGGAAATTTTTGGTAATGGATTTTGGTGATGGTAGCACAAACATTGTGGATGTCATTAATCCCTGAACTGTATATTTGAAACCAATTAAAATGAGAAATTTTATGCTGTATATAAGTTGCCACAATAAAAATTTTAAAAGATGTTTATTATTTCATCAGCAATCTTTATTGACCCCACAACTTTAATGTTTTAATCATAAAATCATGTGATTCCTTAAAAATAAAAACAAAATATTTAGAATATTTATAAAAATTAAAACTGAAAGACAACTTTTATCTCTTACACCTTCATAGGAAAATAATTGAATATATATTTTCAGAAATCAGAATATATTTGAGATGGCCAGAATGGACACTTTGGAGACAGAAATTTTAAGTACCCCTCTTTCCTCCCACATCTTGGCAGACAGCAATCAAATCAATTTTTCCAATCAAATAAAACTTTCATAGCAAAACTCTCGGCCATTCTTATTTCCCACTTTTCCTTATTCTCTACACCTATCATCATATTCTGTTAGTTCTACCTCCCATTTGCATTTAAATTCACCTATTTGCCCCTGTCTGGTCATAGCTATACAATCTTTGATCTGGACTACTGCTCGGGCTGCCTGACTAATCAAGGTTTTTCTCTTGCCAATCTCCATACTGTTCTTTACTCAATAACCCAAGTGATCTGTTTAAAATAGGAATCTGATTATGTCTTACTGCCCTGACTAAAACCCTTTAAAGCCTTTCACTTGGTCTGAGAATAAAATCCTGACTACAAAGTCCTTTAATATATGATTATACCTGATTTTCAACCTCCTTTCATGGCTCTTTTCTAACTGCTCATACCACTCCACTTATTCTCGACTTCTGGTTTGTTTAATGAATGTGCCAGGTAGGCTCATTCCCACCCACAGTCTCTATGCTGGCAGTTCCCTTTGAATAGAATCCTTTCTTCTAGGTCTTTGTGTGGCTCACCAGGGCACATTCTTTTCACCCTTCTTTCAAAGAATACTTCTGATCTAAAGTAGAGTCAGCCTCGTTATTCTATATCTCAGAACTGTTAATTTGCTGAAAATTGTTTATCACAATCTGTAACAATCATGGTTACTTATGTGTTTTCTTGTTAATTTTGCTCCATCACTCAAATGTAAATTCCACTGAATCAGAGACCAGAACTGTTTTGTTCTTTCCTCACTACTCTATCGAGAATACTCACAGTCTAAAGGATAGATCACAGCTATATAAGAGGTGTCCAAATAGTTGGTGATGAAGCAAGGATACCCAAAATTCACTTTTTTTGATTATGGGTAGGACGAGATGAAATAAAAGGCACATTGCTGTGAAAGCCACTCCACGTGGTGAACAACAAACTTAAAGTACTCTCCAATGAGGCACAAGTGCAAATACAACAAATGACAACTATAAATGTGGAATCAAACACCTTTTCATGTGGGAAGCTCTCAAAGTAAGAATCAGCAGAATTTATTTAATGATTGACAATTCTCTCAAGTAATGGCAGAGCAGCCAGCTAGTATGTATAAAGTTAACGATGGGACTTGCCTTTTAAATAAGTGCAGACAGAGTAGGTGACTGTCTACAAGATTTGACTTTATAATAAGGCCATAGTTCCATAAAATCTACCCTTCCCCTGCTTATTTCAAATCTATTAATTATTGAAATTCTAAAGATCATCAAATTTGTTAAAAACAATGGAGAAGCTTTGTGATAATCCCTTTATTTTAGAAGAAAGTAAAATGAAAAACTATGAAGTAATTTATATAGCACCTTTCACTTAAATTTAATACCAGTTCAAATGTTCAAATATCCAAGGATATTAGTCTTATATTAGAGTCAACACCATATAAATCTGGATTCTCCTGTCACCAAATAGTTAATACTGAATGCCTAAAATTATCTTATGAGAGAAAATTCACATTCCTGTAAAGATCTCTTTGATGTGAGGTAGAAGATAGGACTTAGAATATTTTACATGTTCCCATGGTCGTTAGTGTGTCTCAAACAAGTAGGGAATGAGGAAGTCATGAATTGATCAAAGGCAATTTGAATAGGAAGCAGGAATACATTCTTTACTCATCAAATCATAGTTAAAGAGCATCTTAAAAATTTTTTTAAAATTAAAAACACTTAGAGAAAACCTCAGTCATTGGATAATTAATGTAGAACAATGTATAATAAGTATTTTAACATGAGGTGATTAGGAAGATAAGTTAATTATACCATTGAGTGAGCACTCATTTATAGAGCATCCATTTTGTGCAACATTCTGAGCTGTCATTTCTGGATATCTGGAAATTTTCTCTAAGCATATTCTGAAGTATATCAAAACTCAGTCTTATCCAACCTCTCATTACTCATCATTCAAGTTGAAAAATTTCATTAATATTGTTAATGTAATAGTAAAGTGCATGGAAATATATTAATATTCTACATGTATTTGTTAAGGATTATTATAATTATAGAAGGCTAACCTAAGTGGTCAATATTCAGTTATAATAACATACTGTTAAGATATTTAGTACATTTCATTTTAAAAGACTTAAGTCATTTTCTAGATATTTAATCCTCCTTTGGATGCTTTCACATGCCTGTTTTGAGACTAGCACACAAAGGAAATTAAAAGCAGTCCATTTAAAATTACTGAAAACAAGCATGGAGAAAAGTAATTTTAAAAGAACATCTTCAAGTAGCATGATTTTAATAACAATTTTCTATTGGCTGATTTAAACATCCCCTTGAAAAAATTAATGTGAAGTATATCATATTCCCAATATTTTATCAAAAACTGATGAACGATTGTCATATAAAAATCATTTCTGTACTTTTTAGAAAATCTTTGTTTGATGACTACTTCCCTCAAAGTGACAAGTATCATGTAGAAAATAGAGCCTAGAGTGCCTACAACTGAAAGGAGGATTGCATCCAGTATCCATGTGGAATCTAAGCCCCCTCTTGACATAGATGTGGAATGGACACAACCAAGCCAAGGTCCACAGGAAGGAGGAATACAGTAAGGATTAGAGTGGACTTAATGATATTCTATTCATGAACTATTGTGGTTAATAATCAAGGAAATGTGGCATTGGTGTGGAAAAAGTGGCCATGGTGGCTGCTGGGTGCAGGGAATTGGAGGAAGAGATGAGATGTGGAGGCATTTTCAGGACTTGGAGTTGTCCTGGGTGGTGCTGCAGGGACAATTGCCAGACATTGTATGTCCTCCCATGGCCCCCTGGATGGAACATGGGAGAGTGTGGGCTATGGTGTGGGCCACAGGCCATGGGGTACAGCGATGCCCAGAGATGTACTCACCAGATGCAATGGATGTGTCATGATGATGGGGGAGAGTGTTACTGTGGGGGGAGTGGTGGGATGGGGGCAGTGGGGGTGAATGGGGACCTCATATTTTTTAAATGTAATATTTTTTAAAAAATGAATAAATTGAGTAGAATTTGAATAAAAAGAGTTTACTTAATTGCTATTTTCTTTTTTAAAAAGATTTATGGAAATACATCTTATTTAATGTTTTTGCTTCTATTGTCAGAAGATTCGAAGCTAAATTTAATGTTTAATAATCTAGGTGGCTAGAAATATTTATATCCTTTTCTTCAGTTTCGCTGTCTTTTTTAAACTTTTATTTCTTTTAAATAATTGTATTTTTGTATACATAATATTTATTTTAAGATGCAGCAAATACTTTTTGGAAAGCAAACTGATTATCAAGTTTTTTAAAAGTCTGGATAATCATTTTGTTAATCATTTAACTATATATCTTTTGAATAAGATCTTATCTATTCATGATATATAATGTTTGTTTCCACATATCTACCAATTACACAAATGCATATGGGAAAGGCTTACTCAGTTTTAAGAAACTTGTACTTTGCATATTAATACTATATTTCAGAATGCTCTAACTAAATTAATACCTGCAAAATTTTTGAATTGTGAATGAAATCAGCTATAAAATATTTCTTATGTTTGATAATGGTAAGAAATCATTTTAACTAATTACAGTAATTACAAATTATAAACATGCTAAAAATGTAGAAAATGTTTTTCATTTAATCCTACCTTGTAAAGGAATAGCCTTTAATACAAACGAGTAATATTTACTTTCTTTCTAATTTTCTCTTTTCTCTCACATCTACAAATCATTAATTCAAATTTTTCTTTTCTTAGATTAAATGTAAATCTGCTACTACAATATTTTTTACTTTTCTTTACCTTTTCTTTTTTTCCTTTCCTTTCCCTTCTTCCCTCCCTCCCCTCCTCTCCTGCTCCTCCCTCCTTTCCTCCCACCCTCCTTTTCTTCCTTCCTCCCCCTCTTCCTTCCAGGTTCCCTCTTCTCCTTCCTTCCTATTTCTGTCTTCTTTTGGGTATGAAACTGACATTGCCACTGATTTTATGTTTCTTGTTCTGATCCATCTGTAGAGTCTTTTATATGTGAGAACCAAAGCCTACACATAGGAGCATGGTTTCCATATTGGACTGTGTCTGCCTGCTAGACTGCTTTGTAAGATAACTGGAATTTATACGGTTCAGTAGCACATCTATCTTACATTTCTATTGCATTTGCCAGTAGTAAATGTTAATAGCAAAAAGCCATTAAAGAGAGTAAAATAAAAATGCTTCCCTATATAAAATTACATTGGTGCCGTTTTGAATCAGTGCCAATCATTATCACTAAAACAGTCTTGACTAATTGCAGCAAGCTTTCCCTTGAGATAAAATAAACTGATCAGTTTTATGACATTGATTTTGGATAGATGCCAATAGATGTTGGTATTAGATGGCTCACTCCTGTCTCAGTAATTAACTATCACTAGTGATTTAGCAAGGAGTATAAACTCACAATAATTGTCCAATTTAATAAAGAAGTTCTAAAAATGAAAATATGATTATTAAACAAGCATTGCTATATATAAAATCAGAATGAATAGTTTCTAGTTCAAGCAAACTCTAAATTGGAATCACATCGAAACTAGGTAAGAGTTCCCTGCTAATTAATTTATTTTACTAACCTTCTGGTATTTTTCATAGTTATGATAAAAACTATATCATTACTTTAAAGTTATGTGGGTATAATTAGATAGATAGATAGATAATTTCTTTTAACAATATTCGTTCAAGAATAAGTTTTTCCATGGTAATGTCATGGATTGAGTCATGGCTCAACAAAGACATGCTCAAGTCTTAGTCTCTAGTCCTTTGGATGTGATCCTATTTGTAAAGAGGATCTTTGAAGATGTGATTAGTTAAGGTTGGCGCCATATTGAGTAAGGGTGGATCTCATCCAGTGTGACTACAATCCTCATAAGCAGAGGAAATTTCAAACTCATTACAAGGAGACAGATGTGGAGAGCAATGACCATGTGACAGAGGCAGATATAGAGATATGGATTGCCTGCATGACACCACCAGGTTACTACAGACTTCAGAGAAAGCATCTTCTTACTGAAACCTTGATTTTGGACTTCCTGTCTCCAAAATTGTGAGCCGATAAATTATTGTTGTTTATACCAACTAGTCTGTGATACTATGTAACAGCATCCCTGGCAAACTGAGAGAACTAACCTAAAAAATAATCTTAGTATCCATATAACCATTGTTGATCCAGACATTTAATAAACCTTGTAATGGGAAGTGGCTTGTGGCTCTTTTGCTTGGGCTCCCATCTACAATATGGGAGGCCCTGAGTTTGCATCCCAGGGCCTCTTTGTGAAGTCAAGCTGGCCTGCGCCTGGAGAGAGTTGATAAGTTGTGCCCTCAGAGTGCTGGCCCAGCAAGATGACACAACAAAGGAAGACAAGCAGACACAGAAGAATGTGCAGTGAATGGACACAGAGAACAGACAGCAAGCAAGCTGCAAGGGGGCAAAATATAGATAGATAGATAGATAGATAGATAGATAGATAGATAGATAGATAGATAGATAGATAGAAATCTTTTTTTAAAAAACCTGATTTCCACTTTTACTTATGAGGTAGAATCTGCAAAATAAAACAGCAATCCCGTTTTAACAAGGAGAAAAACTAGAGAATCTATAAAATCATAACTTTTTAATAATGCATCAGGATGCTGATGTGGGAAGATAAATAGGTAATCCAAATTCAAAGAAGGACAAGCCTTTTCAAGGAGAGCTGGGACATATAAACTGCTCCCTTTTAGCTGAACACAGGAGGAAGAGACACCAACTTCCATGGAAACAGGTAAAAATAAATCAGTTAACATTTTAGCAAATTGTCAAGGTCATGTGTAGATCTCAAGAGCTCAAAGACCCAGACATAAGGGGAGTTTGCATTTCCTTTCCACCAGGTGATTGAGAGAAATATTCAGGACACAGCAGGAGCCTGGAGACAGTCCCTCCTCAGCGTTCTGTGGAAGGAATAGTCATCAAACATATGACCATGCACCTCTCTCAACCTTGTACTCTTGGAAATCAAAAGTCTTAAATTATCCAAAAGCCTGCAGGGAACATGGGGGAAAAGAAAACAAAAGACAGATGAGTCAAACAGAAAACAATTGGAAAGATGGTAGATTTAAATTCAATCATTATTGATAATTATATTAAACGTAAATGGCTAAATCTCCCTACAATTTTTTTGTTGTTTCTATTTCCCTGTGAAGCTACTGGAAGGGTTCTTTCAGTGAAGAAGGCACTTAACTTTATACTACAAGACTCACAGGAGTTTCATTAAAGATGTTGAAAGAACTAATACAAGATGTATAGATATTTAGTGCCCTTTGAAAACATTTTATAAGTAAGACATTTAATACAGCATAGCAAAAATATTAAATTACATCATAATTGTGTCTTCATGGAACATAAAATATAATGAGGAAATTAAAAACTAGCCAGACCTATGTCTATAAGTTGAGTAAACTAGTCACATGAATGGTTTTCTTAGAATAAAGGAGCTACAGCTTTATTTTAAAATACTTTAACATTAGGGAAATTTGGCTTACTGGAGGAAGTAGAGGACATCAGAATACAAATAAAAAGAAATTCCCTGAAAGGTTATAAAATATTATTATACTGTCACCTCACATAAATGATAGAGATTCCAATACCATGGCCCATGTGTTCAGTCTTTTAAATCTTCTTCCCACCAAATTCCACGCTGAAATGAAAATCTTATTTAGTTAAGTATGTGTATTTAGTTTAGTTGAGAGAGAGTATGTGTATGTATAGGTGTATAGTCTCTTTCTCTCTCTAAATATGTACACATTGTATTTTCTGCTTTTTTTTTCATGGTGAATTCAAGAATATTTACTGTATTCTAGTTCCCTCTCAGCAAGTTCCATGACTTTAGGTTAGATTTTGTAATTTCCAGGGTACAATAACATCATTATTATCTACATATCTGTATTCTAAATTTTCTGGATATTTTGTTCATTTATTTTGTTTTGTTTTGGTAGTTTTTCTTCAGAAAAGAAACCAGGTCAAGAGTGACAATGTATATATTATATTGTTTTACTCTGGTCAAATATCAAATCAAAACACTAATATATAAAAGAAGGATAGATGGCAGCAGGAATATAAGTGGCATTTCAAATATCCTGATCTTTTAAGTTTGACCTAGGTTTTGAAAATTAGCAGAACATCTAGATCATACATACTAAAGTGGATCTCCTTGGAAATGCTTTATTATTAATATTTTACATCCTATCACTTCGAATGAAGTTTATTGTTTACTGTGTGAGATATTCTTACCAGCTTTCATTGCAAATAAGGGAATGTTGTATTTTCTAGATGAGAAAATATTTTCTAGATGAGAAAAACAATGCTCCCCAGATGAAAGCAAATGTGGGAGAGTCATAAAAGCATAGGGTCTTAAAGCCAGACCACCTTGATTTCCAACACCAACTCACAAGCACTTTGATTTTCCATTCAATGTTTAATACTACTGACTCTTACTATCTGAAATTGTAAAACAGGGCAATCTGCATGATACTTTTCTAATATGGGAATTGGGATAGTTATAACAGGATAATTGGAATACTCACAAAAGGTAATTGGTGAAGTGTTATTTGTGATAAAGTATCTTTTTGTGCCTCTGTATTCTATCAGTATTAGCAGTGTGACTGTGACCAGGGTAGGTTAATAACACTCCAAATTCTCTTCTTTCACCTTTAAATACCCAGGATACTAATGCCTCACTAGCATTGTGTGAGGGGAGAGGAAAAAACAGTTGGAACACGCTACAAGCAAGATGTGGCACAGGATAAGTGTTTACTGCTGTTTTAATCAGTATTGTAGGATATAGATCTTAGGGAAAATCTCAATTTAGAAAATTGCAAATTGGAAATATTGACTTTGAGGCATATGAAAAAATATGTTAACAAATTTAAAACATTGGCAATCTCTTGGTAACATTTCAACAGTCTTTGTACACTTTGGTGCAGATTTTAATAAGGTTAATTCTACAGATTTCTCATATAGTCCATATTTCAAACTCTGAAACAATGCTTTAGAATAGAGAAATGACAGCCTCTAAATGCATTGGAAGTAATGAATGACACGAACTATCAGAATGGTGTGAGCATCAGAAAATAACCACTTGAAAACGAAATGTTAACACATGAAATGCTCACTTTAATTTGGTTCATATAAAAATAAAATAATTAAATAATTTAAATCTTAGACTCTTGAGCAAGGTTCATTTCAATGATAAATATAGTAGTCTTGCTCTTTTAATGAATTATAATGATTTAGAATTAAATAGATTGTAGAAAATTATATTTTTAGAGCTGAAGCCCATCTGTGTAATCATAGAAGAGGTTGCAGAAAAATTATTTTACTAGTACCTCTTTGTATAAAAAATGAATGAAAAGTCAGAAACTATTTTAATAGGAATAGAAAGGAGCATTCATCAGTTTTAACACTGCTAAAATACTAGTGAATTTATTAAGAACATCATAAATAAATTTTATAATTTACTACCTACAGATGTTCACAAAATGTACCAAAGTAACAGATTTTCCCAAATATATCCTACACAAATAGCATCCACAGTATCATTTTACACTATCATAAAATGGTCCCTTTCAAGTAAATTGGGAAAAAAATTGCATAATAATGCCTGTAATAGGAAAATTTAACTAGAATGCAAAACAGTCCTGTATTTTGAGTCTGGTGGAAATCTAGCCTTTCAAAAACGTGCATGCAAACTGTTGATCTCAATTCAAAAGATCACTTATTTAAGCTTATCATGTGTTTGCTAATTTGCAGCTGCTTATTAAAAGAGATGAATATCAACATTAAGCATATTTAGTGCTCAAAAACATGTCCTAAAATAAACCTCACCCTCATTGGAAATTCTTACTTTACTTTTACAAGTTTTACCTGCACAATCAAACACCAAAGAAGATTTGTGATTTTGACCTTTGTCATCTTATTTATCAGACTATTAACTCAGTCACACATTCATTTTTAAAAAGGTTTGAAACTCCTTTGTAATGCCTACTTCCAATTAAAATGAATAATACACAAATGAAAACACTGAAGATACTGCACTTTGTTAGTCCTGTTTTTAAGAGCTTTTGAGACTAGAAATAAAAGGGCTTATAACCATAATCTATTTGGAAATTACAGTTTTCTATATTTTTGGACACTAATAAGAATATCTGCTATCACTCACAAGAAAACTGGTAATATATTAAAAATATATATATATTTTTTGTGCTTTTACATGAGAACAATACAAAATTTTAGTAGTTGTTTTATATAAGCACTCCATTCTTTGACTTTCCAATTTTCTCATTAATATTTTATTAAAATTAATATGTCATCAAGACAGGTTTTCTAAGATCCAATTACATGCAAATCTTAAACATGGTTTTATAATAATATTATTTCCGTGTACAATAAGATCAAGAATTTATTTTTTTCTTTTAAGAAAATTCCTCAATATAACAAAGTTGGCAGCAGAAATGGTTGACCATACTATTGTATTCCAGGTGAAAACCAGCAGTGGCCACACTAATATCTGATTGGAATTGTAAGTAGAGTCAACTGGAAGTGCTAGGACCGTGGTTCCTATAAGAAATAAGGTAGATTTAACTTTAACCAATGCATTCACTTTTTCAAGTATTAAGTATGTGAGGATATTTTTAGGCTTATAAATCTCCATAGTATGTGTCATTTAATGTAAGTATTGGCATTTAGCATTATATATTGGGTCTTTCTACTGTTGACTGTACAACAAAAATTTAGACTTTGTCTTCTCTACCCTGCTCAAGCACAAGAGATGACTAGCTTTATATCATGTCAGTGAATGAACGCAAGAAATCTTATTATATTTTAATGATGCATTTGGTTTTCTACATTGCTTTTTTAACATGTAATATTCTGTTTGTTTGGTTTTTTTGACTTGACATGTACAAAGAGGGAATAAAATCTAAGCCTCCAAGTCTAATGGGGATGAGGGAGCAGTCAGTCTGAGGAGATGTGGATCCAATGGATTATTTTTAAGATGTTGCTTTTGATTATGTATCTCTTTTCTATTCTCTGTGTGACTCATACTGAATCATGTTCCCCGTGAGATCTTTGAATGACTTCAACTAAGAATGTGTGAAAAGGGAAATAAAAGTTTATTTTTATATAATGTCTTTTTACTTAAAGTGTCCTAGCCTGTGTCACAGCAACCCAGAAAGGGAATTACAGATGCTGAGGAAAAGGGGGAGAAAGAAACTCTGACACTGGAAGATGCTGAGGTAAAGAAAAATGTTCAACTCAGTTTAAAATATTTTGGCTCAATGTATTGTCCTGTGGAAAAATACTAAACAAGTTTAAATAATTTATTTCCTAAAGCACATATGTTTGATATTCTACTATATTAAATCTATTCCCTAGGCAAGAACTGTGTACATAGTAGTTGTCAAGGAAATATCCATTCTATAAAACTCACCATGGTACAGGCAAATTATTAGAGGAAGCTACCATGAAGATAACTCCAATGTATGAAAAAATAATATTTATGTAGTAAAACAAAGAAATAATTTGATTATTAAAAACAGATAAACATAAATGAAAAGATAAGATACTCTATAATTCTCCTCGTCTACTTAAGCAATCCTGCTGTCACAATATCAGCCAGTAGCTTTAAATAAAGAGCTCCATGCAAGCACTCCAGTTTTCTCTTGATTATCCTAAGCCTTCTTAAACTGGATGTGTCCAAACCTGGATCATAACCTGCCTCTGGATGACCTCCCTTGTTCCATATCTCAGTCAACAACACTATCAATCTCCACCCACATCCTAGCATTAGAAAGTTCCTTCCTCTCCATCACACCGTACTGCTCTGCAGTCAGGCCATCAGGCCCTTAGTAGCCTGCTGCCTAAATTCCTCCGCCTTTCACTCACCCCATCTTTCCATCTTCACAACTACCTGGTTCAAGCCACCATGACCTTTAACCAGGATAAGGGTGATAATTTTCTAACATGTTTACTAAACCTACATTTGTCCCAATCCAATTCATTCTCTGTTTGGCAGTTAGAAAGCTCATTTTAAAATAAACACATGATTATGTCATATAAAATTCTCACAGATTCCCCACCATTGTAGGATGACTTTCAAATTCCTTAATTTGGCCTACAGAGCTTCCTCTCATTCTTTAATTTTCACAATTCATTTATCCTGTCACATGGCATTCCCTAAATATAGGCCTAGAATGCTGTTTTACCTCATCCCTCGTCCATTTCCCCTTTGTTATACTTACTTGTACAGAAGAATCCACTTTTTCCCTAACTAAGCCATTCACTATTAACTCAACTACCATGGGTTTACAACCCATGTAGTTCTATTAGACACCTCTCCAAACACACTAATTACTTTTTTTCATTTTAAAAACATTTATTGAAGTAAATCATTCATACATAAACAATCAGTGTTTAGTAAACCTTGTGACCTTACAAAACAAGCATGCACATCATCATACAGGGCTCCACACATCACCCTACCACCAATGTCTTACATCGTTGTGAAACATTTGTAACAAATTATGAAATGGCATCCTCAAAATATTAGTACCAACTATAGTCAGTATCTTATCTTACATTTAGTGTATTTTCTCCCCAACCTATTCTCTTTCTGTTTGTTTGTAAACCATATAATTTATCTAAAGTGCACAATCAATGGCATTCAGTATAATCACCAAGTTGTGAATTGATCATGTCAATCAATATAGAGCATTTTTGTACTCCAAAAAAAAAAAAGACAACACCAGAAAACAAATCACTATCATTCCCATAAGTTAGCACTTTTAATTACAAATCCTATAATGTGCTTTCACCATTTCTATTCATTTCCAAACATTTCCAAACAACTTTTTATCAATTCTGCACAGACGAAATCTCAGCATTCCATTCTCTAACCATATTCTATTCTCTGGTGACTTACATGCAAGCTATTAACTCTAGGACTTTGCTCATTCTATTTAGTTCATAATAGCAAAATCATACAATATTTGTTCTTTTGTGTCTGGATTGATTCACTCAACAAAATGTCCTCCAGATTCATCCATACTGTCATATGCTTCATGATTTCTTTTCTTCTTACAGCTGAATAATATTCCATTGTGTACATATACCACATTTTGTTTATCCATTTGTCCGTTGATGGTCACATGGGTTTTTTCTGTCTTTGGCAATTGTGAGTAATGGCACTATGAACATTGGTGTGCAGATGTCTGTTCATGTCATTGCTCTCAGTTCTTCCAGGTATCTACCAAGTAGTGGTATTGCCAGGCCACCTGATAGATCTACATCTAACTCCCTTAGGAACTGCTAAACAGACTTCCACAGTGGCTGTTTTGACTCAGTACAAAGTCCTGATTGGGACTGAGCTCCAAAAATATCAGCTTCTTTAAATACTTTGGAAAGATGAACAGACCAATGTTGCCACACCAAATATGAGACGGCTAAAGATTCAGTCATCTATTCTTTACTTTTACTGCCATCATGCTAGCCTAAGCCACCTTCATCTCTTACCGACACTAATGAAATCACCATCAATTTAACTTCAAAATCCCTATTTGCCATTCTATATATTCCTCCTCCTGCGTGCAAAACAAGCTTTTGACAAATGCATATTATTTGTTAATTTTATTCATAAACACATAATATGGGCTATTTCCTTTAAATATTTGCTTTCTTTGCTCTCCTTTCACATTTTTTAATATTTAATTTTTTTTAACTTTTAAAGCAGTTTCATTGAAATATATTCACATACCATACTATCTATTGGAAGTATAATCAATTGCTTTTAGTATAGTCGCAATATTTTGCATTCATCACTACAAATAATTTTATAACAATTTCATTACTCTATGGACTATTTCTTTTATTTAAACTCTAAAGTAACTTCAATATGCTCTGTGGGCCATTCTACAGAGTTGGGGGACATTTCATCTCTAGCATTACTGAGGAGTCCTTCCCTGCCCCAGGATATTAAATAGTCCGAACACTGGGTTTCGATTCCCCATATCCTCATTCTCCAAGCTCACATTACCCCTTGAATTCTAGGGCTTCCAATATTCTCTTGCACACTTTTACAGAATACACTTTGCCAGTTAAGGCCCTGACCCTAGAATCTAGCCTTTCTAAGTACTTCCTGCTGTCATTTTCATTCTGAGGTACTACCACCTCCTTGTGGTGCTGCAAGGATATTGTGATGACTTAAGTTATGGGCCGATGGCTGGGCCAAGGGAAGGTCACTAATTTTCAGTCTTGGCAGTCATTTTAACCTGTTGAACTTCGAGCCTTCACCACCATCCTCTCAGCTTCTTCAACAGTGAGCTTAGGCTTTTAAGTGTCCAAAGCTAGGAGGAGATTTTACCTTAGAATATGGACACCTGCTGCTTTTAGTCCAAGCCAAATGTTAACGAAGATCTGGCTCTCTTCCTGGAATGAGGTAGAGAAAAATAACAGTCTAGAGAGACAAAAACCATTTCACAATAATATATCCTGTCACAAATGCAAATGAGTTTTTTTTTTTTAATTCCATTCTGAAAATACCTCAAGGACTTCTTGTTGAACTAACAGCAAAAAATCTTTCATTGGGTTTAAAAGTTTCACCTACATTTCGGACATGTAAACGCAACTAGTAATTTTGGCATTTTTGACCAATGAATCTCAAACCATTATCAGCATGAATAGTAGGAACAGAGAAAAGGAGAGAAAGATATCTATCATTCACTCCTTACAGATCATATGTGAGCCTGTGTGCATTACACACATGCATGGAAAGGGGCTCTTAGAAATCATATTCCCGACTGAGATTTAGGGTTTGTGCCGCAATCCATTTACTTACATCCAAAGTGGGTTGACTTCCAGGAGTCTTTCCATTCCTGCATCGTTAGTGCACAGTTCACTGTAGGGGCACTAAAAATGGGTGTCGAATGATAGACACTTCGAAATGTTTTCAATTGTTACTCCTTTGCTTTATGACCCTGGTAAATATATCTTCTAATTGAACAGTTTGGGGGGAGAAGCTGTAAGTTTCTCCCTGCTGGTGAGCAGAAATATACAGAGAGAATACTGCTAAAAGCTACATAGTAACTCACAGAAATACATGGGGAAATGCAGTAAGTCGGGGAGCCCGGGCCTTTTTTTCACAAAGAAGCAATTTTCCTGAGTAAAACCCTCTCCTCGGCCAGGAGCAAACTGCTGGCTGCCAAGTTTAAAAATAGAGCCCACTGTGTGGCCATGAATCCCAAGGACTTAGAGTGAGACTTGTGCAGGCCAGGGAAAGAAGCAAGGAAGTGAGGGAGAACTGGACTGTGCCTGTGGTTGGACCAGCTCTAACCCATTCGCATACCAAGAAAAGAGTCATCTATTTAAAACACCAATTCTTTATCTATTTATGATGTTTGCTGTCCTTTTGTCCTTTCACTAGGTATTATTTTTATATTTTCACTGATATTTGTAGAAAATACAATATTACTATAGGTCTAACTAATTTAACCAAAAAAGTTTCTATTGTAGCATTTATACTACTTTTTGCCTGGCTTTTCTATGATTTGTATTAGTTTGTTACTTTTCCCACCACATTACTCTAGTATTTTAATTAACTGTAAATCCTTGTAAGAAATGCTGTCCTTCCTTGCTTTCCAACTATGGATGTCCTGTTACCGAGATGAGAATCAGCTCAGTTCTCACCTACTCATAGAAACCACTGTTGGCCACCTGTGTCTGTAGTGGGATATATTTTCTCTGTATGGAAAGATATGGCTTTTCACTTCTCATACAATGCTTTATGCTTGGTTCATTTTTTTTTTTTTCAAGTATAGCCTTTTTTAGAGATGAGACCCTCACTTATCTTTTTTTTTTAGCAGCCCACAACCCCCAGGACAGTAATTCGCACATGTAGGTATTCAATACACATGCATTGGTTGTTCGATTTTATTGTTTGTTCATTTTCTTTGGCTGCATTACTGTGGAAGGGCTCTGGATAGGGAATCAGAAAACCTGTTTCTAGTCCTGGCCATGATGCATATTAGCTCTGTCACCTTGATTAGGTCACTGAAAAAACTGTACTATGTTCCAACTTCGATAATGATAATAACTATCTCATAGGGATATGCAAGTCATAAATGAATTGTGTATATGAAAATGCTTTGTAAAGTATCATACTCCCTCTACTGTTATTATAAATTGCAACAAGAAAATTTGTAAGCAGTCCTGTCTGTTCTTCTTTTATGACATATAATCATTTTCTACTCTACGAAAATTCTGGATCTTGATGCATCAGGTGGTATAAAAGATATGCAGGTATCTGGGGAGGGCTGAGAGGATTCTGTGTACCTGGGCACCCAGACCACAGCTGGGTGAGAGGGCATGCCCTGCTCCACCCCTCTAATTGGATTTTCACTTTGGGCTCTTGTCTGACTGGACTGTAAGAAAGCGCTTATTTCTGCCATATAAAATACAATTGATTTTTTTAAAAAATTGCCAGAAGCAGAATCATTTTATCATGTTTTACTGCGACCTAGATAGACAAGTAACTAAGAAAATGGAGAAATTTTATTATAATCCCTACAAATTCTAACTTCAGCACACTAATATTTACTTCCCCTTAATATTGATTGTCAGCTACAAATTATCATGAATTTTGCTCTGTTTTTTGCATTAAAATTTAAAGCCTATCTCCTGATTTGAAATGGCTTACAAGACCTAGATATGTATGGCTTATATATGTACACACACACACATTATATATTTATTTAGTTCAATATCTATAAATATTAAAACCATGAGTTTACCCAAATGTCTCTAATTCAAATATAACACTGTTTCATTCTATCCTTCCTGTTTGCCATTTTTTCTAATGCTCTTCTCAGACAGGTAGAAACCTGATTCAAGTTAACCTCAGTATTTTTCTTTATGTTCTCAGTTCCCAAGTGTGTACATCACTGGCATTTCCTCAGCCCACAGCCCTACCTAGCCACCACCATGCCAAACCGCATTCTTGTTCGGTTCCTTAATGTGCCAAACACCTCCATATATATATGGAAAGTGCAAGTCAGTCAATATGGAACCTTAAGGTTCTCATGAAAAAATGTCTAGAAAATGTAAGGGCACATTACATAAAAATGAGTAACCTAAATAAAAATTTGAGTATGGACAAGCACAAAAAAAAATTGCATGGTTCCTTTTGTCTGGAGCACTTGTTCTCCCTTGTATTTTTCAGGCTATGTTGTACTTATCTATTAAGATACTTTAAATTTTCCCAGGCAGCCTATTTTTTTCTCCAAAATCTAGGAATCATACTCCTTTTGCCCTCCTGTAACACCCAATTGCTTCCTCTAATGGTTGCTTAACCTATCACACCTCATTCTCATTGCTATGATTAAGTTAAATGTGAGGTCTACTTGTAAATTTTAAACATTGTTGTTTTAAATGACAAACACCTGATAATTTAATCCCAACAATAAATAGGGTGCTTGATTTATGTAGCAGGCACTTTTTTAAAATGCATGTTAACCTGAACTGGTGAAATATTTTATCTTACCTGGTAAGGGAAAATAAGAAATAGCCCTTGAGATCAAGCCTGAAGAATTATAATAATTGTAATGGGCTGTTGGAAAGGCACGTGCCAACAGAAATAAATAGTGTAAGACAGACAAATATAGATTGTATGTGGCAGACTCTAAAAATTAGACTATTTTATTGCACAAAACTTTATATGTCCATGTAAAAATATGAATTTATTTGCTGGCAACTAGAAACAAATCATGGAAAGCTATGAAAGAAGTCAGTGATAAAATGAAAGTTGTGGCAGATGTTGGTAATGTCTTAACCCACTGTAGCAGTTTGATATAATTATGTATTCCAAAAATAGATACTGGATTATGTTTGTAAACTGGTGTTTACCTGAGCATGATTAAATTATGATTAAGGCCTTGATTGGGCCACATCAGTAGGGTGCTGATAAAAGGCATGACAAGAGACAGAGTTGGAGGCATTTTGCTGTTGGAGTTTTGATTTGGAGTTTGATGCTGGAGTTGTGAGCTGGAGCCCCAGGAAATAAGCTCGCAGAGGAAAGAGAAGCAAGGCCCAGAAGAGAGGACCTGAACCAGGAGAAGAACACAGGAATAGGGATGGCTCCTTAGACGTGGTAGAAACCCTGGGGAGAGAGACAGAAGCATCTGCCTGATAGTGTACAGCTGACCTTGTGAAGGCAAAGCCTAGAGAGCCTCATTGTCTACAGCTGAACTTGTGGAGAAAACAGAGGACCCGAGCCCAGAGAGAGTCAAGACCTGGGAAGAGAGGAACCCAGGAAGCCTTAATCCAGAGAGATGTTGCCAGCCATATTGCTCCAACACATGGAAATAGATTTTGTGAGGGAATTAACTTATGCTTTATGGCCTGGTACCTGTAAGCCCCTGCCCCAAATAAATACCCTTTATAAAAGCCAGCCGGCTTCTGGTATTTTGCATCAGCACCTCTTTTTACTGACTAATACACCCACTATCAGTTTTCTTTTTCTTATTTGTTAAGGAAGAGTAGAATAAAGATGCTGTTTAAGGAATGAATGTATTTGGTTTAAAAACAACAACAACAAAACAAGCCTTCCTTTGTAGTCTGGATGACCAAACAACAGTTCAATGAGATATTAATATATTTATAAACTTACATATATTTATAATGAGCAACTTGGGGGACCTTTTTGAAAAGCTGTTACTTACTACATAAAATAAGCTCTCTAGATTCAGATTTCTTATTATGTCAAAAAATTCACTTTTATGTGCTTAAATCACTCTTTTATATGATCCCTAACTCGGGCAGTTGCATTCAGGCTCTGTGTTTAGACACACTTGATTAAAATCCCAGTTATACATTTCCTATCTGTGTACTTGTATTAGTCACCCAAAGGGGTGCTGATGCAAAATACCAGAAATTGGTTGGTTTTTATAAAGAGTATTTATTTGGGGTGGGAACTTACAGACACCAGGCCATAAAGGATAAGGTACTTCCCTCACCAAGGTCTATTTGGAGGAAGGTGGTTGCCAAAATCTGTGAGCATTCAGGCTTCCTGGGTTCCCAATTCTTGGGGCTGGCTTTTCTCTGGGTTCAAGTTTCCTTCCTTCCTGAGCCTGGATTCTCCTTCCTTTGTGAGATTACTTCCCAGAGCTCCAGTTTATGTCTTCAACATCAAACTCCAACATCAAAAATTCAACATCAGAAACCCTCAACTCTATTCTTTGCCATGCCTTTTATATGTGAGTCTCCACCCACCAAGGGGTGGAGATTAGGTGGGCACTCAATGCTCTAGTCATATCTCAATCATACCAAGGTACAGATCAGATTATAAGCATAATCAAATATTTCTTTTTGGAATTCATCAATTATATCAAACTGCTTCATTACCCTTGGAAAATTCTAAAATATCTAAAGTTTTGTTCCTCAGTTGTAAAAAACAACAACAAAATTTATCTCACAGTTAGGAAAAAATAGATAATGCATGTAAACAGGCAAGCCTGGCACAATAAGGCAGAAAATGACAAGTATTGGGATGATAATGATGATGATGAGACCAATGGTAACTACTCTGACTGGGAAGACTGATGTGTTAATGCTACAGAGAATGGAAGAGGCAGTGACAAATGTCTAGAGGCAAGATAACCTAATAAAATGAAAGAAAAGGTAAAAGGATCTGAATAGAGTTTAGGGGCAGTGGGAAGGGAACGAATGGCATTACTGAAGAGAAGATTTTGAAAGAAGAATATTTATTACGCAGATATATTTGTGAGAGCTGGAGGTGGACCAAAGAGTGAGACAGGACTTAATTGCAGTTCACTACAACTTCAGGTCTGACTACTAGGTATGAGTAGGTAGGGCAGTGCCTGATGTAAAAGGTGGAGATTTCTGCAATTCTTATATAACAAAGAGCTGCAAATTTTAGGCATAAACAGCCTGTTTTCCTGATAGCTTGAAACTGCAGAGTGTAATTTCCACAGATTACTTACCTTTACATCATCTGTTTTGAAGAACTGAGAACTGTGATCTGATCTCTGCCTTACCCCCACCTCACACTCCTACTTCTCTTTCCCCCATCCCAGGACCAGTCCAAGGCCTGTGATCTATAAAAGCTCTGTTAACCTCAGGAAGGTGGAGTGGGCAATCACACTACAATTGAAGCTTCTGCTCTCAGCGAACACAGCTTTCTTTTTTCTCACCTACTTTCTTAGTGGTCTTAAATTTGCAACCCTAGAGAAACTTATGGATATAGGAGAGTTTGTAGGAAAATTCTACATTGAGCATTTTGCTGTTTATTGTTTACTGTTTTATCAGTGTGTGCAGATCTTGAGACACAAGCAAAGAAAAGGGCAATTGTGTCTTACCTGAAAAACTTCCCGGTCGAGATGCAGTCATGTCACCACGATCATAGATCTCGAGAGACCCAATTCTGTTCCATGGCAAAGCTGGTCACCTCAATCTAAACAACAATATTTAGCTAATATTGACTTTCAGTTGAAAGAAATTAATCTAACCATATGGGATGTCTCATGAAATTAAAAGCACAAATAGAAGAAAAAGGACAAACTCAAAAAAAATTATCCAAGTAAAGGGCATCCAAAAATGTTCACAAATGGCAGTGCTGATATTCTTTTTACCCAACATGTTTATTATTTTTATTCCAAATAGAGAGACATGATTTGAAACACTATGCAGAAATATTATGGATATTATAGTCTATATATTTAAAACAGCCAATACAAAAAGAAATGGAGGGAGAAAAAAAAAAAAAAAAGAAAAGAAAGAAGCCCCTGGAGGCTGACTTAGCTCTGTTTATTAGACTCTGGGCTTCTGGACTTACCTGAATCCCTGGTCCTTCTGTAACTGTGATTTTCTGTATACAGTTTCAGTTGTTACCATATGGTTCAGGATAACCAGGGGATAGGATTGTACCTCTCCACTAAGTGAAACTGACACTACAGGGGACTGAAAGTCAAAGCCACATTTAATAAAAATAAAATACAATGAAGCACAATATTAATTTGTGTATGGTTTATTTTGGAGTGTGATCAGACTTTAAGAGAAATTTTACATGTTCTAGAAACTTTAATTGACATTTTTTGCCAAGGTAACATATAGCCTGTTCTTTTTTAAATTGGCAATACTATTGATTATTTACTATGATGCAAATAAATTATACATCCTGAGTCTAGAAATAAATTTTTTCAGGTTATCAAAGAAGGCAGTATACACAGCAATGCCATCTCTGAAACGAATTCCTTTTAGAATAATTTATCTACTACAATTTAAGAAACTTTGTAGAGCATTATCTTCTATATGTAGGCATGCAACTCCAAATAATATTAATGGGATTTTTATGAGCAAATCCAGAGAAGAGGAGTGGAAAATGTACAAATGAATCTGAATGTTAATCATGACTGCATTAGAGGATCATATACAAAATGAAGCAAATAAACTATAATTTAAAATGCCATTGTTATTCAGTCTGCATTAACCTATCGCTTTTCAAACATTCATCAGCATAAATGTATTAAAGGAACATTACACAAGTAATATAGCAAATCAACATTATAATGATTTTCCACAAAATTTAATTATGTTGAAAATTCATGGCTTTAGCATTGATGGCATTCTTAATAAATATTGAGAAGGAAAACATGTTTCATGCTTGTTAATCTGATGAGCTATTTTTTGAAACAATATTTTAAAGGTTTGGCTGCTATCAGTTTTTTCTGATAAAATATTCTTTCAATGGGTCACAAACATTATCAATTCCATTTGTGTGGCCCTGTAAACAAGATATAGTCATTGAAAGCAGCTCTGTGAAACTGTTCCTCAGGTCTGATTTACATATTTATGCAAGTTCTCACACTTTCCCAGACATGGTTACCTACACAGCTTGGTATTGTGTCATTCCACTGAGTTAAAGCATTTGGCACAGACTGACAGTGGATAGCCATGGAGCCTTGTAGCAGGTATCCTGGGTTGTATTCAGATTGAATGATGGAACCGGTGGAAAATTCAGAACCGATACTACTTCCATATCTGGGCCCTGGGACAGAGCTGCACAGGGAATCACTGCTGCAAGGAACAGCTAAAGTCAAAGCATGTACAACAACGTATCTTCCTGAAGAAGCCAAATATTTTCTTGAAAAGAGATTTAAAATGAGTCCAGTGAGAGTTTGTGTTGATATAAAATTAACGGTGTCTTTAAAATCCCTGTAAGGAATGATTTTTGGAGCACTTTCACATTTATATTTCATCCTCATATCAATTTCAATGACCACCTGAAGAGTCTCATTTTTAAACAAAGAAACCAGGGCATAAGTAGAATCTCCACCTTTGGAAGACTGATTGATAAACAGTTACAGTTAATTGAGTGCCAGTATTATCCTGCTAGTGATAACGAGAGGTAAGAACTTTATACTCAAAGACCACACAGACTAGTGAGAAAATCCAATCAATAAATGCATTTGTGATAAAAAAATAAATGTTCTATGGGAAAACAGAGAATTAACCCATTCTGCATGGAAAAACTTGGAAAAGAATATCAGGGAGAGCTAGTTTGGATCCCACTACTGGGGTATAAAAAAAAGCCTACCATCTCCTTCCTTGGGTCTACTCATTGGACCAGCAATTGTCCAAAGAAGAGCATGGGGGCTGAGAGTGTGGTTGTGTGGGGCTGGAATGGAGGGAAGACAGGATATTTCCACAGCTGACCATTCTAACGTTAGTGAGATTGTGTGTATTTAAAAATGCATGTTTAACAGTATGGTTGTATGCTTTCCAAGTGGAAAAAAAAAAGCAAATAGGGAAGTTTCATAAAATATTCCAGCTGGTGAGGACACCATTCTGCCTAAAGTTTGACAGAAAAAAGGAGGTTCTGACATCTGTCAGCTGGTAGCTGCCTCGTACCAAGAACTAGGCTGTGATGTTCTCCTGTTGAAAGTAAAGTCTCACAGAACATCCATATCAGATGGCATCAATCGGAGACCACTTTGTATTCCCATCTGATCACAAAAAATATCAAGAATACTATGTAGGTGGCAGACTTGGCCCAGTGGTTAGGGCATCTGTCAACCACATGGGAGGTCCACAGTTCAAAGCCAGGCCTCCTTGACCTGTGTGGAGCTGGCCCATGCGCAGTGCTGATGTGCGCAAGGAGTGCCATGCCATGCAGGGGTGTCCCCCATGTAGGGGAGCCCCACGAGCAAGGAGTGTGCCCCATAAGGAGAGCCGCCCAGTGGGAAAGAAAGTGCAGCCTGCCCAGGAATGGGGCCACACACACGGAGAGCTGATACAACAAGATGAACCAACAGATTCTGGTGCCACTGACAACAACAGAAGTAGACAAAGAAGACACAGCAAATAGACACAGAAAACAGACAACCAGGGTGGGAGGGGGGAGGGGAGATAAATAAATAAATAAATAAATCTTTAAAAATAAATAAATAAAATAAAAAGAATACTATGCAAAGCACAAGAAAGACCAAAAATCCCCATTTGCTTGTTACCCTGAGTCATAGTTGGTTCATTACTAATTTAGAGCTTTAGCCTCATTCCATTCCTTCCATCTCCTAGATAAAATCTAAGATGTTCAATAATACAATTACCCCCTGACCACACCAATCCAGAGGAAACCAAACTGCCTTGAATCCTTCCCAAAATCAGTTAACAGAAGCCCAAATCCTATAACAAGCCTCTTCTGACACTCTCATAACTAAGACATTCCCAGGTCCCCATGGTGTGTGGTCTTTCTTTTGTAGTGAGCACTAAACCCAAATTTGTTTGATTATGAACTTGGGACATTTGCCATGACAGGTCATTCTCAATGCAATACAGAGAGTGAGATCTCTATTTTGGGACTATATCAGATCTTATCAGCTATAAGAAAATTTTATGTCTATGACAAGGGGCAGAGCTAAAGTTTGAGAAATACTTCCATTGGCAAACAGGTCTGAAAAGAGATCCCCAAATTTTGCACTCTAATCTGCATATTTTGGTTTTGTTTTCTAAAGTTAAACATCAATATGTCTTTATCTTTAAAATAATACTATCTCTAGGATACCATTATGCTGTCCTTGTGTTTCTTTCTTCAAAAATACAGCCATGTATTTTTGTGTTCATGTCCTCATTTTCTTTAAAAAGAATGTTTCTGTTTTCAAACTACTTTTCCTAACCCATTGGCATCATTTTTTAATTGAAACTGAACAATAACCAGCACCATTTGTATTACTGTTGCTAAGAAGGCAATTCCATAAGAATAGAAATCAAAAGAGTATTTTGATTAAACTTTGTTTCAATTGAGTATGCAAAAATTTTATCAAAGGGCAAAAGTTAATAAATTTATATACCATCTTATAGCTATAGTTGAAATAATGATGTATCAGAATTTGTCTTTTCTATAATTAAGCTAGAATATAAAATAATTATAATATTCCATTGCAGTAAAATATTGTTTAAAACTATATTTTTCATGTTTTTATTTATGAGTATTTTGTTACAGTTGAATAGTTCTATGAGAGAAAGAAAATGATATCCCATAGAGACTTCCACAGTCAATTCTCAAGATTTTCTACAAAAAACAAAGCAAAGCAAACAAACAGAAATATCTCTAATGGTAACTTCTCTACTTAGGCTAAACTACTTGGAAAGTACCAGCTATTTGTGTTTCAAACTTGTCTAAGTGGCTTCCAATATAGAGTTATACATTTGTATACTCCCAGGATATCATTGTCATGCTAGCTGCCTGAAAACAAGGAGTAATAGGGTATCTAGGGTGATTTGGACACATGTCACTATTAAAACTGTCCTTGTGAATTTCATACTTGCCTATTTCAAGGAAAATAACAATAAATACACTCTCATTCCCCATATCCTTTGGGTCCAAATCTCCAACATCTGGCACCCAACATGGGGCCCGAAGAAGTTAGCAAGTCTTCCAAATCAGTATTGGGAACCACGGAAAAGACTTCGTCGAGGGTCATGTGACGTCCAAAGCAGAGTGACTCGAGTCTTCTTTTAAGATCAACCTCTTGTTTGCCATGTGGGGACTTCATCCAGCTTCATACTGGATGCCAGATCCATCTTCTTCCAGTCGAGATGGAGTAGCAAGGGCATTCTGCACCTTGGTAGTCAGGGTCTGCAAGCCCCTAACGAGCAGGAAGTAGTTACAGAAGAAAGATCATCTTCCTTCAGCACCCCTTTAAGATTAAAAGTGTAGATATTTCTGAGGGGGAAATGAAGCAGGCTAATAAGATAGGGATTTAATAGATGGATCTGGAACCTGGCAGAGTCCACGTGGACACGTGGAACTCCCAAGATGACTGCTGGAAGAACCCCACCTCCAGGATTCTGCTACCTAGAACAAAGACTTCTTCCTGGGAACAAGAAAAGCTCGGATGTTCTCTAGGAACTTTATCATTAGGTCCTCACTAAGGATTGAAGGGTGGGATAATGTAAGAAAGAAATCTTATTCTGGAAGAAAATAAGGCTCACCCGACTGTGGAGAAGAAAAAAAAAAAATTCTCAATGTTGCAAGAGGTGGTGCACAAACAGAAAATGTGGCTGGCTCCCCGAACAAAGAAGAATGATACAATTTATACCCCTAAGCCTAGCATGCAAGCCCTTCCTCTGTTTCTCCATAGATTGGATACTTCAGAGGTTACAACCTATCTGAGAAGATCTAACTTTCCCATGCAAAAGTTTGTGATTAACCGCTTCCCCCATCACATTCCAACCATTTCAGTTTTTACCTGCTCCCCTTTGCCAAATAAGGAATGGAATTTAGTGCTGAATTGGTATTGACTTTCTTGGGCATCTTTTTTATTGCCTACAGGACTAGCTTCAGCTGGCTTCCTTTGTTCCTGTTTAACCCAAGAGTGGGAGACTGAGGCAGTAGGCTGCCAGATTACATTAATTAATATTTTCTTCCATTATGTGAAAACTGAATCTTCATTTCTTACAGATAATCAGCCCAAACAGCAAACAACAGGAACACCCTCCCCTTCCATGGGCAGAGGGGTAGAATAATTAAAAGTTTAAAAGCCAGGCACAAACCAGAGCCCAGGCTCTCTTGCCCTGCTCTTTTGCCTGTATCTGTCCTGCCCTCTGTGTACCACTGTTGACATTTTTCCTTTGCCGTGTGGCCATACAAGTAACCCTGGGGACTTATAATCAATAATGGGGAATTGTAGCTTATAAATTAGCTCTCTTCATCCCTTTTCACCCCCTTCTTCCCTACCTGGAACCCCTGCTCTGTTATCTTCTGTTATTTTCTCTCATTTCTCTTCTCTCCCTACCTGAATAAATTACCAGTCTAACTAAAACAAAACAAAACAAAAAACCCCAATAAATAAATAACACCTGAATTTGCATGAAATAATAGGTTTTTTTAAGAGGAAAAGAATTAAAAATTGGTAAAAATGAATTTTAAGTTTCTGAGACACTAAGAGGAAGACTGTAGCATTGAGACATCAACACTGGAGGTAACTTCTCAGAAAAAAAATAAAACAATGTTCAGTAACATTTTCCTCTCAGTCAATCCTCTATTTTGCCCTTAACCTGGACAGCATCAATTTCAGGTAGCATCAGAGGGAAATTCTACTTTCTATAGTAATTATTCTCTATCCTTTCATAAATGTTTCACACCACTGAGAAGCAAATTGAAATCAACTCAGTGGAAAAGTGAAGAGGGAATAAGGTCAGCCCAGAATAGAGGGTAATAAAATGATTGACTTTTCAGGCCAAATTATCACATTGGTTCAGAGAAGGAAGCTGTTCTCCGGGACTTTTCTAGTGCTGCAGGAAGGCAGTCTGTGGATGTGTGCACGTCTCTCAGGAGAGGAGACAAGAGAAGTAATGTGGTAGATTTATTAATCACCTTTCACTGCCACAAATACTCTGAACAAGAGCTGTGGATACATAATTCTAATACAGCACTTCCTGTAGAGTAGATGTAGTGAAAATAAGAAGAAAATACATCTGAATACAGGTAAGAATAATTGCAATACCTAAGTGAGGTGGTCTTCCCTGCTTCATTTAATGATGAAGGATATTTTGCGTTTCTTAAAATCATTCTCCACTGGAGATTGTAAAATCTGATTCAACAAGATATTACTAGTCAATAGAATCAAACATCCATCACTGAGTTTTGAGCAAAATTTCATGTCCAGTCTTCTTTGTAAAGTAGCATGCATTTTGAAAGCTCTTAACAGAAAAAGTGAATTTCTTTAAAGTAGAAATGAAGCAACCAAACCTCATGATATATGCCATGTAAAAGCCGATGAAGTCTTGGTGAAATATCAACAAAAACATGTATTTGCAGTCCCAGGAAAGACTTAAAGCAGGGGAAATCTTAGGGTAAATTCTTGTTGTCCATACTTAGAAAAAACATTTCCATGTTTCTAATTCTGTTTCTTTTAAAGGATTCCTTTCCATTGCCTTTATTAACATTAACGCCAAGGAGAGTGAGTCTTAACAACAGAAAATTCCTGGAATAGGAATATCATGAATGAGTTAGTCTGGGAAAATATCCTTGGGAAGGCTCAGAAGCAACATGCTGTTTCAGGTGAGGATGGAGAGAATTGAGGAGAGTTGGTCACCCAGCAAGCATGCCTTGGAAAGACAGAGACAAAGCCAATTGACATTTCTAAGCTGTGAACTGCAGGAAAACATGATATGAAACAACGGCTTCCTTTAGGCCTTGAAATGGTCAGTAAAATCTTCAAGGTTTATTAATTTTAGTGTGAATTAATTATTTTGAGGAAACTCAAAGTATTGGCTTCTACATCAAAACAAATATCTAAAACAGACTGTGTGTGGAAACAGGCATAAATATAAGACAAAGTAATAGGATTTTGATGAGACATTGTCAGCCACCAAGTTTAAACTAGACACATTCAAACAGGTGCCATAGTTGGGGTGAGGGAAGGAGAAGATTGGTGATTTTTAACTATCCTTCCATAACTTACCATGTGCTTTGAGTAAGCAGGAAAGGAAACCATCTCAGATGAACTCTGTTGCCACATATATCACCACGCCAGGCTGATTCTCAGTTTAAAAGACAAGTATTTATGGCAGAAAAGAAAAATTGCTACAAATGCAACGTACATGCTTTCTAGAATAGAATCAAAAGTCCATTTCAGTACCCGAAGAAACATTGACTGTGGTGGACTTACCAAGAAATGGTAAGTGGGTCTCCTAATATGCCGATTTTCTAAGGCATTTATATAAGCAATTTAGAATCTGTGTGATTTCTTACTCTCTCACTGATCTAAGAATACATTGACTAGGTACAATTCCACTACTTATTTTCTTTGGAATGGCAAAGATAATTAAAACTCTACAACAGTATCTAGTGATTTCAGGTTCTTCAAGTATCGGGCAGACAATGAAAGGGCAGACAATGAAAGGGCTAGAGGGCTTACAAAGTGGAGTGAGTTTTCCTCAGGAGCTGCATAACAGGGCCAAGGAAAACTTCCTACTTGATGTCTAAAGGGAAATCTAAAAAGCTGTTTGAAAATATTGACAATATAATAGCAAGAATTGTGAGATAAAAGTGCCTAGATAGAACTTTTTAGGAGTATTGCTTCAATAACTTGTTGAGTTTCCTTTTACTGGTTTTTTTTTTTAATTTGAAATAAAGTTTGAATTAAAAATATATTCCTCCATTCTGTCTTCAGGGATGTTTATGTATGAAAACTGTTATACTGATTCAGAACTGGAATGACAGAATAACTCACATTTCATAAGGAAGAAAATTAGATTTTTTTCAGCAAAGAATCAAACCATAGCTTTGTTTTTATGTACTATTTGCCTTTCACCAAGCTGAGGCCCAAGGCTGCTGATTCAGAACTGGATGAAGTTGGGCTAGCGTGATTGAGACCTGAGTCGCAAGTTACAGAAGGTGCCAAGTTGTCAGTGAACTATTTGGTAACATAAGGCCATTTCCCCAGTCTCCACACCACTTTTTCCATAATCAGGGCATGTGACTCCTGTAGGCTTCGTCCCCTTCAGAGTGGAAAGTATCCCATGTGTAGTCTTTACCCAGCGTCCAGAAAATGAACAAACAAGACTCCCCACTGGTGGAAAGCATTCTATTATGAAGTCATCCCATGTTAACTCACTTTTTACTACTTAGTAAAAAAGGGGGAGAAAGAAACAGCAAAGTATAAGCTATTAAAGTACTACATTAGAAAGCCTCTATACTTCCCATTTCTTCAAAAGTTCCCAGACAGGGTAATATCATGAATGTTTCCCCAGGTGTAGAACCAGATGTCATAGAGAAGTAGGGGACAGAGGGCTTGAGAATCTGACCTTTCTAGACCTGGAGTCATGTATAAATTTTTTCACATGCAACACTTATTTTTCACAGAAGACACTAACAGCTCGTCATGCTGGAACTAACTGTTAACAAGAGTTAGACATCCCATAACAACAGAATTCATAAAGCCCCTGTGCAATTTTAAGCATGGATAATGTGAAAAAGTCAGGCTGTAAGCAGTATATGAAAGCACTGTACAGAAAAATTTTCATGAAAGAATTCAAAGAATTTCAAGTCTTCACTATAACTACTACCTGTCAGGAAGCAATGTTCAATTTAACTTTTCATTTGTATTGAAAAATCTTCCCAGTTGCTGTTGAGAGATTTATAAATTGCATTCATGGGAAACGGACTTGGCCCAGTGGTTAGGGCGTCCATCTACCGCATGGGAGGTCCGTGGTTCAAACCCCGGGCCTCCTTGACATGTGTGGAGCTGACCCATGTGCAGTGCTGATGCGCGCAAGGAGTGCCGTGCCACGCAGGGGTGTCCCCCGCATAGGGGAGCCCCAGCCATAAGGAGTGTGCCCCGTAAGGAGAGCCACCCAGCGCAAAAGAAAGTGCAGCCTGCCCAGGAATGGTGCCACACACATAGAGAGCTGACACAACAAGATGATGCAGCAAAAAGAAACAGAGATTCCTGTGCTGCTGACAGCAACAGAAGCGGACAAAGAAGAAGACACAGCAAATAGACACAGAGAACAGACAACCGGGGTGGGGGGCAAGGGGAGAGAAATAAATAAATAAATCTTAAAAATAAAATAAAGTAAAATAAATTGCATTCACAATTTTAGTTGTTTAGCTCCAAAGGATTTGGTTTAGATAAAAGACATCAATTTTTGTATAACCTCAGTGGTAGAAACAAGTCAAGAAAGAGAGTGACACTGGAATGTTATCTGATTTCGGGAATGTTGTAGTCATAATATTTTCTAAAATACAAGTAAAACATATTATTTTAATGTGATCTCTTTTTTCTTTCTACTTTTCTTTATTATATACATGGTAGTGACAATATATTGCCTTAAAAGAGGAAACATAATTTTTTAAAGTGTGCCTTTTGAAGATAACATTTGAGGATAGAATAGACTTTGGGTCATTTGTATTAGATACTTTATCTGATTACAAGATGGCTTTTCCAATCTCTACCTGAAATCGAATGAAGCACCTTTCGAAGGAGAAATGCCTTTAACAATACCAATGTACTTAAACTAAGTGATCCAATCTTTTTTTCTTTTTATGTGTCACATAGCCTTACCTTGATTTGTGAGTCTGCTCTTGGCAAAGTACTATAGATTTCATCTGAAAAAAGTTAGGAACCCTAAGAGGTGGATCTGTTAAACTGTTCTCTCTCCAAAGAGAGTCCACTTTTTAATACTGGTGTGATTATTTACATTTTAACCAAAAGTGCCATTTAGAATGATGAAACTGATTTTAATTCAGTATCATCATGAGTCATTATTTAATTTGGATTAAAGATATTTTTTCACCTTACTCACATGTTCAAACATATTTCTCACTCTCTTCATTATTCTTTAAGTCATCTCATTGCCAAACACTGAAGAGTTTTAATAATGATATATTTTGAATGGATTTTGCAAGTGAGATTATCAGGAATTATTTATAAATGATATGACTGATTATATTCTCCATAATTTTATGAAAAAACATAATGCTTTCAAGAATGTTCCCTGGAGAAGTTTTACTAAATGGAAAATAGCCTCTGCTTTTGACAAAAATATATTCAAGCACATCCAGTAACTCTAGCTTCAAATTAGAGGCCTAGTTAAATTAAGTATTGCTTCTTATTTTTGAACACACTGTTTACCTCAGAAGATGGCAATCTCTTTCAAATCTCAACCTGTGTACCCATTACAAGTCATATTCAAAACCATACTTTTGGCTTCTGAAAATTTATGAAGAGTTTCTATGGTACTTTTTTTTAGTTTGTCTAACAAATATGCAAGATAAAGTCAAAATATCAACAGTGAAAACTTCCTTGCTTTCCAGAAAATGATCTTTGAGCAATCTCAAACATTTTGAATAAACTCCAAATCCAACAATAAGTATAAAGGTGTGTAGAAGTGCCAAAGGCTAATACATCACAAACAGAGTAAATGCGTATTTAGTTAGGGGGATAGAAGTATGTTACTTGTTTTTGTTAAATTGCCTTGATGAAATTTTAATTGTATTTTCACTAAAATGATTATTAAGGGAGTAATAATAATGAGTAATGGCTCAAGTGGTTGAGTGCTCACCTCACACGTAGGAGGTTCCAGGTTCAGCTTCTGATGCCTCCTAAAAACAAAAGAACAAAACAACAAGTAAAGGAAAAACCAACTCAGGGGAGCCAATGTGGCTCAGTGGTTGAGTGCTGGCTGCCAAATGCAAGGTCCCAGGTCCAATCCCTGGCCTTGATACAAAAAAAAAAAAAAAAAAAAAACCTGCTGAAACCTAAAACACAAACTATATTATGAATGTTATTTAATTAGATCAAATAATATAATTGAAATCATTTTGAAAATGTGAAATGCTGCACAAAGGTAATTTGATCAATACCTGTTTCCTTATAGTGCCAGGTAAATGGGATATTATTGTCTTTGTAATAGAAATATAATATTTAAGTGTCAGAGAACTATTCAATATTTTATTAAATAATTTTTATTACAAATATATAAACACCTTAAATTCCCTAAATACCATAAAAATGCAACTTGGATGATTCTAGTACTTTGCCTGGAAGTAGTGGTATGTGCTATATTATGAAAAGGCCAAAGTAAAATGCAAAAACAAAATGGAATCCCCTGGTTTATTCATCACTTTCTGCACTGAATCTGATCAGAATTTGATTTGACATAGCCAAAGGCAATGTTTCTCGGGGAAATAAAAACAGAGATGATACATGGAATCCAGAAAACACACAGAATTTTGGTATCAGCCAATATTTTGAAAAATAATTATCAATTTGAAATTTAAAAATTAATATTTGAACTTTAAAAAAGTTCTCTTTGGTGTTTAGGACCCAAAAGGATAATTTCCATAAAGTTTTTAAAACTCTGTTCTTGCTTATAACTTCTATTAAAGTATTATTTTAATCATTATCTCATTTAACCTTTCTTTTGAAGAAAACACCGGTAATGGCCTACTGGCCGATAATACAGGATATTTAAGTATTCAATGAATTATTTATTCAGAATCACCTTAATTTCATAAATCCTTGCTAGAATTTTGCTTAAAATCAAGAAAATTTCTCTCATGTCAAAACCGATTAAAATTTTTAAAGGATTCAGAAAAAAGTTTCTGAAATATTTTTGTCTCTGCAAAAAGTTGCCAGGTGGCAGGTGCTGCTCATACATCTAAATTCCTAGCCCAAAGTCTTTCTCTGAGACCTCCTTAGGACCGGTGGAAGAGGATGGGGAGATCTTGAGGACATTTTCTCCTCTGTGCCTCAGTGTTCAGTACTTTTCCTCACCCAGCCTGCTCACCCAGCCCCCAGCTCTGCGCCACTGCAGGAGGCTCACGGGGAATCCTCACACCTGAGCTGATCCACCGGGTTCCCGCCAGGTGGCGCTTGTTTCACGGGGAAAATGGAACGGGAGCTGACCTTTTCTCCCAGGGCTAACCTCTTGCTCGCACAATCACAGCTTCCTTTTTCACTCCCACTTTGACTTTGCTTGTTTTAATCGACCACCTTCAACAACTGGGGCGCAGCTCAGCTCTCTCAGCTCAGCTCAGCTCCTGCCATGTAAGTATTTAGAAGTTTGGAATGACTTATTCTCAAATGTTCCCTATTTATCTCCAAAAGATTAAGGCAAGAGATTAAAATAAAATAGGACATTTTATCATCCCCCTTTCCTTTTCTTGCATTTGCCTCATTTTATTGAGGTGAGTATGATATTTTCCACGATTTTAGTAGGCAAAATGATAGAGGCAAGTGCTTTATATATAGTGTAAAATACTTTTGAAATCCTATGATCTAAAATAAGATTGTACTGAACAAGCATATCCAAAGATTTTCTCATTCATTAAAAATAAAAGAAGAAACAGAAAAGTTTTTATATAACCACCCAAGATTGCTAGCCCCCATCCCAAGGAAATGCAAATTAAAATCACAATGGGATGTCACTTTACAGTATTACAATTAATAGAATCATTTTTTTTTTAAAGCAGAAAACAGCAAGTATTGGCAAGAATATGGAGATGCTTTCATTGTTGGTGGGAGCAAAATGGTGCAGCACTGTGGAAAATGGTTTTGAGTTCCTAAGAGAGTTAAATTTTGAATTACCACATGACCTGGCAATTTCATTTTGAGATGTATACCCACAACAATTGAATGCAAGGACTACAACAGAAATCTGTAACCAATGTCCATAGCAGCATTATTCACAATAGACAAAAGGTGAAAACAACCTAAGCGTCCATCAACAGATGAACAGATAAACAAAATGTGGTATAAGTATAATGGAATATTAATGCACTGTTAAAAAGGAATGGAGTTCTGATACATGTTACATGTGGACAAACCTTAAAGATATCATCTTGAACGAAATAAGCCAGACATAAAGGGACAAATACTGTGTGATCCACTTATATGAAATAACCAGAATATGCAGATTCATGGAGACAGAAAGTGGAGTACAGGGTGTGCGGAGCAGGGATGAGGGTAGGGAATGCTTAATGGGTACAGAGCTTCTGTTGGGGGTGGTGGAAAATTTTTGGTAATGGATTTTGGTGATGGTAGCACAAACATTGTGGATGTCATTAAAAACCCCTGAAGTGTGTATTTGAAACCAGTTAAAATGAGAAATTTTATGCTGTATATAAATTGCCACAATAAAAATATTTAAAAGATTTTTTATTTCAGCAGCAATCTTTATTGACGCCACCACTTCAATGTTTTAATCATGAAATCATGTGATTCCTAAAAAATAAAAAAATAAAATATTTTGAATATGTATAAAAATTAAAACTGAAAGAAAATTTTTTACCTTACACCCTCATAGGAAAATAATTGAATATATATTTTCAGAAATCAGAATGTATTTGTGAAGGTCAGAATGGACTCTTTGGAGAAAATATTTTTAAGTATCCCTCTTTCCTCCCATATCTTGGCAGACAGTAATCAAATCAATTTTTCCAATCAAATAAAAATTTCAAAGCAAAACTCTCGGGCATTCTTATTCCCCACTTTCCCTTGTTCTCTTCACCTATCATCACCTCCTGTTACTTCTACCTCCCATTTGCATTTCAAATCCATCTGTTTTCCCCTGTCTGGTCATAGCTATATAATCTTTGATCTGGACTACTGCTCCGGCTGCCTGACCAAGGTTTTTCTCTTGGCAATCTCCATACTGTTCTCTACTCAATTACCCAAGTAATCTGTTTAAAATAGAATCTAGATCATGTCTTACTTCCCTGACTAAAACCCTTTAAAGCTTTTCACTTGCCCTGAGAATAAAATCCTGACTACAAAGTCCTTCAACATATACTTATGCCTAATTTTCAAGCTCATTTCATGGCTCTTTTCTAACTGCTCGTACCACTCCACTTATTCTCGACTTCTGGTTTGTTTCATGAATGTGCCAGGTAGGCTCATTCCCACCCACAGTCTCTAAGCTGGCAGTTTCCTTTGAATAGGATGCTTTCCTCTAGGTCTTTGTGTGGCTCACCAGGGCATATTTTTTTCACCCTTCTTTCAAAGAATACTTCCATTCTAAAGGAGAGTCAGCACAGTTATTCTACATATCAGAACTGTTTATTTACTGAAGTGTTTATCACAATCTGTTACCATCATGGTTACTTAGTGTTTTCTTGTTTATTTTGCTCCATCACTCAAATGTAAATTCCACCTAATCAGAGACCAGAACTGTTTTGCTCTTCTCAGTACTCTATCTAGAATACTCACAGTCTAGAGGATGGATCATGGCTATATAAGAGGTGTCCAAATAATTGGTGATGAAGTAAGGATACCCAAAATTCATTTTTTTTTGATGATGGGTAGGAGATGAAATAAAAAGTACATGAGCACACTGCTGTGAAAGCCACTCCACATGGTAAACAACATAAAGTGCTCTCCCATGAGTCACAAGTGCAAACTCAGTAAATGACAACTATAAATTTGAAATCAAGTTCATGTGGGAAACTCTCAAAGTAAGAAGCAGCAGAATTTATTTAATGATTGACAATTCTCTCAAGTAATGACAGAGCAGCCAATTAGTATGTTTAAAGTTTTCGATGCCTTTTAAATAAGTGCAGACAGAATAGGTGACTGTCCACAAGATTTGACTTTATGATAAGATCATATTTCTATAAAATCTACCCCTCCCCTACCTTTCTCAGATCTATTAATTATTGAAATTCTAAAGACTATCAGATTTGTTAAGAACAATGGAGAAGCTTTGTGATAATCCCTTTATTTTAGATGAAAGTAAAATGAAAAACTATGAAGTACTTTATATAGCACCCTTCACTTAAATTTAATACCAGTTAAAATGTCCAAATATCCCAGGATATTAGTCTTATATTAGAGTTGACACCATATAAACCTGTATTCTCCTGTCAGAAAAGTTAACATTGAATGCCTAAAATTATCTTGTAAGGGAAAATTCACATTCCTATAAAGATCTCTTTGGTGTGAGATAGAAGACAATATTTTACAGGTTCCCATTGTCCTTAGTATGTTTCAAACATGTAGGGAACGAGGGAGACATGAATTGATCGAAGGCAGTTGGAATAGGAAGCAGGAATATATTCTTTGCTCATCAAATCACAGTTAAAAGAGCATCTTAACAAAATTTTTAAAAATTAAAAACGCTTAGAGAAAACATTCTCAATCATTGAATAATCAGTGTAGAACTATATATAAAAAGCAGTTTAACATGAGGTGATTAGGAAGATAAGTTAATTATATCATCGAGTGAGCACTCATTTATAGAGCATCCAATTTGTGCAACATTCTGAGCTGTCATTTCTGGGTATCACTGAAGGAAATTTTCTGTAAGCATATTCAAAAGTACATTGAAGCTCAGTCTTGTCCAACCTCTCATTACCTATCAATTTAGTCCCACTCATCATTCAAATTGAGAAATTTCACTAATATTGTTAATGTAATAGTAAAGTGCATTGAAATACATTAATATTCTACACGTATTTATAAGGATTATTGTAATCATAGAAGGCTAACCTAGGTGGTCGATATTCAGTTAAAATAATATACTATTAAGATATTTAGTACTTTTCATTTTAAAAGACGTAAGTCATTTTCCAGATATTTAATCCTCCTTTGGATGCTTTCACACGCCTGTTTTGAGACTAGCACACAAAGGAAATTGCAAGTAGTCCATTTTAGCTAAGAACTGTGGGCGGCCCGTGTGTTTGGCTCTGTGTGTGCTGGTGAGTATGAGCACGGGCAGGCAGCGGCGCCACTTCATGGAGCTGGTCCACGTTGTCGCAGGGGTGGATCCTGAGCTGCCGAAACCGCTGTCCTGCTCTCCTGGGCGGGCTGCTTTGATCCCGTTGTTCTTTTTAGGTCCGCTCGGGTCTAGCCGCACGTGGAGCCCGAAATCCGGGCTGGGTGCTACCGCGGCCTGGGCCGAGCGGCTTCACCGCAGTAACAGCGGCGCCCGCGGCGGCGGCAGCCTCTTCCCGGACAGGAGAGCACAGGCGGCCGAGAGCCCACACGGGCGCTTAGAGAGCACCGCAGACGATACTGATAGTGGAGAATGCTTGAAGCTCCTTACAAGACTTGCCTAACTGTATCTCTCCTCTACTCCCATGAATTCACCTTGATTCCACTGTGAGCTGTCAATCATAAGCATGAGAACAAGTTGGGCAGTGCTAACAGCCATGAAGAACTCAGCAAAAAAATGCTTTGCATTTAAACTTTAGATCTCCTTACATGGAAGAGGTCAAATCCAGTTAGAGCAAAACATCTTTACAGCAGAGGCCATATAACCAAAAAGTCCAAAGGCCCAGCCCAGGGGACAATTTACTTCAGTGATGTTCCGTTCAAAATTCCACTGCCAATAAAAACATTGGAAATTCCCCTTTAAGTTGTAACAGGATTTGACTATTAGGGTGGGTTTTGATAAAGCTTCTTAATAAAGTTTAAATTGTTAATCGAGTTTTTAAAAAGTGCCTTTTAAATTACTGAAAACAAGTATGGAGAAAAGTAATTTTAAAAGGACATCTTCAAGTAATGTGATTTTAATAATTTTCTATTGGCTGATTTAAATATCCCCCTGAAAAAATTAATGTGAAGTATATCATATTTCCAACTTTTTATCAAAAATTGATGAATGATTGTCATGGAAAGACATTTCTGTATATTTCAGAAAATCTTTGTTTGAAGACTACCTCCCTCACAAGTGACAAATACCATGTAGAAAATAGCACAAGTAAAGAGTTTACTTAAGGTGCTATTTCATTTTTTAAAAAGGTTTATGGAAAGAAGATTCAAAGCTAAATTTAATGCTTATTAATCTAGGAGGCTAGAAATATTTATATCCTCCTCTTTAGTTTGGTTGTCTTTGTAAAACTTTTATTTCCTTAAAATAATTGTATTTTTGTATACATAATATTTATTTTAAGTTGCATCAAATACTTTCTGGAAAGCAAACAGGTTATCAAGTTTTTAAAAAGTCTAGGTAATCATTTTGTTAATCATTTAACTATATACCTTTTGAATAAGATCTTATCTATCTATTCATGGTATATAATACATATCTATCAATTACACAAATGCACATGTGAAAGGCTTAATCAGTTTTAAGGAACTTTTACTTGACATATTAATACTATATTTCAGAATGCTCTGAATGAATTAATATCTGTAAAATTTTTGAATTGTGAATGAAGTCAGCAATGACATAGTAAAATATTTCATATGTTTGCTAATGATAAGAAATCATTTGAACTAATTACAGTAATTACAAATTATAAACATGCTAAAAAAGTGTAAAATGTTTTTCATTTAATCCTACACTGTAAAGGAATAGCTTTCAATACAAACAAGTAATATTTACTTTTTTCTAATTTTCTCTCACAACTACAAATCACTGATTCAAATTCCTCCTTTTCTCAGAATAAATATAGTGTAAATTTGCTACTGCAATATTCTTTACTTTTCTTTACCTTTTCCTCTTTTCCTTTCCTTCCGTTTTTCCCTCCCTCCCCTCCTCTCCTATTCCTCCCTCTTCTCTCCCTTCCTCTTTTCCTTCCTTCCTCCAACCATCCTTCCATGTTCCTTCTCCTTCCTTCCTATTTCTGTCTTCTTTTGAATATGAAACTGACATTGTCACAGATTTTGTTTCATGTTCTGATCCCGTCTGTAGGGTCTTTTATATGTGAGGGCCAAGGCCTAGACATAGGAGCTTGGTTTCCACATTGGAAACTGTGTGCCTGCTAGACTGCTTTGTAAGATACCTGGGATTTATACTGTACAGTATACTTTTGTATTGCATTTGCCAGTAGTAAATGTTAACAGAAAAAAAGCTATTAAAGGGAGTAAAATAAAAATGCTTCCACATTTAGAATTGTATTGGTGCCGTGTGAATCACTGCCAATCATTATCACTAAAACAGGTTTGAATAACTGCTGCAAGCTTTCCCTTGAGGTAAAATAAACTGATATGTTTTATGACATTGATTTTGAATAGATGCCAATAGAGGTGGTATTAGATGGCTCACTCCTATCTCAGAAATTAACTATCTCTAGTGATTTAGTAAAGAATATAAACTCACAACAATTGTCCAATTTAGCAAAGAAGTTCTTAAAAATAAAAATATGATTAGTAAACAAGCATTGCTATATATAAAATCAGAATGAATAGTTTCTATTTCAAGCAAACTCTAAATTGGAAACACATCCAAACTGGGTAAGATTTCCCTGCTAATTAATTTATTTTCCTAATCTTCTGGTATTTTTCATAGGTATAATAAAAACTATATCACTACTTTAAAGTTATGTGGGTATAATTAGATAGATAATTTCTTTTAACAATGATCGTTCAAGAATAAGTTTCTCCACGGTAATGTTACGGATTGAGTCATGTCTCAACAAAGAGATGCTCAAGCCTTAGTCCCTAGGACTTTGGACATGATCCTATTTGTAAAGAGGATCTTGAAGATGTGATTAGTTAAGGTTGGTACCACATTGAGTAAGGGTGGATCTCATCCAGTGTCACTGCAGTCCTCATAAGCAGAGGAAATTTCAAACTCATTACAAGGAGACAGAGGTGGAGAGCAATGACCACATGACAGAGGCAGATATAGACTTATGGATTGCCTGCACGACACCACCAGGTTACTACAGACGTCAGAGAAAGCATCTTCTTACCGAAACCTTGATTTTGGACTTCCTGTCTCCAAAATTGGGAGCCAATAAATTACTGTTGTTTATACCAACTAGTCTATGATACTTTGTTACAGCATCCCTGGCAAACTGAGATAGCTAACCAAAAAAACCTTAGTATCCATATACCCATCGTTGACCCATACAATTAAAAAAAAGCTTATGATGGAAAGTGGCTGTGGCTCCTTTGATTGGGCTCCCATCTACCATACGGAAGGCCCTGAATTCGCATCCCAGGGCCTCATTGTGAAGGCCAGCTGGACTGTGCCTGTGGAAAGCTGGCGGCCTGTGCCCGCAGGAAGCTGGCCCAGCAAGATGACACAACAAAGAAGACAAGCAGACACAGAAGAATGTGCAGTGAATGGACACAGAGAGCAGGCAGCAAGCAAGCCACAAGGGGGAAAAGAAAGGGAAAGGGAAAGGGAAAGGGAGTAAATAGAAATAAATCTTTTAAAAAAAAGACCTTATGATGACTTCCACTTCCACTTATGAGGTAAAATCTTCAAAATAAAGCAGCAATCCCACTTTAACAAGGAGAAATACTAGAGAATCTATAAAATCACAACTTCTTAATAATGCATCAGGGAGCTGATGCTGCAAGGTGAACACGTAATCTGAATTGAAAGAAGGACAAGCCTCTTCAAGGAGAGCTGGGACATGCAAACTGCTCACTTTCAGCTGAGCACAGGAGGAACAGACACCAGCTTCCACGGAAACAGGTAAAAATAAATCAGTTAACATTTCAGCAAATTGGTAAGGCCAGGTGTAGGTCTCAGATAGCTCAAAGACCCAGACATAAGGGGAGTATGCATTTCCTTTCCACCAGGTGACTGAGAGAAATGTACAGGACACAGCAGGAGCCTGGAGACAGTCCATCCTCAGGGTTCTGTGGAGGGAACAGTCATCAAACATATGACCATGCACCTCTCTGAACCCTGTACTCTTGGAAAGCAAAAGTCTTAAATTACCAAAAAGCCTGCAGGGAACATGGGGGAAAATGAAACAAAAAACAAATGAGTCAAATAGAAAACAATTGGAAAGGTGGTAGTTTTAAATTCAGTCATTATTGATAATTACATTAAATGAAATAACTTAATTTCCCTACAAAAGTTTTGTTGTTTCTATTTCCCTGTGAAGCTAGTGGAAGGTTTCTCTCTTGAAGATGGCACTTAACTTTATACTACAAAATTCACAGCATTTTCATTAAAGATGTTGAAATAATGAATACAAGATGCATAGATATCTTAGTGCCCTTTTAAAAGGTTTGATAAGACATTTGATACAGCATAGCAAAAATATTAAATTACATTATAATTGCACTTTCATGGAAAATAAAATATAATGAGGAAATTAAAAACTAGCCAGACGTGTATGTTGAGTAACCTAGTCACATGAATGATTTTCTTAGAATAAAGGAACTACAGTTTTATTTTAAAATACTTTAATATTAGGGAAATTTGGGTTAGTGGAGAAAGTAGAGCACATCAGAATACAAATAAAAAGAAATTCCCTGAAGGGATACTGAACCTTTTTTTAAGTGTTATACTGTCACCTCGTATAAATGATAGAGATTCCAATGCCATGGCTCATGTGTTCAGTCTTTTTAATCTTCTTCCCATCAAATTCCATGCTGAAATGAAACTCTTATTTAGTCGAGCATGTATATTTAGTTTAGTTGAGAGAGAGTGTGTGTATGTGTATGTGTATAGTCTCCTTCTCTCTCTAAATATGTATATATAACATTCTGATTTTTTTTTCAAGGTGAATTTAAGAATATTTACTGTATTCTAGTTTCCTCCCAGCAAGGTCCATGCCTTCAGGTCAGATTTTGTAATTTCCAGGATACACTAACATCATTATTGTCTACATATCTGTATTCTAAATTTTCTGGGTATTTGTTCATTTACTTTGCTTTGTTTTGTTTTGGTAATTTTTCTTCAGAAAAGTGGCCAGGTCAAGAGTGACAATGAGTACATTGTATTGTTTGACTCTGGTCAAATATCAAATCAAACCACTAATATAAAAGGAGGATAGATGGCAGCAGGAATATAAGCAGCATTTCAAATATCCTGATCTTTCAAGGTTTTACCTAGATTTTTAAAGTTAGCAGAAAATCTAGACCATACATATTAAAGTGGATCTCCTTGGAAGTGCTTTGTTAATCATTAATATTTTACATCCTATCACTTTGAATGAAGTTATTGTTTACTGTGTGAGGTATTCTTACCAGCTTTCATTTAGAATAAGGGACTATTACATTTAAGAGGACCTAACTGTCCATTTCCAAAGGAGAAAAATGATGCTCCCCAGGTGAAAGCAAAGGTGGGAGAGTCATGAAGGCACAGGGTCCTAAAGCCAGACCACCTTGCTTTCCAACACCAGCTCACAAGCACTTTGATGTTCCATTCAATGTTTAATACTAGTGACTCTTAACACCCACAATTGTAAAACAGGGCAATCTGCGCACTTCCTTTCTAATATGGGAGTTGGGATTGTTATAACAGGATAGTTGGAATAGTTACAAAAGTTAGTTGGTGAAGCGTATTTGTGATAAAGTATACTTTTGTACCTCTGTTTTCTATCAGTATTAGCAGTGTGACTGTCACCAGGGCAGGTTAGTAACACTCCAAGTTCTCTTCTTTCACTTTTAAATACCCAGGATACTAATGCCGCATTAGCATTGTGTGAGGGGAGAGGAAAAAACAGTTGTAACATGCTACAAGCAAGATGTGGCACAGGATACGTTTTTGTTTTAATCGTTGTAGGATATAAATCTTAGGGAAAATCTCAGTTGGGAAAATTGCAAATTGGAAATACTTTGAGGTATATGAAAAAATATTTTAACTAATTTAAAACTTTGGCAATCTCTTGGTAACTTATTTCAACAGTCTTTGTACCCTTTGGTGCAGATTTTATTAAGGTTAATTCTACAGATTCCTCGTATAATCTGTATTTCAAACTCTGAAACAAACCTTTAGAATAGAGAAATGACAGCCTCTAAATGCATTGGAAGTAAAGAATGGCACAAACCATCAGAATGGTGTGAGCATCAGAAAACAACCCCTTGAAAAAGATATGATAACACATGAAATGCTCATTTAAATTGGTCCAAATAAATATAAATGAATTAAATAATTAAACTAAATCAGACTCTTGAACAAGGTTCATTTCAATGATAAATATAGTAGTCTTGTTCTTTTAATGAATTATAATGATTTAGAATTAAATAGGTTGTAGATAATTATATTTTTAGAGCTGAAGCCCATCTGTGTATATAGAAAAGTTTGCAGAAAAATCATTTTACGAGCACCTCTTTGTATAAAAACTGAATGAAATGTCAGAAGCTATTTTAATAAGCATAGAAAAGAGCATTCATCAATTTTAACATTGCTAAAATATCAGTGAATTTATTGACAATCATAAATCAATTTTATAATTTACTACCTACAGATGTTCACAAAATGTATTAAAGTAACAGATTTTTCCAAATATATCCTACACAAATAGCATCCACAGTATCATTTTATACTGTCATTAAAATGATCCTTTTCAAATAAATTGGAAAAAAGTTGCATACAAATTCCTGTAATCAGTAGGGAAAGTTAACTAGAATGTGAAACAGCCCTGTATTTTGAGTCTGGTAGAAATCCGGCCTTTCAAAAACATGCATGCATTTACATCCTAGCAAACTGTTCATCTCAATTCATAAGATCACTTATTAAAGCTTATCCATGTATTTGCTTATTTGCAACTGCTTATTAAAGGAGATGAATGTCAATATTAAGCATTTTTAGGGCTCAAAAACATGGTCTAAAATAAACCACACCCTCAGTGGAAATTCTTACTTTGCTTTTACATGCACAATCTAACACCTAAGATTTGTGATTTTGAACTTTGTCATCCCATTTATCAGACTATTAACTCAGTCACACATCTATTTTTAAAAGGTTAGAGTCTCCTTTGCAATGCCTGCTTCCAATTAAAAAGAATAATACACGAATGAGAGCACTGAAGATACTGCCCTTTGTTAGTCCTGGTTTTAAGAGCTTTTGAGACTAGAAATAAAAAGGCATATAATAACCATAATGTACTGGGATATTATGGTTTTCTATAGTTTTGGACACTTATAAGAATATCTGCTATGACTCACAGAGAAACTGGTAATATACAAACTATTTTTTGCATTTTCTCATGCGAACAATCCAAAATTTTAATAGTTGTTTTATATAAGCACTCCATTCAATGACTTTCCAATTTTCTCATTAATATTTCTTTTAAAATAAATATGTCATCAAGACAGATTTTCTTTTTTTTTCTTTTATTTATTTATTTAATTGATTGATTTTGTAAAAATATTACATTAAAAAAAATATGAGGACCCCTTCAACCCCACCACCCCCACCCCACCACTCCCCCCCCAGCAACACTCATTCCCATCATCATGACACATCCATTGCATTTGGTAAGTACGTCTCTGGGCACCTCTGCACCTCATGGTCAATGGTCCACATCATGGCCCATACTCTCCCCCATTCCATCCAGTGGGCCCTGTAAGGATTTACAATATCCGGTTGAGGTGAGGAGCCCCCGCTTCTCTAGTCAGGGGGCTCGGGGTGGGGAGGCGCAGGCGTGAGAGGACGCACAGTGACACGAAGGACAACTGCGGAGACGAGGCGGATGGCGCAGGTCTACTTTATTGAGGAAGTACAAGCAGTTTTATAGAGTATGAAGAGAGGGGATTGGTGGAGGGTGATTGGGGTCTGATAGGCTAGATTAGCTGTTGTTACCTTATAAGGGCATAGAAGCAGAACTCGTCTACTAGGCTGGTCAGTAGTTACTAGGGAGAGCTTAAATTTGAGAGGGCTGAGCTGGATAGCTCGCTGATAGGTGGAAGAGAGCAGGCGTGTCTTTACGAGGTAGGAGGCCCTGAGATTGGCCCAGACGGAAGGGGTGTGAGGGGGCTTGCGTGAGTTTCCCCTGCGGGGAGGCGTAGGTGCATACTTCATCCCAAGGGGCCAACCAAGGGAGGCGTATTTTGTGCCTCAGACCTCAGAGGCGGCCAGTTCTGAGAGCCAAACTTTTGCATGCTTGCCCTCAATTCCCCCTTTGTTTTCTTTTAAGGCTAGGGTGGAGATAGCCAGAGCTCGCTGGTTCTGCTTTAATGCGGTTAGGGAGGTAAAGACACGTCTGAACACTATGAGAAGAATAACAGCTATTAGGAAAAGGATACCATAGAAAATGAGATTGGCAGGGTTGAAAAATTGGGTGAACTTATTGAGTAGCTGACTGAGGAGGCTAATAGTAAATTCGGGGACAACAAGGTCATTAAAGGTTTCTATGTCATGCTGCAGAGAGAGGGTATAATTCCAAAAGGATTGGTTATAGGATTGGCAACACTGCCAAAGGCTATAAGTAAGAGAGCGTCTGGGGGGGGAGTAAGAGAAACAGTGAGAGTTGTCGATGTGGGTACGAAGGTGGGGTTGCATGGTAGCTGTAGAGAGCAGTTGCTTAGGATGAGTTGGGGGAAAACAAGGCTCTGCGGAGAAAGGAAAAGGAGTCCAGGAGGATGACGGACTGCCGCCCAGACCTCCATGGCCTGGCCTGTAGAGGCGAGTGAGAGCATAGCAAGCAGCAGGGCAATAAGGTTAGGGGGCTTCGTTGGGCCGGTGGCTCTGGCTCTCCTATACAGGCGGATCAGGGCGGTGATGTCTGGAGCTTCATCCGACATGTTGAGGTGTTGTATCTGGTGTTGGAGAGCTCGCATCCGCCGGCGGTCCCTCCAGGATGGCTTCCATGGACCCTGACTGGGTCGGTTTGGTCTCTCTGGTTGCTGGGCGGACATTCCTTCCAGGGATCCAGATGGGCTGTGGGACGTTATCTGGAAAAATACAAGCAAACCCTCGTCCTTGGGTTAGAATGGGGCTGGGTCCGTGACAGTTGTTGGATTCTGGGTTCTTCCAATATACCAGGGGAAGAGGAGTAGATATTATAGAGGGCCCCCAATGCTTATGCATTGGCGAGAGGCCATTCTTGTCAAATGTCATCAAATTTAAGTGTATTAGGCATGAAGTTAATAGTTCATCTGGTGTAGCTTGGGGCTGTATACCCCTCTCTTTTTCAATGAGAACCTTTAAGCGATGGTGCGTATTTTCTACTATGGCTTGACCTTGTGGATTGTATGGGATGCCAAAATGGTGTGTGATGTTGTACATTCTGATAAAATTTTGGAACTCTCTGCTAGTATAGGCAGGGCCATTGTCTGTTTTTAGGTCCCAAGGCACTCCCATGAACAGGATGGCTTGTTGCAGTGCCTTTATGCAGTGCCTAGCCTTTTCACTGGCCAAGGCTGCCGCATAAGTTAAATGAGAATAAGTATCTATGATGACATGTACATATTTTAGCCTAGCAAATGTTGGGATGTGGGTGACATCCATTTGCCAGTGTGCGTTGGGCTTCAGGCCTCGGGGGTTAACCCCTTGAGGTTGTAGGGGTCCCAATGGTAAGAATGGTGCGCAGGTTTTGCAAAGGCGCACTAGGTGTTTGCATGTGTCTAAAGGTACGTCAGGGAGTAAGTGCTTTAAGGACGCAGCTGAAAAATGAAAGCGCGCGTGCAGATTTTTTGCCTGACTGATGGGATCAACGGTCAATTGTTGTATTAGGAGTGCCAAGACTAAAGAGTCAACCAAATGGTTTCCTTCTGCTATAGCTCCTGGAAGTGAGGTATGACTTCTAACATGGCTGATATACCAGGGGTGATGTCTATGCTCCAGGGCCTTTTTTAGGTCAACCAGGGCTGCATCTAGAGGTGAGTCTGTGGGGAAGAAGGTGCAGTACGCTATGGTTTTACAAACCTGGCAGGCATACTGGCTGTCTGAAAATATGTTAAGTGGTTCCTGACTAAATGTTTGAAGGGTTGCTATGATTGCATGTAGCTCGCCCCTCTGGACTGAATTAGTTAACTTATAGGCCTGATATGAGGGTGTGCATTTGTTGGTTGTATATGCTACAAAGCCAAATCCATGTTTGGATGCATCAGTGAATACTATTGTGGCATGAGGAATAGGCGCTCCAGAAGGGAACGCATGGTTTTGTTCCATTAACTTTATGCCTGTAAGGCCTTGCAACAACTTGCTTGAAGGGTAATGTGTGTCAGAGTCCCCAGTATACTGTTCCTTGAGCACTTGCATGCTATAGTTCTCCTGCAAGAGGGTGGTAGTTTGTTCTTTATTTAATGGCCATATAATTTGTGCAGATTCTACATTGTACCTTTGCCTACACAAAGTGACAAGGTCTGATGCCAAGGATATAAAGGCATGTATTAGTGGCAGGAGCTTTGGAATGCGAGATTTAGACAAATGCACCCAAAGAAGAGGCCCATTTTGCCATAACACTCCCATTGGGGTGCCTAGGGTTTTGAGGACTAGAGCTAAGATTGGTTCCTCAGGGTTATATCTATTGATAACTGCTTTCGACAAAGCCTGGGACACCTTTTCTATGGCTTGTTTGGCAGCCGGGGTGATTTTAATCTTTTTATGAATTATATTGGAAGGGTGTCCAGGTGTTTTAAGCAGCTGGAAAAGGGGGTCAAGGTCTTGTGTAGTGATAGGGATGGAGGTTCTAATCCAATTGATATGTCCGCAAAGCTGTTGCAGCTCAGTAAGAGTGAGAGCTTCCAGAGTCTCGAGTTGGGGTGATATGGGGTTTATATGGGAGGTTATTCGGTATCCAAGAAATGTGAATGGGGCTACCTTTTGTACCTTTTCTTCTTTGATGGTTAAGTTTATTTGTTGGAGGTTTAATTTTAATTGGTTTAGCCCTTCGATTAGCATTTCTTCTTCACTGTGAGCGATGAGGATGTCATCCATATAGTGGATGAAGTAATATGAGGATCTAAGAGGTTCAATGGCCTGATTGACATAATTTTGGCACATTGCTGGACTGTTTCTCATACCTTGCAGTAACACGGTCCATTGATATCTAGCATTAGCCCCTTGATGATTGGGCAATGGAACCATGAAGGCGAACTTTTTGCGGTCATTAGGATGCAGTGGTATGGAGAAGAAACAGTCTTTGATGTCAATAATAAGTATGTGGTATTTTTTGGGAATAGCTGATGGGTGAGGTAGCCCCGGTTGCGGGGAACCCATTGGTTTTTATATGCTTATTTATCTCGCGTAGGTCATGGAGGAATCGGTATGCCTGTTTGGCTTTTTTGTGTATGACAAAGACTGGGGAATTCCATGGGCTAACAGAGGGTTCTATGTGTTTCAGGTGTAGCTGCTCTTGTACTAATAACTTTAAAGCTTCCAATTTATGAGACGGGAGAGGCCATTGCTCAACCCAGATAGGTTCCTCTGTGTCCCATTGAAGAGGAACGGGTTGAGGCAGTAAATTACGAGCAATGGCGCTTAGAATTGGGGGTGCTCCATAGACCCAGGGTGCTCGGTGGAGATGATAGCACCGCTTTGTTCGAGGATATCATGGCCCCATAGAATAGTAGGGAGTTCTGGCACAATGAGAGGCTGAAATAACCCTTTGTGTCCATCTTCGTCCTCCCATGGAATTAATTTCCTAGTCTTTCGGGAGGGCGCTTCCCCAGTGGCACCTTGTATGGGAGGACCCGGTATGGTTTCCCATAGGTGTTCATAACAAATGGGGAAACAGGAGACTTCAGCTCCGGAGTCAAGGGTGCCATGAAACCATTGCCCTCCACCTTTTCCTCCAACTTTTATGGCTAGAAGAGGTTTATTTTGGTGGATGGGGATGGACCACATTATGGCTTTGGTGGTTTGCGTGCAGGGGGGGGACCCCTTGGTTGTGGGGCCGGGGGGGGGGACCCCTTGGTTGTGGGGCTGGGGCCCGCCCCCTTGGAAGTTTAAAGGCTTGCCACTCTTATTTGTGCGTGACTGGCAGTCTCTGGCCCAGTGATAGCCACGCCCACACCTTGGGCAAGGAGTGGGAGGCCCTGGAGGCTGATGGTAAGAAGGGCGGGGTCCTTGGGGGCAGCGCGGGCGAAATGGCCCGTTTCCCTGCATTTAAAGCAGCCTCTGGGACTGAACGATAGGCTTGCAGGAAATCGGAGGGTGGAGGAAGGATATGAGCCGATGTCTGCAGGGGTGGAATTTAAGACGAGATGGTGGTAAGTATGAACACAAAGAAGAGATAAAAGGGGGGCAAGGGGTTGCCTTTGCTTGGGGCTTTGCGGGTTTGAGGGTGGCTGGGGAGGGACGGGTGGGTAACGTTGCCCAAAAGTGGGGGGAGGGAGGGGTAGCATACGAAACAGGAGAGGGTCAGGTGTTGGTGGAGAGTAAAATGCCGAGAAAATCATATCAAAATATAATAAAGAGGGTTACCTGTTTAGAATGCTCGGAGGGGAGGGTCTGATGCAGGACGGGCTCCTGGGGAATGTCTAAATGCTCATTCTGCCAGAGTGGGTGACACCATGGGGTAGAAACCCAAGTAGTGAGAGTGGGGGTGGACCCACATCCTGGGGAGGACTAATGCCATCCAATAGAGGGAACTGTATCCCTCGAGAGAAAGGGTGGCTCCCAGGGCATTGGGGCAGTTGAGCAAGTTAGGCCCTGAACACTATTCCATCTATCTCTGGAAGTGGCTCCTCAGGAAACGGAGGTTGGCTGTCACTGAGGGCACCAAGGTGGAAGGGAAAATGGACGTTAAATGTGTGGAACCAAAGTAAATGGGGGGTAAGAGAGGAGTTTCTTGAGAGTACACAAGGATGGATATAAAACATGTAATATTACACCATAACATATAGGAGATGACAGACTGATAATGTAAACCATAATGTAAAACATAGGATAACTAAAAATGTAAAGAACTGTGTATCCTAAAGTATGCACCATAATGTAAACACAGATGTCACCTTGTTAGAAAGCTAATGTCTCAGACTCTGTATATCACTTTAAGTAAATATGATATGAATAGGGCGTAAGAGTATCACTGTGGAAGGGAAAAGGTTTTCTGGTGGATGTGTGGGAGTGCTGTATATTATATATATACATTGCTGTGGTCTAGGACTCCTGTGAAGAAAAGCTGAATAATTAGGGGGGGGGGGGGGAAAAAAAAAAAAAAAAAAGAAAAAGAAAAAAATAGGATGTGGAATTTTTTCAAGTCAACATTCTTTATCTAAGTTCTTTATCTAACTTTATCCAAGTTCTTTATCTATCCTTTAAACTCATCGCTATATGCCATTCCCTAGTAAGGGACCATGACATTATATTGGGCTTCAAATTTCGGGGAGTTCTGGATCACAGAGTGTTTCAACAATGGCAATGGAGGGATACTGGTATGGGATACCAATGACAGATGATATATGACTGACAGGGAGCTGTACAGAACATATGTCCAGGGTGCATGGTAATGTTTGGATATACTCATAGTGGCAACAATTAAAAACCACAGTAGGGGGGGTACTGGGTTCCTGGCCAGTGGTGCTCTGTCGTGGTCCCTAGGGGAGCAGCGACAGTCTCCCAGGTACAGTGGTGGGGACCGGGAGGGAGTGAGGGTTCAACAGTGAGCCCCTGATACTAATGACTATGCTTGTGAGCTGATAAACCCAAAATAATAACAAGGCCTAGAGCAACTTTGTGCCTGGGAATTTCCTTCTGTCAGCCTTCATGTTACTCAAATGTGGCCAGTCTCGAAGCCAAACTCAGCATGTAAATGCAATGCCTTCCCCCCAGCGTGGGACATGACACCCGGGGATGAGCCTCCCTGGCAACGAGGGACCACTATCAACTACCAACTGATGATGCAACTGGAAAATGACCTTATACGGAAGGTTCAATGCGGATCAGCAGAATATCCATGTCTACATAAAATACCATGACTTTAAAATGCTGTTTGACCTAAAGTAAGGGGGAAATGGAAAGGAGAAATGAGTTTATATGGCTACGAGTTTCTAAAAAAGAGTCTGGAGGCTGGCAGAAGGTTTGCCCTCATGCACAACTGAGCAGAGTCAGAGAGACAGATAAAGCAGATACAACCCCCAGATATTGGTTCCTTTGAGGGCTGAAGAGACCCATGGGAGTTATGGTCATGGCCGATGGGGTTAACTACCAGGGCAGATGGCCCCTCTTTGGAAATGGTGTTTATGTGTGATGAATCTGGACTCAGATGGGATCTCCCTTCATAAGACTTTCATGCTAATGTGCTGGAGGTGCAGTTAACGTTGGGGTTTAAGATATATTTAGGGGATTTGAATCTCTGGACTGACAGTGTGATAGCCAGATCCTGAGCCTCAACAGACTCCAGCACCTACAATCTGATTTATTGGACTTACCACACTCAGCTAAGATGGAGGTGAAGAAGGACAACCACCACACCATGGAGCCTAGAGTGATTACAACTGAAAATGGGAGGATTGCATCCAGCATCCAGGTGGAGTCTGAGCCTCCTCTTGACATAAAGGTGCAATGGACACAACCAATCCAGTGTCCACATAGAAGAGGTGGCATTGGATTGGGAAAAGTGGACATAATGGACAAAGAGTATGGGGAAAGGCAGGAAGAGATGAGAGGTGGAGGTGTCTTCGGGACATGGAGCTGCCCTGGATGGTGCTTCAGAGGTAATCACCGGACATTGTAAATCCTCACAGGGCCTACATGATGGAATGGAGGAGAGTGTAGGCCATGATGTGAACCAATGTATATGAGGTGCAGAGGTGCCCAAAGATGTACTTACCAAGTCCAATGGATGTGTCATGATGATGGGAACGAGTGTTGTTGGGGGGGGGGGAGAGGGGGGGTGGGGGGGTGGGGTTGAATGGGACCTCACATATATATTTTTAATGTAATATTATTACAAAGTCAATAAAAAATAAAAAAATTAAAAAAAAAAAAAAATAAAAAAAATAAAGCAGCCTCTGGTAAGGGAGAGGGCCTCGGCCAGGGATGAGGCCAAGGTGTCGGCGAGGTTCTGGGTGGAATGGTTTATAGAGGTGGCTAGGGTGGTGGCTAGGACTTGGGTGGTTTGATCCAAGTCTTTGCACGCCAATATCCATTCATGTATGTCTTTATCACACACAGGCAAGATGGCCTGCTTGCAGGCCGAGTTTGCCCCTTCTAGGATAAGTTCCCTAGTGAGGGCTTGGCAGGCCTGATCATTTTCTACTTTTCGTTCACAGGCCTCTTGGACTCGCGAAATGAAGGCTGAGAAGTCCTCGTCCTTCCTTTGGGTAAGTTTAGCGAAACCATCAGTCTTAATAGCCGAGCAGCTTTGAAAGGCTCACAAGGCAACCGAACGGCATTGATCCCAAAAGGCGGCAGGCACCCGGGTGTATACCCCAGGGTTGGCAAAAGGCCCGGTGCCCAAGAAGGCCTCGGCCGGGAAGGGGACGCCATTCTGCAGGTTGGTGGCTGCCTGGAGTTCGGCTTGGTTCTGGAAATGCGCGTGCCAGTTCACAAATTGACCGGGAGTTAGGATGGCGTGGGCAACAGAGAGCCAATCGTAAGGGAGATTTAAGTGAAGAGAGATGTCATCGAGGAGCTGTCTGGCGTATGGGCTGCCGAGACCGTCTCTTTCACTGCCTCCCTGAGGCGTTTGACCTCTGCGCGTTCGTGGGGGTACCAAGGGAGGGGGCGCTGTGGAGTCTGTTGGATGTTGAGGGGGACGAGCTGGGGGAAGCCGGCTGAAGGCTGAGCGGAGCCGCTCAGGGTGGGCAGAGGTAAAGGCTCCTGACACATCATCTGGAAGTGCACAGCGGGAAATGATGGGGAATTATTATTTGGCTGCGACTTGAGACTGGTGGGGAATGGCCAAGGGGCAGACATGGAGGAGCCAGCATGCGGGTATGGGTTGGTTAGTCCTAGGCAGGTGCTAGCCGCCTGGGCGAATGGGGTGGTTGCGGCGGCCCCGCCCTGTGGACAGGGAGGGTGGGGGAATTTGGGGACTTCCTGTGCTGCGGCAGCAGGAAGTTCAGGGTAGAGTGACGTAGCCGCTGCAGAGGGAGGTGGCGCCTTCCCCGGGAGAGGAGATGGGGGGTGGCCGCTTGGGTCCTTGGGCGCGGCGAGCGGGGAAGAAAGCGGAAGTGCGCCATGTTTGGGCTCGGACGGGGAAGAAGGCGGAAATGCGCCATCTTGATGCTTAAGCGGAGGTGCCGATGGCTCAAGATTTTGCACTTTAGGAGAGAGCGCCTGCGGCTGCGCGGGCTCTAAAAGATTGTTAAGCTGGGACACGAGGGAGACGGAGTCGTCGTCCCTGTCGTCAGTGGGGTTGGCCTCCTCGCAGCTGTAAACCGCGGCGGGAGGAGCGGCTCCTTGGAGGCAGAAGTGAATGGTGATGAGGGTAGGAATGAGGCCAGGAGGGAAACGCTTATTTTCGTGCTCCATGGCAGAGGTGACCCGATCTGTGAGCACACGATAAGTGTCTGGGTCCCAGAGGTTGGCAGTGGTAAGCCAGGGGTTAAAGGGAAGAAGGAGGTCCCAGAAGGTCTGAAGCTGACGGGCTGAGACTTTACATCTGTGGCAGTCTAAGAGGGCGGCAAGGGCCCGAACCTGCGGGCTTTGCTGCCAGGAGAGTGAGCTCCCCATGCTAGCTAGGGGAGGTGCACCCGGAGGGGTCCTTACCTGTTCCTGGATGACAGCAAGCGGTCAAAGCCAGGCCCCACAGGGAGCCCCATGTTGGGCGCCAAATGAGGTGAGGAGCCCCTGCTTCTCTAGTCAGGGGGCTCGGGGTGGGGAGGCGCAGGCGTGAGAGGACGCACAGTGACTCGAAGGACAACTGCAGAGACGAGGCGGATGGCGCAGGTCTACTTTATTGAGGAAGTACAAGCAGTTTTATAGAGTATGAAGGGAGGGGATTGGTGGAGGGTGATTGGGTTCTGATAGGCTAGATTAGCTGTTGTTACCTTATAAGGGCATAGAAGCAGAACTCGTCTACTAGGCTGGTCAGTAGTTACTAGGGAGAGCTTAAATTTGAGAGGGCTGAGCTGGATAGCTCGCTGATAGGTGGAAAAGAGCAGGCGTGTCTTTACAAGGTAGGAGGCCCTGAGATTGGCCCAGACGGAGGGGGTGTGAGGGGGCTTGCGTGAGTTTCCCCTGCGGGGAGGTGTAGGTGCATACTCGTCCCGAGGGGCCAACCAAGGGAGGCGTATTTTGTGCCTCAGACCTCAGAGGTGGCCAGTTCTGAGAGCCAAACTTTTGCATGCTTGCCCTCACCAGTAATTGCCCCTGAAGCACCATCCAGGGCAGCTCCAAGTCCCTAAGACGCCTCCATATCTCGTCTCTTCCTGCCATTCCCCATACCCATTAGCCACCATGTCCACTTTTCCCACTCCAATGCCACCTTTTCTCTGTGGACATTGGATTGGTTGTGTCCATTGCACCTCTATGTCAAGAGGAGGCTCAGATTCCTCATGGATACTGGATGCAATCCTCTTGCTTTCAGTTGTAGGCACTCTAGGCTCCATGGTGTGGTGGTTGTCCCTCTTCAACTCCATCTTAGCTGAGTGAGGTGAGTCCAATAAATCAGATTGTAGGTGCTGGAGTCTGTTGAGGCTCAGGGCCTGGCTATCACATTGTCAGTCCAGAGATTCAGATCCCCTAAATATATCTTAAACCCCAACACCAACTACAACTCCAGCACAGTAGCATGAAAGTCTTAAGAAGAGAGATCCCATCTGAGTCCAGATTCATCACGCATAAACACCAGCTCCAAAGAAGGGCCATCTGACATGGCAGTTAACCCTATCTGCCATGACCATAGCACCCATGGGCCTCTTTAGCCCTCAAAGGAACCAATACCTGGGGGTTGTATCTACTTTATCTGTCTCTTAGACTCTGCTCAGTTGTGCATAAGGGCAATCCTTCTGACAGCCTCCAGATGCTTTTTTAGAGACTCGTAGCCATATAAACTCATTTCTCCTTTCCATTTCCCCCTTAAATTAGGTCAAACAGCATTTTAAAGTCATGTTATTTTATGTAGACAGGGATATTCTGCTGATCCACATTGAACCTTCCATTCAAGGTCATTCTCCAGTTGCATCATCAGTTGGTAATTGATAGTGATCTCTCGGTGCCAGGGAGGCTCATCCCTGGGTAAGACAGATTTTCTAATATCCAATTACATGCAAATCTTTTTTTTTTTAAAGACTTATTTATTTATTTAATTCCTCCCCCCCCCCCCCCAGTTGTCTGTTCTTGGTGTCTATTTGCTGCATCTTGTTTCTTTGTCCGCTTCTGTTGTCATCAGCGGCACGGGAAGTGTGGGCAGCGCCATTCCTGGGCAGGCTGCTCTTTCTTTTCACGCTGGGCGGCTCTCCTCACGGGCGCACTCCTTGCGCGTGGGGCTCCCCCACGCGGGGGACACCCTTGCGTGGCACGGCACTCCTTGCGCGCATCAGCACTGCGCATGGCCAGCTCCACATGCGTCAAGGAGGCCCGGGGTTTGAACCGCGGACCTCCCATATGGTAGACGGACGCCCTAACCACTGGGCCAAAGTCCGTTTCCCAACATGCAAATCTTAACCACTGGGCCAAAGTCCGTTTCCCAACATGCAAATCTTAAACACAGTTTTAGAATAATATTATTTCCCTGGATAATAAGAACATCAATTTATTTTTTTTTTTCCTTTAAGAAAATTCCTCAATATAACAAAGTTGGCAGCAGAAATATTTGATCTTACTTTTGTATTCCAGGTGAAAACCAGCAGTGGTCACACTAATATCCCACTGGAACTGTAAGTAGAGTCAATTGGAAGTGCTAGGACGATAGTTCCTATAGGAAATAAGGTAGATTTCACTTTAACCAATGCATTCACTTTTTCAAGTATTAAATATGTGAGTTTATTCTTAGGCTTATAAATCGCCATAGTTTGTCTGATTTAATGTAAGTATTGGCATTTAGCATTATACAGTGAGTCTTTCTACCGTTGATGGTACAACAAAAAGTTAGACTTCATCTTCTCTACCCTGCTCAAGCATAAGACGTGACTAGCTTTATATCATGTCAGTGAATATAAAATCTTATTATATTTTAAAGGTGCATTTGGTTTTCTACATTGCTTTCTTTTAACATGTAATATTCTGCCTTTTTGTTTGTTTGTTTTGACTTGACATGTACAAAGAGGGAACAAATTCTAAGCCTCCAGGTCTATTGGGAATAATGGAGCAGTCAGTCTGAGGAGATGTGGATCCAATGGATTATTTTTAAGTTGTTGCTTTTAAATATGTATCTCTTTTCTATTCTTTGTGAGACTAATACTGACTTCAACTAAGAATTTGTGAAAAAGGAAATATGGGTTTATTTTTATATAATGCTCTTTATACTTAACCTGTCCTAGCCTGTGTCACAGCAACTCAGGAGAATTACAAATGCCAAGGACAAGGGGGAGAAAGCAGCTCTGACACTGGAAGATGCTAAGAAAAAGAAAAATGGTCATGAGTCAGTTTAAAATATTTTGGCTCAATGTATTGTCCTATGGGAAAATGCTACGCAAGTTTTAATCATTTTTTTTCCTAAAGCACATATGCTTGATATTCTAATATATTAAATCTATTCCCTAGGTAAGCACTGTGTACATAGTAGTTGTCAAGGAACTATCCATTCTATAAAACTCACCACAGTACAGGCAAATTATTAGAGGAAGATATGATGAAGATAACTCCAATGTATGAAAAAATAATATTTATGTAGCAGAACAAAAAAAATAAGTTGATTATTCAAAATGGATAAATATTAATGAAAAGATAAGATAATCTATAATTCTCCATGTCTACTTAAGCAATACCGGTATCACAATATCATCCAGTAACTTTAAATAAAGAGTTCCATGAAAGGACTCCTCCTGTCTCTTGATTATCCTAAGGCTTCTTAAACTGAAAGTGTCCAAACCTGGATCATAACCAGTTGATAGAGACACAAACAATTTCACAATAATATAACCTGTCACAAATGCAAATGAGTTTTTTTTTAAATTCCATTCTGAAAATACCTTAAGGACTTCTTGTTCAACTAACACAAAAAAATATTTCATTGGATTTAAAAGTTTCACCTACATTTCGGACATATAAACTTAACTAGTCATTTTGGCATTTTTGGCCAATCAGTACACTATGAATCTCAAACCATTATCAGCATGGATAGTAGGAACAGAGAAAAGGAGAGAAGAATATGTATCCTCTACTCCTTACAAGATAATATGTGAGCCTGTGTGGATGACACATGTGCATGGAAAGGGCATTTGGAAATCGGATTCCTGACTGAGATTTAGGTTTTGTGCCGCAATCCATTTACTCACGGCCAAAGCGGGTTGACTTCCAGGAGTCTTTTCATTCCTGCATCGTTGGTGCATAGTTCACCCAAAGGACGCTAAAAAATGTGTGTTCAATGATAGACACTTTGAAATGTCTTCAGGTGTTACCCCTTTGCTTTATGACCCTGGTAAATATATCTTCTAATTGAACAGTTTGGGGGGAGAAGCTGTAAGTTTCTCCCTGCTGGTAAGCAGAAATATACAGAGAGACTACTGCTGAAAGCTACATAGTAACTAACAGAAGCACATGGGGCAATGCAGTAAGTGGGGGAGCCCAGGCCTTTGTTCCCAAGGAAGCAATCTTCCTGAGTAAAACCCTCTCCTCTTCCAGAAGCAAACTGCTGGCTGCCAAGCTGAATAATAGAGCCCACTCTGTGGCCACGAATCCCAAGGACTTAGAGTGAGACTTGCGCAGGCCAGGGAAAGAAGCAAGGAAGTGAGGGAGAACTGGACTGTGCCTGTGGATGGACCAGCTCTAAACCATTCCATACCAAGAAAAGAGACATCTATTTAAAACAAACGTTATTTATCTATTTATGATGTTTGCTGTTCTTTTGTCCTTTCACTAGGTTTTATTATTATATTTTGGCTGATATTTGTAGATAATACAATATTACTATAGATCTAACTAATTTAACCAAAAGTTTCCATTGTACCATTTATACTACTTTTTCATGGCTTTCCCATGATTTGTGTTAATTTGTGACTTTTCCCACCACATTACTTTAGTATTTTAATTAACTGTAAATCCTTGTAAGGAAAGTTGTCCTTCCTTGCTTTCCAACTATGGGTGTCCTGTTACCAAGATGAGAATCAGCTCAGTTCTCACCTCCTCATAGAAACCACAGTTGACCGCCCGTGTTTGTAGTGGGATATATTTTCTCTGTATTGAAAGATACAGCTTTTCACTTCTCATGCAATGCTTTATGCTTGGTTCTTTTTTTTTTTTTTTCCCAAGTATAGCCTTTTTGGGAGATCAATCCCTCACTTATCTTTATCTTTAAAAGCCCACAACCCACAGCACAGTAATTCACACATGTAGGTATTCAATACACATACATTGGTTGTTTGACTGTTTTGTTCGTTCATTTTCCTTGGTTGCATTACTGTGGAAGGGTTCTGGATAGGAAATCAGAAAACCTATTTCCAGTCCTGGCACAGATGGAAATTAGCTCTGTCACCTTGACTAAGTCACTACAAAAATTGAAATTTGTTCCAACATCGATAAAATGATAATAACTCTCTTGTAGGAATTTGTAATAAATGAATTGTGTATATGAAAGTTCTTTTTAAAGTATCATGCTCCCTCTGTTATTAATCTCAACAAGAAAACTCTTAAGAAGTCCTGTGGTGTAATTCTGTTACAACATATAATCATTTGCTACTCTACAAAAATTCTGGATCTTGATGCCTCAGGTGGTAGTAAAGACATGCAGGTATCCCGGGAGGGCTGAGACGATTCTGCCTACCTGGGCACCCAGACCAGAGCTGGAGAGAGGGCATGCCCTGCTCCACCCCCTCAAATTGGATTTTCACTTTGGGCTCTTATCTGAGTGGACTGTAAGAAAGGGCTTATTCCTGCCATATGAAATACAATTGATTTTTTAAATTGCCAGAGGCAGAATCTGTTTATCATGTTCTTTTACTGTGTCCTAGATAGAAAGACAAATAACTAAGAAAATGGAGAAATTTTATTATAAACCCTACAAATTCTGCCTTCAGCCCACTAATATTTACTTCCCCTTAACACTGTCAGCTACAAGTTGTCATGAATTTTGTTACATTTTTTTGCATTTATAATTTATAACCTGTCTACCTCCAAATTTGATTTTAAATGGCTTACAATAAAAGACCAGATACATATCACTACTCAAATGGAAATGAAAACTCAAAGCACAGAGTTTATTAAAGGAGTTTGTCAGCAAGTCAATCTTTTGTTCTGAATTCTTTACCTCTGGAAACTACTTACTCGTTTTTGTATTTTACTCAACATCTAACTTTTAAAATAGTTACATAAATAACTCTAATGTATCTTTCATGAATGTTTAAAAATTTTGTGGGAACAAAATGTTTAAATATTGATTGCTTAATATTATGACTGATTTGTCATTTTTTACATATAAAGGGTTTTTTTTTAAGCTCTTTAAAATTTTCAAACGAATAGTTGCAAGTGGACAACAGACTCCCATATATCTACTAGCTATATGTTCTTCTATCTGTCCATCTATCATATAAAATGATTTTATACTGAACAATTTGCCAATTGCAGTCATGATAACCCAATACTCCTAAAAATTCCCTGTGTATTTCTTAAAATAAAGTAGTTCTCAAGAAAAAAAGGGTGACATTGGGATAACACAATCATCTAATTCACAGACCCCATTGACATTTCACCAATCTCCCAACAATGTTTTCTATTCAAAATGATTCAACCTACAAAAAAATCAGTGCATTTAATACCATGTCTCTTGTTTTCTTCAATCTGGAAGATTTTCTCATTCTTTGTCTTTCATCAACTTGACACTTTTGAAAAATGCAAACCATTATTTTGTTGTATGTTTTTCAGTCTCAGTTTGCCTCATGCTCTTCATGATTAAATTTAGGAACTGTACTTTTGGCAAGATACCACAAATGTGATGCTATATATTATTTTTTTCCTTTGAAGATTTATTTATTTATTTTAACCCTTTGCCCTCCTCTTTTGCTGTCTGTGTTGTCTTCTCATTTTCTCTCCTCTAGGATTCACTGGGATTTCACCCTGAGACCTCTGATGGGGAAAGAGGTTCCCTATCATTTGTGCCACCTCAGTTCCTGGTTTCTGCTGCACTTCACCTTGACTCTCCGCTTGACTCTCTTTTAATGTGTCATCATCTTCCTGCATGATTTACTTGCACGGGGCACTGGCTCACCAGGAGTGCACTCACACAGGCACTACTTGCCATGTGGGCACACTTTCTCTTCTTCCTTTTCACCAGGAGGCCCTAGGGATTGAACCCAGGTCATCCCATATGGTAGGTGGAAGCTCTATCACTTGAGCCAAATCCACTTCCTGATGCTGTATTTTTCGTAGGACACTGTATTATATGACACATTGTTCATCGTGTTCAGAAGCTGGCTTGTAAATGCTTGCAGGAGCTAATTCAGCACATTTCTTCCCAAGTGTGTATTCAGTGATATTATATTGATTTCTTGAAATCTGGCATGGTGGGCATGCTTACACCACAAAAATGACAAATGCTACAAATCTGGATTTCTGTTTTTGAGAACAAGTTTAACAGTGAACCACTGATTATGATGTCCCATTTTTGGTACTACTAACATAACCTCTTGGCTACAATGGTTTCTGCCAGATTTCTCCACTACGAAGTTACTATTCTCTTCTGCAATGAATTAAGTTGATGTGGGGTGATTCATTGAGATTAGTAAGTGTCCTGTTCCTCATCAAAATTTTACCCACTATTTTTAGCTTCCTTTGCTGCTAAAAGTCTATGCTGAATCCAATGATGATGATTTAATTCCATCTTCCTTCTACACTTATTAGGTGGCATTCTATAATAAGGAAAACTTTCTCTTCTCCAATTTATTCATTCGTTCATTCATTTATATAAGTACGGTTTCATAGATTTCTATTATACAAACTTGTTCATCTTGTATTTTTGTCCTACCACTGTCTTGCAGTCAGCATTTCTCCAAGGAACCCTGTTTGTTTAAGGGAGAATGTTTTCTGTGATATGAAGGAACAAAGACTTGGGTACTAGGTTTGTTCATTGCCAATAGGTTGTTACTGTTCCTATACCTCCTACAAGTCAGAGGTAGGAAATAGATTATGTATGTACACACACACATGCACACATTTTATTTATTTCAATATCTACAGATATTACAACCATGAGTTTATGCAAATGTCTCTAACTCAAATACAGCACTAAGAGGTTCATCCTACCTTCCTCTTTGCCATTTTTCTTTTACTTTTTATTTTTGTTTTTATTTTTATTGAAGTATATCATTCATACATGAGCACACATAAACAATAAGTGCATAGTAAGAATTGTGAACTTACAAAATAAACATATATAACATCACACAGGGGTCTCATACTTCACCTCTCCACCAACTCTCTGCATTGGTGTGAAGCATTTGTAATAATGGTTTGAATGGCAGGGCCACACCACAATGGCTCTGCTTATTATATACCCACTCAATGAATATAAGACTCTCACTAAGCAGAAGGGTCATTCCTCTTCCCTTGGGGAGAAGTGAGTAAAAGAAGAGAGTGACCCAAAATTTTCATATAAAACTAAGAAAGGCACAGAAATCCAATTGTCGATGGACCAAGACAGACAACCAATGTGAGACTACGAACAATCCTTTTTCCGCTACCATTATATTACATGAAAAATTATGTTGTAAAGAGAATATAAATTAAGGAATTTTCATGATGACCTTTTCTAATTAAACATGCAAATAGAGCCATGACATCCACAAAGGCCACAACCACAAACTACCTCAAATTCATCAACATGGCTCTTGCACATATATATTTTTTCTCACAGAATGTATACATGACAAGGCAAAGTAACCGCTAACATGGGCTAACTCACAAGAATACTATTGTCTCAGAGCCCGGAAATGTCCATAATTGAATTTCTTTGTCTTAGAAAAATAATATAGCACTGTCTATTGAAGTGATATATATATATTTATATATATTTATCTAAGCCTTTGATGATAAATTAAGAAATGAGTGTACTGTGTTCAACTTCAAAAAATGTCTATTTGAAATTAAATGCACATTCTTTAAGCGAATGTGTTTTAAATTTAAAGAAATTCAATTTAAGTGAATGTGAAAGTATGTTGCCAGCCTGACTCTTTAGTTTGTTGTTTGATTTTTATAATTTGCTGACTCTTAAGTTGTTAGAAAACTTATTTATATAAAATAATCTTATTTTATATTCTTTCAATTCAACTAAATTATTTTAATTGAATTTCTATCTTTATTTTTTTAACAAATCAATTTTAATGAAACTCAAATAGAATAAATCCATTCAAAGTATACACTCAGTGGTATTTGGTGTAATCACATAGCTGTGAATTTATCACTTTAATCACTTTTAAGCATTTTCATTATTCCAATAATGATAAAAATAAAAAAACAAAAAACAGCCAACCAAAAAAACCTAATCTCCTCTTAATCTCTCTGTGCTTCCCAAACCATACACAGCTACTAATCTGTTTTCATCTCTCTAGTTTATTTCTATTTTACAAAAACAGTATTATTTTGCATGAGGTTTCACCATGTTATACAGTCCCATGTTACATATATGTTATATATTTTACTTTTACTTCTAGTAATATAAATGTCCTTAGATGTTCCATTTCATTTTTATTACATTTTTAATATTATTTTTAAAAAGATGCTGAGATTACAGAAGTTCACTCAAGTCAGAATTGAAAAAGGAGTATCAGATTAATTACTAAATATGAGGTGTCTAAAGGAATGGTAGCAACTAAGGGGAATTTGAACAAAATAATTTTATTTGCAGTACCTCACAAAGATGTTATTTGAAGTTGTTCATGCTGTAGCCCCAAGATTTAGTATAGCTAACTATTCTTGATCATTTAGTGAATACTGAAACATATATCTGGCACAGAAAAACACATATGCTGTCTTCTCTTTTTCTACGTAACATAATCCATGGATAGAAATCTGGAGTGAAGCTTACAATGCATACGATCCATTTGTCAAATCTTGTCTTATTTCTACCCACACTAACTGCATATATCTACTAGCCACAATATTAGGCCAGAGTTTGACCAAGCTTTTAACACAGTTAATTGGAACAGCAGTGTCAGCCCACAATCTTTAGGAAAATGTGATGAAACATCCCTCCAAAAGACCCTAAGTGGCAGAATGTCCACCAGGTCACATGTTCAGGATTGAATCATACCCGTACCCCATAAAGATATGTCAAAGTCCTAAAGGCCTATCCTGTGGGTGTGAACCCATTTGAAGACAGAACCTTTGAAATGCTGCTACTTAAGGGGTGGCCAAACTGAATGAGTGTGGGCCTCGATCCAATATGACTGAAGCCCTTCTCAGGAAAGGAAATTGGACATGGGAGTACAAGTCAGAGAAGGAGAGAGGGATTTCCATGTGATGAAGGAACCCCAAGGATTGCATCAAGCCAGCACCAGAAGCCTAGAAACTCTAGGAGAAAGCATGGTCTGCTGATACCGTGAGTCTGGACTTCTAGCATTCAAACCTGTGAGACAATAAAGTCCTGTTGTTTGAGCCAACCCTGGCAAACTAAGGCATCATATAAACTTTGATTTTATTGTAATATCAGATCTATATCCTGCCCCCAAAAACACGTGTGAATTTGTCATACACTTACAACAGTGCACCTTGAATGGTCCAGTTGCACTTATAAGGGCCAGTCTCTGCACTTAGCGAGTTGAACATCCTTGTCCAATTACCCAGGACTTCTGACTTCCCCCCTCTAATTAAGAAAGTTATAGTTGCTAAGGTCCCAGGATAACTTCTACCTGAGTCCTCCCAAGTTATCCGGATCATAATATAAGAAACTGGTAGGTGATTTTTCTGGGACATTGTGTGGGCAAATGTTTCATAAAGTCTACGAGTTGAAAGGACATTAGAAGTTTTCTAGCTTGATCTTCTTGAGAGGTATATAAAATGCAGTGAAAAATTTTCTTTTATAACCTTGTCTTTTGTATTTCAAGTAAGTTGTGTTTAGGAATGTGAGAATTACTTCCTGTGAAATAGAAGGTAAGAAACTCTTACTTGTAAGGCTCCATGTTAACTAATGTTCAATTGTTAATATCTTTGCAACACAGTTGCTTCCTGGGTTTAACTAAAGCATGATTAGAATTTAGTATTAACAACAACAAAAAAACACAGAAAACAAAGATATCCAAAATATAGGCAGCAAATGTTCACTGGTTTTGTGTAGTAGCAGAGTGGCATAAAAAGTATTCATCATTCACTAAATTTGGAACAGCATTAGTAAAGTCAGGGATAGATGGCTTATCAAATGACTTAAAATTAAAGGTCATAGAAGTTTAAAACTCCTGACTCAGAGCTCATCAGGAGAAGAAAGAGAAAGAAGACAATCATATCTGAGCCTTGGGTGTTGATGTAAACATTCTAGGAAAAGGAAACTTGTTCAAATGACAGGTGAATACATAGAACACTTTGCCCTAGATCAGTAACTTACAGTTAGTACAGTCTATAGACTGATCTTATAAAACATCACATTCATTTAGTTCAAAAATAAAAACATAAAGTTGGAAATGATCTTGGGGTTTGAAAAATGTAATTATATATTACAATAGGATGATCTTATAGAATTAGTTTTTTAAAAATATATTACCCACAATACTTAAACTTTCTTCTTCTCAATTAGCAGGCAGGTGTTAGCATTTTTCAAGACTGATGTCTAACAATTCAAACTTTAAAATCCATCAAATTTTGGGGACTTTACATTTTCAAAGATCTGTGAAGTCATTATAACCCTAATGATAAGACAGTGCTAACTTTGGGAATGTCCCACCATAGAATGTGCTATGGAGATGAAATATCTATCATACATATAGGGTAATATGAGGCTCTAATGAGAAATTATATTGAGTGTATCTATATCACTTTTTTAAATTGCTTTTCTTGAATATAATGTAAATCAAGCCTTCTCATATGGAACACACCATGGGCAAGACAGATAATTCTTTGTATATCATGTGTGTCCCAGCACAAGTAGAATGTTCCAAAGCAAAATATTGTATCTCCATTTACATCATTTTGCAGCCTGAATTAGAACCTATTAGACTGAAAATCTAGGACTTGGCTAGAACTAAAATTGGTGATACTATAAAGTGACAAATGATATAATTTTTAAAATTCAGCTAAAAAGAGGTATCCTGTGACCTAGGGAACCTTTTGAATTTGAAGACAATGATGAAGTCTGAGTTTACTCTTCTTACTCTCCAGTCACTTTCTTTTCCAGAAGGCAATGGTTGGGGATATGACCCAACCCGCGGATCAGTCGAAGGAAAGAAGACCTGAGGGAGGGAGTGGGAATGAAAAAGGGACAAGAGACACAAAGAATGGAGACAAGACAGGATTCTGATCAAGTCTCATTTATTGAGGGTCAATCAGGGGTTTTTATAGCCAGGGATGAATGAGGTGGTACATACTGACAACACATGTGTCAGTAAATGATTGGTTAACTAGATTTTGATTCTCGTGCCACACGTACGTGCAGATGGTTATTTGGCAATGTCCATGGAAAGACTTTCCTGCTCTTTAGGGAGAGCCCAATTGGAGCCCCGGGGAGTGGCGGCGTAAGAATAGAAACTTAATTGCTTCAGTGAGGGTGGGGAAAGGAAACTTAACTGGGTTAGTATCTAAAAATAGCACTTAGCAACAAGATGGCCAATACAACATCTGTGCGAGAGGCAGCTTCCCACAGGGATAGTCGGGATATGATAACACCCCCTAGGCCAGTCAGATCCCCTCCACAGGCAGCTGTCCAGAAGAGGAAATGTTAGGAGGGGACTAAGGCTGTTCAGTGTGCAATGAAACATCACAGAAATCTTCTGGGAAAAAAAGGCTCATTCATTAGTATTTTCACCCTCCAGGGGGTATCAAGTCACCTTGTGATAAAATTTTAAGCCCCAGGAAATCTGTACATTTTTGTATCATTGTTCATGAATTGTATATAATTAATCATTCTGTTTTTAAGGAAAATTTTAAATCTTCTGACAAATATACATTGCCTCTTGTAATTTTAAACTTTATCCAATTAAAATGAATAGAATTCCTTAATCCCCTGGAATTTCCAACACACATACACACAAAAGCAAGTAGGGGCAAAAGTGGATCAGCATGAACATCGTTTTATGGTCATGTGAATTCTCTTGTTATTTTTTATGATTTACAAAATCATTGCTTACTTTTTCTATGAAGCATACTTTCTAGATGGTAGAAGGTGTAAGGATCATGTATCTTTTCTCACCTTTGTATCCCCAAAGCCTAGCACAGTCCCTGGGATAATACGTATTCAGAAAATATCTGAAGAATGAATGAACACCCATTATTTTATATATTTTTCACAATACTCTGATACATGTAGGGTTTGGATTATTTTCCTCTAAGAAACTAAGTGATATTTAGGCATATGTAATCAATAAAGGACTTTTGGTCACAGTGTTTAATATATTATTATTAGAAACAGCATTTTATATGGTAATTAAAATTTAGTTTCTTTTCTCATGCATCAATTTTGAGTAAAATGTGTTCACATTTATATCAGTAAGGTAATGAGTAAGAGTTCCATGCTGTTAAAATGTAAATCTGAAAATGTTTAGGACTGTTTCACTGATAAGTTGTATCTCATAATTTATATCAAATGGAAGGTGTAAAATACTGGAAATTTCTTAAGTACACACACAGAATATGTGTGGATATATGATGTTTAAAAATTCTTTATATCAAGTTCTATGGTCACCAAGTTGTTTTTAAAAAGTGATATCATTCCCCCATTAAGCCATGTGTTCTCCCTTACTATAATTTTTCTTTCACATTATTTATCCTACATGCAATTAGAAAAATAAAGAAGTAGAGAGGAAAATGCCCTAATCAGTGAATCTTTTCCACAAAAGATGACTTTTTTGGTAAATTGAATAAAGGTATGTGTGAATATGATAAAGATACATCATTTAAATTTTCTGGGATTGGTGTGTTTTACAATACACATTTAATTTTCCTGAAACCAGAATATTCCATAAGAAAAATTAAGTGAATATCCGGTATATTTCTTTTGCATTATTAAAATCATTTCACAATCTAATCAAATGAACCCCAGAGTAATATCACAGGGAAAATGTATAATAAATTCTTACTGCTGTACTCTCAATAAAAGTAATATGATGGAATTTTCACAAAGTGATAAAAACCACACCCCCAACTGAATTTTAATAAACTATAGGGAAACAATTGCTTCATGGACTTTCAGAGGGCTATACCTCACCCAGAATTAACAGCAGATGCTGACCGTGTTAGGCATAAGAAGCTTGTACAAATTAGGGACGTAGTGCTAATACAGAGAAAGAAGGTATTTAAAGATCTGAGAAGATTCCACTCCATGCAGGTTTTGAAAGATGAAAAATGACATTTCAGGACACTGGCTACAGGGTGCTACCAGCAGGAAGAAATTGGAGGTGACATTCAAGTATTGATTTAAAAGAAACAAAGGGGAAATCTTGCCTTATTCAAAGAGATACCAAGAGGCACTTTTCAAATGCTATTTATAACCTTTAAAGTGGAATAACTAGTACCATCCTGCCTTGCTTGTTACCTTTTTTGGTCTTCATTTTATTATTCTTCATTTTAGCTTCAATAGATTTTATTTAGATAATTTATGAAATATTTAGGATGTGATTAGAATCTACTAGAAAATGCACTCAGAGACCCTAAGAACTCTTCCAAAATGAATGAACATAGAGAAAAAAATCCACAAATTCATATAAATCCACAATCCTTTATTGGAACCAATCAGGGTTTTGCCAATGCCTACTCCCACACCATTATATATATATATAAACACACACACCCTTATATATACACACACACATATATATAAATGTATACATATTTATACACACACATATATCAACAACTTTCTACTTCAGGGACTGAGGCAGAATTCTTTGAGACACAGCAATATTCCTGTATCAAAATATTTGAATATTAATGCTGTTAAGTCGGAAAAATAACTCTTACAGAGCCAGTCTTTATATTAGGATAGGTGGTTGCCACCAAATGAGTTTCTGCAAACATATGAAAAACTTTTATCTTGCAGAGTTCTTTAGAATTTGGACTTGGGAATAAGGAATTGAGGACTATATAAGAAAAGAGAATCTGACTATAGACTTGAGGGACACTTTACTCAGAATTAGAAAGTAGTTAAGTATTCTCTATTCTGGAGAATCTGTCCTATTAAGGCTTGGCTAAATGAGTCAAAAGCAGGAACTGTACCATCCTAACAGTCCTTCGGGAAATCAAGAAAGGAAAGGTCTCAGGGCATACCACAGGGAAGAGTAAACCAAAACAAGCTGGTGAAAATATGTGTAACATAGAAAACAAATGAGATGCTAAAGATTGTATAAGAGATAGATACAAAAGATATGTATAATTCTTATGAAAGAGAGAGAAGCAAATTAGAATTAGAGGGGAAATAAACTAATACAAAAAGAAAAGAATTAAATTTGCAGCAAAGCAGGAAGAAACAAACTGAAATGGCCAATGAGCATAAGAAAACATGTTCAACTTCATTACTATTTTTAAAAAATAAAGCAAGACAGAATCATCACTTTCAATGCAAAATAAAGTATGAAATTAATAAATATATGTCGTGGATTTTCTGAGTCTGGGAAAATAAACCTCTCACACATGTTTGATGGCAATGTTATTTGGTGCAATCTTTCTGGAGAAGTTTTGAAAAATGTTTTGAAAGCCCTAGATGTATGTAAAGTTATACAAATGTCCGAAGAAAAAGTGTCATTTTGTACAAAGATCAAGACCCTATAGTTGAACCTGCTTCACGTCACAGCCCTGCTCAGTAGTACAGGTATGGATTAAGCTTATTTCAGTTTCCTAATCAGTTTAGTATACATGAAAATAGCTCATGTACTAAATCTCTTCTGAAGAGGAAGTGTAATAGCTTGCTAACTTGTTAACTTGTCTGTCTCGCTACGATTTTCTAAGCTAATTGAGGACAGAAATTATCTTCTTCACTCACTATTTTCCTGTATTTTTTTGTCTTTATTTATTGTTTTAATGTAACATTCAAAAAATATGAGGTCCCCATCTACCCCCACCCCCGCTCACCCCACTTCTCCCCCCATAACAATCACCTCCTCCATCATAATGAGACATTCATTGCATTTGGTGAATACATCTCTGAGCACCACTGTACCTCATGGTCAGTGGTCCAAACCAGAGCCCACACTCCCCCACAGTCCACCTAGTGGGCCATGGGAGGACATACAATGTCCGGTAACTGTCCCTGCAGCACCACCCAGGACAACTCCAACCCCCAAAAATGCCCCCATATCATATCTCTTCCTCCCACTCCCTACCCCCAGCAGCCACCATGGCCACTTTCTCCACACCAATGCCACAATGTCTTTGATTACTACTCACAATAGTTCATGAATAGAATATCAGTAAGTCCATTCTATTCCATACTCTATTCCTCCATCCTGTGGACCTTAGGATGGTTGTGTCCACTCCACATCTATATCAAGAGGAAGCTTAGATTCCACATGGATGCTGGATGCAATTCTCCTGCTTTCAGTTGTAGGCACTCTTGGCTCCCTGGTGTGGTGGTTGACCTTCTTCACCTTCATGTTAGCTGACTGGGTAAGTTCAATAAACCAGAGTGCAGGAGCAGCAAGTCTGTTGAGGCCCAGGGCCTGGCTATCACATGGTCAGTCCAGAGATTCAGGTCCCCTGGGTATACACTAAACACAAGCACCAACTACAGATCCATTAAAAGTAACAGGAGAGGCTTGTGGATAAAGATCACATCTGAGTCCAGCTCCATCACACAGAAACACAAACTCCAAAGAAGGGCGAACTGACAAGGCACTGAACTCCATCTGCCATGACCACAGAACCTATGGGTCTCTGCAGCCCTCAGAAGAACCAATACATGTGTTGCATCTACTTTTATCTGTCTCTGGAACCCTGCTCAGGTGTGCATAAGGGAACCCCTCTGACACCTTCCCAGCTCTATTTGGAGACTCACAGCCATATAAACTCATTTGTACTTTCCATTTCTCTCTTTGATTCAGGTCAAAAAGCATTTTTTTAAATTTTATTTTATTTATTCATTTTTTAAAAAATATTACATTCAAAAAATATGAGGTTCCCCTTCACTCCCATCGCCCCTACCCCACCACTCCCCCCACAGTAACACTTTCCCCCATCATCATGACACATCCATTGCATCTGGTGAGTACATCTCTGGGCATCGCTGCACCCCATGGCCAGTGGTCCACACCATAGCCCACACTCTCCCACGTTCCATCCAGTGGGCCATGGGAGGACATACAATGTCCGGCAATTGTCCCTGCAGCACCACCCAGGACAACTCCAAGTTGCAAAAATGCCTCCACATCTCATCTCTTCCTCCCATTCCCCACACCCAGCAGCTACCATGGCCACTTTTTCCACACCAATGACACATTTTCTTGATTATTAACCACAATAGTTCATGAATAGAATATCATTAAGTCCACTCTAATTCTTACTGTATTCCTCCTTCCTGTGGACCTAGGCTTGGTTGTGTCCATTCCACATCTATGTCAAGAGGGGGCTTAGATTCCTCATGGATAATGAATGCAATCCTCCTGCTTTCAGTTGTAGGCACTCTAGGCTCCCCGGTGTTGTGGTTGACATTATTCAACTCCATGTTAGCTGAGTGGGGTAAGTCCAATAAATCAGAGTGTAGGAGCTGAAGTCTGTTGAGGCTCAGGGCCTGGCTATCATATTGTCAGTCCAGAGATTCAAATCCCCTAGATATATAACTTAAACTCCACCAACTACAATTCCAGTAAAGTAGCATGAAAGGCTTGTGAAAAGAGATCACATCTGAGATCAGCTCCATCACGCAGAAACACCAACTCCAAAGAAGGGCCAACTGACATGGCAGTGAACTCCATCTGCCATGACCATAAAACCTGTGGGTCTCTTTAGCCCTCAAAAGAACCAATACCTGGGGTTGTATCTACTTTATCTATCTCTGAGACTCTGCTCAGGTGTGCATAAGGGCAATCCTTCTGACAACCTCCAGCCTCTTTTTTAGAGACTCATAGCCATATAAACTCATTTGTCCTTTCCATTTCCCCTTAATTTAGGTCAAACAGCATTTTTAACTCCTGTTATTATATGTAGACAGGGATATTCTGTTGCTCCTCGTTGAACCTTTAATTCAAGGTCATTTTCTAGTTACGTCATCAGCTGGTACTTGGTAGTGATCCCTCGGTGCCAAGGAAGCTCATCCCCGGGTGTCATGTCCCACGCTGGGGGGGAAGGCAGTGCATTTACATGCTGACTTTGGCTTTGAGACTGGCCACATTTGAGTAACACGGAGGCTGTCAGGAGGGAACTCTTAGGCACAGTGTTGCTCTAGGCCTGTTCTTATTTCAGGTGTATAGGCTCACAAGCATAGTCATTAGTATCTCACTCAGTGAGCTCACTGTTGGACCCTCATTCCTTCCTGGTCCTTGCCATTGCACCTGGGGGACTGCCACTGCTCCCCTAGGGACCACGACAGATCCCCCCACCCCCCAGCAAGGAACCCAGTACCCCCCCCCAGCTGTTGTTTTAAATTGTTTCACTATGAGTATATCCAAACATTTCCATGCACCTTGGACACATGCCCTGTATAACTCCCTGTCAACCATATGTCAAAAAGCATTTTTAACTCCTGGTAATATATGTAGACTGAGAAATTCTGCTGGTCCAAAAAGACCTGTTTATTCAAGGTCATTTTCTAGTTAAATCATCAACTGGTACTTGGTAGTAATCCCTCGGATCCAGGGAGGCTCATCCCGGGAGTCATGTCCCATGCTGGGGGAAAGGCAATACATTTACATGCTGAGGTTGGCTTCGAGAATGGCCACATTTGAGCAACACAGAGGCTCTCCGGAGGTAAGTCTTAGACACCCTGCAGCTCAAGGCCTTGTTCTTATTTCTGGTGCACAGGCTCAAAATCATAGTCATTAGTATCAAGGGCTCATTGTAGGACCTTCCTATTTTTTGGTCTTTGCCAAAGCACTTGGGGGATTGTTGCTGCTCCTTTAGGAACTGTGAGAGAGCTCCCCTGGCTAGGAACTCAGCACACACCTCAGTTGGTTATTTTTAATTGTAACCACTATGAAAATATCCAAACATTTTTATGTACCCTGGATATATGCCCTGTAGAACTCCCTGTCAACCATGTGCCCCCTATCAATAATATCCCATACCAGTATTCCTCCCCTGCCATTGTTGAACCTCTCTGTGATCCAAAACTTCTTAAAAAATGAAGCCCAATATATTACCATGTTCCATTAATAGTAAAATGGAATATAGTGTGCGGCGGCTTGCTCGGTCGGTAGAGGTGGGGTCTGGCTGCGGACGAGGGGTTGGTCCAGCTCAGGATGAGGAGTCAGTCCCGCTTGGGACGAGGGATCGGTCCCACTTGGGACGAGGGGTCGGTCCGGCAGCAGACGAGGGGTCGGTCTCACAGGGGTTGCGCGGTTCGGCTGACGGGGTCGCCCGGCAAAGCCGGCGATGAAGGGGTTGCCCAGAGAAGCAGGCGATGAACTGGGGACAAGGGAGGCCAGGCCCTTGTCGGGGGCTCTCAGGACTGGAGGGCACACGGCAGAAAAACTACCGTGGAGACAAGGTAAACACGCAAGTCCAACATTATTGAGGGAGAGGCAACAGTTTTATAGGGGCTGGGGAAGGCTGATTGGTTGAAGCCACGCCCTGTTCTGATTGGTTGCCGGAGAAAGGTCAGTGGGCGGTACTGGATGGGGGAGGGGTGGTGGTTAGGGATTGGCTGTCGCTGTTGCTGGGGGAAGGGGCAGGGTTTAGGGATTGGTGGCTGCTGTTGCTGGGGTGGAGGGCAGACTTGAGTTTCCCGCCCACACCTGGCTGTTGCTGCTGTCGTGGGAGGGGAAAAGGGCAGACTGGAATTTTCCACCCTGCGCCTGCACAGGGAGAAAGAAGAAGAAGGGTGCCACCCCACAGGCATCGTGTGGCACCATCTGGGAGGAGGGGCGGCCGCGGAAGCATGGCTGCCGAGAAGGGGAGACCCGAGGGCACTCTGCACCCATGCCGAGCTCCCTTCGGGGGTGGCGGTGAGTCCGACCAGCCACCCTATTATGGGGGCAGCGGCTTGGCCTGCCGCGGCTGCTCCCCCGCCAGGCCAGCAAACCACACTTCAGCCCGAGGGGTGACCGCAATAGTGATGAGTTTAAAGGTTAGATATAGAATATATATTAATTTAGAAAAAATAAGGTAAAAATAAATTGGGGTATTAAAAACTTTAAAAAAGAAAAAGCTTTGTTTCTGATGTTTTGCCTTCCATTACTGCAATAAGTGTTGCCCTGCATGCAAATTGGAAAGACAACTTCTTGCATCTTTTCCTCAGTGTCTATGTCCTTTCTTTTCCTAATTATTAAGCTTATATTCACAGAAGTTTTAGATCACAGTAATTCATGTATACAATTATAGTACTCCCACATATCCAACATAAAACCCTTTTCCCTTCCACAGCAATAATCTTTTTACATGTTCACACTATATTTACTAAAACTAATGGACAGATATTGAGACAAGAGCTTTCAAACAAGGTAACAGTTGGGTTTACATTGTGGTTCATATTTTAGACTATACAATTTTCTAAAGTTTTAGATATCTTATGTTTTACATTATGATTTACATTTTAGCCTATCAGCCCCTATATATTTTTGGTGTAATTTAACATGTCTTATATCCATCTTTGCGTAATCTTGTGAAACACGTCTATTGCCCACACAGTTACATTGATTCCATCTCTTAAAAACCTCTTTCCCCCTCCCCTCAGGGCCCAGAGTGACAGTCAATCTTCATTGCTTGAAAGGCCATGTTCAGAGATACTTGCAACAGTGTTGAGGGCTTGACATGCTCAACTGCCCTAATACATTGGGAGCCACCATTTTTCTCGAGAGATACAATTCCCTCTATTTGAGAACATCAGTCCCCCCCAGGATGTGAGTATACCTTCACTCTCATTATATGGGTCTCTGTCCAATGATATAATCCCCTATGGCAAAATGAGCACTCACACACACCCAAGAAGCCTGTCCTGTGTCAGATTATCCCTTTTAATCATCTTAAACAGGTAACCTTCCTTATTTTATTTTTGAAAAAATTTTCTCAGCATTATCCTCTCAACCAAATACCTGACAATCTCCTATGTTCACATGTTCCCCCACTCTCCCCCTAATTTCTTGGGCAATATTAAACATCCTCCTATCCCTAGACCCCCGCAAGCCTGCAAAGCCCCACTCAAAGGTAACCCTATGCCCCCATTTTATCCATTCCTGGTACAAATACTTACCTCCAGATTATCATAGATTTCACCCATGTAGGTATCATCTTGCATCCTTCCTCTACCCCCCAATTTCCTTTAAGCCTATCATCCAGTCTCTAGCTCTCTGAGGCAGCTTGGTTTACTTATTTCATATCATTGAGGTCATGTAGTATTTGTCTGTCAGTGCCTGGGTTGCTTCACTCAACATAAGGGTCTCAAGATTCATCCATGTTATCACATGTGTTTGTAGTGTATTCGTTCTGAAAGATGAGTATTCCATTGTATGTATATACCACATTTTATTTATCCATTCATCTGTTGATGGGAATTTGTGTTGATTACAACTTTGGCAATAGTGAACAATGCTGCATCTATTGGTTTGTGCCCTTGTTTTCAGTTCTACTGGGTATATACCCAGCAGTGGAATTGCTGGGTCATATGACAAATCTATAGCTGGTTTTTTGATAAACTGCCAAACTCTCCTCCAGAATGGCTGGATCCTTCTGCAGTCCCACCAGCAGTGGATGAGTGCTCCCATTCCTCCACATCCTCTCCAGCATTTGTAGTCTTCTGTGTTTTTCATAGCTGCCAATCTTATGGGAGTAAGATGGTATCTCATTGTACTTTTGATTTGCATTTCCCTAATAGCTAGAGATTTGGAGCATTTTTTCATGTGCTTTTTAGCCATTTGTATTTCTTCTTTGGAGAAGTGTCTGTTTAAATCTTTTTCCCATTTTTAAAATGGGTTGTTTGTCTTTTTATTTTCGAGATATAGGGGTTCTTTGTATATGCAGGTTATAAGTCTTCTATCAGATATGTAGTTGCCAAATATTTTCTCCCATTGTGTAGGCTCTCTTTTCACTTTGTTGACAAACTCCTTTGAGGTGCAGAAGGCTTTAATTTTGTGGAAGTCCCATTTATCTATTTGTTCTTTTGCTGCTCATGCTTTTTGTGTGAAGTTCATGAGGCCATTTCCTATTACAAGGTCCTGTAGATGCTTCCCTACACTGCTTTCCAAAGTCTTTATGGTCTTGGGTCTTATATTTAGGTCTTGTGTCTTATATTTAGGTCTTGAGTTGATTTTTGTATAAGGTGTGAGTTGGTAATCCTCTTTCACTCTTTTTCATATGGATATACAGTTCTCTAGGCATTGTTTGTTGAATAGGCCATTCTCTCCCAGTTGAGAGGGTTTGGTGGCTTTATTGAATATTATATGACTATATATAGGAGGATCTATATCAGAACTCTCAGTTCGGTTCTATTGGTCAGTGTGTCTCTCCTTGTGCCAATACCATGCTGTTTTCACTACTGTAGCTTCGTAGTATGTTTTGAAATCAGGTACTGTGAGTCCTCCAAATTCGTTTTTCTTTTTCAATACGTCTTTGAATATTTGCGGCCTCTTTCCTTTCCAAATAAATTTCATAGTTAGTTTTCCTAGTTCCTAAGAGAATACTGTGTTGATTTTCATTGGGATTGCATTGACTGTGTAGATCAGTTCTGGTAAGATAGACATCTTAATAATATTTAGTCTTCCTATTCATGAACAGGGAATATTCTTCATTTATTTAGGTCTTCTTTGATTTCCTTAAACAGCGTTGTGTAATTCTCTGTGTATAAGTTTTTTACATCGTTAAATTTTTTGTCTTTATTTTTTTAATATTACATTCAAAAAATATGAGGTCCCCATATACCCACCACCCCCCTCACCACACTCCTCCCCCATAACAACAATCTCCTCCATCATCATGAGACATTCACTGCATTTGGTGAATACATCTCAGAGCACCGCTGCAACTCATAGTCAATGGTCCACATCATAGTCCACACTCTACCATGTGGGCCATGGGAGGACATACAATGACCGGTAACTTTCCCTACAGCATCACCCAGGACAGCTCCAAGTCCCGAAAACACCTCCACATCTCATCTCGTCCTCCCATTCCCTACCCCCAGGAGCCACTATGGTCACTTTCTTCACACCAATGCCACATTTCTTCGATTACCAATCAAATAGTTCATGAATAGATTATCAGTAAGTCTACTCTAATCCATACTCTGTTCTTCCATCTTGTGGACCTTGGAATGGTTGTGCCCACTCCACATCTGTAAGAAGAGGGGCTTAGATTCCACATGGATGCTGGATACAATCCTCCTGCTTTCAGTTTTAGGCACTCTTGGCTCCATGGGGTGGTGGTTGACTTCTTCAACTCTATGTTAGCTGAGTGGGTTAAGTCCAATAAACCAGAGTGCATTACCTGAAGTCTGTTGAGGCTCTGGGCCTGGCTATCACATGGTCAGTCCAGAGATTTTATTCCTAGGTATTTGATTTTTTTAATTTACTATTGTAAATGGTATTTGTTTCTTTATTTCCTCCTGAGCTAGCTCATTATTGTTGCACAGAAATGCTACTGATTTTTCTAAGTAAAGTAAGAAGTACCCTGGGTGACTTTACTAAACTCATTTATGAGGTCTAGAAGCTTTGTTGTAGACCTCTCAGGGTTTGCTATGTATAGGATCATATCATCTGCAAATTTGAATGTCTTTTATATCTGGTTCTAGCCTCAGTGCTCCAGCAAGTACTTCTAAAGACAATGTTAAATAGAAGAGGTGATAGTGATCATCCTTGTCTTGTTCCTGATCTTAGAGGGAGTGTTTTTAGGATTTCACCATTGTAAACGATGTTGGCTGTGGGTTTTTCATATATAGTCTTTATCATATTCAGAAAATTTTCTTGTATTCTAATCTTTTGCAGTGTTTTTATCAAGAATGGTTGCTGTATTTTTCAAATGCTTTTTCTGCATCTATAGATATAATCATGTGATTTTTTTCCTTCAATCTGTTTATATGGTGTACTACATTGATTGATTTTCTTATGTTGAACCATCCTTGGATACCTAGAATGAATCCCACTTGGTCATGGTGTATAATTTGTTTAATGTGTTGTTGGATAGGGTTAGCAAGTATTTTGTTGAGGATTTTTGCATCTAGGTTCATTAGAGAAATTCGTCTGTAATTTCCTTTCTTGTGGTGTCTTTGTTTGGCTTTGGTACTAGGGTAATGATGGCATCATAGAATGAGTTAGGTAATGTTCCTCCTGTTTCAATTTTTTGGAAGAGTTTCAGCAAGATTGGCATTAGTTCTTTCCAGAATGTTTTGTAGAATTCACCTGTGAAGCCATCAGGCCCAGGGTTCTTCTTAGTTGGGAGGATTTTAATGACTGATTCTTTCTCTTTACTTGTGATTGGTTTGTTGAGATCATCAATTTCTTCTTTCATCAATAGAGGCCGCTTATGTGTTTCTAGGAATTTGTCCATTTCCTCTGAGTTGTCATTTTTGTTGGAATATAGTTTTTCAAAATATCCTCTTATGATAGTCTTTATTTCTGTGGGGTCAGTGGTGATATCTCTTTTCTCATTTCTTATTTTGTGCATTTGAATCTTCTCTTTTTTCTTTGTTAGTCTAGCTAAGGGTTTGTTAATTTCATTGATCTTCTCAAAAAACCAGCTCTTGGTTTTACCTTTTCAAGTGCTTTCTTATTTTCTATTTCATTTAGTTCTGCTCTTACCTTTGTTATTTTTTTCTTTCTTCTTCCTGTGGGGTTAGTTTGGTTTTTTTTTTTTTTCTAATTCCTCCAAATAGGCAGTTAGTTCTTCAATTTTTGCTCTTTCTTCCTTTTTGATGTATGAAGTTATGGCTATAAATTTCCTTCTCAGTACTGCTTTTGCTGCATCCCATAAGTTTTGGCATGTTATGTTATCAATTTCATTACTTTCAAGGTAGTTATTAATTTCTTTTGAGATTTCCTTTTTGACCCACTGTTTTTTTTTAAAGTATGCTGTTTAATTTCTGTATCTTGGGAAATCTGGGTGTCTGGCCCTGGCAGATTTCCAGCTTCAATTTACTGTCATCAGAAAAAAATATTTTGTATGATTTCAATCTTTCTGAATTCATTGAGCCTTTCATTGTGGCCTAGCATATGGAGAATGATCCATGTGCACTTGAGATCCATGTGCACTTGAGAAAAATGTGTATCCTGCTGTATTCAGGTGTAATGACCTGTATATGTCTATTAGGTCCAGCTCCTCTAATATACTCTTCAAAGTTTTTGTTTCTGTATTGATTCTCTTTTGAGATGGTGTGTCCAAAGTTGATAGTGCTTTTTAAAGACTCCCACTATAATTGTAGAGGCATCTATTCTTTCACTTAGTTTTCCAGTGTTTGATGCACATATTTGGAGGCACCCTTGTTAGAAGCATAAATATTTATGATTGTTCGTTCTTCTTGAAAGATTATCCCCTTCACTAATATGTAGTATCCATTTTTGTCTCTCACAATTGTTTCCCATTTAAAGTCTATTTTGTCTGATATTAATATAGCTACTCTTACTTTTTTTTGGTTATTGTTTGCTTGTAAGATTGTTTTCCAGCCATTCACTTTCAACCTCATTGAATCTCTGGGTCTAAGATGTGTTTCTTGTAGACAGCATATAGATGGGTCATTTTTCCTTATCCAATCGTCCAGTCTGAATCGTTTGACAGGTCAGTTTAATCCACTGACATTCAGTGTAATTACTTTCAAGGAATTTCCGATGTTAGTCATATTTTGTTTAGACTTCTGTTTGTCATATTTTGTTTTTTTCCTTCTCTTTTTGTCTTTTTTGTTGCTCTCACACTCTCCTCCAACTCTGCCTCTCCTGTTTTTTTCTTTCCTCCTGCAGAACTCCCTTTCTTGAAGGGCAGGGTTCTTGTTGGCATACTCTTTGAATTTTTGTTTATCTGTGAATATTTTGAACTCTCCATCATTTTTGAATACTGTTTAGCTGGGTAGATTATTCTTGGTTGGAATTTTTTTTTTCTTTTAGTACCTTAACAATATCATACCACTGCCTTCTTGCCTCCATGGTTTCAGATGAGAAATCAGCACTTAATCTTATGGAACCTCCCTTGTATGTGATGGTTCTCTTTTCTCTTGTTGCTTTTAGAATTTTCTCTTTGTCTTGAGCATTTGATAATTTGACAAGTATATGTCTTGGGGTACGCCTGTTCGATTTATGGTGTTTGGGGTGCGTTGTGCTTCCTGGACATGTACATCCCTCTCTCTCAGTAGATTTGGGAAGTTTTCAGCCATTATTTCCTCCAACACTTCTTCTGTCCCCTTTCCCTTCTCTTCTCCTTCTGGGATGCCTATAATACATATGTTTGTGTGTTTTGCATTGTCATTCAGGTAACCTAAGTACTAGCTGGATTTTTTCTATCTTTTTATCTATCAGTTCTACTACCTGTACGATTTCAGATGTACTGTCTTCCATGTTGCTAATTCTCTCCTCTGCCTCTTCTAATCTGCTGCTTTTTGCTGAGAGTGTATTTTTGATTTCTTGAACTGTGGTATTCATCACCATCATATCTCTTACCTTTTTGCATATACATACAATTTCCTCTCCAATTGTTTTCTTCATATTGTTAATCTCTTCCTTTACTTCATTAAGTTCGTCTCTAAAATATGTTTTGAGATCTTTAATTACTTCTCTGATGTTCTGCTCCTCTTCCTGGTTTTTAGTTTGTTCATTGGATTCAGCATGTTTTCCTGATTATTAGTTTGGTTTGTAGTTTTTTGTTGCTGTCTGGTCATCATTTTATCTTGACGGGTTTAATCAGTTCCTTAGCTTCTATTCCTAGTCTTGGGGATTAATTAGTTGTTGTTCATATGTAAGTGTTATGTCTTCTCTTTGTCACTTTGTTCTTGTTACTTTACTTTTCTGTTGCTGGGTAAGTTCACTTTGAAGGAGAATAGTAGTGCCAGGGAAAGCAAAGTGAGTAAGAAAAGAAAATGTATAAAGTATTATTGGTAATATATGTTAACAGAGCAACAATGTGAAATCTAGGAGAGTGGATATTAGACTCATGTAAGTAGTGTAGAGTAATAGCAGTAAGTAGAGTACCTATAATGAGACATTCAACTGAATATAGGGAGGATTATAGTATGAATTAAAAGGCCAGTGTTTTCATTTGAGAGGGAAAGAGAAAAGAAAGATAATAATATCAAAATGGATAAAAGACAGAAAACAGAACAAAGGTATTAGAAATAAAAAGTGAGACAATTTGGGGGCCAAAGAAAGGGAGGTGGAATGTAAGAGAAACAGTAGATGATGGAGGATAGAAAGATGTAGGGGAAGGGGGTTAGCGTAGGTGGTCAAAATCAATACACACAGAAAAGAGGAAATGGAGAATGAGGTAACACAGCAAATGTGAAGCACTCCTTGCAGCACCTATTATATAAAGTAAATAAAATAAAAAAGAAGAAAAAGACAGAAAAGGGGGGGCAAAGAAAAAGGAGGGAAACAAGCAAGAACAAGAAAAAGAAGGAAAAAACTAAATAAATGAAAAAGTACCTTGGGGGATAAAATCGGAGAAAAGACCAGGAGAAAATGCAATATTAGCAACCATGACAGAAACAAACAAACACATAAACAAACAAAAAAAAGAACCAAGATTTCAAACTAGGAGTCCTCTTTGCAGTTAGATAATATGCTTAGGGATCTGATCTTCCCCTTTCCGTTCCTCACTTCTCTCTCTCCCAGGGCTGCAGGAAAAATGCCTGAGAGGTTGGGTAGGAGATTCAAGTAGGTCCTTGTTGAACCAACTCAACACAGAAGACTATGACTCTTAATTTCCAGAATGAGTGTACCTACACTTCACCAGAAACCCCAAATATGCTAGTGGAAGCTTGGATAGCAGGTCCTACAGTCCCTTCCCCTTAAGTGTGCTAGAGGAGGTCTAATTGACTTTCTGATTCCACCTTCTCCCAGACCAAGTTTCCTATCCCAGGACATTTAGGTAAATTGGGCTTTCTCAGAAGATTCGGCTCTCCTTTCTTCCCAGACTCTCCCCAAGTCAGCTGGTACATTCCTCCAAGCTCAGGGATAAAGAAAGAAAAAAAGAAAAGAAAACAAAACAACAACAACAAATGCGGAGGGCTAGGGTAATCAAGAACCTCAGACAGACCTCAGGACACGGTGGATTCAGGGATGGGAAGTCCGTGATACGGCAGGCTCAAGGTGTGTGAGTCTCCAGAGCATGGGCCACCAGGGTTTAGGTGACACAGACCTGGGAACCACGCATCCGGTTAACACCAGGTTTGGCAACACTGCAGCACAACAGAGATTTCAGGCATCACCACGGCTGGGCTGCCAGCCCCCAAGGGTTTTGGTGCACCCGAACACAACAAAGATTTTGGATCGCTGCAGCTGGGCTGCCAGCCCTAGTGGGATGGGTTCCACCTACAACTTCTGACCTCCGTGTCAGAAACCCAAAATTCCACCTCTTGCAAGAATCTCCTTCATTACTGTCTCACCAAATCGACATCCAGACACCTCCTGCCCTGCAAGCCCCAGAAACAGCCCTCTCAGGGGTTGGGAACACCCCAGCACAAGAAAGCCTTCAGGAATTGCCGCTGCAGGATTGCCAGCCCCAGGGGGAAGGGTCCCGCCCACAACCTCCGACCTCCATGCAAGAGACCCAAAATTCTACCTCTTGAAAGAATCTCCTCTGTCACTGTCCCACCAAATCGATGTCCTGCCCTGCAAACACCCAAAACAGTGCAGTCTAGCAGGACTCCAACCCTACTGAGCCACTTCTTTGCAGGAGAGACTATGAGGTGCACTCACTCAGACACCATCTTGCCCTCCCTCCTCCCCTGTTTGGTTTTTATGAGATGTTTAAATGTATATGCCTGTATCTACAACACAATAAAACAATAAAATGAGCATCAATGTCATCACCACTCACTATAACAAACAATAGGATCAATGCATTTGAAGCCTCTGGTAGGCCCTTGTGCATCTCACCTTCTTCTTCCACTCCCCAAGTAATTACTATTCTGATGAATTCATGTTTATCATTCACTGGTTTCTTTACATAACTACCATATATAGATGAATTCCCATAGTAAACATATATGTTTACCCCCTTTTGAATTTAAATGAATGAGATCATGAATTATATAAATGAAATATTATTTGTTCTCCAATGGCTTGGTTTGTTTTTTTTTTTTTTTCTTAATACTATGTTTCTGAGAGTGACGATGCTTTGATATCATCATTTTCATTTTTGTACGGTTTTCTGAAGGTGAATATAACACAGTTCACCCATACATGTGTTGAATATTTGAGTCATTTGCATTTTTTTGCTCTGACAAAAAATGCTGCTATGAAAATTCTTGTACATATTACTAGTATACATTTGGTCTTTTAAACTATCTGTATTCATGTTTTAGGATATCAGTTCCAAACAGCCTGTAGTTGGATTGTTTTTTAATTCAATAATAATTAAATAATTACCTTATCTTAATTTTAATTGGGCAGAGTATAGTCATATTTAATAGACTTACTGCTATATTTGAATTTAACTCTACCATCTTAAATTGTGGTTTCTAAGTGTTCCCCTTGTTTTATTACCTTCTTTTTCTATTGATCAATTTTTATTTTCCCATTCTTTTATTTTAGTGGGTTCCCAAGAAATTTTAGCATGTATTTAAGTCTAATATTCTTACTTTCCTCTCCAGAACCTTAGAACATCTTAATATTGATTGTTCCCTCTGACTTACATTATGGCTGTCAAGTATTTTACATGTTGTTTCTTAAACCCTATAAAGTAGACATAATCATTATTTTGTTTTGTATACCAAATAGATTAAACAGTATTTTAACTTTATACAGTTCATGGTTGTTTATATTTACCCACACATTTAACAATATTATTATTATTATCTAATAAATTTCCACAGGGATAATTTTCCTATATCCTAAAAAATTTTCTTGAAAATTACCTAAAGTGAGGATGTGTGATGGTTGGGTAATTGTTTATCAAGTATTTGATTCCTTTCCCCTTTTACTATGGATGGAGACTAGGCCTTTTGGTATTGGGTTTGAACATGTGACTTCTGTTGCCAATGAGATATTATTAGGGGTGATACAAACAAAGGCTTGACCTTGTGTAAAAGCCCGACCTCCCTACCTTTCTGCTATAAGCATGATAAGGACATGCCTGCAGATCTTAGAAGAGTAAGAAGCACATGAAGCAGAATTGCCTCCGTAAACCTGAAGACCTGAATCTTCAAACAGACCCTCAAAAGTGTAAGAGTCAATATTCACATCTGTGCTCTAAAATAGTGTTGTTTCAGTTCACTCACATTATGTTCAAAGTTTTGGAGTGGTTTGTTATGCAGTGAGACTGACTGATACAAGCAAGGTCTCTGGTGGAAAACTCTCTCAAGTTGTTTTTTTCATTTTGTCCAAAGAACATTTAATCATCCTTTAATCCTAATGTTTAAATTTCTGAGTTGATAGTTGTTTTTTTCTCAATACTGTAAAGGTATAATTATACTATTTCTGGATGACAATGTTCTGCTATCCCTCAGGCTGACACTTGTTCATGTCATCTTTCTGTCTTTGAAGTTGTAAAGTTCCACAATAGCCTATGTATGAATTTCCCTTCAATAGTCCTCCGTGGGATTTCTTGGGAATCTTGAATATGGAGATATTGCCATTATAATATTGAATATCACTCCTCTTCCATTCTCCCTGTTCCTGTCTTCTGGAATTTGAATCTGAGAAATGTATCTATGCACCATATCTTAACTTTCCTTTCATTATTTTTTATCTTTCGTCTGACTTCTGGGTAATTTTTTGAGTATTAACTTCCATAACCCTCTCTTCCTCAGTATCAAATTTTTTAAAACCTGTCATTCAGCGTACTCATTATTGTGCTTTTATATTAGTTATAATGGATTTTTTCAAATATACTTGGTCCTTCATATGTTGTTTCATATTCATATTTCTTTCATTTTTAAACACATTAAACATATTCATAAATTGAATCTGATAATAATTACAATATCAAATGTAAATAAGTGGTTTGTGATGTTTTAAATTGAAATTCTCTTCCTCAGAGTTTTGCTATGCTATTTATTTGAGGTCTGCTTTGAAGGTACTTTCTTCAAGAGATCATCTGCATTTTATTTTCCCATGTGCCTGGAACACTGGCAGTATTTGACATATTTAAAAGAAATTCTCAGTTTGAGGCAATTTAGACCACAAAGACATTGTGAATTTGTCTTTAGGCCAGATTTAACCTGCTTTTGATTATGAGTTTATTCATACGTTATATCCATCAGTGTCATCCAGAGATCTTATGTTTTCTTGGTGTCTGTTCACTCTGTGAGGCAAATTCATGTGTTTGTTTCATTCTCCTTACACTAAATATAGAAATCTTTGAAATTGTAGCCATATGATGACTTCTTTTCCTTTTCCTTTTCCTTCTCCTTGTTTTGAGGTACCAGGGATGGTGATTGAACCCGGGACCTTGTATATGGCAAGGCAGCGCTCATGCACTCTACCACATCGACTTCCTATAGTGGTTTTTTTTTCATTTGTGTGCTTGTTGTTTGGTTTGTTTGTTTGTTTTTTTTCTTCTTTTTAGGACGCATCAGGAACCAAACCCGGGACCACCCATGTGGGAAGCACGTGCTTAACTGCTTAAGCGACATCTGCTCACCTTCATGTTTTCTTTTCAATATTGGAAAGATCTTAGAATTTGTTTACCACTCCATGAGCCTTATAGGACTCTCTAAATGAGAGATGAATGTCACCTAGGATCAACAGATGCCCTCAAGACAAAGCCAGCTTCTGAGCTTCCATTAGCACTCTGTACTTCAACTTTCACATCATGTGGAGGGCTCTGAAGATTCTCCACTTTCTTGCAGGCTCACTGATGCATTTTAAAAGGTTAAAAATAAATCTTATCATATTCCTTTAGTATATTTATAGTGGATTACTTTCAAATATTTATTTTACTATAATACAGGAAATTGAAGCTCCTCACTCACAGTTATTTCTTAATCCCACAGCATAATGTCTAATACATCCTATTTGCCATCTTTATCATTGTTTTTATCAATATTAGTGTTTTTAGTAGAGGAATTCCCTTCGGAAATAATGTACCCCGTGGAGATTAAGAATAAAGGAAGTGTTTGGGACTCAAAGTAGTTTTTTTTTTTCCAATAGGAAAGAGCAGTAAATAAGAAATAAGTCACTTGAAAAAGAATTTTTAAAGTTTTACCCTCTTCTCCCATCAACAGCAAAGATGAGAGGACAGAAAAGTTAGGAAGTCAAGCATATCATTCCAAAACACTAGTATAGCAGTGAAGAGGAGATAAGATTAGAAGATACACAGTTTATAGTTAGATTGCCATAAATGTCACACTCATAAACAATGTTTATATTACAGAAGAATAACCACAGACTACAATCTCCAGAATCATAACTCATAGCAGCAATAATCCAGGCACCACAAAAGCAATGGCATTAAACCAGTATTTTACAAGTTTTCTTGAATTTCTGTTTGAGTAAATTTCGTAAGAATCTAAGACCTACCTATGCTTTATCCTCACTGAGATTCCTCTGGGATTTAGATAACATCATAAGAAAACCCTACTATATACAATCTTGTTCATTGATCCCCATATCACATCCTTAAAACAAATTTCATATTTCCATCAGAAAAGTGGCCACATGCATGATTAAGTACACATTTTCAGGTAACAGTTTCTGTCACAGTTTTATGTAGTATTAAAATAAATTAAGAAGTAAAGTTCAGAAAGTAAGCCAAGAAGATCAGCATGGACTTGAGTCTACTAATTTTAAAGGCCAAAAATTTTTTATAAAATTATTTCCCTTTCACAAATTTTTGCTCAACATACAATAAAAGCAAGATGCATAATACCCAGTAAAGAAACTGTACAAAAGGTGCACAGATTTTCACATGGAAAAAAAATTCAATTGATATCAGTCTTTCAAAAACTAGTCCTGTACAATCTTTCTGACAGTTACTAATAGGTATCTGTTCCAATAAGTTTGGTAAATAGTGCATATTCTGGCTCCCTAGTCATGATTTACTTTGCACATTAAAGACTAAAGGTTCAGAGAAGTCCTATAGGAAAGAAACCATTTATTTTCATTGTTTAATCCAGGGGACCCTATATTTATGTGATTAGAAGCATATTTTCACCAGAAAACCTGTTAAAACTCTGCAAAACAAAGATCCACAGAATATTAATGAATGACACACTAACATATTGAAATGGTTATATGTCCTTTACTAGTATGCAGTTTTACGCATTTTGAAAGTACAACTGCTACTTCCATACCACATTTTAATTTGGAATATCTGTAATAATAGAGCACACTATTAAAAAGTTATGTATTCAGGATGGCAATGTTCCATAATAAACAGAAATACTGCATCTACATAACTAGCCAAAGCTTATATCAATTATATGAAAATGTGAGGTACAGCACAATGGTTGTGTATATATGTATGTGTTTATAGAGTATGCATATATTTGCTTTTGTATATCTACAAAGATTATTTGGGGTGATCAATAAATCAATCACTAAGTCTCTGTGGAGTTGAAATGAACCCTAATCCCTGACTTCTTTCTTGTGAAATTATGAAATAAAATAAAGAAGTTCCTAGATTTAAGTGAATTGGATTTAAAAAGCAAGAAGAAGGCTTGAGTGGGAAAACAATTTTTAACAATCCAGTAGGAAATACCATGATTAGGTTGCTGGAATAAATTTCATTTTATTTTCTTTAGTTTTTAATTGTGGAAGATAGTGCTTGGTCGAGGCAATAAAGTTCATTCTAAGACTAATAAAAACACCATCAACCAAAGACATTAAGTTGGGATCAGAAGATGCTTTTTCACCTTCAAGGTTATGACAAAGTTACTGATGAGCATGTACTCATTTCTCTCATATGATTGTATCCTTTTCCGCCCCACAACAAACATTTTTTAACTCATTTTTCTCTTAAATATGTTTTCTTAAATGGGATTTTGGTGCTCTGAATCTCTAGCTTCTTGTCTTAAAGAAGAAAACATTATTTTTCATTGCATCAATTTTATCCTTCCATTGCCTTAGAAAAAGAAAACATTGTTCCTCAGGTGATGAATATTGTTTATGAATTTCCCACAGGGCTTCCCTGGAACACTTCAAGTCGTAAAGACACTTGCTGTACATTCATTAGTATCTAAGGGAATGTCCACACTATTTGTCCACTTGAATCCAGAACCATTTCAGTCAATTTTGAGCAACCCAAACCTAGAGCATGCACAATACATAAGAGCAATGGAGCTGGCCTTATGTTTATAATAGGCAGCTATGATACTACAAAATTATAGTACGATAAGAAGCTGCGATAAACACAAATTTCTTTTCAATCAGATAATGTTTATGACACTAGGGACCCCCGATATATGTATTCTTTTATATTTTACCAAAATAAACAACAAGAATTTGGGCCACGTCCTAATAAATGCACAAAGTTCCTGTTTTCTTACTGCACAAATATTTGAAAGCCTCTACATTTACTCTGTATGGCATAGATCAAACGTTCTCTGTACATACAGAAAAATACCAAGAGTGACACCAATATACAATATACACAAGTAGATATATTTAATTCTTAGATTACAACATGACCTCATAAATATACCTTGTATCATTCAACATGTTAGAGAACACTATTATATTTAGGATGAGGCTTTAATGTGTACAAGAGTGTTGGTTAGGTGGAGATTATATTAGGGGACTGGTGAGATACTTCTTTTTTTTTTTGGTAACCTGTGAAACTATTTCTTTTTATTAGTGGTATTCTCAGAATCATGCAGTATAACTTGATTTGGCTGGGGGGAAAGATGTAACTTAATATTTCTGTTTTAAGAGAGACAGGCTGTTCATAATAGCTTTTATATTTACAGAAGTGAATTTTGAAAAGGGCCCTTTTGTGAAAAAAGAGAATGAAATTCCAGTCCAGGTGCATATGACCCTGAGGTCGAGAAATACGTCTGGGTGGCCTCTGACCAGGTCAGCTCCTCCAAAGGGAAATTATGGTGGTGGGATGAATTTGAGGCTGCTCAGCCAGGGCTGAAGTATTTTGGAGGAGGCTTAATTCAACCCTGAACATTGTTGAGAAAATCAGCCCTTTAGGACTCAGGAGGATTGAGCTGGTGATGTGAAGTCAAACGAACTGTAAATCCAAGCTTTGAGCATCATCAGTTCATGATAGTAACAGAAGGATGCTTAAGAAATCTTTAACAGCTGTATGATGTGGCAGCAAGTGGTAACTGATGATATTCGAGAAATAAATTTACAGTGCCTACATACGAACCCCTACTCCTGCCAGGGTATTCAAAATTTTGGACTGTGTAAGCCATGAGTTTTATTTCTTGCACATTTCAAGAGAAAGGTGAAGAATCTTGAGAGGGAGATTCTGGATTTTATTCATATAAGAGCAGGAATAAGGATGGGAAGATATTTCAGAAGAACAATTGAGGAGTCTGGAGGAGGGAGTGGCCATAGCACTATTTTGAATTGGTGAAGCAGAACAGGAATTTCATTGAGTTACTAACTGACTGTATTTCCATCTCTGGAAATGCTACCACTGTCTGCCTAGTTGCTCCACCAAAATCCTAATACTTACTCCTGAGTCTCTCCTTTCCTACAGCAAACATCCTTTGGCACGCCCTGCCACATGACCTGTAAAGCACGCCCCACTTCATCACTGGCCTCCAGCATGATCACCACACCATGCTCTGAAACACCCTTACGATGCCTTTCTTGTCTTTTCCCCTGCACAATCCATTCTCTAGTTCACGTCAACAATGCTTTTTTTAAAATATAAATCAGTTCATGTTATTGCCCTAACTCTAAACCTTTAGTGGGTTCCTATCACCCTAGCATAATACCCCAAATCCACACTCAGGTTCCGGTGGTCATTCATGATAAGGCCCCTGCCTATCTCCTTGTCTTCTCGTTCTTCCCTTGAAGTCAATAAATTCCTCTTTAGAATTCATCACTAACTGCACCTTTCCCTGAATCAATCCCTTCTCTGATCTTCGCAAGGCCAGAAACACCAGTTATTTGAGTCACCCTCAAATGTCAACATATCTGAAGGGCTTTCCATGACCATTAAAAAAGCCATTCACTCAGAAACTGTATAATACATTAAACTTTTCATTTTCCCTTTAGAATCCATTACTCTATTTTTCTGTCCAGCAATATTTACACAATTTCTGTTTCCCTACTAGACTGAAAGTCAGAACATTCATTATCTTGTCTAAGCTGTGTATATGGTGTTTAGCCCAGAACAGGCACTCAATGATTTGTGAAATGAATTAGAGTAGGTAAGTTGTTCTTTAAATAAAAGGTTTTAAAGTGAAATAACAAAAATTTCAAGTATAGAGAATTTTTGAATGAATTATTTTTAAATGTAAAGTATCTCTTTATAGATATTAGTTATCCATATATTCAGTTTTGCATTTATCTCAGCCAAGATCTATTTGCAGAAGGTACTTTAAAGCAGCACACAATTTAATAAGAAAGTGACTCATAATATATAATGACTGGTGCTGCCGCAGTATTTGTGCAATCCAAGAGAGGCATAGACATGGAAGACAAGCATCCAATAAGTGACACATGCAAAATCATTATGTTTTTATGAACCAAGTTAAAAACAAACCAAAAGTAAATACAAAATATAGGTATCATAAAAGCTAGTATATTATGAGGTAGATTATAAATGACAGAGTACAACTTTTATATAAAGAATTGGTTGGTGAAGCAATGCACAATATTGTGTCCAAATACCCTATCTTGCAGCCATCCCAAGTGAAAGTTGCTGATTATTCCCTTCTCCCAATGCATTATTGTTTCTTTTAGACTGATCTACAACTTTGTGGATAAAAGGACATGTCCCTTGAGGTTTCACTCATCTATTGAACCTGCTTTAATCTCACCCATTCTTTTCTATGCCTACTGTTCTATCTAATCTGCCAAATTAATCAACAACATTAGCTCAGTCTTTCAACTATGAGCCTCACCACCAAAGTTGATGTCTTCAACATTAACACTTCAGGAGCTCAGTGCCATGGCGACGGTCTACCCTATCAGCACACAGAGTCGCTGCAACATGTGTGTGTCTATGTCTACATTTATATCTCACATCTACATCCATATCCACAGCCTGTGCATATCCATAACTCTACTACATTGAGATAGATATATAGAAATTACAGTTCAAAGACAATATCTTCTATTTTCCTCTTTAGAAAAGGATTATACAGAGAAGGCTACAAAAAAACTTTCATAAAGATACTCTTCTTAAATTAAATTTTTTTTTTGTACAAAAATTGGTTCACTATGTGAAATTATGATTGATCAGCAATCATTTCTGTATTTGCGGGAAATGTGGGTTCTGAGAAAAACATTTGGGAAGTAAAGCTTCTTGGAAGAAAATTTTTTGACTGGGACACACAGAAGCAAATACTCTTTGTCTTTTTTGCAAGAAAGTAACATTTATTTAAAGAAGGGAGAGGTCATTTTTCCTGTTGCTCTCAGAAGCACGCGAAGGAAGATTTTGGATAAGTCCTCCTGGAGATTAGAAAGAAAATTTGCAAGGACAATGAGTCAAAGAGCAAAGGAGAAACAAACAAGTCAACGGAACCACTCAAAACCCCCAAACCACCCCGCGAACCCGCACGGTAGGGGCTTCCCAGCCGCAGAGAGAAGCGAGCAGGCCGAGGGCCACCGGGGCTGGGGAGCGGGAGGACCGAGGAGACTTGGCGGGAGCGAGAGGCGCCCTCCTGCCCCAGCCGCCCCGCGTCTAGCGCCTCAGGCTCCACTTTCCCTGCAGCCACCAGCCCTCGGGGCGTCCATCGCCGCCAGGTCCCAACTTTCCATTCTCAGGGGGGCGCCGGCGGCCGCCAACTGCCCGGGAGAGGCGCCGGGGCCGGAAGGGGTGCGCGGCGCCGGGGGGCGAGGGGGCGGCAGGGTGGGCGGCGGCCTCCGCCCGAGAGACCCCGCGGGGCAGGACGCACTGGCCGCCCGAGCCCCTGCAGCGGCGCCACCGAGCCCCCGCGCCGCCTGGCCCAGAGTCCCGCGGGTCAGAGCCCTCACCGCGGAGACGCCGGTCCCAACAGCCAGCGCGTGAGAAGGGAGCGGGGGGACGCGGACAGCCCCGCCCGCCCTGGGGGCGCACCCGCCGCCCAGGGTCCACTATCGCCGGGGACCAGTCCTTTCCTGGTGACCGCGGCTGCCAGTGACCAGCTGCCACTGACTGACACTGACTAACAACTAACCCGTTCGTCGCCGCCGTCGTGGGCCCAGCGCCCCCCTGGCCTCTCGCCGCCCGCCGCCTCCAGCCCCGCGCGCCGCCCCTTGGAGCGCGCCCGTCCCCGCGCTCCTCCAGCTCTGCCTAGAGATTAGCATAGAGATTTTTTGTACTCAGAAGAATTAGACTTGTCAATCTTAGATTTTCTTCGTCTATAGCAGGTAATTTAAAGTGAGATTACAACCCTACTACAGTGATCAGTTAATTTAAACATCATTTGCCTTTTCTCCTGGGACGTCTTCAACTCATACTTGAAAAGTTTGTGCATACGTAAGTGAGATACTGGAGTTGTAATCCCATTCTGAAATTTATTGAACTGATGAGTAAGATGTAAATATTACAATATCAACTGATTGATTTTCTCTTAAGCATCTAAAACAGGGGCTGGCAAAATGCAGCCAGCCCACAAGATAAAAATGGTTTTGTACATTTTAAAGTAATTGAAAAATATTACAATTTCATATCTGGTGAATTCAAATTTCAGTGTTCTATGATTTTATTGGAACAGAGCACAGTCATGCATTATGTATTGTAGATGGCTACTTTGGCACTACAGTGGCAGTGTTGACAAATTGCAACAAAGAAGATAGATCCCCAAAAGCCTGACATGTTTACTATATGGCTCATTATCGGAAAGGTTTGCTGAACCCTGGTACAAAACAAAAATTATACAATAACTCTTTGAATTTATATGACATTTTCCTTATGCTCTAGGTATATGAAAGGTATTATTTCCTTATCATCAATGTTCTTGAATTAAGAGAATTCAACAGGTATTTATCAGAGTCCTCACCTTGAATTCAACTCTTTTTTCAAAAAAATTATTGACGTATATCACTCATACATAAACATACATGAAGGAGAAGTATACAGTAATAGTTGTGAACTTACAAAACCAACTTATATAATGTATAACGTCATACAGGACTCACACCTCAACCTACCACTAATACCTATGATTGTTGTTAAACCTTTTAAAGTAATGATTAAAGTGCATTGTCAAAATATTCCTACTAATAGTAAATTGTTGTGAACTTATAAAGCAAACATGCATAACATCAGACAGGGTCCTCCCACCAACACCTTGCACTGTTGTGTGATGTTTGTTACAAAATAGGAAAGAATATTGTCAAAATCTTACTATTAATTATAGTGCTTATATTTGGTGTCTTCCCCCCAACTTACCCTATTATTATTTTTTAATATATTTTCTATGACAGAGGTTGTAAACTTATAAAACAATCATGCACAAGTGCAGAATTCCCAATCAACAGCCCTCTATGAACACACCGCCCTGTGGTGGAACTTTTGTTATGAATAATATAATATCATCTGATTGTTACCGTGTCCATAGTGTACATTTGGCACACGTTTTTCATACTGCCCATTATCAGCACAATATATCTTTGGCATTGATGCAAGAATAATATATTATATTATTGCTGCTAACCACAGTCCATAGGTCACTTCAGTTGTATCTTTCCCTTGCTTCTCCGCATTCCCCCCACCCTGGAATAATGATGTACATTTTTTCTAGCTAAAAAAGGACGCTTTTGCATCTATGCCATCAATCACAATTCTTATCCACCTCTTGGTTTACTATGCTATTGTATTCCTACAATATTCTCTAGCATTCGGTCAATTGGCATTTACATACCTAGACTACCATTTTCAGCCACATCCCCATTTATAAACTAGCTGTTACTATGTGCTACCATCCACTCTACACATTACCACACTTTTACAGTAGAGCTAATTAAAACTTTTACATACATTAAACATCAGTAGTCCATCTCAGTCCTCCTCTCAACTCCTTTAGGAATCCACCACCTTCCACCAGGTCTTGAAGCTATTTTCCTATACTTTCTTCCAGAAGCTTTATGGTTATCACTTTTACGTTTAGATTTTTTGATCCATTTTGAGATAATTTTTGGATAAGGTGTGAGATAGGGGTCATCTTTGCTTCTTTTGACTGTGGATATCCAGGTCTTGCAGCACCAATTGTTGAATGGAGTGTTCTGCCCGAGGTGTGTGGGTTTGACCGGCTAGTCAAAATTCACTTGACCGTACATGTGAGGGTCTGTTTCTGAAACAACAATTTGTTTTCATTGGTCTATGTGTCCGTCTTTATGCCAGTACCATGCTGTTTTTTACCACTATAGCTAGGTAATTTAAAATCTGGAGAGGAGAGGTTGCTTTCCATTTTATGATGTTTCTGGCTATTCAGGACCACTTACCCTTTCAAATAAATTTGATAATCATGTTTTCAATTATAAAAAATACTGGTGGAGTTTTTATTGGTATTGCACAGAATCTTTTTGTCATTTTGAGTAGAATGAATATCATCTTAATGATATTTAGTCTTCCTCTCCATGAACATGGAGTGTATTCTGGTTATTTAGGTCTTTTTGGATTGCTTTTCACATTGAGCTGTAGTTTTCTGAATACAAGTGCTTTACATCTTTGGTTAAGTTTTTCTTGACTGTTTGAGTTTTATCTGTCATAATTTATCTTCATCATTTTTTAACATCTTTAGTTACTTTTATTGATGTAATATTCATTTTCAGACTCTCTTCTAGACCTCTATCTCCTTCTTTTATTTTCAGACTCTAGTCCACCCTTTAGAATTTCCTGAAAATCTCATCTCTTGTTTAGAAATTCTCTCAGTTTCTGTATATCTGTGAATATTCGAAACTCGTCCTCATTTATAAAAGACCATCTTGCTGGATATAAGATACTTGACTGGCAGTTTTTCTCTTGTAGTTTCTTAAAAATATCACACATCTGTCTTGCATCCATAGTTTTTGGTGAGAAATCAGCATTTAGTCTTATTCGGTATCCCTTATACGTTATTCATTGCTTTTCTCTTGCTCTTCTCAGAATTCTCACTTTGCCTTTAGCATCTGATATTCTGATTAGTATGTGTCTTGGAGTTTGTCTATTCAGATTTCTCAGATGCAATTTCGCTGTGCTTCTTGGACATGGATATCTATGTCCTTCAATAGAGTTGGGAAATTTTCTACCATTAATTTTTCAAATATTCCTTCTGAACCTTTTCCCTTCTCTTCTCCTTCTGGGACACCCAGGACACCTATGTTTGCATGTCTGTTCCTGTCATTTAGTTCCCCGAGACCTTGTTCAATTTTTTTCCAATCTTTTCTTCATCTGTTCTTTTGTATGTTCACTTTCAGAGGTCATTTCTTCAAGCTCACCAATCATTTCTACTGCCTCTTCAAATTGGCTATTATAGGCATCCAATTTTTTTTAATTTCACTTACTGCATCTTTCATTCCTATAAGTTGTGCTATTTTTCTATGTATACTTTCAAATTCTTCTTTGTGCTCATCCAATGTCTTCTTAATATGTTTAATCTCTTTACCCATGTCATTGAATTTATTAAGGAGATTTGTGTGAACATCTGTAATTAGTTGTCTCAACTTCTTTTTGACATCTGGAGGCTTATCTTCTTTCTTTAACTGGGCCATATCTTCCCATTTCTTGGTGTGGCTTGTAATTTTTTGTTGGTGTCTTGGCATCTGGCTTATAAGAGTATTTATTCTGGGTGTAGTTTTGCCCTTTAGTTTAGGGCTTCCTGCCCTTTCTCCCTTGCTGGTTGTGTTGTAGGACCCAAGGCTGTAGTTGGTGCTATAAGCTCTGGAGGATCAAGCCATCCTCATTATCACATGGGCCAATGAAGCTTCTCCCAACTCTCTCCTCTGCCAGGGGTAGGGACAGAGTCACAGCTGTGTGGAATAATCCCAGTTGTGCAGGCCTGGACTCTAATTGCCCAGAGAGACTGATGAAGCTTCATTTCCCTTTCACCCCAGCCTAGGGTGGGGATGGAGTTGCAGATGTGGGCAGCAATCTATGCAGTGCAGGTCACAGCTGATCACAGTTGCTCCTATAGACTTTTGATTATTCAGTCTTTGCCAGCCAAATATACCTGCAGTTAATCTGGATAGACTGGTGCAGGGCCCACCGTCCATCCCCCTGCCAGAGGTGGGGATGAGGCCTAGGCTGGGACTTCAGGCCAATCTGGGTGAATGAAAATGGTTCCTACCATCACTGTGATTTTTGGACAGCCTGGCTTCCCCTCAGCCTGGGGGCAGAGTCAAAACGACAGCCATGAGCCTCTTTCCCACTTGGACAGATTCACATCCCAGCTCTTCCCAGGGTCCTATCTTAGCCAGCCAAATCCTCCAATTAATAGCTGAAATTGGTGGGCAACTGTCCGCTCCTCCCCTGTTTTTGGGAAATGGAACTTCCAATTCCAGGCACAGACAGCTTCTGGGGCAGCTTACACTGCCAAAGTAGAATGATCACCAGCCTCAATGGCTTGGCTGGTATTTTCCCAGAGAGGCTGGCACATGTTTCCCTAGCTTATTCCCTATGGGAGGTGGGGCTGGGGCTTAGGAAAGAGCTGCAATCTAATCTGGATGGAAAGAAACCTTTCCCTAAGAGCACTGGGATTTTCAGTGCGCCCCGTTTCCCTTCCTACCATGTGCGGAGTTAAGATGGCAGCCACTGGCCTTTCTGAGTTGGACAGGCTCAAACTTTAGCTGTTTTTAAGATTATACTCTGGCCCATCCATCATTAGCTGAAGTTTTGACCAAGTGTCTCTTCCTCCTTTTGGGAGAAAGTGGAACTTCATCCTTTCTGGGAAGTGGAACATTCAATTCCAGCCTCAGAACCCCTCCTGAGGCATCTCACACCTCCAGTGGAGGATGGGCACTGGCCACCCTGGTGTGGATTGGTCTACTTTGAGTCTTCTCTGCAGATGGGCAGTCCCCTCCTTCCATTCCTTCAAGGATATGGCCTCCTGGAGCCCCCAAACAGGTGCATCAGCTAGCTCCAGAGAGCTCTGGGTGTTACTAAGTGCCCTGTGGCAGAAGGTGGCTCTAGGAGCACCTTACTCTGTCTTCATTTTGGTGGTTGTCCTCCAAGTCTTTCTTTTTTGAACATTATTTTTAGAGAATTTCAGATTCACATTTACAGAAAAATTACACTGAAAGTATAAGGTATTCCCGTATAATCCCCCATCCCACATCCACAAACCTAATTATCTCTATTATTGACCTCCTATATTATTATGGTACATTTGTTACAATTGATGAACCAATATTGAAAAAGTTGCATTTATATTATGATTTACACTTTGTGCTTTACAGTTTCATAGGCCTTGACAAATGTATAATGTCTTCTGTCATTGCAGTATTATGCAAAACAGTCTCACTGCCCCAAATATGCCCTGTTCTACCTATTTATTCCCAGACTCCCTTCTGAACCCCTGAAACTCCTATCTTTACATATTGCAAGTTCTTCCTCCCACAAAAAAGAAACAACCACAATAGCAACTTACCATCATTTTATAGGTTGCACCCCTTCAGTAAGCTCTATGTGGGAATATGTGAAAATCTATTTTCTAATATAACATAGTTGTACTAATTTATAATTCCTCTACTCATGATTCTTCTACTCCCTTCATTTCAACCTATAATTTTCAATGTGCCAGTTAAGTATATTTCACAGAGATTTAAATCTTTAGCTGTTCAAATGTAGATGGAAGCTTGACTCTCAGTAGAAGAGTGATCAACTCTTACTCTTACTCTTCTTCATGCTTGCCCTGAGTTTAACCCTTTATGCACAAGATCAGGTTACCTACTTGAAAAGTTGCTCTTTTTGCATACGATTTTAGCAAAGAATAGAAAATTCTCTTTTCTTAAGTTTCATTGACTTTTTAGTTAACAGGATAAACACTAACCAGAAGGGGGTTTTTTGTTTATTGTTTTTTTGTTGTTGTTGTTGTTACATATGCATTGGTGTTTCAGTGGTAGAAAATGTCTAAAAAACATACCAAAAGAGAAAATTAACTTATGGCAACAGAGTCCATTAATCCAATCCTGGTCTTGAAATTTTAAAAAGTAGATCTGAAATCTGTAATGTTCCACATAGTTAAATCTTAATAGTGCTGTTTTCATTTCTGCCAATGTCAAAGTGCTTCAATAATTGTAGATACTAAATTCACTGAAACCTAACACCTCTTGGAAGATTAGAAGCTGGTGCATACAGAAGAAATATTTTTGACAAATATTTCTTTCTGTATTCTCAAAAGTAATACATATTTTCTAAGAAATATGGCTGTAGCAATAGACAATGAAAGAGAAAATAGACATAAATCTCACACCTTGTGCAAAAATCCACTCAAAATGGGTCATGGACCTAAGTACAAAAGATAAAATTATAAACCTTTTTAAAAAAACAGAAGAAAATATTTGGGATCTAGGACTTGGTAAATCATTTTTAGATATGATACATAAAATGAAATACTGACAAATTAGACTTCATAAAACTTTAAAACATTTGCTCTGCAGAAACTCTTTTAGGAAGGGAAAACACCAGTTATAAACTGGGGGAAAATATTTGTAAGTTAAATGTCTAATAAATAACTAATATCTCTGAGATATAAAGAACATGATTACTACTGTGAATAGATGCTTAGAAAATGATTTTGGGGGTTAAGGGTTCAAGTTTTTTTGTTTGATTTTGGTTTCAGGTATAATGAAATGAAAATTTCTTTTATTACCTGAGTCTAGTATCCTTCAGTTTCATGAGGATATACAAAACAAACTTTTGCAGTGCATTCAAAGTTTATATTAGATTAAACTTTGATTCTATTCAAGTGGTTTAAAAATAACTTTAAATAATATATTATTAAAATTTGAAGATCAAATACTGTTTTTTTCCACAGATATATTTATTTGACATAATGAAAGGAAAATTACTTATTAGTACTTCTGTCTAAGAGCACTTGTATTTCCTTTATAAAAAAGGAAATTGTTAGTTCACAAAATAGTCTTAAGCTCTTAATTAAAATAAATCATTTAAGTATTTCTAAGAGTTTGATATTATTGATGAATTCCCAAAAGAAATAATGGATTATGTTTGTAAACTGGTCTTTTCCTTTGGGCATATGAGATTATATGGGATTCAGAGGTTTATTGATTAAGTAACTTAATCAAGCAAACCTCTTGTGTCAGTAGGGCATGGAGTCCTCATCCTTTGGTGGTTTTGGATTCACAGAAAAAAGGCATGGCAAAAGACAGAGGTGGGGGATTTTGATGTTGGAGTTTGATGCTGGAGCCTTAAGCTGGAGCCCAGGAAGTAAGGTCTTAAAATAAAGAGAAGGGAGGAACTCTGAACCCAGAGAGAAGGAAGACCCTGGAAGGGAGGAACCCCAGAAGACTGAACCATCTTGCTCCAACAAGTGAAAATAGAGTTTGGTGAGGGAAGTAACTTATGTTTTATGGCCTGGTATCTGAAAGCTTGTACCCCAAATAAATACCATGTATAAAAACCAACCAATTTCTGGTATTTTGCATTAGGACCCCTTTGGCTGACTAATACAGTATGGTTGTGAATTAAGCTCTTATATTTTATGTATTTAATTTTTTTCCTAAGTGCGTTCTTTTATACAGTCTAACTTGAACTAAACAATACATATCTCTCAAAAATAGAGTTTCATACATAAAATAAAAATACCAAAATCTTTGATTGCAAGAAATAGAAAAATAATTTGTCCTGTTGTTATTACCTAAGTTGGACATTTACTATAAATTGCCTTTATTTCCTTTCCAGAAATTGATTATGAGGCTCTTTCAATTACTTTGAGATATACAAGCATCCAATGCTATAATATATAATTAAGCAAATTAGAACCCAACAATAAAACTTGAATTAGCAGGAGAAAGATCACAAGTACAATTATTTTAAAAAGTAAGTGTCACTTGAATTCAAGGATGAAAATTGGGGGTTGAGGGAGGTGATTTCTTGCCTAGTTTGATAGCTGTTATGTCAATGGCAGTCCTTCAGTTATTATATTTTGATTACATTAGCATGAAACATTTTCCTAAAATTCAGGCTGGGTTTGGCTCATAATGAAATTCACATTCCCACTGATATGGGATGTTATTGACAGGATATATATGGTTGACAGGGAGTTATACAGGGCATATGCCCAGGGTATATGGTAATGTCTATATATACTCATAGTGGAAACAAAAACAACAGCTGGGGGGGTACTGGGCTCCTGGCTGGGGGGTCACTGTTGTGGGCCCTGGGAGAGCAGCGGCAATCCTCCAGGTGCAACGGCAAGAACCAGGAAGGAAGGAGGGCCCAACAGTGGGCTCGTGATACTAATGGTTACACCTGCAATAAGAACAAGGCCTAGAGTAGCATTGTGCCTGGGGGTTTCCTCCTGATAGCCTTCATGTTACTCAAATGTGGCCACTCTCACAGCCAAACTCAGCATGTAGATGTGATGCATTCCCCCCAGTGTGGGACACGACACCCGGGGATGAGCCTCCCTGGCACCGAGGGATCACTACCACATACCAGCTGAAGAAGCAACTAGAAAATGACCTTGAATTAAAGATTCAATGCGGAACAGCAGAATATACCTGTCTACGTATAATAACATGACTTCAGGAAGCTGTTTGACCTAATGTAAGGGGGAAATGGAAAGGAGAAATGAGATTATAAGGCTGTGAGTCTCTAAAAAAGAGTCTGGAGGTTGTCAGAAGGAATACCCCTATGTACAACTGAACAGAGTCTAAGAGACAGATAAGGTAGAAACAACCCCAGATATTGGTTCTTTTGAGGGATAAAGAGACCCACGGGTTCTATGGTCATGGCAGAAGGGGTTCACTGCCATGACAGATAGCCCTTCTTTGGAGCTGGTGTTTCTGCGTGATGGAATTGGACTCAGAGGGGATCTCTTTTCACAAGACTTGCATGCTACTTTATTGGAATTGTAGTCGGTGCTGGGTTTAAGGTATATGTAGGGGATTTGAATCTCTGGACTGATAATATGACACCCAGGCCCAGAGCCTCAACAGACTTCAGCTCCTACACTTTGATTTATTGGACTTACTCCACTCAGCTAACATGGAGTTGAAGAAGGTCAACCACCACAACATGGAGCCTAGAGTGTCTACAACTGGAAGCGGGAGGAGTGCATCCAGTACCCATATGGAATCTAAGCCCTCACATGACATAGATGTGCAATGGACACAACCAATCCAATGTCCACAGAGAAAATGTGGAATGGGTGTGGGAACGGTAGCCATGGTGGCTGCTGGGTGTGGGGAACGGGAGGAAGAGATGAGATGTGGAGGCGTTTTCGGGACGTGGAGTTGTCCTGGATAGTGCTTCATGGACAATTACGGGACATTATAGATCCCCCCAGGGCCCACTGGATGGAACATGAGAGAGTCTGGGCTATGATGTGGACCATTGACTATGGGGTGCAGTGATGCTCAGAGATGAACTTACCAAGTGCAATGGATATGTCACGATGATGGGAGAGAGTGTTGCTGTGGGGGGAGTGGGGGGCGGGGGCAGTGGGGTTGAATGGGACCTCATATTTTTCATAATGTAATTTAAAATAATAATAATAAATAAATAAATAAAGAAATTCACATTCCCTTATTGTGTAAAATCAAAGTGATTGATTTATTTTTGTTGCATGTTGAAACTTTTAAAAATGAATGTGTAATTCAATTTAGACTTATAGTCCTACATTATGACATGCTTTCATAAATATTAAGTACTTATTAAATATAACCATAAAAGCAAATTTTCTGTTTTGAAATATTATTACAAAGAATTCTTGAGGGGCAGATCATAAAAGGTATTTCATGTTTTCTTATAATAATGTCAGTATTTCTGTTTACACATCTGTTTTAATACCTGCATAAACAAAATAAAATTTCGCATGTTTTCAAAGGTTTGACAAGTCTGTCCAGGGAATCCTTGTACTTCCATTGAAAAAAAATAAAACTCTATTTTGGTCACAGTAACAGCATTAACAGAGCCTCCTGGGTGAATATTAACTGTTCTAACTGGAAAGGACTTACGTTTTTTCGTCCAAGAGTAATGATCACTATGCACAGCGATAGGTGATGGTGACAGTGAATCATGTGGAACTTCCAATTTGCCAATATTTACCAAGAGTTTTACAATTGTGAAATCCATATCTCTTTTTGACATGAACATAGTGTACAAGCACAGGATTTCTCTGTTGATTCTTAAGGATTCTTTAATACCTTTGTCATTTTCAGCTAAGCATGTATATATACATACGTTCATATAGTGAAGAGAATTTTAGAGAAAATGGTATGCATTCATTACATATATTCAAGTGACTATTGCATTTCAATATATGTAATTTATTTAAATTAAATGTTTTAACTTGAGATACCATGCAATTGTAAGAAATAATATAGAGAGATCCTCACCAGTGTTCGATATTGTTGATTTATTTTATAATTTTTGCTGTACTTATCTTTATATTGCAATATCTGTGGAGTTTTAATTTGCATTTATTCAGTGGCTACTGATTGTGAACATGTTTTTATGTGCTTATTTGCCATCTGTATATTTTCTTCAGTGAAATGTTTCTTCATGCCTAGATAAGGAAAAGAAAAGCAATGGCATGGATACCTCAAAAGAGCAAAGAATGTCCAGAAAGTGAGGAAGTGGTGATGGAAAGACAAGGAGATGCAGTGAAAGATTGACATGTTAACATTTAAATGAGGGGAAGTATGCCCCAAAGTATGTCTATGAAGCTGGTTGACAAGTAAAGTAGAAACGAACGGCTACGAAGCCAGTAAGTGAGAAACGCAGAGTCAGCTGGGTCATCCAACTGAATGTAAAAGATTTTGGAAGAGTCTCCAGTGGAACTAGACCAAAGGCCTTAATATATGGGGTAGGTAATTAGGCAGACAATAAATACCAGACACAGAGAGAGAATGAGATCTTCTTAGGGAATGGCATAAGTTTTAAGGGAGCACCAAGAAGTTAAACCCCCCAACCCATGCAAGTCTGTGAGCATTCAGCGTGTCAAACACATAGAGAGTCATCTTTGAGCCACTTCTCCTTTCAACATTCAGAGAAAGCCCTGACTGCCACGTGTTTGCTTAACTCTATTCCCAAAACACACTCTTCTGGGCTCAGATCCCTAAGAAAATTGATCCTGTGCTACATGTTCGAGATATTTGATAAATAAAGGTATTCATAATATTAGTCTGAAATCAACATTTCAATTTCTACTCAAGGTTAGCATGGGAAATATTTAATTAAACTGAACTAAGAAGGCCTTAGTGCTTTGCTGAACAAGTTTTCCTTAAGTTGCAAGCTCCTCTTTACACTTCCAGATCCAAAGTACAGATTCTTAAAGATGAGTTTCTCACCCAAAGTTCTTTAGATGTTTTTTCACAATGGAATGAGGTGAAAGATCCATAACCTGAAAATGCCTCCAAAAATGGGGTCAATTTGATCAAAAATAGGTTGAGTGTGGTTTCACTCAGATCTTTTCTTGCAAGAGACCTGGAGGCACAAAATGCCATTCTTCAGGCAGATAGCTTTCAGGGTCTGGTGAAAACCTTGGTTTCCTTTATTCCTTTCCTTTTTCCAAATTTCCTCAGTGCTCAATAAAGAAGCAGTCAGTATTACTATGTGGTTTTCTTTTGCCTGGTCTAAAGTCACAGGTGTGAAAAAGAAAACACAACTCATTAAATACCTGAGTTTGAAATAAGGGGAAGGGCATGAAAACTTTGGGTACATTTGTATAACAAAGCGAGTCTGGCCAGTTTTCCAAAAGAGTGAAGGGCCATAAAATTCAGATATATATGCACAATTAAAAACAGAAAGAAGTTAATGCCAATCACAAGAATGTAATTACACTGTGGTTAACTTCACATTTCATACAATGGCATCTAAACCACGAAACAGGAACATCTTTCACTTCTTCTTCACTGACCTTTTAGGTAAAATCTTAGGGACTTCAGGGTGACCCCCCACAGATACAGGTCAAGAGGCCATCAGGATTTCATCCCTCTACTGCCCAAAGTCTCTTAGAGCACAGCTGAACTGCCTCACTGACCCTGGCTCTTGGCCTAGAACTGTCACTACTATTCTATTTTACTGTCTAGGGGCTGGGTTCTTGGTCTACAGTTGTGGCAAGATGTCCTGAGACTGACCGGTCATGGCTGCAATTATTCTGAGGCCAAATGAGCAGTCTCAGTGGCTTTGACACACTCAGTTGACAATTAAATAAAAAATTATCTCATTTTCTACTAGGAATCCACACATTAATAATTGAAATTGCACAGCCTTACTTCTTTTCCAGAAGCAGAGTCCCTGCTCTTTCCTCCCAGTTGCTCCTTTATGAGCTGCCACACAGCACTGAGAGTGGCATCTACACTGGTTTCACCAGTTCTGCCACCTACAAGGATACAAAGGGCTGTTGGGTGAGCTGTGGGTGGCCATGTATGGATCCCACCTTCTACATGTAGCCTATGGACACTATCCCAAAGACCCTGTACCTGCACATATTTATTTGTCAGCTTCACCTCATGTGCAGTGATCTCTGATAACACAAGTATATTCTAATAGACCATACATCCTCCTCAGAATGCCTTTGCACTATACTTTACACTTGGAAAACCCACTCCTCTTCTTCAGTTTTAATTAGTGTCAACAAGAACTTCCCATTCATCTGTAGATACCACCTACCAATAAGAATAATCCAAATGTTCACTGATCATAAATGTATACACATATAAACAAAAAGCTTATTATCAGTTAGGAAGATAGTAAATTTTTACATTCACGGTATCAAACAAGGAAAACAGAAGGTATTATTTCTATGAAACAGTGGGCAGAAAAGACTAGAAAAAGTGGAATATAAAATTGCATTTAAACCAAGAAAGGAGAAGGCAATTCAGGCCTTTTTTCCAGAAGTCATGGAAGTCACATTGGAGCACATTTAGGTAGAGGCTGGAGTCTGAAGGTAACCCAAACAGAGTTTCAGTGTAACCAATAGACTATGTGGAGTCTCTTAGGATTTTGGAACAGAGTGAAATATAGAGTTTTGAAAGCAACAGAGTCCAGGGCGAATAGGAAGAGGATCTTTCAAAGGAAAGATCTTAAGCTACTGCATAAGTGATCATGAGGAGAGCAGAATAAGGACTTGAGATTCATCAGCTGTAGTATGATTGTAGAAGGACGATGACAAAAATTGCTGAAAATGAGGGAACCTAAACAAAATTAAGAAACTTTCAATTTGTATATTCTGAGGAAAATGATTATAGCCAACCACTGAACAAATGGGTATGTTTTTACACTAAATGTCCTCTGGACATTATAAGACAGTTCATACCATATCTAGAATAGCAACATTTTGAAAACTGCACAAATGTCCACCAGAGACTAAATTCAAAAGGAGATCATGAAGTCACTAAAAATGATGAAAATATTCATAGGATATAGAGTGGGGGGGACGGACTAGTATATAAAATAGTATGAAGTATAAAATATAATATATGTAAAATACATTTATTAAAATGCTTATCTACTCTTAATAACTCCTCCAAATGCATCCACAAAAAAGTTCCTATCACCTGTTAATATAATTTCCATTGACTTACTTGGAATTTCTTTTTCCTATCATCATGTTTGGATATTTATAAACTTGTCATATGTGTGCATGGTACGAAATGTTTAAAGTATAAGGGGCATATTGTAAAATATCTTTCTTCCTCCCTTCCTGGAACCCCAGCCACCAAATCCTCCCCCCCATGTTTTCATGTATCCTTTCAGTTACACACATGGAGTGTATTTTCTGTTTGCACAAATGAAAATATACTCTATACAATACTCTGTTCCCTTCCCATACTCCCTGAACAATATACCTTAAAGATCTTCATGTATTACATATAAAACTCCTTCATTTTTAAAAACTGCTGTGGCCATCTCATTAGGCTCTCACTGGCTGCCACAGTAAACAATGCCTGAAGCAAGTGGGCTCCTGAGGGCTCTACAGACATCTAGACACCACAGGCAGGGCAGGCAATCTCAGCAATTCGGCACCTGTCAGTATGATTTACCTTGGAATATTTGCTTCCCAATGTAACAGAGTTAGGCTCAATAATAATTTCCCTACACATGACTCTTGCCCTTTTTAGATGAACCTATGTTTAGCACTATACTCATTAAGTATATGTCCCAGAGACTTCAATTTTTGTTCTCTTCATATGCCGCTTGAACCCTGAATCTCAGCAGAGTTGCAACACCTACTCTCCAGTACTTTGGCCTTGCCCAGGACAACTAACAAAAGAATATGATGGACAACATCTATTCCCAATAAACACAGAGTATCTACAATGGCAAGCAAGCCTGCTTCATCCCATCTGCACCATGTATCTAAGCCCCTTCTTAATCAGAAACAGAGTGTCCATCACCATCCCAATATCCTCAAGATTGAGAATGAACAAACATAAGGGGGAGAAGCAATTTTGGACTAATGTAGAAATCATTTTTCCAGCAATGGAAGAACTTGTAACATTGTCATAAAGGCAGTGGCAACCAGAGATTCTAAGGCAAAGGATAGGGTGGAATTGGTGCAACACGGGCATTTCTGGGACAATGGAATTGTCCTGCATCGCATAGCAATGACAGACACAGATCATTTTATTTTCTGTCAAAACCTATAAAATTCTGCAGTGAAAAGTATCAACTATAATGTAAATTATACACTATGGCTAGTACAATGCCTCAATATGTGTTCATCAATTGTGACAAATATACTATAATAATGCAAGATGTTAACTGGGAAAAGTAAGGGAGGGATAGGGATGGATTTATGGAAATTGCCCCACATTTTTTTCTCTCTTTATTTTTCTTTTTAATGTTACATTAAAAAATATGAGATGTCCATATAATGCCCACCCCCCACACACACCACTCTTCCCATATCAATAACCTCTTCCATCATTGTGGGACATTCATTACATTTGGTGAATACATTTTGGAACACTGATGCACCACATGGATAGTGGTTTACACTGCAGTCTACACTCTCCTCCAGTCCACCCAGAGGGCCATGGCAGGACATACAATGTCCAGCATCTGTCCTTGCAGTACCATCCAAGACAACTCGCGCCACCGGCACAGATGTTGGTTTCGCTTTCTCCGCCGCCGCCGCCGCTGTGGCTGCTGGAAGCCGTCCTTGCACCGCCTTCATGAGCCATGGGCTGTCGACACACCTCACCAGCCGTGCGCCGGGGACTGCTGGCCGGGGCTGCTAGTCAGCAAAGGGGGACCGCGCTACAAACTCACTCAAGCCACTGGCCAGGAGAAGTAGACAGCTTTATTGGCAATAGTGGGGGAGCCAGGGCGTGCCGGCTTATGAGCGATCTGCGAGTAAGTCCGGGGAAGGGGTAGTAGATGGGAGTTATATAGGGTGAATGCAGAAACATTATCTGATTGGTTGGGACAACAATATGTCTATATATGGTAACTATAGATTTACTAAACCAAATGGTGGAAGGAGATGAAATGGCAGCACAGCGCATGCCCACTGTCCTCGCCCCCTGACTCAGCACTTGAAGACCATCCCTGAGTTTACTCAAGGGCGTGTGGGGGCTAGAGTTTACTCATAGTCCTGTGTCTTGTAGCACAAGTCTCATGGCTTGGACGGCTGAACGGTTGGGCCTTCCCTCAAACTCCAAGTCCTGAAAATGCCCCCACATCATATCTCTTCTTCCCTCTCCCTACCCTCAGCAGCTACCATGGACACTTTCCCCACATCAATGCTACAATTTCTTCCATTACTAACCACAATAATTCCATAGTAGAAAAACATTAAGTGCACTCTAATCCATACTCTATTCCTCCATCCCGTGGACCCTGGGATGTTTATGTCCACTCCACCTCTATCTTGAGAGGGAGCTTAGATTCCACATGATGGATGTAATTCTCCTGCTTGCACTTGTAGGCATTCATGGCTCCCTGGTGTGGTGGTTGACGTTCTTTACCTCCCTGTTGGCTGGTCAGGGTAAGAAAAGAAGCTCTGAATAGCCAAAGACATACTGAAAAAGAAAAATGAAATTGGAGGAATAGCATTTATGTAATTTAAAGCTTCTTTCAAAATAAAATTTAAAAATAAAGATTGTGGCCCCTAAATGTTTGTGATTGTTTATATTACAAACATGGCTCAAGATGAATATCCTTGAATATATGACCCTTTGCCATCTATGAGACTATGTGCAGAAAATATTCATAGAATTGAATGGAACTAAGACAAAGATTATGTATACTCTTAATTTCAGTAGTTTTGAATCAACATCACAAAAATGCCCTGCAAACAGTGTAGTAATAATTTACATAAGCAATATAATAGAATACATATTTCCCCATTCTCACTAAAATAAAATAAAAAAATTCAGCCCTGTGCAGCTATTGTGGAAACCAGTTCTTCAAAACGTGACCTGGAAATTACATTCCAGGTATATTCCAAAAGAACTGGAAACTGGGACTCAGATACCTGTACACCAACGTTTAGAGCAGCATTATTCACAATAGTTAAAAGACAGGGGTAAAACCCATGTGTTCTCCAATGGAAAATGGATAAGCAAAATGTGGTATATATATAACAGAATATTATTACTCAGCCCTAAGAAGGAATGAAGTTCTAACACTTGCTACAATGTGGATGAATAGTGAAGACATCATATTGAGTGGAATAAGTGAGACAGAAAAGGACAAATACTGTATGATTCTACTAAAGTGAAGTATCTAGATTAAGCAAATTCAGAGACAGAAAGTAGATCAGAGGTTGCCAGGATCTATGGGTAAGAATAATGGGGAGTTAATGCTTAATGGGTAGTTTCTGTTTTGGGAAATGGAAAAGCTTTGTAATGGATGGCGGTGATGGTAGCACATTGTACATGTAACTAATGCCACTGCATTGTACACTTTAAAATGGCAACTTTTGTTACATCTATGTTACCACAATAAAGGTAAACCACTCATTTATAGTAAATTAAGGATTACCCTAATTCAGTTTGGCCTCATTTTAACCAGTCACATCTTCAAAGACCCTATTTTCAAATAGATCCCACATTCAGAGACTAGGAGTTGTATATGAACCTGCCTTGTTAGGGTCATAATTCAGCCCATAATTTCTGTCATAAACAATCTTCAGAGTTTAAAGTCGGAACTCTAATAAGAGCTCTTTAGAAAACTTCATCTTCATTGTTTAAAGTTTTCTAGTCCAACTGCCCATAAAAAGATAAAAATGTTTCAGAATTCTTCAGACCTGAAATAATAAAGAAAATATATACAGCAACACACAGACTATGCTCAGAGAGTCTCAACTAGGGAGGCAGTGAAAGACGATCAAGTATGTCACTTCCACAATATAGCAGGCTAAGACCTCAACATAAAAGCAGCCTTCTGCTCCTTATCTACTTAAACACCTTCTCTAGTATCTTCTGAGCTAATGCCCCTTAACCCAACTTTTATGTGAACATGTACCAAATCATGAAATATTCTAAGATAAACAAGATAAAGGGGTTCTTTCCACTGTAAGCAAGGGTTCAGCAAGATCTTTTTGTAAAGGATCATATTAGTAAATATTTTCAGTCCCATGGGCCACACTGTCTGTTGCAACTATTCAATTCTCTGTTTCATCATGAAAGAAACCAGACAACAAGCAGGCATGGCCATATTCCAAAAATCTCATGTACAAACAAGGGCAGTGGGCCAAATGCCGATCACTCAATTTTTATTAATTGACAAAACTATAATGTATTATTTTTCCAGAGCAGAAAAGATGCTTACTTAGAAAAATGAAAGAAATTGACCATTCCATAGAAATTAAAACCTGGGGATTCTGGAAGAAGGGATGTGTCTAAAGTTTTAGTTCCAAGAATTTTGACCCAGGTTTAGAGATGTACAAAATACACTGATAATTACCAAGTATTTATTACATGCTGTGACAATTTGAGATTATTTATGAACCCCAAAAAGAGAAAGGTTATATTTGTAAACTTATCTGTTCCTTGGGTGTGATACCTTTGATAAGATTACTACTTAAGTTTGCTTTCAGGGCTTTCTTTGATTGGACCACTGTCAGTATGGTGTGACTTGGATTGAGTTCCCCCCTTGCTGGGTTTGATATAAAAGAAAACACACTTGGAAGACACACAAGAGAGACCTTTGTCATTTTGATCTTGCCATGTGACAGAAAGAAGTCTCAAAGTTAAAACTGGTTTTATAGACCAGCGATATTGACCAGACTTTGAATGACGTTCCAATTGAGAGCTTTATTAGCCACATGGCAACTGCCTCATCCTACACAGAGGAGAGAGCAGCCCCAGGTTGCAGGGGAAGTTTGCTTATATAGGCCTTTAGGTTGGGGGGGGCAATAGCTCAGCAAGCAAGCACATACAGAAGGAGATGTTTGCAGTTAATTAAGTGCTGGGGATTCTATCAGGTGAGACAATCAGTTGGGGAGTTTTTGTTATTTAAAAGGGTCTGGGTCAGGTTGGTCTTTTGGCAGGGGCTGACAAGACTTTCTACAGGAGGAGGATTTGAGATAAGGTTTTAGAGTTGAGCAAGCTTGTTACAGAAGCAAGATATATGCGGTTAGGGGGCTGTGGAATTTTCCTCTTGGGTGGGGGTTGTCACAGGCTCCTACTTCTCCACACTGGGGGTAGACCATTTGCCTCATGGCTTACAGTTGACCATGGGAAGAGAGCCTGCTACTGGAAGCCCAGAGGGGAAGGCTGAACCCTCACAGAGATTGCCCACCATTTTGCCTCAACACCGCGGCAGCGAAGTTTGGTGAGGAAGCACCTCTCATGATACTTTGTGTTGGAGTTTCCACAGCCTTAGAACTATAAGCTTTTACCCCAATAAATGCTCTTTATGAAAGCCAACAGATTTCTGGTACTTTGCACCCACACTCTTTTGACAAACTAATACACAAGGTAACATGTAATATTTTTCTCTGAACCTGTTTCTTATCTGTAAAATGGGGATGTGAAAAACAGGTTCAAGGAGGTTAGATTTTTTTTTTTTAGTTACAAATCCAGAGTGTGGGGAAGCTTAGCAGTTAAACACAGGCTGGGCTCTCTTCAAAGTTCACAGCACATAGATTTTGCACTCCCTTGGGTTTCTCTTTACTGTTCTGAAAGTGTTTGTTTATTTTTCTTCTATTGCCTGGACACAATGTAAAGCACCAAATACAGATGATACAATAACTCTTTGTTTAGCTGTAATGCAGGTTTCCCAACCCCCAAAGTTATACTTCACAGAGCAAATCTAAGATGTTAGAGTCTTTTCATCCACTAATATATCCCATGCAACAAAATATTTTACCTTAAATATTAATACAATTTTCTGTTTGAGATCCCTTAAATTAAACCACAGGACTATTCTATAAAAGAACAGTGTGACTGAAATTACACTTAGTCTTGAATTCTATTTTTAGTTATCTCAATTGACTCATAACAGATATTCATAATTTATCTGTGCACACAACAAGGAGAATTGATGGTACCAACTTGTTATCAGTAGTTTAGGAGACTAGCAGTTTTAATATGTTTACAAGGCATAAAAATTCAAGGACAGAATATTCTATAGTAATATCGATAGAAAATTTAAGTGAGGAAATTTAGGCAGAAATTTAACCTCTTTTAAGAATTTGGTGGGAATTCCCTTAGGGAAAATGAAACAAGAGTCTAAATTCTTTCTAGCTCATCTATTCTCTGCACAGGAATAGCAGCAAACAGTTACATCTTATTTACTGTCTGACACGTCTGTACAGGTGTTAATCATTGCAACCCTAGAGAGGACTGTTGCCAACCCCATTGTACTGATGAAGAGAGGCTGGCCCTGGGGGTTAGTAACTGGCTAGTGAATGAGGGTGGAGGCGCCTTAGGCTGCAAACCCAGGCAAACTGTATTGGGGTTGATGACTGTGCCTTGCAGGTGGCCCCAGCAAGCTCGGAGAAAGATCTTCCACCTTTGCTCACTGTCATGGCTAAGGCAAATCAATTGACAATTCATCTGAGTTTGGGTTTAAATTCATTTCTTTTAAAGTTTAATCACAGAAAAGAGCTCCTGTTCCTGCAAGATAAGCTTTTGGAAGGCGCTGTGCTGTGCCCCTTTCTAAGGAACTACACATCCTTATTTCAGGGCCAGATTCCAATTTGTCTGCTTTTCTCAAAGGAGCAAAGATCCCCCTGCCTTCAGGGGGCCCCTGGGCACATGGAGAGGCAGAGTATGACCCCCAAGGGCCAGGCCTGGCCCAGGAGTTTGAGGGCCTTTGCCCCCTGGCCTTGCACCACCACTCCTGCCTCCTGGGATGCCTGGCATGGGGCTGGGGTTGGGGGTGCCCCCACCCAGCCCACCTGACTCCAGGTGAGGTCCCACCTGTGCGGGGCCTGGAAGGGAAGCCTCATGATCACCCCGGGGTCTCCTCGCCTTACCCCATCCCCACTCTGACTCTGCAGGAGTCTGGCCTTCCTGCCCCAGCCTGCCCCTTACCTGTGGAGAAGAGGGGTGGTGGGGCAGGGGAAGGAGGGACTGGGCAGGGCTAGGGGCAGCGCCCTCTTCTTCCAGGGTCCCCTCTCCACACCCCTGCAGTTTGTCCTGGGTTTTTGGAACTGGCTCTATTTCACCACACACACCCCTGTTGGAGTCCAGTAATTGGTTTCACTTTCTTTCAGTTCCTCCTCTCTCTTTTATCCTCTTGTTCCCATGTGCCCCTTTCCGGCCATTGCTCATGCTTGGGCTTTCCCCACCTGTCCCCTGGCCCCGGCCTCCCAAACCTCTTTGGGGAGAAGACCTTACTTTGGGCCCTCAAGGTCTCTAGGACCTTCTTGAATGACATGTTAATTTCTCTTATTCCCTGGCAGGTATTCAGTCAAAAACCCACTTGCAAAGCACATAGAATATGCCACATAATCTGACAAGTATTTATTTGTAGAATTACGTTAGGAGTTCCTGTGTCCACGGCACCATCAGTCTGCAAAGTCTTTTACAGAGAGGACCTCATTCTCTGCAGAATCCTGAGGGGCTTCAGCTTAAAACTTCAGGGTTCCTCACTTACTGGGTTCCTTTTGTCACCCTAGGAGGGGCACTAGCATTGCTTTTGTACAGTTCTGTATTTTGTAAAATTAGCAAATCTAAAATAAAATTTTAAGCACACAGGTTAAGGCTGCTGTACCTTTCCAGTTTGATTTTTCTTCCTATGCTTGGAGAGGACTTGGGATTTTGCTTTGGTATTAAAAATTCTCTGTGGTGCTTAATGCATCCAAGAGCTCTGGCTAGAGATTTGTGGGGCCAGGGAGGTCCAGGAGTGGTGGTGGCTTGCAGGTCTTCTGAGGAAATGGCTCTAGAACCGAGTTTGAAAGATTTCTCAAGGAAATAAAGAGAAGTTCATTCCAGGCCTCCCAGCCCAAGGGAACAAAGTGGCCTTAACAAAGGGACTGATGGAGGCAGAATGGGGTGAAGCCACCAGATCAATCCTGTGTGGCTGGAGCCCAGGGGTGAGGCTGACAGCACATGGCTCCTAATGCTTGTGTGGCCTGGGGAGACCCTCACGGCTTAGGTAGGCTGTCCTGGAGAAGCCCTCATTTCTGATACTGTAAGATCCCTTTGGGTTTTCGATGCTGATGTAAAATCTAGCTGCTAGGCAGCTGAGCCTAGAGAGAAGCAAGCCCTGGGAGAGAGACAAGATGTCCCAGCCTATGGCTGAGATTGGAAGAAGCTGGGACCATGGAGCTTTGGGAGGAGGAAGACTGAGCCCTTGTGGACATCGTCCACCATCTTGAAATGACACAAGGCAATAGATTCAGGCTGAGAACGTACCTCTTGTGGCACCTTGAGTTGGACACTTCAGGGTCTGGTCACTGTAAGCTTCTACCCCAAATAAATATGCTTTATAAAAACCAACCAATTTCTGGTATTTTGCATCACAACTCATTTGGCTGGTTAATACAGAGGGTGGAAAAATCTTACTATTACAGGACCACAGTATATAAACTGATAACAAGTATATCTGTGGTATTAAAGTGGACTTACCCTGGTGAGCTGACAGGGAGGTGAAGAGGGTCAACCACCACACCAGGGAGCTAAGATTGCCTACAGCTGCAAACAGGAGAATCGCATCCATCATCCATGTGGAATCTAAGCCCCCTCTTGATATAGAGGGGAACTGGACATGACCATTCTAGGGTCCACAGGATGGAGGAATAGAGTATAGATTACACTGGACTTACTGGTGTTCTGCTGGGGGACTATTGTGATTAGTAAGAGAAGAAATTTTAGTAGTGAACTGGAGTGAGTGGCCACAGTGGCTGCTGATGGAAGGAAGATGGAAGAAGAGATATGGTGTGGGGGCATTTTCAGGATTTGGAGTTGTCCTAGGTGGTGCTGCAGGGATGGATGCTGGATGTTGTGTTTCCTGCCATGGCCCACTGGGTGGACTGGGGGAGAGTGTAGACTACAACGTAGACCACTGTCCATATCATGCAGAGGTACTCCAGAAGGTATTCGCCAGGTGCAGTGGCTATTCCACAATGATGGAAGAAGTTGTTGATGTGGGAGGGTGGGGTGGATGTGATGGGAGGTATATGGGACTGCATTTTTTAAAATGTATCATTTAAAAGAAAATAAACAAGAAAAATAAGTTTAATGAGGGAGAGGTTAATTAGGAAGAGAAATGTCTAAAAGGGCCCCTTATAGGAACAATAATGAAAAAGTTTGAAAAATGCTATACTAGAATAGTGCTGTCCAATAGAAATACTATGGGAGTCACATATATAATTTAAAATTTTCTAGGAGATGAAAAGTACAGGTGAAAATGCAAAGAATATATTTTCTTTGATCCAAAATATCAAAAACATCCTTGCAACATGTAATAAACCTAAAATGATTAATAAATGTGGCATTGGTGTGGGAAGGGTGGCCATGGTGGCTGCTGGGTGCAGGGAATGGGAGGAAGAGATGAGATGGGGAGGCATTTTCAGGACTTGGAGTTCTCCTGGGTGGTGCTTCACAGACAACTACGGGACATTGTAGATCCCCCCAGGGCCCACTGGATGGGACGTGGGAGAGTGTGGGCTATGATGTGGACAATTGACTATGGGGTGCAGCGATGCTCAGAGATGTACTTACCAGGTGCAATGGATGTGTCATGATGATGGGTGAGAGTGTTGCTGTGGGGGGAGTGGGGGGTGGGGGTGGTGGGGTTGAATGGGACTTCATATTTTTTTAATGTAATATTTTTTTAAAAATGAATAAAAAATTAAAAATAAAAGAAATTTTACCTTCTGTTTTTCCACTCTATTTGAATCAAGTGAGTATGCTACACTTACAGCACATCTCAATTAAAACTGGTCACATTTCAATTGGTCAATAGCCATAAGTAGCTAGTGGCTACTCTACTGGACAGCACAGTTCTTGACATTCCTTGGAGTTGTCCAGTCATCCACTGAGTTTGGATTCTGAAGAGCAGCTAGAGAACAAGGACAGCCTTGGTTGGTTTATGGCCAGGCTTGGAAGTGCCAAACCTCACTTCCATCCATATTCCTTTGCCCAGAAACCAGTCATGTGGCCCTATCCTAATTGCACAGTGTTGGGTGTTGGAACTGGGAAATATAGTCTACCTCTGTGCCCGGCAAGAAGTAGGATTGGTTAGAATCAAGGCAATCTCTGCTGCAGCCCACCCCATGCTCTCCAAATATCCATAATAGAGCCCAGATTCAAGGGGAGGGGATATAGACCATACCTTTCAAAGGGAAGAAAGTCAAAGAATTTCAGGACTATGTATAAATGAGCCACAAGAAATTTAGGGACCATTGTTTAAAATAGCCTTCAGATATCTATTTTATTAGAGAAATTGGTCAGTTTTTCACAGATTGGAATGCCATTTCCCCACCTTTCTACTGTCAAAAGACTGCCCATTCCTTAAAGATTTTAAATTGATTTTCCTTCTATTTCCTCTCAGTTACAATTAATCCTGGCCTCTTCTACTCTTCTGTAGCCTAGCTTACCTAGCCTTGCTTCCTCTGTTTCCACCATTGCACTGTAAACCACTGGATGGTAAAATTTAGAGTTAATCAATTTTCAGTCTTCATAGGGCCTGACAGATTGCACCATACATAGCAAGTGCTCCGTACATGAATGACAAATAAAGGATTGATAATAAGGCAGCTGGAAAGGGCAGAAAGAAGAGAAAGAGGGATCAGAGCAGGCAAGAGTCCCATTTTCTGTTTGAGACCTCAGGCTATATGGTTGGACATTGCCTCCTCTTAAATAATAACCAGGTGAATTTATGATAACCAAACATCTAGAAAGAGGAAGTATTGTTAGAAAATGCATCACTTTTCCCTCTGTTGGGTCATAAGTATTTCTGTGGCTTCAAAGGTTCTAGCTCAGGGCAATAATGAATGATTTTTTATGTAATACAGCAAACAGATAACTTGACATATATTCCTTATGTGGGAGTCTTTCCTAAGAGAGGCATTTATAATAATAATAATAATACCTCCAACCTCTTGTTATTTAAAAAGTCAAATAGTAGTTAGGCCCAGGCACTGTCTCACTCACATTTGATTATAAATTCTCTCCTAGCTTTATATTCCTAAACAGTTTGCAAGGCACAATTTACTAAGCACAGCCCAAAAATGTGGCAGCAGTTCCAAAACTGAGATCTGAGTTTGACTCATTAATAAATGTTGCCACTCCATCAGTCCCAGAAGACAAGCAGTGATCAAAGCTTCTTGAGAAGAGAGAGTGTTTTATTTTTCTGAATCTCCTTCAAAGCCTTATTTACAGCTGAATCCCTAACACAGACAGTGAAAAACTTTTATCCCCACTTAGGGCCAATCTTGTGTCTTGGGTGGACTTGTACCAGTTTAGCCTGGGACTAGATCATGATGTGTAATATGCTGTGACCCATTTCTCCAGAAATAGACATGGTCTGTTAAAATCACCTTGCTCAGGTTTTCTTGTGTTTCAGAGGGTAAAGACTTGATACTAAACCAAAGGGACAAAACCAAGAGTTCAGCCTAATTCATATCAGCCAGACTAACAGCCACACACTGGTTATCCCCTCTTCTCCACCCCAACCATCACTGTCTTCATTATTTCTCACTTGGACTACAGCAGCAGTCTCCTTGCCCTTTGCCATGTCTCTAGTCTCTCTCTGCCTCCAATTCATGGTCTGCAGTCTGCCAGTATGTTATTTCTCTCTCTTCTTTTAAAGATTTATTTATATATTTATTTCTCTCCCCTTCCCGCCTCCACCCCAGTTGTCTGTTCTCTGTGTCTATTTGCTGCGCCTTCTTCTTTGTCCACCTCTGTTGTCAGCATCATGGGAATCTCTGTATCTTTTTGTCGTGTCGTCTCTCTGTGTCAGCTCTCCGTGTGTGCGGCACCATTCCTGGACAGGCTGCACTTTCTTTTGTGCTGGTCGGCTCTCCTTACAGGGCACACTCCTTGCATGTGGGGCTCCCCTATGTGGGGTACATCCCTGCGTGGCAAGGCACTCCTTGCATGTATCAGTGCTGCACATGGGCCAGCTCTTCACAGGCCAAGAAGGCCCGGGGTTTGAACCATGGACCTCCTATGTGTTAGACAGATGCCCTAACCACTGGGCCCAAGTCCGCCACCAGGATGTTATTTCTAAGGCTCACCTTCCTTTCCTTAAAACTTTGTAATAACTGCTCATGATCTTCAGAATAAAGTGGCAGAAGGTTAGGAAGAAGATAAGAAATTGTTACTCAGTACTGAATGTGTGCCAAACACTTTTCCATCTGCTTAATCAGTACCACCATCCACCCAGTTGCTGAAGCCAAAATTCAACTTCTTTTTCCATCACCAACTCCTGACATTCCTCTGCAAGTTCTGATACTCTCACTCCAAAACATGTTAAACATCTATCAATGTTTTTTAAAATCTCCCCACAACCACACCCACCCTAGGTCCAGTAGCTTCCTAGAGCAGTGCATGCTGGGGTGGGCCCCCGACTCCCCCTTCAGGATGGAACCACTCATTCCTCCAGTTGCTGGGAAAGTTTGCTGCTGTTGTATCTTAGCTGAGAAACTCCATGGCTGAAAAGACCTGCCTTACCCAAGGTTATGTCCCTTCCCTGCGGTCAACCCTCATGCAATGATTGCTTAATGTGGAGATAAAAAGGACTGGTCTCTTTGCCCAAATTTGGGATAATTCTGAAGGGCCATCCCAGCTTCAAGAACCCCAGGTTTCAATGGAGTCCCTTGAAGCAACTGCATCATGATTGAATTTCTCTGTCTGCCCAACCTTATTTTTCTCACTGCCCCATGGGTGTGTTGCCTAGAGGACATGCCAGTGAACTTCCTGTGGGCAAATATCCCTCTCAGAATCTCCTTCCCAAGGGGCTTGACCTATTACACCTATCTAGTTTCTATTCTACCCCCTGTGTTGTAGGGCAACCATACAATTTGGATGGGATCAACCACACTCTTGTCTCTGGGATGGAATCTTACTAGCTTACTGCAGTCAGCAGAACTCTTTCTCCCTTGCAGCAGTTATTGGCTCAGGATGTTGAGGAATAAAAAGCATAACCTTGCAAAATATCTAACAAGTCAGTCCTGCCCCCACTTCTGTGGATCAACCTGTGAGGGCATCACCTTGCAGGAGAGTATCAAATACACAACTTCTGCCCCTGTTTCTGTAGATCAGCCTGTGGAAACATGGTCTAGTAGAAAGATATCAAATGCGTGACTTCACCCCTCACTTCTGTAAATCAACCTGCAAAATTGCAGCTACATTCTGCCTCTGCAACCCCACTGCTTACAAAATTTCACCTAGTATTGCATTAGCCAATCAACAAAAGTTGTGTTGATCCCACCAGAAATCCTATAAAAACCTATGAGAACTGAAAAATTGGGCTCAGAATTTGGAGATTGACTCTCCTCTGGGCCCACACATAAGAAAATTATCCATCCACCTTTCTGGCATGCTGGTTGAGAGTTTCTATGGTTCAGAACTTCTGGCTTTGCTGTAACATTTGATTCCCTGACCTGGAAACCCAACAGAGTTGACCCTTTGAGCCTGCAGTTTGGGGCTGGTGGGCATGGCCTGTGGAGAGATCTCCACACGAACAAGGCAGCAACAACTATCCTCTTAATGGGGCCTGCTTCAGGGAAAGGATCCCTGTGGGCCGCCTCCTCCACCCTGGTCTGACTCAGTGGAGAGGTAGATTGAACATCAGGAATCATCAGAAATGTAAAGCCCCTGGGTTCTGAGTCCCAGTCTGGCCCATCTCTAGACGGAAGTGGAGATTGATCACCTTCCAACATCTTGAGATTTGAAAGTCCAGATAGGACAGTCCCTTGGGGGGGACTGCATAACCTCTGAGTGATTGAGGGAATGAATGGGGACTGCAGAGGCTTGCCTCACTGATCCAGTTTATGGCTCCACGGCATGTGCTACGGAGTGTGAGTGGGCCCCAACCTGCATTCCGCGGCCATGTCATATGGTGTAACAGCTAATCCGGACTCTACAGAGACACCCTAGCTAAGATGAGCCACAGGTCTCATGAGAGATGTGGATAGGCAGGCATCTGAGTGGCCTCATGAAGGGCCCCCCTCCTTTGTTTGTCCTGTGATGCCAGTTCAGGGATGGGATCATCACAGTCCAAACACACAGTCTTAGAGGATATGATAAAAAAAAAATTCAAGAAAGGTTTTCCCAGGGATTATGGTATCCCTATGTCCCCTGGAACTCTCTAGACCTTGTGTGAGTTGGAGTGACCCACCTTTGGTATAGACTGGCCCTCAGAAGGAGCCCTAGATGTAACCAAGGTTCATGCAGTTTGGCAGGCAGACGCTGAAGCCCCTGGCCACCCTGATCAGTTTCTCTACATCAATTCCTGGTTAAAAATTGCCCAAACCCTGCCCCCTTAGGTTCAATTCTGTGTTGAAAGGAAGGGTCAGAGCAGGGTCTTAGTAGCTCAGGTGGCCCATCCTCGAAAGCCTATTATTCTACAAGGACCTCAGGAGGAAGACGCTTTACCTTGCCATATGTTTCAGTCATTCCAGGGCATCTCCCTGCCCTAGAGCCTTCACAGGCAGATCTCCCAGAGACTCCTCCACCTTCAGTCTTCCTGGGCCATAGGCCTCCCGGAAGGGGGGATCCTGAGTCCCCTTTGGCAAGAAAACTTCAATCTGCACAGCCTGCCCTTCAGATGCCCCTGCATGTGACACAGAGCTTAGCCCAGATCAGTGCAGATGTGACTGTCCAACCCGGGAGACCAATCCTGTTTTATCAGCCTTTCACAACTATAGCTCTTTTAAACTGGAAGGACCACACCCCTTCATATTCAGAAAAGCCTCAGGCTCTTATCGACCTCATGGAGTTCATTTTCCAAACCCACCACCCCCCTTGGGATGATTGCCACCAACTCTTCCCAACTCTGGTCAATATGGAGGAGACGCAGACACAGGATCCACGGGGACTAGAAAGTGGTTGGAGAACAGGCCCCGCAGGTGTCTTGGAGCCACAGGAATGGGCCCGAGAGATGGCACCGGAAGCCCAACAGGCCTGGGACTTTCACACAGATAGGGGGGCTGCCCTTCAGTGAGATCAAGAAGCCTCCACAGAGGGGTAAGGAAGGAGCGAGGCAGCCACAAACATGTCCAAGATGGCCTCTGTCACTCAAAAGCCTGAAGAACCTCCAGAAAGTTTTTATAAGTTACTTCACAAAGCCTTCAAGACTTACACCCTCTTTGACCCAGAAGCCCCAGAAAGCCAGAGAATGGTCAACACAGCCTGTGTCATCCTGGCGGCACTGGACACCAAAAAAAAAAAAAAAAAAAAAAAAATTACAAAACTGCTGAGGGGAAAACAAAAAGCAAATGAAACAGGAGGTCAGGAGGTCTTCTTTTTAGTTGCAGCCTTAAAAATCCAGACCCAACAAATCGAAAAAGGCCACCAAAAAGGGAGGGGGGAACACTTCACCCCAAAACTCCCCACTGCTGCCAGTACCACCTGGGGCCACCGGGTTTATGTGTCCAGATTTAATGGACTCAATTAACTTGGACTCAGGTCCCACAAAACTTAAAACAAACAAACAAAACTCCCCCACCTCTTTTCCTAAATCCTGACATTTTCCTGCTGATGGAAAGAGGAACTCCTGAGTGCAACTGTGCAAAAGTGACAAGAAGGCATGTACCAGCCTCCCCAACCTCCAGGACAGGCCATTTCCTAGCCCAGATCAAACCCTGTTCACAAAGGGCAGTGGTTTTGTCAGAAATGAGGAGAGGCTTACTAAGGCACAGTCGCCACAGCTAAGTAAGCAGTGAGGGCGGCTCCCCTGCCTGGGGGGTGGTCTGCACAGCAAGCAAACCCTGGGCACTGATTCAATCCCTACAACTGGCCACTGGGAAAACGGGGAACACTTGCACTAACTCTGAATATGCCTTCACCGCTGTACATGTCCATGGAGCAATTTACAAGGAGAAGGGACTTCTAACTGCAGGGGAGAAAAAAAAAGGAAAATCCTTCAATTGATGAAGGTGGCCTGGGGCCAGGCAATGTTGCTGTCATGCGTTGTCAGGAGCATCAGAGGAAAACAGATTCTGTTGCTGGGGAAAATGCACTGGCCAATGGGGTGGCTTGGCAAGCAACCAAGGCAGCCCTCAAGCTGCAACTCCACCACTGTTGCCCCACCTGTCCCTTTTAAAACAATGCATTGAAAGGCTGCAATGTCCCAGGGGAAGCAGTTGTGGGCAAGGAAGGCAGGGACACTTGTACAGCAAAGCCAGAAGTTCTGGACCATAGAAACTCACAACTGGCACTCCAGAAAGGTGGATGAACAGATATATTATGTGCAGGCCCAGAGAAGAGTTAATCTCCAAATTCTGAGCCCTGTTTTTTAGTGGTCATAGGTTTATATATGATTTCAGGTGGGATCAGCATAACTTCTGTTCATTGGCTAACGTGTTGCTAGGTGAAATTTGCAAGCAGGGGTTATAGAGGCAGAATGCAGCTGCAAGTTTCCAGGCTGATTTACAGAAGCAGGTGGTGAAGTCACTCTTTTGATATCTTTCTCCTGGGCCATGTTTTCACAGGCTGATTTACAGAAACAGGGGTAGGAGTTATTTGATATTTTCCTGCAAGGCCATGCCCTCGCAGGTGGATCCACAGAAGTGGGGGCAGGAGTGGCTTGTTAGATATTCTGCAAGGTTATGCTTTTTCTTCCTCAACAACACCAGACCCCCGAGGGCGGCTGGCTACTCCCAGATGGCCAGGTCTTCATCCCAGAGTGGGCCGCCTACATCCTTGTTCAACAATACCACCAGCTCACCCACTTAAAATATAAAAACTGCTTTAAAGGCCCTGCTCAGAAAAGATTTCTACATTGCCAGGATGACCTCGCTCTGCACCACTGTTGGCAGCTGGTGCCAAACCTGCGCTGAGAGCAACCCCTCCCAGGTTCCCCAGCCCTGGCCAGCATCCAACACATGGAAACTGCCTCTTTTCAAAACTTAATAACGGACTTTGCAGAAGTAAAACCAGGTCAAAAGTATGGGTGCTTCTTAGTAATAATGTGCACCTCCTCTGGCTGGGTCAAGACTTTTACCACCATACTGAAAAACAAAATGTAGCTAAAGCTTTGCTCTGAGAAATAGTTTTCCAGCACAGGATACCTTTATCCATAAGCAGCAACAATGGCCCAGCTCTCCTGTCAGCTGTAGTTCAAGAGCTGGCAAAATGTTAGGAATTAAATAAAAACTCCACACAGCATATAAGCCCCACAGCTCAGGGAAAGTAAAACTCCTAAGTCAAACCCTCAAAACCACCCTACCCAAGGTCTGTAAAAATAAAAGATAAATAAATTAAAAACTGGCTGCCCATGAGTAAATCTACTCCCATTAACCATCCTTAAAGTCAGACTACAACTCTGGACCCTCAGGCTTTTGAACTTTTGAAGTTCTGTTTAAATAACCACCTCCCAATTTTTCAAACCTTCAAGAAAAATCTCAGGCTCCTAGGAAAAACTGACCAGGATTCTATCCTCCAGCAGTTGAAAAAACCCTTGTCCAAATACACAAAACTGTCCCATCTTGGGATCCCATCCCATTAGGAAACCTAAATTGAGTTAAAAAAAAAAAAAACCAAACAAAACAGAATTAATAATAATAACAAAATTTAATTTTATAACAAGGAAGCTTTTTGGCAGCCCGCCTCCCCTGCCAACTTGTTTCTAAAAGACTGTTTCTAGTATTACATGACAATAGGTATTTAAAATAAAAAGTTTTATTTGCAGATAACCTCACTGAATCATTATTTTGAGAAGTTTAGTTAGTGTTGATGGTAATTGTATGTTGTAAGAGTTTTGTTTTGAGACAGTTTCCAAAATCATTTTGATAATTCATGTATGTAGGGTATATAGAATGTGTTTGTATTATTAGGGAAACAGAAAGTAATTTTGTCCTAAGATAAAATGATTCGTTATTAAGAAAGAGTAAAATGTGGAATAAAACCTGAATGAATTCAGAAAGTGCAGAAGGTTTGTAAAAAAGGAATTTTTATGTTTAAAGTTAAGTAAGATTTAATGGGCCTATCTAAAAAATTCTAAAATCTTTAGTATCAAATAGTTACTAATGCAAAGTTAAAATTTTGTTCTTTCTCTGTTAGTGTGACAAAGTTTCTCAAGTCATCAGTCTGTTTTAGTAAAAGTTAATGGAGTTTTTCTCCTGAATAATCAGTATACAAAAAGTGTCGGTTTTATCAAAATAGCTTCTTGTATTTTATCCTTATCATTTCCTTGGTTTTCTGAGAAGAAAAAAGTCTCTTCTCTTTTTAAGGAACAAAATGTTCAAACCTGCTTTCTCAAAATGAGATCCTGAAAAATATCTTTTTATTTCAAACTATTGCAAAAGATTTGTTTTTTTTTCCTTTAATATATTATAAATTGAATGGAAAGTGTTCAAAAGTGTTATAAAATTATAAAGATTGTTTGGCCCTCTGTTAATTAAGTTTGTATAAGTAGGGGGCTCCTATGAATACTTAAAGAGTATACAAAATTCCCAGAAATCTACCCGTGTGTCAGCATAGTGTTAGACAGAGGTACAATATTGTTCATCGTGGTTATAATTATTTAATAGTATATGTCACAAAACCTGAAAAAGAGCCCCTCCAACCTACCTGGATGAGCCCACATACTGTTATCCCTGTAACCCCCTCTGCTCTCAGAGTTTCAAGTATTGGTCCTTGGGGTCATCATACTAGAGTTAGAAAGCCACACTCCAAGAAGAAACAAAACAATGGGACAACTCACCCTGTACCTGACTGTCCCTTGAAAATCAGAATTGCCTGGAGCCACCGAGAATCGCCATCACCTGACTAGATGGGCTCCTATTCTTTTGGTTCCTAGTCCTCTTAGGACTGCTCAGCTTGCTGTTTGGAACTGGACTGGCAGCTACAGCTCTCAGAGACTGAAGTGTAGCTGAAAGGACACTAATCTTAAGAGTGTACTTGAGTCTTATAGGATGCTTTACTACCTGAAGTTGTTTTTCCATGTAGCAAAAGTGAGGCCTTATAAAAAGTGATTAGGGGCATCAGAGGGGTGATTGTTGAGGAACAAAAAGCATAACCTTGCAAAATATCTAACAAGTCACTCCTGCTCCCACTTCTGTGGATGGGCCTGTGGGGGTATGACCTTGCAGGAGAGTATCAAATGTCTGAATTCATGCCCTAATTCTGTAAATCAGCCTGCAAACTTGCAGCTGCATTCTGCCTCTATAAACCCACATGTTTATAAAATTTACCTAGCAACCCATCAGCCAATGAATAAAAATTATGCTGATGCCATCTGAAATCCTATATAAACCTAGGAAAACTGAAAAATGGGGCTCAGAATTTGAAGATTGACTCTCCTCTGGGCCCATGCATAATAAAACTGTTCATCCACCTTTCTGGGGTGCCAGTTGTGAGTTTCTATGGTTCAGAACTCCGGCTTTGCTGTAACAAGGAATGTCTTGTTGAAGCCGGCTAGTAAGATAGGGAATCAATAGATGGATCTGGAACCTGGCAGAGTCTATGTGGACTTCAAAAACCTCCAAAATGGCTACAGAAGAACCTCCCTAAGATTCTGCCACTGAGAAGATGACTTCCTCCAGAAGCCAGGAGAAGCCCTGGATATTCCCCAAGGACTTTATCTTTGGGCCCTCCTGGGAGATTGATGGGAGAAATAAGCAATCAAAACAGAGAACAGCTGGAACTCCTCCCCTGCCATTAGCAAAGGGGTGGAAAAAGGAACAATTCAAAAGGCAGGCCCCAAGCCCAAGCTCTCCCTCATGTGCTCTCTTGTCTGTGGACCCCTGTCCTGCCCTCTGCACACTATTCTCACCATTTTTCCTCTGGCATGTGGCCACACAATTAAAACTTGGGCATTTATAACCTATAATGGGGACTTGTAGTCTGTAAATCAGCCCTCTTTATCACTTTTCAGCCCCTTCCTCTCTACTTGGCCCTCTGGCCTGTTATTTTCTCCCATTTTTCATACCTGAATAAATTAATGTCCTAACTCACCCAATGTGTTCCTGAAATTCATTTCTGCAGCATAGTCAAGAAACTAGACAAAATCTGGTAACATTGTTATCACTACCCACAGTTAAGACAATTGTCAATGATATTCCCATGCCACAGTGATTGTTTTAAGGGTAAGAATGTGACCTAATTTGGACCAAGGAGAGTGTTCTATGGCTTGGGGAAGAGAGCAGTTTCTCTCCTGGAAGCCTATAGCCCTGGTTGCTCCTAGAAGCCACCCTGCAACGTAACAGAAATCCAAGTGAGGATGAAGCTGACGCAAGGTAGAGGGTAAGGGCTAAGAACATTTTAGAGAAATGTTGAGAGGGGCTGGGTGGTCCTTGGTTCGGTTCATTTGCTTGGTGTGGAAGAAGAGAAAGACACACAAAAGTAGGTTAGGAAGGAAAGGAGGGTTTATTAGGCCTCATCCATCTGCAGAAATTGCAGTATTTTATAATTGGGGTGCTAATGAGTAGTTGAGGCAGAGCTTGACAAAGGTTCCTTTGTTAATAAACATTAAGGGGCTGAACATGATGGGGTGGGTACCAAACCAGTGCGAGTTACAAAGTTACAACCATTATCAGAGATCAAGGTTCTGGGAGAGGAAATTACAGAATAGAGGTCAGGCACAAGGTTTTCCATGTGGCTATGAAACAGGAGGGTGGAGGGTTACTAGCACAATGGCAAGTACACACAAAGTGAGCCTAGCGCTGAAATAACCATAAACAATGGTAAATTCATTCTTGAATTATCATCACAATAGTAAATATATACAGGGGAGAGGCTAAGTCTAGAGAACCAGCCACAGGAGTGGGATCTGTTTAGAATGACCATCGTAATAGCAGGATTAGGCTAAATCTGGCCAGTTTCAGCAATTTCAGATATTGACCTTTTGCTATTTTATATAATATAAATATAAACTTTGTTTCACAATTATTTCTTAATTCTTAACTCTCAGTTACAGTTTTATAAAAAGCATTTTTGAGATATATTCATATACCATATTATTATCCAAACTGTATAATCAATGGCTTTCATTATAATCACAGTGTTTTGCATTCATCACCACAAAAAATTTAGAACAATTTCATTACTCCAAAAAGAAAAACTCCACAACCCATAGTAGTCACCTCTTGATCCCTCTCTCTTTCCCCAGCCCTACATAACCACTAATGTAATTTCCTCTTTATAAATTGATTTATATTTACATTTTATATAAGTGGAATCATACAGTACATGGTCCTTTTGATTCAGGTTAGTATGGAGAAAGGGGGAGGCAGCTGAGGCCCTGCTGACCACATGGCCATGAGACCCCACCCAGAAACCTCCTGAGGGATACCTCAGACCCTGGCCATGAGAACCCCATTTGGAGTGAGAATCACATTTGGGGTCATGGGAGAGAACTGGATACCCTCAAAAGTACTCACCATTGGCCCCCTGGGAACTGACTGTGGGGGCAACCAGTAAGAACAAGAAACATCTGGGGCACCCCCAACATTAAGAAGGGGGAGGAGGAAATGCTTTAAAAAGCCTGACCTGGGGCCACAGGTGCGCATCTCACTCGGCAGCACACCCGTGGTCCATGCCTCAGACTATGCACTTTCCCTCAAGCCCCTGCTGAAACAATGCCCTAGCACTAACTTCTTCCTTCCTGCGATTCCTTTACTTAGAGTCAACATGGTTTAGTTTCACCCTGAACACTTCAAGTCACAGGTGAATTTGCTAGGCAGTGGAGTGAGAATTAGACTTGATCTCAAACAGATTTGATTGACTCTGCGATCCCACAAGGCTAACTAGGAGCAGGACACTGCCGTGCACCCGCTCAGCCTTCCCCTTGACCCTGGGGCTAGGACCACCACATTGCCCAACACCAGGGCCCCCATTCCCATTGTAGCCTATGTTTTGTGTTGTGAAACCTACTTGCCTAGTTGCTCTCCAAGACCTCGCCCACCTCTGCAAAACCTCTGCAAACAGCTATGGAGGTTGCAAAGAATAAACCCCACTGGCCACACTGCCTGGGCAGAAGGGACCCAGTCCCTTCATGAGTGTAAGTCTCTACAGGCATTGCGGGTATGCAGCCCCTCAGCTTGTAGCTGCCATTGAGCTGATGAACATTCTGGCATCTATGGGAGTTGTTTGAGAACAGAATCCCTCAAAGTGGTTATTATTATTTATGGAAGTTTGAGATAATTTTCTGAATTCCAGAAAAAGGAAAGATTATGTTATTTTTAACAAATAAATTTTATTGATGCATTTTGAAAAGCATAAATCCACACAAAGTATACAATCAGTAATATCTGGTATGGTCACATAGTTGTGCATTCATCTCTTCAGTCATTATTAGAGTATTTTCGTATTCCAAAAATAATAATAATAATAAAAATCAGTCAGACAAACAAAGGCTCATCACTTCTCAATCTGTCAGTTCTTCCCCTGCCATACATAGCTGCTACTGTGTTCATCTGTCTAGCTTATTTGTGTTGATATTTTGTAAAAACAGTCTGATATATGCAATATCACCCATATTTGTCAAAACATTTCCAATTATGTGCACTGCATTAATGAATGGATACTGAAATGAAAGGATTACAAGAGCCCTGTGCCCAAAGGCAATAGAAAACTCTCCTCTGGCACCAGCACACCCACTGAGACCTCAAGACAATTTGGGAGAATTTACTAAATTAGGATAGTTCCTGCTGAACATTGGTCTTTACCAAAGCTACCCCAAACGTTGCTTGGTCTCAGCCAGAGAGCGATGGTAGCAAGTGGCTCTGCCTGCTGAACATTGGCTTGTTTGTGGATGCCCTAATGCAGGGCATCCCTCCTCCAAGGAATGCCCCATCCACCCAGGACTGGAAGGCAGCCTCGAGCATCACATCATAGCCAGGGCCAGCCTCAGCTGCACCCATGGCTGAGATCCCAGCTATTCAGAGAAGGTCTTCCCAGGGCCACTGCAGCTACTGTGCTGAAAGTAGGGGTATGTGGCATGGTTTGCCCTGAGTTCTTCATTAGATCTGGGAACGAGACTCACATGGTCAGGGAGACCCCAGCCTTGAGCCCAGGGAGCTGTCACACATAATCTAGAATCTCCATATCCATCCCTTTCTCAGTCCTGTCCAAGGGATTGAGAGTCTCTCCCTCCTCTTCATCCTCCCCTACTCATCTTCCCAATAATCATACATCAGCTGCCCTTGCCCACCATCCACCTTGGCTGGGCTAGGGAAGAGAGCTGGAGCCAGAAGGACACAAGGCCTTGCATGTCCTCAGGGAAGGTTTTCTGATTGGTCCCCTGGTGCCCTAAACCATGTCCACAGGTCACCTGGAGAACCTGTGTAAAATGACAGGTGTCAGGGATCAAGCCCTCAAGAAGCTGCTTTGAGAAATATGGGGTGGAACCTGGGAATCTGTGGTTTTAATATAGGGACAAAAATCAAAATAGACAGGTTAGAAATCCATTTACCCAAAAGCCTTGGGCAGGCTTCATGGTCACCTGAAGATAGTACAAGCCATTTTGTATAACTGCACTTTCCTGGTGCAAGCATCTGTTGGGCAATGAATCTCAGACTCCAGAAGAAATCAGCATTCCTATGGTGTGATCCCATTTACTAACAGGACATTTGAAGGTCCTAATATTATATAAGGTGTGGAATCATTTGTGAGTAGGATCTTGAAGACCTTACAAACAAAGGAACTTGGACATAGAGCCACAAGCCAAAAACCAGGAGAAGCCAGAGAGATGGGGGGGGGGGGGAGATAAGGAGAAAGAGGGAGGGTGAAAGGGAGAGAGAGAGAGAGAAAGAGAGAGAGAGAGAGAAAGAGAGAGAGAGAGAGATTGTCATGTGATAGAGATAGAAATGCATCTACAAACCACAGCAGAATATTACAGACTCTCAGAGAAAACAAGCACAGCCAGTGCCTTGGTTTTGGACTTCTAGTCTCCAAAACTTTGAGCCAATAAATTTCTGTAATTTAAGCCAACAAGTGCTGTTGAGGCAGAATCCCAACTGGGACACCTCAGGCCTGCCCCAAGAACATGTCTGAAGGTTCTGTGAAGACCAGTGTCAGAAGAGATCAACATTTTATAGGCACTGAAGCTTTAACATTTGAGAAGTACCACCTTAATGAATGACAGGTACAGATGTTCGCAGCCCCACGTGCCATGGGCCACTGCATCTTAATCTTCAGGTCCATCCTTAATGGTCAAGGCCTCCCTTTCCTCACCTTACAGTCCAACTTCAGTCATGGTATGGCGGTTTGAAATTATTTTATGAATCCCAAAAGGAGAATGATTGTATTTTTAAACTAATGTATTCCCATGGGTGAAATTATTTTACGAATCCCAAAAGGAGAATGATTGTATTTTTAAACTAATGTATTCCCATGGGTGAAATTATTTTACGAATCCCAAAAGGAGAATGATTGTGTTTTTAAACTAATGTATTCCCATGGGTGTGGTGACTTTTGATTGCCTTAAAAGCATTTGACAGTCCTCTGATTAGATTACTTGACAAGATTGCTTCAGGCCTTTGGTTTGGACTATGTCAGTGAGGCCTGACTCAGGTTGAACCTCTGCCCCTTGCTGGGTCTGATATCAATGGAAACACAGAAAGAGATACATAGAAAGACACAGGAAAATTAGGCCACCATATTTGATCCTGCAATGCTGAGACTGAGGAGGAGACCCAGTGAGAGACAAGCCCTGTGCCAGGTTTGCCTGCAGCTGCAGAAAGGCAGAGAAGTCAGCAGAGACATCTTGCTCCCCCTTGTGGCAGCTGATTTTGGTGAGAAAACACCTGTTCAGGTGCCTTGAGTTGGACTGTTTGTAGTGTTGTGAGCTTTTACCCCAAATAAGTCCCATAAGAAATGCTAACCCATTTCTGGTTCTTGGCATCGGAAGGCCTTTGGCAAACTAGAACATGTGGCCTAAAGGGGCTGGCCCAGCACACCTGTGCTCACACTGCCCACTAGTCAGGCTGCTCTTTGCCCCATGCCTGTCCCACCACCTGCACAATGCCCAGGGTGTCACTGAGCTGCCAACTCCTCCAGGAAGCCTGCCTTGATGTGTCCCCTCTGGATTGGGTGACTTTCCTTGTTCCAGTCACACCTTCCTCTTGTCTCTGTGTTAGCATTTACCATATTGTTATGCCCAACTCTATCCTTCCCCAGTTGTCAGCAAAAACAGAGCACCGACAGGGCCTGACACCCTGTGCCATGGTGCTGGACACTCAGAAGGCACTTCACAAAGGATTGTTGAGTGACTGCATGACTGAGGCAGTGGAAAGAAAACAGATTGAGAAGGCATTCCCAGAACCACCTCTGAGCTGTGTATCACCAGGCTGGTAGCTGCATGCTGGTGAGCTCCTGAGGAGGATTAAATAACATAAAGGCCAGAAGCCCTCTCTGGGACTGACCTTCCTGAGCAGCTGCTTGACTCTTAGCACTGAGACTTGCAGCCAGCATGGTCAAACCAGGGAGATCACTGAAGGACCCTCAGTGTTCAAAGCAGACACTAAGGCAGGCCTCCCATCCATGGCAGGTGCTCAGTGGCCCAGGCCTGGGTGGAGGGAGTTCTTGTGCCCCCTCAGCTCCCCAGCTCTTGCTATTCTGGGTGCTGTGGTCAAGGAGCCCTCCCTGGTGTGCTCCCCCACTCTGCATTCCAGCTTCATGGGAGCCTCCTTCAGCCTTAACCTGGCCAAGGCCATGCCAACATCTGACCCCCTGCCTGCAAGGCTGTTCTTCCAACCCACCCACATCCTCGGGCTCTTCTGTAGAGCACGGATTGTGCAGTCGTGGTGACTGGGGTTGAAACCCACAGCAGGAGTAGGTCACAGCCTGTGTCAATAACCCTGAACCTCAGGTTTCTTGAACGCAAAAGGAAATCAGTGACTCCATCTCAGGAGCGTGTGTTGTATTGGGGTTAAAGAAGGGGAGCTGAAGGCTCCTCAAGAGTTTCAGTGGGGAGCACCCCACTGAGCATGCCAGGGACAAGGCCCTGCTCAGGAACAGGAACGGGCGAGAGCAGTGCACGTGAGCCCATGTCGGAGGCTGGGCTTTCTCTCCTAGAGCTGGAGGACTTGATGCCAGGGCTGCCTGCTCACCCACCAATGGGGGGCAAAGGCAGGGAGGGCTGGGAGGGCTCCTTATCTGCGTGAGTGCCGCCAACTCTCAGCGCTGCTGGTCTGCCCTCCTCCTGCCCCTCTCACATCCCGCTGGCATTTGTGAGACACTGGGTGGAGTTCAGGTGCCCTGGGTCCTCTCCGTGAGGACACTTGGGAGGAAATAGGAGAAGCACTTGCAAGGCTCACCTGCTTTCTTTCCTGCTGAGACTCACAAGGTTGTGCCCACCTCCAGGTCTGTCCCTTGAGGGCACCTCTCTCCATGTCCTGCATGAACACACGCTTATGCACTTCCACTTGCAACCAGACAGGTGCCATGTGGAAACTGAGGCCAAGAGGCATGCAGGAATGGTCTAGGTGCTCTGAGGTATGCAGACCACCAAGGGTAATTTAGGGTGACTTGCTTCTAGGAAGGGTTATACCCTTCCTCCTGGTTTGCTTTCAGAATGAGGGCCCCTTGAAGACTGGGTCCACTGCTCAGTAATTTCCCTTATGAGGCAGTTTTCCTTTTGACATCCATGCATGGCCCATTGCAAACATGTCATCATGGCCGTGGACCATGGGGCTGGGGTTGGAGGAGGAGAGGACCCCAGGGGTGTGAGCAGGGGTAACTGAGGAAAACTGGAAGCAGCTCTGCTGCTGGGCAGTGCTCCCACTCTTCTCACAATGCCCATGGACTCATACATGGGGACAGGGAGAGATGCCAAGCTGATGGGCAAGAGGATCACCAAGGATCCAGGGGCCTGCATGACTGGTGCCATCCCCAGGACAGCCTTGAACTGGCAGGCCTGGGTCAGAGGGGCTCTGAGCTTCTGGAACCGGGATGAACCCCTCCCTAGAGAGGAAGTGGCTCCAGGAGGGAGGCCTCAGTCTCCTCCTCTGTCTATTGGGGTGTTTACAGTGGGTGACTCACTAGGGATCCACAGACCAGGGAGCTGTCCATTCACCCTGGCCCTCCTTCAATTTCCCACTGCTCTTCCAAGGGCCTAGGAGAGCTGCTGCCTTGAGGATATTCAAGCAAGCTGTGTGCTCACTCCTGTGGGTAGCCTTACCTGGAGCTGCAGCGCTGATGCTGGCCAGCAGGGGGCAGGCAGCCACAGCTCCAGCTGTGCCCACTGTGCCTGCTGCAGCCTCTGGCAACTGGGAAGCATCATCCAGAGGCCTTTCTGGCTATCCACCTATTTCAGACACAACATGCACCTCCCATCATTTGCAGCCATCTCCACAATCTGAGCTGGGCTGAGGCTGGTAAAGGGCCTCTGAGAACATCTCAGTTATTCATACAGTGACTGTGCCAGGATCACTCACCCTGCAGCAAGCTTTGTGTTCAGTCCTGGATGTGGAGTGAAAAGAATCCCTGTGGCCCCTGCCCAACAGGATCTCTGCATCTGGAAGGGGAGGTGGACCAAAGCATTAGGGCAAACACAGGTTCAAGGAAAGAGCAAGTGGCATAGAGGAAGCTACACAGGGTGCTGGGAGGAGGGCTATGGCACCATCAAGTGGGGGAGGGTGGCCCAAAGGACATATTGAAGTGACACTTTCACTGTGAGTAGAAAGATGAGAGGAGCCAGCTCTGTAAATGTGTGGTAAGAGGGTGCCTGGGAGCATGCACAGCAGGGGAAGAAGCAGTGGCAGAGGGACAGTAGCACTTTGATATGGTCATGAATTCTAAAAATAGATACTGGATTATGTTTTTAATCTGGTCTGTCGCTGGGTATGATTGAGTTATGATTGGGGCTTTGATTGTGATTCATCCACATCATTAGGCCTTTGAGTCAGCACCACTTGGTGGATGGGGACTCACAGATAAAAGGCATGGCAAAGGTCAGATTTGAGGGGTTTTGATGTTTGAGTTTTGCTGTTGGAGTTTGATTTTGAAGCCTTAAGCTGGAGCCCCAGGAAGTAAGCTCACAGAGGAAAGAGGAGTAAGATGCTGGAGGGGAGGAACCCAGGAAGCCCAAACCCTCACAGACATCAGCAGCAATCTTGCTCCAACGTGAGAGAATAGACTTTGGTAAGAGAAGTAACTTATGCTTTATGGCCTCGTACCTGTAAGCTCCTACCCAAAATAAATACCCTTTATAAAAAGCAACTAATTTCTGGTATTTTGCATCAACAATCCTTTGGCTGACTAATATAGGGACCTTGGCCAGAGGAGGCTAAGAAGGCCACTGCTGATGGCAGAGCCTCACCTGAGGTTTACCTGGGGGAGCAGGTGCTTCCCAGCTCTGCTGTGTTGATCAGCAAGATTCACATTGGGATGGTGTCCAGAGAGGGAGACTTCACTCACAAGGGAGAGTGGTGAAGACAGAAAAGCACTTTGTGTAAGTCATAGCGGGACATCCACATTTAGCCATTTTGTTGAGAAGCGTGTCCCGAGGCCAGGACTATCTCCAAGGGGGGTTCATGGGGCTGCTTGTACCTGGAGGTAAAGATGTCAGGGAAGGAGGGCACAGGCAGAACAGCACAGAAGTTGAGAGGACGCACTTGCCTCTGACCCTCAATATAGTGGGAAGCCTCTGGAAGGATTTCTGGCCCAGCAGCAATATCTGACTTTCATCTCATTTCAACCACATCAAGATACAGACTGAGATGGCAATCCAGGAGTGGGAGTGAGTTTATGAAGATCACACAGCCCTGCCCAGGGCTGATTTGAGTTATATTCAATGTTCCCTCCATCACCTTCCTGTTTATTCCATGTCTATATCTGTGAATTCAATCTGTTACACAAGACTATGCGGTTTGCAGTGTTTGCCCCACATTGACTTCACCATGTACCCAGGAAGCAGATGCTAGAATGATTCCCAGTGTATTGGGCAGGAGAGTTGGGAAGCCTCAGAAACTAGTGTGGTATCACAAAACTGAAAAGAAAAGGGAGCCAGGTCTGCACCCAGGTGCATCTCCTCCTAGCCGGGGCCCGACTGAACACAGGCCTTCCAGGAAGCTGTGGGGAGGGACGTGTGGGCAGAACTTTGACCAGTTAACAAGATGATCTGGGTGAGGGGATAGACAGACAGACATGCAGAGGGAGTTTTGTGGAGTTTTTAGTCCTGAGAGGGCACTGGGAAGGGGACTGAAGGAGGTGATCTCACTACCTTTGTCACAGACCCAACAGAACTTGGAACCCTGGTAACCAGGCCCCCAGATTCCAGAGGCAGCCCCTTCCCAGCTCACTTGGCAGGAGACGCTCGAGAGAGCAGGATGTTCTCCTGCTGCGTTCGCAGACCCCGAGGCTCAGGCCTCAACCAAAGTAGGAATGAGCCCTCTTCCAGTGGCTTTCGAAATTGGCTCAGGCCTCAGCCACAAAGCCCCAGGCCACTGATCAGGAGGTCCCCAAAGGTAACATGGGGTGACCTAGGAACAGCCAACTGAGCACCTGCCACTACTGAGCTCCTGCCTTGGCAGCCCCATGTCCCATCCACACCCAGTGTGGGGAGGCATAAGCAGGGGCCACGCTGGGAAGCAGCAGGCTGTCAGGGATGGGAACCCAGTAGGTCCTTCCCTGTCACCTGCCAGGCCATGGCTGGAAGGGTGGGAAGGTGTGTCTTGGGGGTGGCTCTCATGTGGACCAGTGTTAATCCTGAGCCCTGAACTGTCATCTCCTCTCCAATGGGCTGCAGGGAAAGGGTGACCCCCATTTGGGCCTGACCTGGATCTAGGCTCCAAAGAAGTGCTGTATCCCCTGTGGTTTGGGGAAGGCCTCTCACTGACCCTCTTGTCCCACCTGCTGGGCACTGTGTTTGCAGAACTCCATGCAGATGGTGGGGGAACAGCTGGAGGAGGGGCTCGTCTATGCCGTCTATATAGAGAAGGTGCAGGTCCGTCGAGGCCCTGGCCAGGGCCAGCGCTGGTACCAGGTGGGAGTAGGGATCAATGGGGTATGAAACAGCAGGGTGGGGGGGTCCCCAGAGCCTATCTCCCATCTGGCATTCCCCACTTTCTCTCCCAGGGCTTTCTCCCCTGATGTGCCCAATAGCCCACTTCCCAAGGAACCTGGGCCCCCCCAACCCTCCACCACACTGCCATTCCATGGACCAGGGGGAGGTCACCTCAAAAGTTTAAGAACCTCAGAAAGGAGACCTTAGCAGGGATTTCCCTGCAGGGTGGGCTGCAGGGTGGGCCCACGTCAGATCTGTGTGCATTCAGCTGCTCTATTTCTGTTTCCACTCCTTGGCCCCATGTCCCCGGGCAGCAGTCTTCATGACTGTCCTCCCACACCTGCCCCAAGCCACACAGCTCTTCTCCTTAGGAGGGTTCTTGCCATCTCCCATGACCATCCTCTTGCCCTTCTCAGGTCAGGAGCTGAGGCCTGACTTGGCTGCCAATATTCCAGAAGCGAGGAGGCTTAGAGCAGCGGTTTGGCCTTCAGTGCTGCTGGACCTGGAACATTCCTTTCCTTTTCCCCTTTCAGCACTGGTGCCCTGTGCACCAACCATGGGTCCTAAGCAATATTCCCTCCCCCCACCCCGGTAGAGGCTCTTTGGAATGGGCAGGGTGGGTAGAGGACACACAGACAGCCCTTTCACCAGCAAGCGACAAAGGAACTTCCTAAGGCTGGAGCAGTTCCATCACCACTGGCTGTCTCTGTGGGTGGCAGCATCCCTGCAGCCCATATGGAATTGTCTCTTTGCATTTTCCTTTAGTTTCCTGGTCTTAGTTCTGGGTGGCAAATGGCATCATGTTGTGGCTTTGGCCCCATGAGCTGTGGAGGAAGTCGTTTACTGACCAGGTGGGTCTGCCGGACCCTGAGGTGTCAGTTCAGCTCCTCGGCCCTGCAGTGGGGTTCCTCCCCCCAGGGACACCCAGGCCCTTGTCCTTTGCCAGGTCTGGAGTCTCACCTTTCAATTACCTCCTCACCTCCAAATCAAAAGGAGGCCGAGGACCTTTCTCTGCTGGAGACACGCACGTGACCCTGGCCTCAAGGCGCTGAGGGCTTGGATACAGCAGGACTGCCCAGAGCCCCAGCCCCACCCGGGGGTCCCCCGAGCTCTGCCCCTCAGCACATGTGACTCTTCTTCCCACCCTAGAGGATGAATGTCTGGGCCCGCTCGAGGGAGGAGCACCGCATGGTGCGCATGGTCAAGGCAGGCCCGTGGGAGAACCTGGCCGAGCACCTGGTGCCCGCCTTCCAGGAGGGGGACCTTGTCTTTGTCAAGACCTTCCTGGGGACATACCGCGTGTTCACCACCACCGAGCAGGTCCTGCACCTGTTGTTCAGAAGGTGAGTGCCCGCCCCGTCCCTGCTGCCTTGACTGCTCCGCCCCCAACTTGTGTCTCAGAACTGTCATTTCACCCACCGGCCTCAGTTTCCTCCTTGGGCAGGAGGGGGGTCAGGGTACCTACCTGGAGGGTTGATTGTGAGGACTAAGAGTGAGGATGCATGGAAAGTGCTTCCCTGAGCCTGGCTCCCTGGGCAGGGAGGCTGGCGGGGCAGGGTTGTTCCTTAACAGGATTTTCCTCCCAGTGAAGAGGCTCTCGGGCTCCCCCTCTTACTGACCCCGAGTTTCCTCTTTACTCAGGGAGTTTGAGGTCCCTTTTGGGCCTCTGACCTTGGTGGGTAAGAGGAGCGACCAGTGTATCCTGTCAGAGGGGTCCAGGCCCACCCTATGCCTGAGAAGGTGCCACTTAGGGCACTTCTTCATCAAGTATATACATCAAGTGTCTACTAGGTACAGGCACTTCCTTAGGCAGCTTCACGCAGTGAACAAAGCCAGCCAAAGTCCCTGCCCTTCTGGGTTCCATTGGAGTTGGGGCTGCAGGCTGCAACAGGTGTCACCTTAAGCAGGGGTACTCTCAAAGAGAGTCAGCCGTGACATGCCCACGTCTCCCCTAGATATGGACGGAGCCTCCGTGGCAGAGACAGGCAAGGAGGAGGCCTGGAAATGAGGAAGTGAGTGCACTTGGGGGAGGGGGAGGGGCTCTCCTCTCCAGAGACCAGTGTTGGAGTTTGGGGGACAGGTGGTAGGGAAGGACTGGGCAGAACACAAAGCCCCACCCATCTTATGAGCTCCCTTGAGAGTAGAGTCCAGAGGGCTTCCCCCTCCACTTGGAAAGGCGTCAAGGGAAGCTGTGGGTGGGGTCCTGGGGCACTGGCTGCAGAGGACACTTGAACAGCACAGCCCAATCACACCCCAGGAGCCCAAACACCACCTTGTGCAGACCCACAACAGGAGGTGGTGAGCAGCCAGCTCCAAAGCTGCCCTGACCTCAATCCTGTCTGCCTGCATGGATGGCAGGGTGGCTGCACTGCTGACGTTTGGGAGGGCAGTGTCAGTGGGAAGAAGAGACACACACGATGCATGGCAGAGGATGAGGCAGCTGTGCAGGGCAGAAGTTGCTTGGGGGGAGGGCCACGAGGGCCCAGGGGAGGAGGACAGATCTTCTTCCCTTATCCCTGACATACTGAAGAAGCTCCCACTGTGTGTCCATGCCCGGCTATGGAGAGAGCAGTCAAAACCTCTCCTGTCCTTATGGACCTGATTTTCCAATGGGAGGGTCCCTGGGGCAGCGTGGAAGGAAAGGCCCATGTCTGACTCTGCTGCCCCCTCCTGTCCTCAGCACCGTCTCCTCGCTGCTGGGCACCTGGATGGACCAGTATGCTGAGGATTTCACACAACCTCCAGGCTTGCCCTGCCTCAAGCTGCTGGTGGGCTACGCCCAGGTGTATCTTCCTGGCTCTACCCTGGAGTGCCGAGCCATAGCTCTACTGTCATGGAGGAACCATCTGGCGTCCATTGAGGCAGAGCCAAAGGGTGAGGGCGCCTCAGGATGGGAGCATGTGAGCTTGTGGGGTGAGGACCAGGACTGGACCCATAGGCAGGGACTACCAGGGGTTGCCACCAGGTCAGGAACAAAGAGAAGCCCCAGAGAAGTCACCTGGAGACTGATGTCTGGGAAGAGTTTTGGGGGCTGGATCTTCCCCAGAAGGTAGTGGGAGCTTCAAGTGGGAGCTTAAAGACACTTACCTTGGTTTGGAACTTACCTCTTCTGCAACTCATTTGTCAGCCCCAGAGCAGCAAATGCCTCCAGGACAACATCCACTGCCAGTTCCACCACCTGTGGCAGTCACAGGGGCACTTCCAGAGCCTGAAGAAGCTACATCTCCACCTCTGCTGCCAGCTCCTGAGTTTGTCCCAGTGCTTGGACAACAAATAGAGCCTGAAGCATTAGGTGATGTAGCACCAGCTCCGGAGCTGAAGGTGGCTCTAGCACCACCACCACTTCTACCCACAGTGCTAGGGCCTGTGACACCTGTGGAGGTACCATCAATGCCGACTCTGATGGTAGAGACAGCTCCTTCCTCAGATGTTGCACCTGCAGCCATGCTGGAAGAAGTCACATCACCATTTCTATCACCAGTTCCTGAACTGGAGGCACTCCCACCACCACCTCCAGTGTCACCTACACATTTCAAGTCAGTGCCCTTTATGGAACCACAGCCTCTTAACTTGCCTTCAGCAGCAATGGCTCTTGAGGGGGAGGCAAGTCTGGCACCACCACCAGAGCCAGTGCCAAGGCTCGACCCAGCACTGGGGCAGGCCACAACCCCAGAACCTTCCTGCACTTGTACTTTGCCTTTGGAAATCAGGCTGAGTGAGGAGAATGCTAACCTCCTGGCTTTCCCTCCGGAGCTGGTGGCACAGCAGCTGACCCGAATGGATGTGGTGAGCAGCTGGACATGATAGGGTGGGGCTGGGAGGCTCTTCCTTCTGGGAACTGCTGCCCACCTTACCACCCCCTGAATCAGAATCTTAGGATCTGGGTTCAAACACTGGCTCCACTCCCAGAATTTCAACCTGGGCAAGTTTACTACTCCCTAAGCCCATGCTTCACTCCTCTGGAGAGTAGATATTGGACAGTAACCATCTCTGCCTCATGCACTGACTGGGAACATGACATGAGAGCAAAGAAATAGAAAGCCTGAGGGGGCTTCATCATGGAGGCCTGAAGGAGCTCACTGTGGTGCAGCCAACCCCATGGTGTCCCGCACAGTGCTGGTGCTCTCCATCACATTGACACTAGATAGGCCCTTGTGTGTACTGGATCCTTAGGCAGGGACCCAGAGGCTTGGGTCCCCACAGGGACCATGCACCTGACCACATGGCATCCGAGGATGCATTATAATGAGGGTTGATGGTGCTACCTGGGCCTGTGGAAGTCTGAGGCACCTTGGGGGCTGGGGGCTGTGAGATGGACTTGAAAATGGAGCTCTCTCCCCTGCAGGCCTTGGGGCTGAGGACTCTAGAGTGCTAGGTCCCGTCAGGGAACAATGAACACACCCTGTCCTCAGCCTGCCAAGCCCCACCTGAGACCACTGGACCCTGGCCTAGGTCAGGAGGGCCTAGGGCATCTGAGCTTGGCATGGTTCCTGACATCCCCTCCTCCCCAGGATCTCTTCAAGAAGGTGGTGCCCTATCACTGCCTGGGCTCCATCTGGTCCCAGCGTAACAAAAAATGCAAAGAAGAAATGGCGCCCACCGTCCATGCCACCATCACCCATTTCAACCGGGTGATAAACTGCGTCATGTCCACCTGCGTCGGGAACCAGAGCATGAAGGACCCAGCCAGGGCCAGGGTGGTGGAGCACTGGATCGAGGTGGCCAGGGTATGTTCAGGGGGCTCTCTCTGGTGTCCTGAAACCCCACTTTATACTTATTGGCTCTCAGGACCACAGGCCCTCCCAGCCTGGAGCACAGTCCTGCACTATCCTCCCTTCCCAACAAGGCTACCTCTTCAGGATGGCTGTGGGTGTCACTCTGTGTCCATGACGTGCCTCAGGGCCTCTGTCAGTGTCTGTCTCATCCTGGGAGTGGATATCAGCTGTGGGAGCTGAAGCTGGAGCAGGAGGACACTCACACCCACTCTCATGGTGTATCTTTCTCCCTCCCAGGAGTGCCGAATCCTCCATAACCAATCGTCCTTCTATGCCGTCATCTCTGGTCTCCAGAGCTATCCACTCCTCTGTCTATTGAAGACATGGGAGGAAGTTTCCAGGTGGGCAGGCCTCTCTCTAGGGGACATAAGATTGGGCCAGGGACCTGGGGAAATCGCCACTTAGGGAGTCTGGGAGGCAGCAGCTCCTGGGTAGGGCCAGGCAGATTGTAGCTCTGGGTCTCCATATCACCTGAGGTGAGCTGTTTTGCCTCAACACCGCTTCCCTCCTCCATCCCTTATGGAGTGGAGCCAAATGGGAGCATGTTAAGTGTTAGCTTCTCAGCAACACACTCTGTCCAAATGAAAAAAGCATGTGCAAAAAGAGCTGCTCATGGAAAGGGATGGGAGTCCCTGCTGTGCACACATGAGAGCTCAGCTCACTAGTCCACACTGTCCTGCAGTGCTCAGATTTACCCAGTTTCAACACCACCTAGCCAGGCAGTCCAGGTCCCAAGCAGCTAAAAGAAGGTGGTTCAGCCCTTACTCCCTCCCTCCCACTCCAACCTTTTCCTTCCTTCTTGCCCTCCCCCAGGGACAGCTTCTGCCTCTTTCTGACTCTGTCAGAGATTTACTGGAAGGAGCACAACCTCTCCCATGGCAGTGAGCTGATCATCAAGGTAAAGAGGAGGCTGGGGTCAGGGCTCAGGAGGTGGGGTGGTTAGTTTTTCACTGACAGTTTCTGTGAAAACATCCAGCCTGGCCTATTCTGGACGAAGATGAAGAAGGATGTTTGGCTCATGGGCAGGGAGAGGGGATCATTGTAGGGCTCAGTGCTGTGTCCTCACAGCAGGGATGAAAAAATGGGCTCAAGAGAGCAGTCCGCATGCACAAGGTCATGCTGGGGACGTTGTGCACGTGGTAGCTGCAGATTTCCCGCAGTCCACTATTCCCAGGTGCTCAAGACCCACGGGACAATGGGTGAGGGGGAGGGCCTCACTACCTCATTCTCCACCCTGGCAGAGGTCCATCTCTAAATTCTCCACCCTGGAGGCAAATCCCCAAATAGTCCAGAGGCAGCACCAGCAGCAAGAGAGGGTGAGTGTGCCTGTGGCCAAAAGAGTTGGGGTGAGGTGGCCTCCAAATCAGGATGGGGGCCCTTCTCAAGCCTGTCCCTCCAGTCCACTGAGCCTGGAAAGCCTCCCTTCAATGTCCCTTCTCCTGGCCTTAGGACGGTGAGCTGTGGGAATCCTGGGGTTCTCCTTGCAGCCAGTCAGAGCAAGAACCTTGAGGAGCTGGCTCAGGGTGGCTGCAGTAGGGGAGGGGTACACATGGTTACTGAAGAAAAGTCAGTCCTGGGAGGTGGCTGCAGAGAAATTTGGGGTCTTTGGAGGCTTTAAGGGGAACTTAAGGGTTACAGCAAAGTGTCCTAGAGGAAGGCTGGGTGGTCCCTGAGTCTGAGACTGAGGAGTTTCCCACGTGGTGTCTTGGGGGCACCTGAGAGCCTGTGCTCATCCCCACCCTATCCAATGCCACAGGGTGACATCCAAGGTGTGGTCCCATGCCTGAGAACTTTCCTCACACAATTTTTGCTTTTGGAGTATGCCATGCCAGAGTATCTGGATGTGAGTTGTTCGGGGGCCAGGATAGGGTGGGAAAGGGGCCCTGAGCCTTGGGTGGACAGGTCCTTCTGTGAGCCCTGAGCTCTCAGCAGTGAGCACATCATGTCTCCTGGGAGCCTCACAGATGCCCTGGGAGCTGGGGTGCCATGAACTTCTTACAGAAGAGTAGATGGAGGCTGGTCCAAGGGGCCTTCTCTCCATTGGTTCATCACAACTTGGACTGGAAGGTCTCTGTCACCACTCCCAGTCCCCACTAAAGGAAGCGAGGGGCTTGCCTGAGTCCATCTGTGGTCTGGGCTGCCCAGTGCATGTTGAACCTGCAGTAGTAAAGCATGACAGGGGCAGAGGGGCAATGGGCTTGGCAATGGCTAGGAGCCCCTTTATGATGAATGCAAATTCTCTGCCTTCCAGGGAAGGAAGATCAATTTTGAAAAAAAAAGGAAGGTGAGTAGCTGTGGCCATCACTACAGGGGTGGGGCTGGGGTGGGGTCAGGGTGATAAACAGAGACCCTCCTGGGCAGGACCCCCCAGGGCTGCTCATAGCTTCCTCTGAAATTGAGGGGGATAGTGGGTGGGGTTGTGCATGGGATGAAGAACAACTTCTAGGAGGATGAGCTGTGTGAAGTCAGCCCTGAGGGCAGGCAGAGCCTGGAAGGGAGTGAAGAGGTGAGGGATCCACAGGACTAAATCCAGCCCCTGGACCCCGTCCCACCCAGCAAGCCCACCCAGGTTTTGATGATACATCTTCCTTTCCTTGGCTCCAGGAATACCAGATGGTGGAGGAGCTCCAGCAGCTCCAGGCGGGCTGCTGCTATGAGGCCCTTGTGCCACGTGAATCATTTGGAGCCTGGTTTGCGGCAATGGAGCAGCTCGGTGAGAAGGACCAGTGAGGCCAGGACAGAATCAGGCCATAGTAGGAGCGGGATGGTCCTGGTGGCTCCTGGGTCACCATAAGACCCTGCAGTTGGCTCCTTTCATGTTTTGAAAACCTGTCCTGTGGGTTTGGGTCCATTCCTTGCTCTCCAGGATGCAAGAATTGTCAGGGACCTCTCATGCATTTCCTGTCCAAGACCTGGACTCACACAACCTCCCAGTTGCCCTCTTCTCTTTCCATGTAAAATAGCATTTAGAGACCAAAATCTACACATGAGAGGAGGATTTTGCTACCAGATTTTCTTTACTTACAGGCCTGTTCAATAAAGAGAGCTAGAAGCTCTTTTTTATTCATCGAGAAAGTGGATTATTTCAGACATAGATCAGGGACATATCAGGGAAGTGCCTGCCTGGCCTGGCCCACTGAGGTTGGGGTGAGCAAAACTACTTGGCCAGGCAGACCTGGGAAGGGGGACCCTGAGCTGGCAGGCATCAGGGCCATTTAGAATTTCCCCTTTTGGAACTTGGGTCCTTTCTGCATACTCCCCAGAAGGGCTGAGATAGCTCTGTTCTTCACCTTGGCATCCACAGGTGTGTTTTGCTTCAGGAGAAGAAGATGGTGATGGGCTGAGGGATCCATAGTGTAGTAAACTTTTGCACTGTGCGGGATCTGCAGCACTGGGGGGTGGGACAGAAGGGGGGTCAGCTGTGATCTGGAGGACCCCAGGACACCCCAACACTTGTGCCCACATGAGAGAAGGCCCCAGCCAGGGACCTCAATTCCCTATTCCAACTCCAGGACCATAAAGGAGCCCTGGGAGTGACACCTGCCTGAAGGAAAGACTCTGCAGAGGTGCAGCTAACAATGAAGGACACTTATTTAAAGAGTGACTCTGACTCCTAACTGCTATCCTCAGAATGGAGCTGCCATGAGGTCATGTACTCTCACCACCATGCCCTGCCAGCTTCACTGCTCAGGATCTAGGGGCTGAAATTGACTTTCTAGAACCCAGTGCACATACACCAAATCCAGCACTACCCAGGACAAGACCACTAAGGCCCAGCAAAGACCACCTGAGCCAGGCCTTCTGAGTGGGATCCTAAAGTATTTAGACTTTGACCCTATTTTCCAACTGTCTTTGTGGCCTAGAACAAGCTAGAAAGAAACACCAGACTGGAGTTCCTGCTCTGGCTTCAGTGACATGGTGACTCATCTCCTTTCTTAGTTGCTCCAGTCCTCAGTCTTCCTGTTCTGTAGGACAGGTCCTTCTGCCCTATTTCACGCCTCCCAGCTGCAATTTCTCACTTGAAAGATGGGAGAGGATTTTGAACCTCCGTCTAGGAAAGGTGGGAGTTATTTTACTTTGCCTGGGTTAATGGCTGGGGGAGGAGGATCAGCTCACTGAGAATAAGTTACCCTCACTGTGCACAGGCATGCTATGTGTGCATTGAATGCTGAATTTTCTCTCCCCTATGGGGATAAGGAGCAGGCCCAGGAGTGTGATTAACTAATCTAAGAGCTCAGAGTCAGGAAGTCTGGCTCTGGGTCAGTGCTATTCTGGATTCTTTCACTTCCCCACTTCCTAGAATACTGAGGGGGCTCCCTCAAGCCTCCAAAGGGGATTGAGGAGACTTTGTCTAGTTTTCACTATCATAACAAGATGGTCTGTGCATATTTGGCACTTGTGTCCATCAGTCATGGTGCTTTTGGAGGTGCAGTATCACAGAACACCCTTCAAGTTGAGCCCCTCTTCTTCACCATCTTGTGAAAAGCCCTTTCTTTGGGAACCTCAATGGTGTTAGCTTTGATCTAAGTTCCCAATGCCTGGGTCTCATCCAGGGAAGGGTACACAAGGGAGATAGAGCAGACAGGGAGAAGGTGCTGTGGGCCCTGTGGGCTGCCATCGGCACCTTGTTTTTGGACAGGGTGCCTTCTCACCCTGCTGTCAGGTATACTGGAACCAGTGGGCCTCGGATCTTTAGGCTGTGGACAGGGCTCACGCCTACCCCCTCCAACACCACCCTCTCCAACACTCCTCCTGACTTACTTCGATTGTCTGATATGATTTGCACCAGCTTGTAGTCTTCTGGCTTGTCTTGATGCAGGCTGTGTTCTTCCAGGGCCTTGCTGATCCCGGCTAGAGCCCTATCTTGGCTGGTCACCTGTGGTGGATCAGGGACAGACTCTCAGGGCCTGAGTCCTAGAGCCTGATCCCTCACAGTGCAGCTGCCAGAAATCCTATGAGCCAAGTCTATTCAGGGCGGGGTCTATAGGGGCCATATGCTCTTCCCATGGACCCACAAGAGATCACGGAATGAGGCCAAGAACTCAGGGGCCAAAGAGTGACCATGCAACAGACTGTGGGAACTGAGGAGTGAAATCTGACCCTCACGCTCTCACTTCCTGCCTCCCAATCATGGGAGATGGTGTTCCCCTGCCCTGCCCCTGACCCTCCAGGCTCCTCCAGGTAGCAGTGAACACCCAGGAAATAGCACACATCCAGTGTGAGCCCAAATGTCAGAGAGGAGGAGAGGCTGAATGATATGCTACAGGTCAGCAGGACTGCCCTGGGCTCCAGGATGCAATTGTGGTCAGCAAGGTCTAGAATGCAGTTACCTTGAAATGAGGGCCAATCTGGAGGCAGGATCAGGACATGGGTCAGACAAGTGAGAGCTTAGTGAAACTACCCCTGCTCCTGGCCACAAGAGAGGAGCACCCAGGGTGGTTATGGAACAAGGCTCCTAGGCCCAGTCTCTGTGCAGGGGGCCAGGCATGGCTCCATATGCACATCCCATCCAGCATCTACCCCTGCTCACACCTTCATGGCCACTGTCCTGGGGCAGACGCTGTTGTCCATGCTGGTCACAGCAACAGCCCTAACTGGCTGGTATCTGCATGCATCAGCTCAACCTCCACTTTAAGACCAAAAGTCACCTGCTATCCCTGTTCTCCTCTGACCCTTCAGTGGCTCTGTCTCCCCCCAAGAGAAAGTCAAGCTCTGTCTAGCAGTCACAGGGCCTGATGTGACCCACACCTCTTTGGACCCACCTCTTCCCCTTGTTTCCTGTTCCTTCAGGCCCTGGGCTCCTGGCTGATCCAGGGGCTGCCCAACACATGTCTTCCTTGGGCCTGGTGGGCTGTCCCCTCCCTGATCCTCTCTGGGGCCACCTCAGCAAGCTCTTCCCAGGCTGTGCTCACTCCACGTGCCAGCCTCAGCCCCTATGTCCACTATCCTTAGCCCTGACTGCCATTGAACTCACACTCTTCCTGCCTCTGCAGGTGGTTGTCTGTCTTTCACCATCCACCAGGAAGTCTGCTCCATGAAGGCAGGGAGGGAACATGTCCTTCCTTATGTGTCAACTGCCTGAACCACTGAGGGGCCCCAGGGGATTTCCACATGCCCAGCTCACCAGGATACTCTTGTACTTGACGTTGTCCTCATACAGGCTGACACGGACAATGCAGCAGGGCCCCCCTTGCCATTTATAGAGCACGCGTGAGGAACCATGCATGTGGTTGGTCTGCATGGCCCTGGATTGGATGGAGGGAGATGAAGAAGGCATTCCTCCAGATGCTGATGTGACTACGGACGAGTTCTGTGATGGGGAATACAAAGATAAGCAGAAGGTCTGGGAGCTCAGGGCAGCCCTGGGCTGCTCTAGAAGCTCCTATCAGTTCTAGAAGTTCTTTAGCAGTCAACAATCATCAAGACCTTTGTGGATGGGGGTGGCAAACAGGCACAGGGAAGGGAGGGTGAGGGGAGGGCCAACACGGAGAGGAGGTGGGCATTCTCTTTAAATTCCTGGCCATCTTTGGAATCTGAGACATGGTCCAGGTGGATTTTACCTTAGAACTGGAGGCATCAGCTGTATGTATAGGACACGAGTCAGCTGCATCCCTGCTGCTGAAGCCTTGGCTCCACCTGTGCTGGACACTGGAGTGGATGGTGCTGACACCACTGGATTCAGGGACATGGTGGCTGGAAATGAGGGTCAGCTTACTTTGGGGCTTCCCCCAGATTGCAAACAAATCCCTACACAGCTCCCACTGCACCCTGCTAAATGTCTGACTACCTCAGAGATCATGCAGCATCATCCCATTTCACAGAATAGGAAACAGGCCCAGAGATGTGGCAACTTGCCCCAGTCACAGGGTTGTTTTGGTATAGAGCTGAGATCCTGTGGCTAAATCATCAGTCTTCCCAAGCCCATGCTTAGTCTGATGGTTCCCTGAGTCCAAAGACAACCCGCACTTAATGCCCAGGACAGGGAAATCACTTTTTGCTCTAAAGCTTGATGCTTTCCGGTAGGTGTTTGGCTTTGAATCTCTTACTGGCCAACTGGGATGGGGGCTCTAGCTCCTGAGACAGGTGCTAGCTACAGCACAGAGTGGCAGCTGTGAGCTTCCCAGAGCCACACCTCATGTATCCCTCCCAGTGCCCACACAGCAACTGTCATTTACATGCCCCAGATGTCTTCAGGTAAAGGTCTTATGGTCAAATCTGGAACATTTGGTATCATCATAGCCAGAAAACACCAACAACTCCAATGGCCATAAATGATGAAGGCTTACAGAGAATGTAGTTTATGCATCAAATGGGATATTCTCAGCCATAAGACATAATGAAGTAGAGATACATGCTGGAACGGAAGGGGCCTGAAGAACATAATGGTAAGTGAAAGAAGATGGACACTAGTGGCCACTTACAGGATTCCATTAGTATGAAGGCTCCACACTGGGCAAATCCACACAGAGAAGATAGATTAGTGGTTGCTAGGGGCTGGGTTGAGGGTAGTAGGGGGGGAGTTAGTACTATTGGGTCCAGGATTTCATTTGGAATTATTGAAACTTTACTGCGATTAGGTAGTCGTTTTATGGTTTTATAACCTTCTGAATACACTAAATACTCTGACAATGGCCCTTTAAAAGACTAAAGTTATGTTAATTTTTTTTTAAAGATTTATTTTATTACTCTCCCCTTTCATCCTCCCCTCCTCTCTGTGTCCATTCGTGTGTGTTCTGAGGCTGCTTGCATTCTCCGCAGCACTGGGAATCTGTCTCTTTTTTTTTAATTAATCACAGATAATTTTATTTTTTTAAGATTTATTTATTTCTCTCTCCTTCTCCCCCCTCACCCCAGTTGTTTGTTCTCTGTGTCTATTTGCTACGTGTTCTTTGTCCACTTCTGTTGTTGTCAATGGCATGGGAATCTGTCTTTTTGTTGTGTCATCTTGCTACATCTGCTCTCCTTGTGGGTGGCCCCACTCATGGGTGGGCTGCACTTTCTTCATGTGGGGCAGCTCAATATGGGGTGCACTCCTTGATCGTGGGGTTCCCTATGTGGGGGACACCCCTGCATGGCATGGCACTCCTTGTAGCAGTGCTGCATGTGGTCCCGCTCACCACATGGCCTGGAGGCCCTGGGTTGGAACCGTGCACCTCCCATGTAGTAGGCAGGCACTCTATCAGTTGAGCCATGTCCATTTCCCTGGTGTGTTAATTATATCTCAATAAGACCGAGGTGAAGTCCATACTGGAAGTCCATAATGTAGTTTGCCCTGAGTGGGCCTGTACAGCTTGTGAAATAGACAAACACCTGCACATTCACTGCTGGGTTTAAGAAAGCCTCAGGGGCTTTCAGAGACTAGAGGATTGGGGAGTGGCCAGATGAGTGGCTCTGACCCTGGCTCTGATCTTCACCCTGGATTGCATCTGTCCCCACCCCCTCCCCACCCTGGCTGGCCTCCTGGGAATGGCATCTCCCCTCATTTATTTTGTGTGGAGCTCAAAGAGTAACTTCTCCTTACCCTGAGCTTCTGTGCAAGCTGTTTGATTCTGTGAGTCTGCCACAGGGAAGAAAATGTCTTTGTGGGAATTTGTGAAACAGCAGGTGGTGACAGTTGTCAGGCACTACTGTACTGGTTGGTAAACTACCATGGCCTTGAGTCCCCCAAGCACCAGCCTAGACTCCCTGCCCCTTTTTTGGGACCCCAGGACCTCCCTATGATCTGTCACCTAAAAGGTTCATGCTTCATGGCAGGGGCCTCAGGACCCCGACCAGGACTGGTTTTCTTTGTCTTGACCAAGCTGCCTGCCTAGCTCCTTGTGTGCCTCTGCCCACTCTCAGCCTTGTCCTGACTACCTCAAAACTAAATCTGTAGCTGTGGGACTACAGAGAAAATCCATCCACAATTCAGAAAAACAAAGAAAAGAAGGTACTCTCAGGCCCTAAAATTTCTTAATCTCACACTGGTCCCTGATCTTCTCCTTCCTGCTCCCCCTCGCTCAGGCCTTTAGGCTCCCCTTGGGCTGAGAGGCCCCTGACTAGGCAGTTCCTTCCCTGCCTCTTCCTCTCATCCAGCCTCCAGAACCCCAGGAGGCCACATCACTGCTGAGGAAATCCCTCCACACTGGGGTACTCTTGGCAGCAGCCTCAGTCAATCCCTCACCCCAGGTGTGACCCCCAATCCAGTCTTCCTGGGATTTCTGCTCACCCACCCCCAGCCTCACAGAGCAGTCTGGCCTGTGCTTCAGTGGAATTTGTTCTGTCTCTCCCCAAACAGGGTGGTAATGATGAATTCATCCTTGCCTGTTGCACAAATCTGGGGCAAGTTTTGTTTTGACAACACCCAGTGTGTCTAGGGTCTTTGTCTATTCTGATAGGCTAGGATGAAATATGCTGATTACCACCCCAATACAAGAAAGTTTACACACACAGTCACGTAGGACCATGGGGAACGGACAGAGAAAGGAGCCAGCCTTGCCAAGAGTTCATTTTAAAGAAACCTCTGTCCTCTCAAGAAAACATTGCACTGTTGCTATCTTAATTTTCAAGCTACTGTAAACCTTTTCTTTCATTTGACCCATGAACCCTGTGAAAAATATTTGGATAGACCTTCACTTTGACACATTGCTTTTTTTAAAAGCTGTTTCCAGAGAGCCCACTTATTCCTAGCAAATACCAAGGTCTACATTTTCTTTCCAATCTTACCTGTGAAGAAATGTGAGGCCCAGGGAATGAAAGAGACACATCAGAGTCTCAGCAGAGAGAAGAGGAGCTGCCTTGGGAACGTGGGCTTCTAAGCCCCAAGCTCCATTTTCCTTTTCCACCATAGAAATAGACGAGTGTGGCTCCCAGGCAAGTGTGGCTAAAAGAACCCAAATTTAATGTAGATGATTTCCGTTTTTACCATGCCTTCTTCTATCCTATGTTTAAAAAAGCAAAGCCATTTCAGGTCATTGTGAGGCCAGGAAAAATGAAAGAACCTAGTGGCCACACCAGGAAGTCACAGTTGCCAGGAAATAACAGGTGGGGGCATCAGGGAGCTAATTGGAAGCAGGAGCCCCACCAAGGTTGCCCTTTGGCCTACAGGTTAAAAAACAAGATGGCGTGGCCCTAGTGCTCACTCTGCTGGCCAAAGCCTATCCAAACTTTAACTGCTCATGTCTAGGAGGCACCAAGGCCTCCTGGGGGTGATGGGTGGTTGTTTGCAGAAGGGCCCCAGAAAGACCCTGTGTCCCCAAGAAGGGGAGGGAAGGTAACTTAGGAAAGGAGTTTTCCATGGTCGGTGGAAGAAAGAGCAGTTGCATGTGTGCTGGAGGTGGGTTCAGTGGTCTATGTGGGTGGGGGTCAGTCCCCAATGCCCCCAGATGTTTCAAGGGTTGTGGGAAAAACAATGACCACTTCCACTATACAAACAATGAAATGTAACATTTTTAAGCACCTAAAGGAAGGGCGTGGCTAATAAACATGGCTTGCAAGCTGAACAGATGGAGCTGAGCCAAGAAGTAAGGTGAGAAAGTCAGTTAAGAGAGAGAAAAGGTACAGTGAGGCAGGGAGGAGAAGGTGGGGCGTGAGAGGAGCTGAGCTGGTGACCATGGGAGACAGAGAAAAAGAGAGCAGCCAGGCACCAGTCTCCTTGTCCCACTGTCATCTGCCCTATTCTTACCCCAGGGCTACAAGAACTAGTTTGCCTGGGCCTCTGCTTCTTGAACCAAATTACTGGGCAACATAGAATTTGACCAAGAGTGGGTGCCCAGGGACTTTTGAACCCATGCTCATAGGTGCATGGGTTTTCCAAGTGATCCTATCTGTGCATTTCCCTAAAGCCATTGCTGACAATAAGACAAAGGTGGCTTCTGAGGTTCAGGAGTTGTGATTCAAGGGATGCCTGCATCCTGGAGGTTCCCAGGGTCTCTGCAACATCCCTAGTGTCATGTCTGATCCTGGACACAGGAGGAGTCAGCTTGGGACACAGAAGAACAGGTAGTCCTGACTCTCCACCTCCTGAGATTTGATCAGTTCCTTGAAATGTCATCACACTTGTCCTCATCCACTATGTCTGCCCTTGTCTGGAACCCTCGATGAAAGAGAAGTCAATAGCACTGAGATGAGCTTCCTCCTTAGTACTTCTCTTGCTTAATAAGACCTCACACTTCCAGACTGAATGTCAGTGCTGGAGGATCTCCTTGTCCTCCATTCATCAGGCATAAGGAATGCCCTCTGGCACATTCGATGGAACAAAGCTCATTTGTCACCTCTTCTAGGAAGATTTCCCTGGCATTCCACAGGCAGCATGAACAGTTTCCTCCTCCAAGTTCCCATAGAACATTTCAGGTACATTTATTAGAATACTCATGCCCTTGAATCATGGACAGATGTTTTCCTCTTGTTGTTCCTTCCTGTGGACTTCCAAGAGGTAGTCATGCTTTATCCATTCAAACCCCTCCTAGCCCTGGTGTACACAAGGCACCTGCTGGGCATTGGGATTCAGTGCTGAGTGGGACTGGATCCTGTCCTTGGGGAGCTCAGAAGCCATTGGGGAGGGATGTTTAGATTCCCTGCAGCAAGAACACCGAGTGAGGCCTCTGCTGATGGCAGGACCGGGTCCTGGGAGCCATCCTGCTCCATGCAGAGGAGCCTACATGGAGCTGGAGCTTGGTCAGCCCTGGCTGAGGGCAAATGTGGAGGCTTGGTGGCAGTGGTAGCCTTAGATCTTGTTTAGGTTAACTCAATCCAAGACAGTGGTAGGGAAGGGACTACAACGAGTACTCCTGACCTCAGGTCTATTGGCCACTCCAACATGATTGTTACCAGTAAGTGAAGTTATAGCTAAGCAATTCATCCATCATTTGCCTCATTTCTCTAGTCCTGCCAGGGGCCCACCATGTTACAGCCCAGAATCAGGAAAAAAATTGGAGAGGGTTCTTTCTCCATGGAGCTGACAGCTTAGAGATGGGCAGGCAGACCCTGCACAAGACATCACAAAATATCACAATATAGATACCAATCACTGATACTTACTGGGAGTTTAGGATATGTCAGGCACTAACTTTAAAGTGCTTGAACTTCATCATCAAAACAATTTGGAAGCCAGAGTGTACTGCCCTCTTTTAATATAAATAAGGAAGCTGAAGTACAGAGAGGTAAAGGAACTTGATCAAGTTCTCAGCACTGAGAAGTGGTACACTGAGGGTTTGAACACTCTGAGCCCCAGTTTTCTAACTTTATAAAGGCAGGATTGCAATGGTTAACAACAGGATTGGTTTAGCATCAGTGCTCTATAGTGATGCTGGAATTTCAATGCTCTGCGATGGCTGAAGTGGGCAGAGTCTTACCTCTGCCCTCTTCTTGGCATCCTGGGCCCTTTCATGTTCAGCTCAAGGGATTTTAAATAGTCAGACATTGAGTGAGTATAACTCAGTGGGTGACCACCTGTTCCCCATGAAGAATTCCTGGGTTTAATCCCAGGAACCTGACAAAAATAAAAATAAAAAAAAGCATTTGGTAAGCTTTGGGCTCTAAATAAAAGGGAAATCCTAGGCCTCAGGGCATGGCATCTGGGTCCTCCTGACCACCCTAAGGCCCTGTACCCCTGCACCAGATGGCTCTCACCCCTCAATCCTCTCCTGTGCCTCCCTGTTCCCATGACTGTGCTCCTGTGTTTCCCCACCTGGAATCTGTTCCTACCCCTGCCACCCTCCTTCTGGAGGCCACTATCCCGCTGAGCCCACCTTATCCCCGGGACCCTGTGCTGCTTCTTCATGCTAACACCCAGCCCAGTCTGACCATTGGCCATGGTAAGAGATGTCTCAGTTCATGCCTTCTTGTCCTCCTAAGTTGGTGGCCAGGATCACTGAGTACTCCTCTCCCACCAGCCCTGAGACTCTGAAAGAAACAATAAGGAGGACCTTGTCAACGGAAGGCCACACTTGCTTTCAGGGGAAAATCTGGCCTTTCAATTAACATCTCAGGTATTACAATTTTCCAACCTTCCTCAGTGACAGAAAGCTCTATGTGGTAGCCAGATTAAGTGCTTCTTAACATTTCAGTCCCCAAGGCTGCCTTCATACCATGGAGAGTACAGGACATTTCTTGTGTTTATTTTCTTTTCCTCAAGGCTGTGAAATCACCCTGACACTCCACCAGGTAAGCTGTTTCCTGAGGGACTGGTGCTGCCTGTCACTTGAACCTCCAGTGCTCCTTCCCCCACATGGCAGGGAAAGCTGCTCTTGAGCCTGGTCCTTCTCTTAGGGCAGACAGCCTGGCCTGGTCAAGGAGCCATTCTCATGGGTCAGAGTCAGGTCTCCAGGCTCATCAGCAATCCCAGGAAGATTTGGACCTGTGACCCTCTGTGGATGTGCTGGGCTCGATGAGTCTGGGTTGTTGATTAGGCTCTGCAGCAAAAACCTCCTCATCCTGGGCCTCGCTGAGACACGGGGTCCCAGGATGTTTCAGCACAGAGAGACCAGGGTAACTCAGTGAGCCTCTGCCCAATCAAAGAGGCTGTGGGCAGAGCTACCCGGAAAGACTTTGGTGTGGCAAGAAGACCTGGACAGGGTTGTCTGTGGACATGAAGTGGTCTGGAGGGATGTGAGATTGTCCCACAGAGCTGGGCATCTGCTGTGTTCCAGGACAGTGAAGACAGCCCAGATTATTGGTGTGCCCACACTGACAACAGGCTACTGGGTGGGCTTCCAGAGAAGACGGTGCATACCCATGCAGTGTGGGCTGGGAATGGACATTCTGGAGCTCCAAGGAAGCTAGACATGATGCCCCTGAGAGCTTGTGCTGAGCTCCACTAGGAGGATGGGAGTGACCAGTTAGCAAGACAAGGACACATGGTTGGAGGCTCCCATGGCCAGCCTTCCTGGGAGCTCATTCTCCTGAACTTGTGGGGAGAAGGGCTCTCCAGCACAGGAGTGGGGGAGCAGGGGGAAAAGATGTTGTGCTTGGGCCATCTCTGGGTTCCCAGGGAGGCCTTTAAGGGATCCATTTCTTGCTGTCCATCCCAGTGTAGTATTTACCTGCTGATTAATTTAGGTGCCAGTATGTGATGTCCTACTCAGGTTCTTCTCTCTGTGGCCTGATATCAAGATGTGACAAAAGCTGACTAGCACAGGGTTTGTGTGATAATGGCCCACAGACAGCATGCCAAACCATGCACTGAATCCCCAAATCCAGAGAATACGCCAGGCCAGGCTGTACCTCCCCAGGATTGCTCCGGGGTTGCTTCATCTCACATGACTGCTGTGCCAGTTGTTGCCACATGGAACCCTTGTCTTTACTGAAATATATTAAACTGACTTATAAAGAGTTGCAAAGACCAAAATATCCAAAGAACCATTAAAACTCAATAATAGGAAAACAATGACATTAGAAAAAGACCCTTCAACAAAGATTGCATAGAGATGGTAAGTGTGTAAGAAAAGATGTTCAACATCATGTGTCACTAAGGGAATGCAGATTAAACAATTCCATTCCACTATACTCCAGTCAATGGGCTGAAATCCAGAACTCTGGCAACAAACACTGGTGAAGACGTGGTGCAAAAGGAGCACTCATTCATTGCTGATGGGGCTGCAAAATAATTCAGTCACTTTGGAACCCAGTTTGGCATTTTCTTACAAAGCTGAATAGAGGCTTACCATAGGACCCAGCATTCATACTCGTTATAATTTCCTCAAAGATTTGAAAATCATATCCATGCTAAAACCTGCACAGGAATGTTTACAGAGGTATTATTAATAACTGCTAAAAATTGGTAGTGACCAAGATGCCCAATAATACTTAATAGATAAACAAAATGCACAGCTCTACATTGGGGTATATTTCTGCATTAAAAAGAAATGTGTTGTGAAGCCACAAAAATCATGGAGGAACCTTCAAGGCCTGTTGCTAAATGAAAGTAGTCAGTCTGCAAAGGGTCAAAGCTCTGCATTTCCAACTATATGACCCTGTGGAAAAAGCAGAACTATAGCGACAGTAAAGAGATCAGTGGTTCCTGTGGTTTTGGGGGGCTGGGTGGGTGGATGACTGGGGGGAGCACAGTGCATTATTAGGGTAGTGCAATTAATCTGTAAGCTCATGGATTGCTGGATACATGGCATGATGCATTTGTCAAAACCCGTGTAACTGTTCACACAAAAAGTGAACCCTCATGTGAACTATGGGCTTTGGTTACAAAAATTTTATCAATATTGGTTCATTTCCTGCAAGTTAATATTAAGAGAAACTGCATGTGTAGGGGTGGTATAGAGGAACTCTGCTTTCTCAGTATTTTCCCTGTAAAGCTGAAAAATCTATTATGTTTAAAAGAAGATGTAGATGTAGGCACTCTCGGTTCCCTGGTGATTAACCATCTTTACTCCCTGTTAGCTGACCTGGGTAAGTCCAATGAACCAGAGAGTAGTAGTTCCAACTCTGCTGAGGCTCAGGACTCAGCTGTCACATGGATAGTCCAGAGATTCAAGTCTCCTGAGTATACATCAACCCTAGCACCAACCACCGGTTCAGTAAAAGTGAAAGAAGAGGCATGTGTAGTAAGGTCACATCTTAGTCCAACTCCAATCACACTCAGAAATACAAATTCCAATGTAGGGTTCACTGACATGGCACTGAACTCCAGAGCCATGTGCCATGCCCTGTGGGTCTCTGTAGCCCTCAGGAGAACCAGTACCTGGGGTTGTACCTACTTTGGCTGTCTCTGGGTTCTCACTGAGGCGTGAGTAACCCAGACCCCTCTGATGACTTCCCAACTCTTTTTTGGAGACTTTTAGTAATACCAACACTTTTGTCTTTGCCATTTTCCAATTTTCATTCAAGGTCAAAAAGCAGTTGTTGTTTTTTCTTTATTTTTTTAAAACATTACATTAAAAAAATATAAGAGGTCCCCATGTACCCCCATCCCCATCACATCACCCCACTCCTCCCACATCAACAACCTCTTTCATCATTGTGGCACATTCATCGCATTTAATAAATACATTTTGGACACTGATGCACCACATGGATAATGGTTTACACTGTAGTTTATACTCTCCCCCAGGCCACACAGTGGGCCATGGCGGGACATACAATGTCCAGCAACTGTCCCTTTAGTACCACCCAGCACAACTCCAAGCCCTGAAAATGTCCCCACATCATATTTCTTCTTCCCTCTCCCTACCCTCAGCAGCTACCACGAACACTTTCTCCACATCAGTGCTACAATTTCTTCCATTACTAATCACACTAGTTCCATAGTACAATATCAATAAGTCCACTCTAGTCCACACTCTATTCCTCCATCCTGTGGAACCTGGGATGGTTATGTGCACTCCATACCTGTATCGAGAGGAGGCTTAGAATCCACATGGATGATGCATGTAATTCTCCTGCTTGCAGTTGTAGGCACTCTTGGCTCCATATTAACTTCAAAAAAGATATTAAGGAAATAAAATTAAATAAAAAAAAAAAAGAAGTGGTAGAAAGTTCCCTAGAGATATATTCCTTCCTAACTATTTTATGGGGAATAGGACCTCAGTGCCTGGGAGCCACTGTAGCTTGGAGCATGTTCAGGCCCTGGCTGTGGATACCAGGCTGTACCATGCTGTCCATGAGCACCAAGGCAAGGAGGCTCTGCAGCATGTGGATGAGGAGGGAGCCTGTGGACAGTGGGAGCCAGTGTTCCCTAAGGCCCTTAGTGATCCAGCCCTGCATGTCCCTCACTGCACACCACCTTCTAACCTCCCCCCACACCACACAAAGGACTTGCAGTCTTCTACCTGGCTCATTTGCTCAGGCCATTTCTCCCCCATAGTGTGACTTTCCTTCCTTTCTGCTGACCTCCTCCTCACCCTCCCTGGTCCAGTTTAAATGTCAACACTGTAAAGCACTCATACCTACCCTGGGCATGGAGAGTCACTTGCAACTCTGAGACAGTGCTGCTCCTTGCACGTCCAGCCCCATGTTTCAGGAAAGGAGTAATGATTCCCTATTTTGGTTGGGATTCTCCCTCCAACCTGGATGTCCCTGGACAGTAGGGTCTAGGGCTGCACCTTGCTCACCTCTCCTACCTTCCTCCCCAATGACATGTCAATTACTTGAAAACTAACTTTCTCTAATCCTTGATGGTGAGTAGAATGCTCCACTAACTGTTCAGTCAAGAAATATTCCTCAAACCATCTCTGTGCCAGATGTGGGGCCAAGTGCTGAGAGCACAGAGCTGAACATGAATGTGAAGAAGGATGGTCCAGGACAGTTGAGCATATATGTATCCATAGACCAGGAGAGAAAATGGTCACAGAGAGACTCCCAACATAGAGAAAAAAAGCAAGTGCACCTGCTCCATGAGTCTCAGACTCGAATCTCCAGTATTCTCTGGCTCAGGTTGGGGATGTAATAGAGTGATTGTTGATGAAGTGGGAGGAAGGAGGAATGTGGAAATCTCATATGTCTGGAGGATAGCATGTGTGATGGGTGGGTACAGACCACGAGGATACTGAAGGACATTCTACAGCTCATGGACAGGAATGTCCATGGGCTCCTGAGGGAAAAATGGACAGTGTTGAGAAGAAGCATACAGATCAGACTTCTGCCTCCCCCATTGGACTCTTGACAGTTGACAAAAATGATTTTTTTCTAATTCCCCAACTTCTTGGAAGAGTTAAACCATGAGCAGCCTGCTGTGAAGCAGTCAGAATGCTGGTCAAACCCTCTGAAGCCAAAAGTGTAATCCAAGAAAGGGACCACTGTGCATCTTAGAAAAGTCCCTCCTTCCCACCATGGGCCTCAGCCTCCCCTTCTGTGCATAGCTGCCTGTGGTGGTTCAGCTCATGTGAGGACTTGGCTAGCTTATGCTGTGCTGTTGTGCAGTCAAGCAAGTACTGGCCTGTTTGTTAGAGTATTTTGAAGATTGAAGGTATCAGTTAATTGCATCTAGGGGTGATTACATTTACAATTAACAGAGGAGATTGCCTTCAACCATGAGAGGAGTCTCATTGAATCAAGTGAACACAGGGGAAGGAGCAGGTGAACTGCAGATTTGCAGGTCTCTGGTTAAACTACAATTTTGGAAATGTTCTTTTGGCAAATATGCAGGGGAGGATTACTGGTATAGGGTGTTGGATGTGGGGGGGGGTATAAAAGATACGGTGCACCTGCAGGGGGGTGTCTGTGGAATATGTAAATGTTCATCTTGTCATATTGTGTTATATCAGTGGGCAGTGCCTCATGCAATAAACAGGAAAATATTGAACTCCCATCCTGAGAGTCATGAAATGTTCTTTTAATCATCAAATGGAGATGCTGAAATTTCCAACTGCAACGTGAGTCTGGCTAACTTTACATTTAGTTCTAGCAATGTTTGCTTCATGTATTTTGAAACATTGTTATTTGGTATGTAACTATTTAGGATTATGTCCTCTTGATGATATAACCACTTTTTCACTATAAAATGGTCTTCTTTACTCCTAGTAATTCTTCTTATTCTGAAACTTATTTCATGTGATATTTTTTTAAAATATATTTTTTATTTTTTAAAAGATACTTAGATTTTATAAACCTTACATTAAAAATTAAGGGGATTCCTATATGTGCTGCTAACCACAACTCCCTCAACTGATATTAATTACTCTTTTGAGATTAGTATTCCAAAGTATATATATATATATATATTTCTATTCTTTGGCTTTTACTCTAGCCACATCTTTTTACTTAAAGTGGGTTTCTTATAGATAACATATAATAAAAGGGACTTGCTTTTTTATCTAACCTGATCATCTCTGCCTTTTAGTTGGTGTCTTTAGAATTTAGAGCATCTGGCTGTTTTCTATTTGTACTTTTAGGTTTTCATTACTTTTGTCCTCTTTTGATGACTTTTTGGGGAATTGAGTATTTTTCCAATATTGCATCTTCTCTCCTTCATTGACTTGTTAGATATATCATTTGATTTTTTAGTGATAGCTCTAGGGCTTATAATATACATCTTTAACTTATCGCAGTCTATTCAAGTAATATTAACTCACTTTATAACTGGTATAAGGTATCAACTATTGAGCCCTTACAAGAATATATTTCCATTTCTCCCCTGCTGGTCTGTGTTCTACTGTCACCAAATGTTTTAAACCTCACTAGGTGGGTCAACAATGGCCTTACATCTAGAGCTATTTTGGCTCCTCTACTGAGGCCCTCTCCTTGATGTTGTGTGTGTAAAGAGGCCTTTGTGTGGGCTGCTCTGAGCTGTGTGGTTCCACATGAGCTGTGTGGACTGCTCTGCCTGCTCCTTTGAATGGTTTGTTCTCCATCCATGGTTGTTTCCTCTCATGCATGTACTTATCAAACACTCAAGGGGGACTCCTTCATATCTCTGGAGCTTTCACTCTGTCCAGCTCTCTTCTCAATGGCACACTATCCTGTGAATTCTAATCACCATGGCTCCCCGAAATTTTGAATTCTGCTCATCTCAGGGAGAGCACCAGGCTCTATTTGGTTCCCCTCTCCCAGTGCTATGGCCTAGAAAATCTCTCTAGGGCTCATCTTGTTTGTCTATCTTCTTTCACTGTCCTGTGCTGACTATTATCCAATGTAGGAAAACTGCTGTTCCATAACTTGTGTCCATTTGTAGTTGTTTAAAGCAACTGGACCCTGTGACTGTATTGTGGCTGATAGAATCCTCCACATCCTTAACTTGTATAGGAAAAGCAAAACCATGCTAACAGCAATAGAATTGTATTTGTTTCTAAGTTTAAAATGAAAAGGAATAAAATACCTAGATCCACCTCCATGGCTGAATCCATTTTTAGTTTACTTAGATAAAGATATTAAAACAAAGAGGAAAGCATTTATAATCTTATTTGTTTAAAGGGGTCAAAACTTTTGAAATAATCCAGTTCATCTCCCTCATTTTGAATATGAGGAATCAAATCTTAGAGAAGTTAAGGAATTGTCAAAGGTCACCTTAATTCTGGGCCTAACAGGGAGTAGAACACAAGTCTCCCAACAAACAAGCCATTAAACCATGTTACTTCTGTCGTGCCCAGAAATATTATTATAATCACCATTTTCTTTAGCACTTTAAAATATTACTTAAACATCCTGACAACCTTAGTAGAATCAGGGTATGTAGAACTATTACCACCTCTTTTCAGTTAAATAACCTGATTAATGACTTGTCTAAGACAGCAGTGCTCAAATTTTGGGCTGTGAAGCTCCTTTAGGGAATCTGCTGGGTCAAAACAATTTTTAGAAGAGTAAGTTATCATTTGACTTTTTTTTTCTTATCATGTTGACATTGGCACTAATAGTGTAAAAGCAAAGATGGGTGAAACCCCTTGCATCTTAGCATGAATCAAGCCAATTACAACTAGGAAGTCTCTTTGGTCTTGCCCAGTGTTAACTTCCTACATCTCTGTGGTTTAAGATAGATTGCATATGGTCAGTATAGTAATTGTTTTTTCAAGGAATTGTTTTCTTGGGCACCTGAAGTTCCAATTTTATGTACTACAATGGAACTGACCACTGTGGAGTTAAGCCTATTTTCTGCATGTACTTGTGGATTGTGGTAATTAGGTAAACGACTGCTACTGGGAAATGAGGTAACTCTTTGCTTCCTCCAAGGGAAATTACATGCTTTGTATTAAGGAAAAGTATGTTTTTCAAAGCTGCAGTGGTGGGAGTAGGGGAAGGGATTGGGCAGAGGAGATTTGGGATGCTACTGGATGCTGATTCAGAGGTATTCTAAACTAACAGCAAGTCAGGCTCCTTGAGTGTTTGGGAGAGATGAGATGATCAACTCAGCCTGGTCTGAGCAGACAAATTTGGAGACTCACATCAACAGTAGCTTCGACTCTGACAAGGAATTTATATTTATATCATTTGGGGGATGGGCAGGGAAGCCCCAAGATCCTGAGCTGAGGCAAGATGGTCCAAACATACCTGACAGAAGTATTAGTTCAGAGGAAGCTGTTAGAAACTGTCTCCTGAAGCAGACAAAATGAATTCTAAATTGATACACCATCACTGATTGACCTATAATCATTTATTGACATTTACTGAATGACTAAAATTTTATGTCGATAAGGGATTTCCTGCTTTAAAAAAATTGGCCTTGAGATTTTGGTTATACTTGGGACCCAGAAGCCAGGTCACTTGGTCCCAAATCCTAGCTCAGCCATTAGCTGCAGGACCTGTGGATAAACCACTCTGTACCCTAGTTTTGTTATCCAAGAAATGCGAACAGTAATATTACCCACATCTCAGAGCTGCTGGGGGCCAAGATGAACTAGCTGATTAAGAGATTTCCAGTCCTAGACACAGGACCAGGTGTCACCAGGATTGTAATGTGGATGACTCATTAGACAGGAAGGGCAAAGGAGACACGGAGAGACTGTGTTTCTGAAGCCACAGCCCCGGAAGAGAGCCCGACTCCAGCACATACTGCAGTGATGCAAGAATGGCAAGCGCTGGCAGGCCTCCTCTCCTGTCCCCTGGGCATGTCAGGCCCACTTGTCAGAAGTCATCCAGCTCTATGTGGACCCACATAATGACTGTTTCTTCCAGCTTCTGTCCCTGCTTCTTCCACACCATAGTGCACCCCCTGGTTTTGGATGCAGGTTACCTTCAGGAGCTGAAATTGGAGTTGCATCTGCTTTTGAGCCCTTTCAAACACGCCTTCAGCCACCTGCTGGTCCACCCCTCTTATGACGGCATTGTTCATTCTCTCACAGGCTTTTGTGCAAGTGATCTGAGCTGCCTCTGCAAAAATGATAGCCACAGTCACACTACAGCAAAGACCTAGATATCTTTAGCATCAGGGAAAAATATGTGTGTATACATGTACATATATGTACCTATATACATACATATATATACCATTTCCACAGTGATGGAAATAGTTTAAAAATACAATGGCACAAGCAAATAACTCTCTCAATATTGAGATAATAACTATCATTCAGAAAATCTGTGCGAACTAAGCAGAAGTTTACAAAATCCAATCCCTCTCTCCTCTTCCACAATGGGGCCACCAAAAGAAAAAAAGGCTCTGGAAAGTGAATTTACATGTACTTAAAGAACGTAAGAATGAAGCATAGACTTCAGAATTTGGAGTCTAAGCAGCTGAGATTCAGCATGGAGAGGAGAGCCAAGGAATCCAGATAAAGAAAGCAAGTAAAAGTGTTTGTAATTGGCCTTTCCCCAGGCCCTTGCAATTATTTTGACCTAAGACATGGGAGGACAAAGACTTTGAGGAATGAGGGCAGTAAAGGATGCTGACAGGCTGAACAGATAGCCCCTGAGGAAGCAGGGACACTGTTCTCTTGAGGCTGCACCTTCATAGCAGGAATTCAGTTCCTTCTGAACAGAGGTGCTGACAGACTAAGGATGTTGTCTCCCAGCCTCCCAGGATGGCACTTACCTGGGAAGCCAGGGTAAAAAAGGCCCTTTGCTGCAATTCCTTCTAGAGCAGCAGGTGGGTGTTCCTGTATGTGGCAGGAATTCCCCTGCCTTACATCATGGTTGATTGCCTCCAGGCTGTCTCCACTACTGGGCTGCAAGCTTTTCAGACCAGAAATTTGACATAAGACTCTATTAAACAAAAGTTCTTCCTGTAGCACCTCACACTGAGGAAGCATTTGAACTCAAGCATGTGCCTTAAGTGGGATGGTACTGGAACAGGCCCTTTTGGGTGGGGGCACAGGCTATTTCTCTAGTGCTGCCATGTAAGTTGGGCTGAGCCTGGAAGAAAGTAAGCCATGGACAGGAATTTTAGGGACTCAAAACTAAAACATGATACTTTAACTTCTTTCAGCTACTCTACTTTGGATGATATTGTATATCACTGGCAAAACTGATGGAGACAAGAATGAAAATGTTAAATGATTTAAATTTTTAAAAACTAAGGGTTCTCTGAGGATTCCAGCCTCAGGATTTACTGTCAGTTGTTTTCCAGTGGAACAAACTTGGCCTGGGTGTCCCACTTCTCTGTAGCAGCCTGCCCCTCTCCCCTACTCCTTTATGGCTTGTATTTCCTTATTTATTTATTTGATTGTTTGTTTGTTTATATATCCCCACCCAACCCCCCATTGTTTACACTCACTGTTCTGTGCTCTGTGTCCATTCACTGTATATTCTGCTGTATCCGCTTTTCTTCTCTTTAGGTAGCTCAGGAAACTGATCCAGGGACCTTCTGGACTGGGAGAGAGGTGCTTTTCCTCAGCTCCCTGGTTTGCTTCATCTCTTATTGTCGCTCCTCTATATCTCCTTTTGTTGCACCATCTTGTTGCGTGACCTCTCCGCATGGGCCAGCACGCCTGCATGAGCCACCACTCTGTGTGGGCCAGCTCATGGTGTGGGCCAATTTTCCATCACCAGGAAGCTCCAATATTGTAGATAGGAGCCCAATCACTTGAGCCACATTGGCTTCCTGTATGGCTCATATTTCATAACTTCTCCTAGGAGAACTTTCAGACCCTGGAAACTCCTGGGGAATAAGCAGGAAGATAAATGGGCAAACTCCAAAATCCTTCTGGAAAGCCACTACTCAGCCTTGCTACCTTCTTCATTCTATAAAGAACTTATCTCCTGGATTAGGAAACTGTTTTCCACTATCATATTTTCAACCATTTCTTTTCCCAATTTCCATCATTTACTCCTGCAGTGAGTGCTTAAAAACAACTATGCAAGGCATCAGACCTGAACCAGAAGGGTTCCCAGACTTACAGAAGAAAACAGAGCAATATCTTAAGAGACATTAGTGGTTACTGTGGAGTAAAACAAACAAAAACTACCTTGTGGCCTTGAATATATTTCTAAGCAAATAGAAGGTAGATGAGACCTAACTGTTATCAAATGCTAATAATGTGCCAGGCAGTGTGACTGTCCTAAGCCCTTGACTTAAAAAAAGCTATGAAGTTGATGTAATAATTATCATTTTATAGATGAGAAAACTGAGGTTCAGAGAGGATTACTGATGTATCGAAGGACACACAGCTAATAAGTGACAGAGCCATATTTTGCCTATAAAATTCATCAACTTTGCACTACCCAGTTGTTTCTACTTGAAAGGTTGGAACTTGATCTATACTTTAAAAGACAGGTGACATTTAGGGAAGTGAACAGAAGGAACAGTTATTCACTATGGGGATAATATAGTGAACAAAGTTTCAGAGTATCCCATGAGCAAGATGTAGCATGTTGCAGAAGAGAGAGTATAGGTTTTAAAATCTAGCTCTCTACTTATGGCCTGGGTGACATTGCAAATTTTGTGTAATTCCTCCCAATTTCAAGTTTTTCTATATAAAAAGACAGAAGCCACTTAATTGGGTTATTGGGAGGATTTGAGGATGTAATTCTTATAAAGTGCTCAACAGAGAGCCTGACACATCACAGTAACTCTTTCTTTCCTGGCAGGCTGGCCACAGGGCAGGAAGGAGAGGAAAAGGCAACTGGAGAGTCTTGAATGACACTCTAAGGATTTTGGAATTTATCCCACAGACTTCTAAACAGAGTTTGGGTGGCTATAGATAGAATGGCCAAGATGCATATAAAGAAACTGTCAGAAGAGCAGGAGTGGAAAATGTGGGTGCTGAGTAAGACACAAGTAAAGGTAGGAGAATGGATGAAGCAGCAGCAGGGGATTGATCACATGAAATCCCAGAGGTGAAGGAGAAAGGACATTGGGGACAGGAACTATACTTAGAGATTAAGAGATTCTGCTTCTATTAATGGAGAAAGATGATGTTGGGGGTTCCTCTGGCTTTGCCCAGGCTGCTTGAGGCGAGGGATTAGATGGATGCACAGCGGGCGCGAAGAATGCTGCGGAGATGGTGAATGGTGGTAACACGCAGTCTGCTTTATTGAGGAAGTGCTGGACAATATATATTGTGGGGTGAGGGGACGGGGCAGGCAGGAGGCGGCGTGTGGGACGTTGGTTTGTCGGGGCTGGTGGGAGTTAGGCAATGTGGGAGTTGGCTGGTGGGGATTGGCTAGTGGTCGTTGGATGATGTGGCCCCGGTGAGGGGGAAGAGGGGGAGGCAGTAGGTCGGGCTTGGCGGTTAGGTGGGAATGGTTGAGAGGGCGTGGCTCACCCGAACCTCCGCAAAGAGCAGGCGGCCCGTTCGCCAGACAGGGAGGACGGGACTCGCCCATGCCCCTGCGGAGAGCAGGAAGCCCATCCATTCTACCAGTTTCCTTGGCCCACTGCAGCTCGCCTAGATAGCCTCCCCTCAGAAAGAGACTGGAAGTCAGTGGAGGAGGGAAAGAGTGAGAACACAAGATGTTAAACCCTCCAACTCATGCCACCTATGTGAGCATTCACTGCGTCAAACACATACAGTGTCATCGTTGAGCCAATTTTCCTTTTCACATTCAGAGAAGGTCCTGACTGCCATGTGTTTGCTTAACTCCACTCCCTCCAACCAAAATACCCTGACCTGGGCTCAGATCCCTAAAAATTTGATCCCCTGCTACAAGTTTGAGATATTTGATAAGTAATGGGAATCATAACATGAAGCAACATCTCAATCTCTACTCTAGGTCAGCATGGGAAATATTTAAATAAACCAAACTAAGAAGGCCTTTGTGCTTTGCCAAACACCAAGCTTTCCTCAAGTTGCAAGCTCCTCTTTATACTTCTAGATCCAAACTACAAATTCTTAAAGGTGAGATTCTTGCCCAACGTTCTTCAGATGTTTGCTCACAAGGGAATGAGATGAAAGATCCTTTGCTTGAAAATGCCTCCAAATTGGGATCAATTTGGTCATAAATATGCTGAGTGTGGCTTCACTCAGATCTATTCTTGCAAGAGACCTGGAGGCACAGATGCCATTCTTCAGGCAGACAAAGCTCAGAGTCTGGTGAAAACCTTGGTTTCCTTTATTCCTTTACTTTTTTTCAAATTTCTTCAGTGCTCAGTAAAGAAGCAGTCAGTATTACTTCGTGGTTTTCTCCTGCCTGGGTTAAAGGCCACAGGCATGAAAAACAAAATACAACTCATTAAATGACTGAGTTTGAAATAAAAGGAACGACCATGAAAACTTTGGGTAAGTATGTACAATGAAGCTAGTCTGACCAATTTCCCAGAAGAGTAAAGGGCCATAAAATAAAGATACATATACAAAATTAATTACAGAAAGAAATTAATGCCAACCACAAAAATGTAATTACACTGTGGTTAACTTCACATTTCATACAAGGGCATCTAAATTAGTAATCCATAAAACAGGAACATCTTTCGCTTCCTCTTCTTCACTGTCTTTTTAGGTAAAATCTTCAGGACTTTGGGCTGACCACCCACAGATACAGGTCAAGAGGTCAATCTGGATTTCATCCCTCTCCTGCCCAAAGTCTCTTAGAGCACAGCTGACCTGCCCCACTGACCTTATCTCTTGGCCAGGAACTGTCCCTTACTCTTCTATTTTACCCAAGTCTAGGGGCTGGGTTCTTGTTCTACAGCTGTGGGAAGATGTCCTGGGACTGACTGGTCATTGCTGCAGTGATTTCAAGGCCAAATCAGTGGTTCTAACACAGTCTGGGGTCAGTTGACCTGGTCCAATTTTAATTTTAAAAAATCCATCTTCTACCAAAAGTCCACACACATTAATAATTGAAGTTGCATAGCCTTACTTCTTTTCTGGAATTACAGCCCCCACTGCTTCCTCCCAGGTGCTCCTTTATAAGCTGCTGCACAGTGCTGAGAGGGGCATCTACACTGGCTTCACCAGTTCTGCCACCTACTGGAAACAAAGGGCTGTCAGGTGAACTCTGTGTAGCAGTATGTGCATCCCATCTTCTGAATGTAGCCTATGTGACACTACCCCAAAGATCCTGTACATTTACATATTTTTTATCAGCTTCACCCCATGTGCCATGATCTCTGATAACAATGTATATTGTAGATAGAGCATACTTCTTCCTGAGAATGCATTTTCCCCTAGAATTTACATTGGAAAACCAACTCCTCTTCTTCAGTTTTAATTAGTATCACCAAGAACTTCCCATTCATCTGTAGATACCACTGACTAATAAGAATAATTCAAATGGTTACTGACTATAAACATATACACATATAAACAAAAAACTTATTATTTAATTAGGAAGAAGGCTAACTTTTTCATTCAAGGTATTAAATAAGGAAAACAGAAGGAATTATTTCTATGAGACAGTGGGCAGAAAGGACTGGGAAAAGTGGGATATAAATTGCCATTGAAGCCAAGAAAGTGGAAGGTGACCCAGGCCTCTTTTTTCAGAAGGCATGGAAGTCACGTTGGATCACATATAGAGAGAAACTGGGGTTTGAAGGTAACCCACAGGATAGGTGAAGTCATTTAAGGTTTTGGAACAAGGGAGGGACACAGTGGAATACAGGGTTTTGAGAGCAACAGTGTTCAGGGTGAACAGGAAGAGGATCTCTCAAAGGAAAGGTCTTAGGCTACTGCCTAAGTGGCCATGAGGAGAGCAGAATAAGGACTGGAAATTCATCAGGTGAAGGAGGATTGTAGAAGGATGGTTAGAGCAATTTGCTGACAATGAGGGAAACTAAATAAAATTAAGAAAATTTCAATTTGTATATTCTGAGGAAAAAGGATTAATTCGAACCACTGAAGAAATGGGAATATTTTTATATTTAATGTCCTCTGGGACATTATATGACATCTCACTCTATATCTAGAAGAGCAAATATTGAAAACTGCCCAAATGCCCACCACAGACTAAATTCAAGAGAATATTATGGAGTCACTAAAAATGATGTAAATATGCATAGGATATAGATTGGGGAAGGAAACTAGGCTATAAAATAGTATAAAATATGAAATATAAAGTATCTCCATAAAAACATTTATTAAAATCCTTTATCTATTCTTAAAAACTCTTTCACATACATACAGAAAACATTTCCTATCATCTGATAATATAATTTCCAGTGACATACTTGCAATTACTTTTCCCTATCATCATGTATGGACATTTAGAAACCTGTAATATGTGTACAAGGTACAAAAAGCTTAAAGTACTAAGCAGTATATTGTATAATATCTTTCTTCCTCCCTTCATTATTCCCTAGCCACCAAATCCTCCTCCCCATGGTTTCATGTATCCTTTCAGTTACACACATGTGGTGCATTTTCTATTTGCACAAATGATAATATACTCTATATACCACTCTGCTCCCTTTCTATATTCCTTGAACAATATACCTTAGAGATCTTCACATATGACATAGAATACTCCTTATTTTATTTTTCCTTATTTTTTTTAATGTTACATTTAAAAAATATGAGAGCCTCATATACCCCCGCCCCCTTCAGCCCACTCCTCCCACATCAAAAACCTCTTTCCTCATTGTGTCACATTCATTGCATTTGAGGAATACATTTTGGAGCACATGGATAATGGTTTACATCATAGTTCACACTTTCTCCCAGTCCACACGTTGGGCCATGGCAGGACATACAATGTCCAGCATCTGTCCCTGCAGTACCACCCAGGGCAACTCCAAGTCCTGAAAATGCCCCATATCATATCTCTTCATCCCTCTCCCTACCCTCAGCAGCTACCGTGGCCAGTTTCTCCACATCAGTGCTACAATTTCTTCCATTACTAATCACAATAGTTCCATAGTACAATATCAGTAAGTCCACCCCAGTCCATACTCTATTCCTCCGGCCTGTGGACCCTGGGATGGTTATGTCCACTCCCCCTCTATATCAAGAGGGGGCTTAGATTCCACATGGATGATGGATGCAATTCTCCTGCTTGCAGTTGTAGAAACTCCTTACTTTTTAAAAACAGGTGTGGCCATCTCAGGAGTCTCTTACTGTCACAGTAAACAATGCTTCAAGCAAGGGGGCTCTTGAGGGCTCTAGAGACATCTAGACACTATAGGCATGGTAGACAATCTTAGCACTTTGGCACCTGTCAATGCACCTTGCCTTGGAATATATGTTTCCCAATGTAACAGAATTAGACTCATTTATAATTTCCCTACACATGACTCTTCTGCCCTTTTTAGTTGAACCCATGTTAAGCACTATATTCATTAAGTATATATCCCAGGTACTTCAATCTTTGGTCTCTTTGAATGTCGGTGGAGCCCTGAATCTCAGCAGAGTTGCAAAATCTACTCTCCAGTTCACTGGACTTACCCAGGACACCTAACAAAAGGATAACATCCATACGCAATAAACACAGAGTATCTACAATGGGAAGCAAGACAGCTCCATCCCATCTGCCCCATGGATCTAAGCCCCCACTCAATCAGAAACAGAGTGGCCATCACCATCCCAACATCCTCAAGATTGAGGAATGAACAAACATAAGGGGGGAAAGCAATTATGGACTAATGTAGACATTAATTTTCGAGCAATGGAAGAACTTGTAACATTGCCATAAAGGTAGTGGCCACCACAGTTTCTGAGGGGAAGGAGAGGGAAGAATTGGTGCAACATGGATATTTCTGGGACAATGGAATTGTCCTGCATCACATGGCAATGACGGATACAGATCATTATACCTTCTGCCAAAACCTATAAAATTGGGCAGTGAAAAGTATAAACTATAATGAAAACTACACACCATGGCTAGTCCAATGCTTCAATATGTGTTCATCAATTGTAACAAATACACTACAATAACGAAAGATGTTAGGGGGAAAAGTGAGGGAGTGGTGGGGATGGATATATGGGAATCCCCCTATATTTTTGATGTAGCATTTATGTAATTTAAAGCTTCTTCCAAGAAATTGTATCACTGATGTGGAGAAAGTGTCCATGGTAGCTGCTGAGGGTAGGGAGAGAGAAGAAGAGATAAGATGTGGGGACATTTTCAAGACTTGGAGTTGTCCTGGGTGGTACTACAGGGGCAGATGCTGGACATTGTATGTCCTCCCATGCCCACTGGGTGGACTGGGGGGAGCGTAAACTACAATGTAACCCACTATCCATGTGGTGCAGCAGTGCTCCAAAATGTATTCACCAAATGAACTTATTATGTCACGATGATGAAAGAGGTTGTTAAAGTGGGAGAAGTGGGGTAAGGAGTATGGGGAGTATATGGGGCTCTCATATTTTTTGAATGTAACATTTTAAAAAAATAAAGGAAAAATAAATAACATTTCTGATCCCTTGTGTTACAAACACGACTCAATGAATATCCTTGAATATCAAAATCTTTGCCACCTATGTGCAGAAAATATTCATAGAAGTGAATGGAACTAAGTCTATGTGCAGAAAGTATTCATAGAGTATGAGCAGAAAATATTTGTAGAAGTAAATGGGACAAAGACAAAGGATATGTATACCCTATATTTCCTTAGCTTTCAATCAATATCACAAAAATGCCCTGCAAACAGTGTACTAATAATTTACATTAACAACATAAAATAGTGCCTGTTTCCCCATTCTCACTAAAAAAAAAAAGAAAAAATTCAGCCCGGTGCAGCCGCTGTGGAAACCAGTTTGATGGGTCTTCAAAACATGACCTGGAAATTCCATTCTAGGTATATTCCAAAATAACTGAAAGCTGGGACTCACATATGTGTACACCAATGTTTAGGGAAGCATTATTCACAATAGTTAAAAGGAAGTGGAAAAACCCACATGTTCCCCAATGGAAAATGGATAAACAAAATGTGGTATATTTATACCAAAATGTTATTACTCAGTTCTAAAAAGGAATAAAGTTCTAACACTTGCTACAACATGGATGAATAGTGAAGACATCATGTTGAGTGGAATAAGCCAGACACAAAAGGACAAATACTGCATGATTCTACTAACGTGATGTGTCTAGAATAAGCAAATTCAGAGACAGAAAGTAGATTAGAGGTTGCCAGGATCTATGGGTGAGAAGAATGGGGACTTAATGCTTAAGGGGTCTTTTCTGTTTTGGGTAATGAAAAAGCTGTGGTAATGGATGGTGGTGATGTTAGTACATTGTACATGTAACTAATGCCACTATATTGTACACTTTAAAATGGCAAATTTTATTGCACCTATGTTACCATGATAAAGCCACATGTTTGTAGTGAATTAGGGATTTCCCTAATTCAGTTTAGCTTCACTACGGACATGGTAATAATCAGATGATATTATTTTATCTGGAAAAAATATTTCATCACAGTGTGGTGTGTTGATAGATCGATGTTGTTTGGGAATTCTGCATGTGTGCATGATTGTTTTATAAGTTTACAACTTTGTCATAAAAATTATATTTAAAAAATAATATTAGGGTGGTTTGGGGGGGAAACACACCAAATGTGAGAAAAGGACTATAATTAGTAGTAAGATTTTGACAATATTCTTTCATAATCTGTAACAAATGTCTCATGACAGTGAAAGGTGTTGGTGAAGGAATGATGTATGTGACCCCAGTATAATGTTATGCATATTTGCTTTGTAAGTCCACAACTTTTACTATACACTTATTTCTTATGTATGCTCATATAGAAATGATATAAACTAATAATAATAATATGGGGGTTGGGGAAAACACTTTGGTTAGTAATAATATTTTAACAATGGCCTTTAATCATTAGTTTAGAATGTTTAACAACAATGCAAGGCATTGGTGGTAGGGTGAGTTATGAGAGCCCTGTATGATGGTATCTATGTTTCTTTTGTAAGTTCAGAACTATTACTATACACTTATTGTTTATGCATGTTTATGCATGAGTGGTATACTTCGATAATTTTTTAAATGAAAAAAATACATTGAGACTATTTTTTTAAAGCACAAGTTCCATAAGTTTGATGTTAAAAGTAAGTTAACTCTGTTGTGGTGACTAGGAGCTCTGTAACCCAGAAAAACAAGTTCTTAGAGTTAATCCATTCCTGGTGGTGTGAACCCTTGTAAAAAGGAACTCCTGATGTGGTGATTTCAGTTGAGGTGTGGCCTGAATGAATTAGGATGGGTCCTAATCTTATTACTGAAGGCCTTACAGGAAAACTACAGAGAAAGAGAGAGTTTGGGAAAGAAGCCAGAAGCTGGAAATCAATGGGACCTGGAAGAGAAAGGAGAAGAGGCAGCCATGTGCATTGCTCTGGGAAAGAAAAGCCAAGGACCAAGGATCTCAGGCATCCAGCACCAGAACACCAAGATGTTCTGGCAGAGAGCACTACCATGATGACACCTCGATTTTGGACTTCTCTTAGCCACAAAACTCTGAGCCAAAAAATTCCCATTGTATGGTATTTCTTTCAGCAGCCAGGAAATTCAATCATGTATGAACTCTTCAGACACCTAGATTTAAGCTTCAAATTTTCTCAAAGAGACCATTGTTTAAAATGACCTTTGACTGGTAAGCTAAACAGAATTGATTGTGCCCAAATTACATTTGGAATAGTGCATAGAGAAGGGAAATGTAATTCTATAGATAGATTGGGAATATGTCATCTTTAAAACTATCCAACTTTGAAAAGGATCATACTTGCCCATCATGCTTATATCAACAGCATTTGCCGAATTCAGGAACACATGAAATACAATATCATCTTCCATGTATAACTGATGTATGGAACAGGAATGTGGACTTGTTATGCTACCCTGTTTCCATTTTTATTAAAATATATTATATTCAAAGTCATGATATCATACACAAAATTGTCAATTACATAAATATTATCCTTCATAGCTTTATTCTGACAATTTTTTTAAAAGAAATCCTCAGTGTAGTAGAAGTGGAAAGGTTTAAAGGGAACTATTCTAATAAAAATTCTGAATTGAATGACATCCATGGTGAACAAGGAATCGTCTGATTGCCATTAGTCCTAAGTCAGAAATCAAGACTAGACTGGAAGAGATCACTTTCTCTGAATGACAGCCGTCAAAGCCAATATGGGAAATGTATCTGGCACTCTTGATGTAGTCTGTTAAAAACAGCAAAAGGATGCTAAGGTTGGCCCTCACACCTGCTAAACTTCACTTTGTGTAGTTGCTGGGCTTTCAGAAAGAAAAAAGGAAGAAAAGAAACCTAGCTTCCAGATCTGTGTGGATTTACTTTATTTTTATTTAATTTTTGCTCAAAAAATGTGTTTTTGTGTGTGGGTGTTTGTACTTGATTATTTCTTGTTTTTTTTTTTTCTTCATTTTATTTAATGGCTCATTACAATCTGACCACAAACAGGAAAAGTCTCCATAAAATAAGACTAGGCAATTTAAACTATTTTTTTGAGGAGTGGACTGTGTATAAATCAGTTTACTAGAATTTAAACTAACTTCTAGTAGTTTAGTATAGCTCTGCATAATATACTTTTATTACTCAATAGAAAAAATTACAGAAAGTTTCAAAGACAAAATTGAAAATAACTATGCAATATTCAGTGCATTGATCACAATAAATATTTCTTAGATTTATCACTTACTAAATAATGTAAGATACATTTTTCTCAGTTTTAATGTATATTACAGTGACCATCAATAGATAAAGCAAACATAAAAGAACACCTACTTGTGGTTCTCAATAATTTTTCAAACTCTGGAAAGATGCTGAGGACAAAGCTCGAATCCCCTTTCTATTTAATATTGCACTGGGAGCCCTAAAGAGAACACTAAGGCAGTAAAAACAAACACATGTACACATGTAAAAGAGACAGAGACTGGAAAGAAAGAGATAACATTATCTATTTGCAGCCAACATGTTTATTTATATCAGAATTTCTCAACCTCCACACTACATTCAGTCCAGAAAAAGTTTGCTCTGTGTAGCTTCCCTATGCCATGTAATCTCTTTGGTAGTATATTTACTCCCTCGCCATTAAATGCCAGGAGCATTCTCCAAGTGGTGAGAACCAGAAATGTCTCCAAATACCAAATATCTCCTGGGTCAGAAAATAACCCCCAGGAGCAAACCATTGGTCTTGCTATAAAAGCATTAGGAGTCTAACAGAATACCACTGGGAAAATATGTACATTTAACCTGGATGCAGAATAGAAAGTTAATACACAGAAAACAATGAAATTTGTATAGATTAGCAACAAGCTTTTGAAAACTGGAATTTAAAAAATATATTCATATTTGCATAAACATAAAATATTAGGAACAATTTAACAAAAACTTTTAAGATCAGTACAATAAAAATTATTAAGCATTGCAGATTAAATGAAATAATATCTAAATAAATAAGGACCTAAAAATTCATGAATCAAATTATTGTTTTCAAAATGCTCATTCACCTCAAAAGGATTTATATAATTAAACACAATCTCAACGAAAATCCCAGGAGGCATTTTTTGGGGGAATTGATAAGATATTTTCAAACTGTAGTAAAAATTAAAATGACCTAATATGCTCAACATGATTTTTTAAAAATAAATAATTTGGCATTAACACAATCTTTTTTTCACACTTAATATTTTAGTAATCAAGCTAATGCCATGACATAAGTTTAGTCATTTAAATCAGTGGCGTGGAATGGTATCTACAAATTAATGCAGACATCTGCAAAGAATTCATTTTAATAAATGCATTGTTCTGTAAATCAGTTTAGGTAGAACTGACATCCTAACACATGTAAACTTCTAATACATAAACATGGAATGTGCTTCCATTTACTTGGGTCTTTGGCTTCTGACATAGTTTGTAGTTTTCTGAATATAGGTGCTTCTCCCTGGTTAAGTTTATTACTAAATATTTTATTCTTTTAGTGACTATTGTAAAGGAAATTTTTTGTCTGACTTACTACTCAAACAGCTCATGATAGTGTATAGAAGTGATAAGAATGAATCTTGCTCCCTCTCAAGTTGTTTATTAGGACTAGTATCTTTGTTGTGTTTTTCTTGTTACTTTTTGCTTGGTATTTTTCATGTTTTCTACTTTAATCAATTCACTGATTAACCTGAAATTAATCTAAAATTATAGAGAAGATTTGAACAAGAAATTTTTTTCAAGCATCAATGGATTTTTAAAATAATAATACATGGAACTTAAAATGATTATGAACAACATTAAAATGTCACAAACACAGGGAGTTTAGATTCTCTTCAGAATCTGGTAAAATGGAAATAATAATGAATGAGCAAACTGAAAGTCCCAACATGTATGGAAATTAAAATATAGTATGATAAATATCACAGTTCAGATATGAATTCAAAAAGGAATTCAGAAAATATGTTGGAAGTTATTTTTAAATATTATTCATCAAAATATGTTGGTTGCCAAAAATAAAAGGTGAAGGAACATTTCTAACTTACAATGCATGATTTAGATACAAAGAAGCAAAGCAAAGTGATTGCCAAATCACAAAATTTTCCAAAATTGATAGAAAACTAAACTCAAAGGAGATAAATATAAGGAGAAAGAAAACTCAAATTAGTGAAATGGGAGAAAGAATAGACAGGATGAATGGAAGCAAAAATAGATTCATTGAAAAGATTAATAAACTTGATAAAGGTATGTTATGTCTGATCAAGGAAAACAAAGAAAGAGGCATAAATATCAACATCAGAAATAAAAAGACATAAATATTTTTCAACAGATAAAATCGTATTTCAAATGTGGTGTGAATAGATTTGGAAATCTCAATGAAACAAACTCATTGTTAGTAAAACATTACCACATCTGGCAGAAGAAGAAGTAGGAAGCTGAATTTAGAATTCCATTCACAATTTAAAATCAGAATCATGAACATTCCCACAGAGAAAATTTTGAGCCCAGATTTCAATACACATTCAAAAAAAGTTTTTAAAAAGGTTAAAATGGTAACACCAGCTGCACCAGAAAACATGAATTATTATAAAGGTATTTTTAAGACAGTATGGAGAAGAGCAAAGACCTGAATTGAAAAGGAGAGCAAAAGCTCAAGATATGTATTTATTCATTTGACTGTGACAAATGTGGCCTAAAAGCAAAGTGGGAGAAAAATATTTTCAATGCAGTCTGCTACATCATTTGCATACCTTAATTGAAATACTAATACTTGATGCCTACTCATATTCTATCCAAAATCAATTGCAGAACACAACAGAACACAAAATTCACAATCGGTAAGGGAGAATATAGTTGAATTGAACTAAATGTACATTCAAAAGTGATGTCATTGGAAAGATACATTTAAGAGTTGAAATGGCAATCCAGACAGTGAGGGTTGATATTTACCATACGTTGCCAACTAATGACACAAGTCTAGTGATAAAGTTATGAAATAGTTTCAAAATGCTTTTGGGATTATTTTTGCTCTTTGATGGAAAAGATGTACATTTCAGTATAGACAAAACACCTGAGGGGGAATCATTTCTTAAAAGTGAAAACAAAATCTAGGAATGATAAAACAGTTGTGTGTGTGTGTGAGTGAGTGATATAAAAAGTTTAAACCAGGAAGGAAAATATTTCAGTGATCTTACATAATAATTTTAAATGCTACCTCATAAGAATCTTTAAATTAATTACAATACAGCATTTATCACATACAGCATTTAATGATTTTTAAAATATAACTATGAGAAAAAAAGGAGAACCCATAAAAATCAAAATATCTAAGAAGATAATTTACAAAAAAATTATATATATTTATGTTAGCATTAAAATAAAATGATAGTGAACAGTTTTTTCAAGAATCTGACAAACTAATAAAGTATCTCCACAACAATAAATTGGGATACTATTTGCAGTTGTTTTTTGACAATGTATAAAATATCTTGCCACTACGTGTGAAAATACCTAATGTATAAATTAACCATCTGGAATGTATATTCAGAAAAATAAGATATTTTCACAAAGATAAATGTTACAAAATCCACTTACACAAATAGTTACATTATCAGAAGATTGAAAACCATCTCATGTCTACACCAAAGTATCACTTTAAACTGATGGATGATACAGAGAATCAGGCCCTGTACAGCCATTAAAATCAAGTTGCATGTAAATATTTATTGATACATGACACTGATGCATAAGAATGCCAATTACTAAATAATTTTAAATCCTAGGATAACATTATATATATATGATGCAGTAAATGGTAAGATAACTTTCTGTCATTCTGATGGTTGTATTTCTATCTATTTTGGTCTCTCTTCTATATTTGTACTTTTATATGTTTACTTAAGAGCATAGCTATCACTTAGCTTAATGAGTGAGTTTATTCTATTTTCTTTATATATATATATATATTTGCCAATTTGGGATATTATATATAAAATGTGTCATACACTGTAGCAGTTTTATATGGTTTATGAATTCCAAAAATAGATATTGGACTATGTTTGTAAACGAGTCTATCCTTCCAGGCATATTAGAGTATATTGAATTCAGAAATTTAACTTTTACTTAAGCAATGATTAAGGCTTTGATTGGGCAATGTTAGCAGGATGTTGAGTCCCCATCCCTTTGAAACTATACTGCAGAGAAGGGAGTTTCAGTTTTGATGTTGGAGTTCTGATGTTGGTGTTTTGATACTGAAGTTTTGATCTGAGGCACGGGAAGAGAACATACAGGGAAGAACACAGGGGAATAGGGATTACTCCTTAGACACAGCAGAAGCTCTGAGGAGAGAGACAGAGCCATTCACCTGGTAGTCTACAGCTGATGTTGTGAAGAGAGCCCAGCAGCTGAACAGGGAGAGTAACACAGCGCTGGGAAGAGAGGAAACCAGAAAGCCAGAACATTGCCAGCATATGGCAACAGGCTATGATGAGGGAAGTACCTTATGCTTCATGGCCTAGTAACTGCAAGCTTCTACCCCAAATAAATACCCTTTATGAAAGTCAACAGATTTCTTGTATTTGATATCAGCACCCCTTTGGCTGATTAATACAGAATTTGGTACTGAGGAGTGGGGAAGTGTTTTTGAAATTACCAAGATGCTGGAACAGTTTTATAAAAGGCTAAGGGGTATGTTTTGAATGAATTGTGAGATACTTGGGAGAAAAGACCCACAGTGCTTTGAAGAGACTGTTGTAGTAATAGAGAATCTAAAGAGACTTTTTATGAGGGCTTAGGAGCAAATGATAAAACTATTTTTGGAAAATGGAGGTATGGTGAACTTTGTTTTAAAGTTGCTGAGAACCAAGCAAGATTAACTCCTGATGTTTTATGGAAGACAGTATTTAAAGAAGACAAACCTGGGCATTTAGCTGAAGAACTTTCCAAAGTAAACTGGGAGAATGCAACTTGGCTCTTCCTTGCACCTTATGGCAAAGAAGGAGACAAACATAAGCTGAGGACTGAACTGTTGGGCATAAAGAAACCAGAAAATGACTGGAAATTCCAAGCCTCTAAAAATCAAGTGCCAGGTTATACTGCCCCATTTGAGGACATAACCAAACTCAGAACTTGTAAATCAGGATTGAAGATGCAGTTATCTTGGAAAGACTTGTGGAAAGTCGATCTGATGGCTTGGACCCCTGCTTTTTTTGCAGGCTAAACCAACAAGCTTATTGAGAGAGCTGTATGAAGAAAAACACTGTCAACTTGGATAAAAGTGACATGGTGAGGAGAGAGTGAAGGAGAAACAGTTTTAAGAGAAAAATCATGGCAGCTGATTTCTTGAATTAAGTTGTTGCCTTGGGCAAAGAAAGGAACCCCACTCATGCATACAGAGTGGATGACTTTCAACCAGCTGTTGAAAAGAGTGGATATTCCCACCTGATGTTCAGGGAGAATTTGCAGCCTCAGGGCAAAGATGATGCAACACATTTTTCAAGGAAGAAAGCAGTTAAGGTCAGCACCCAATAGGCCTGAGAGGGGTGCACATTTCCCCATGGATTAGGGAAGACAGGTGGTCAACTCATTGCTCTGAGAGGATTGAGCATGTATGCCAAAAGTTAGGGAGGATGTTGCCTTCATCTCAATGTATTAAGGTGGTTAAGTCTCCAATCCAAAGATTGGGTAAGGTATGGCAATCATCCCAGTGCCCTTTGAGGATGAAGTCTGGAGCTTGGTCACCACCTAGATGCTTGGTTAAGATGGAACCAAGAAAATGGCCATTAGGCAAGCCTATGGAAAGTGTGGGTCCACATGTGACACCAAGAAGAAGAAACCATCATCTTAACAATTACCCTGAGACTTTGAAATCTAATAGAGGTTAGACTGTAGGTCCAGTGAACAGTAAAGGAACCATATCTCATGTTTTCCTCCCAATTTCTCTTTATGGTAATGAAATGTTTATCCTTTGCCCATTTGTGTATTGGAAGCAGGTAATGGTCTTTTAAAATTCAGAAGTCTACTGTAGATGAGACTTTGCCCCAAGGCATACTGAATTTATTGAAACTGATTGCAATGCGATGCTATACTTAGCATTGCTACTGATTTAAGCTTGTTTTAAAAAATATTTTAATGTCTTTTTGGAATTCAGAGGGTGGTGAGTAGAAGTTTGATATGGTTTATGAATTCCAAAAATAGATATTGGATTAAGTTTGTAAACTGTTCTGTACCTCCAGGCATATTAGAGTGTTTTGGGTTCAGAGGTTTTGCTTTTACTTGGTTAGGATTAAGGATTTAATTAGGGAATGCCAAAAGGGTGGTGGTCCCTTAACATTTGTTGGGCAAGGACTCACCAAAAAACTATGCTGCAGAGAAGGAAGTGACATATTGGTGTTGGGAGTTTTGATGTTGGAGTTTTGAGTGGGAGCCCGGGAAGTGAACACACAGGAGAATACAGGGGAATAGTGACAGCTTCTTAAAAACAGCAAAAGCCCTGGGGAGAGAGACAGATCAATTCACCCATAAGTTATTTTGGCTTTTGTCTCAATCATAAAAGAATCACATCTTTTAATATTTAATTGGTTTGGTTTTTAGATTTGCTGCATAGATCCAATCCATAATGCTCATGTTAGGTAATCCCTATCTCTATTAGTGCTATTTTCCCTTCCATCCAGTTTATACCTTTCTCCCCACATCTCACTGTGACCAGGTTGGCACCTGTCAGTATCAGCAGTCAGTTTGATAACTGGCAAACACCTACTGACTCTTTTGTACTTCCCTTTTATCAAGTCTGAGACTCTGTGGCTTCACTCTGCTTCCCCTTGCAAAGACCATCCATGTGAGTGTGGTGGCAGGTTTAGGGATAAATTAAAAAACATTTTTTTGTGGCTATGGACGGTAAGGTTTAGGAAGTTCAGGGTATTCAACAAAAGACAGTCCCTCAATGATTGATCATTTTCCATCTCCCACATCAGGTATCTCTGGGCCAAGCAGGTCAATGTGGTAAGGCTGATGTGCATAGCAGTGCTGAGCCTCTGGAAGGCTCAATGAGACATTCTTGTTCAAGCTGTGATGACAGGGACCAGCATCTTTTTCTAAGGCCATACTTTCTCCTGTAGGGTTGAGATTCTGTGTCCTGTTCACAAGAAAGTTCTCAAAAAAAGACTCTTGACTAAAAATCAATTGATATCTCATCCAGAAAATCTTTATTATTCAAAGATGAAAAGATAATCAATTGAATTAACAGGGAATATTCCTCCATTTATTTAAGTCTTCTTTGCTTTCCTTTAACAGCATTGTGTAGTTTTCTGTGTACAAGTCATATGTATCTTTAGTCAAATTTATTTCTAATATTTTTTCCTTTATTTGCTTTTGTAAATCAGATTATTTCTTGATTTCTTCCTCTGATTGCTTATTTTTGTTGTATCAAAATGTTACTGATTTCTGTGCATTGACCTTATAACCTGTGACTTTACTGAACTCATTTATAAGCTCTAGAAGCTGCGATGTAGATTTCTCAGGGTTTCTATGTAGAGGATTTTGTCATCAGAAAACAGTGAAATTTTTACTTCTTTCTTCCCAATTTGGATGCTTTTCATATCTTTTCCTGGCATACATGCTCAAACATGTAGAAAAAGATAGATAAGAACAGTGATCCTGGTTACCTTGTCTTGTTCCCAATCCAGAGGGAAAGCTTTTAGGATTTCACCCTTGTATATTAGGTAAGCTGTGGGTTATTCATACACCCTTTATCATGTTCAGGAAATTCCCTTCTAGTCCTCTACTTGGCAGTATTTTTATAAGGAAAGGGGGCTGTACTTTGTTGACTGCTTTTTCTGCATTTGTAGAGATGACCATGTGACTTTTTCTTCTGATCTGTTCATGTACTATATTGCATTGTTTGGTTTTCTTATGTTGAAGCATCCTTGCACAGCAGGGATGAAAGCCACTTGACCATGCTGTATAATTCATTTCATGTGTTGTTGAATATGAGTAGCAAGTATTCTGTGGCAGATCTCAACATCTAGGTTCATTAGAGGGGGTGGTGTATAATTTTCCTTTCTGGTGGCACCTATATTTGGCTTTGGTATTAGGGCAAAGTTGACATTATAGAATGAGTTAGGCAATGTTCCTTCTACATCTATTTTTTTTTGTAAGAGTTTAAGAAGGATTGATGTTATTTCCTTCCAGAATGTTTGGTAGAATTCACCTGTAAAGCCATCTGGTCCTTGGCTCTTCTTAGTTTGGTGGTTTTGGATGACTATTTCAATCTAATTACTTTTCACTGGTCTGTTGAGTTCATCAATTTCTTCTTTCATCAAAGAAGGCAGCTTGTGTGGTTCTAGAAATTGTCCCTTTCTTCTAAATTATCCTTTTTGTTGGCATGTAATTTTTCAAAGGATTCCTCTTATGATGCTCTTTATTTCTGTGGAGTAGTGGTGATAATCTCTATCTTGTTTCTTACTTTATTTGCATCTTCCTCTTTTTTTTTGTCAGTCTAGCTGAGGTTTTGCCAGTTTTATTGATCCCTTTGAACCAGCTTTTGGTTTAGTTTATTTTTTCTACTGCCTTTTTATTTTGTTTCATTTAGTTCTGCTCTAATCTTTGTTATTTCCTTCATTCTACTTCCTTTGGGCTTAGTTTGTTGCTCTTTTTCTAATTCATCCAGGTGTGCAGTTAGGTCATCAATTTCGCTCTTCCTCCTTTTTTGATATATGCATTTATGGCTATGAATTGCCCTCTCAGTACAACTTTTGATGCATCCCATAAGTTTTGATATGTCATGTTGTCATTTTCATTTGTTTCAAAGTAGTTATAATTTCTTTTGTAATTTCCTCCTTGACCCACAGTTTGTCTAAAAGGATGTTGTTTAACTTCCATATGTCTGTGCCTAATCTGGTTCTCTGGCCTTAACTATTTCCAGCTTCATTTCCTTGTGGTCAGAAAAAATTATTTGTATCATTTCAATATTTCTAAATTGATTGATGATTATTCTCCTGCCTAGCATGTGGTTCGTCTTTGAGAATGATCCATGTGCACTCAAGAAGAAAGTATGCCAGCAACTTAATATCAGACTTAGATCCTCCAGAAGTTGGAGAGAATAGAGTTCTGTTGTTTTAAGACATCCAGTGTATAGTATCTAGCTGCAGGCCTATAAAACCAATACACTCAATAAATCACTATTTTTCCAAATGAACAATGCATTATGTTACAAATTTATGCATGGAAAAAAATCCATTAAAAGTGAATATTAACTCAGTGAATTTTAATATAAGAAGCAAAACAAGTTAAGAATCATATTTTTAGATTCCACATTGCAACTAAGATTTAAGCAACATCCTCTTGGCAAGTTAAAGTATATTATCAAAAGAGAAAACTACAATTATCTACAAATTATGTTACAATACTTCTCATTTTCCCAATACATACCTGTATGAGGCATGATTTTCTTCATATACTTCAACAAAAAATAAAATATTTCAACAGATTGAATGTAGCAACTGATGAGTTACCCATATCTCATTAAAAGACATTTAAATATTGCAAATTCTTACTCATTTTTTTTGAATAAAATATAGTTTTTTAAATATAAAATACAATATTTATGTTCACATGTAATGGGGATTGTTTTTTCTTAGTGCATTAATAAGTTCATTTTTCTCAGTTTTCATATATATTACAGTGACCACCAATAGATAAAGGCAAAATAAAGAACACCTACTTGAGGTTCCCAATAATTTTCAAAGTCTGGAATGATGCTGAGGATATAAGGCTTAAATCCCCTTTCTAGTCAATATCTTGCTGGAAGCCCTAAACAGAACAGTAAGGCAGTAAACACACACACATAAAAGAGACAGACATTGGAAAGAAGGAGTTGACATTATCTATTTCCAGCCAACATGATTATTTACATCAGAGTTTCTCAGCCTCCACAGTACATTCAGTCCAGAAAAAGTTTGCTCTATGTGGCTGCCCTGTGCAATATAATCTGTTTAGTAGTGTCTTTACTCCCTCGCCATTAAATGTCAAGAGATTTCTCCTAGTGGTGAGAACCAGAAATGTCTTCAAATGTTGCCAAATATCTCCTGGGAGGCAAAATAACTGCCAGTAGAGAACCACTGGTCTTTCTTTAAAATCACAAGGATTCTAACAAAACCACTTGAGAGTATGTACATTTAAACTTGATGCAAAGTAGAAAGTTAATACACAGAAAACAATAAAATTCCTATAGATTAGCAACAAGGTTTTGAAAGATGGAATTTTACAAATGCATTCATATTTGCAAATACATAAAATAATAGGAAGAAATTAACAAAAACTCTTAATAGCTGTACAATTAAAATATTAAACATTGCTAAATAAAGATCTAAATAAATGAGGACATAACATATTCATGAATCAAATTATTGATTTCAAAATACTCAGTCACCTCAAAAGAAATTTATATATTTAAACACAATCTCAATGAAAATACCTGGAGGCATTTTTATGGGAATTGACAAGATGTTTTTGAACTGTATATAAAAATTACAATGACCTAATATGCTCAACACAATTTTTTAAAAACAAAAAATTTGAATAAGTTAATACAATCTCTTTTCCACATGTAATACTTTAGTAATCAAGCTAAAGCCATGACATGTTTAGTCATTTCAATCAGTGGAGTGGAATAGAATCTACAAATTGATGCAAACATATGCAATCAATTAATTTTAATAAATGCATTGTTCTGTACATCAGTTCAGGTAGAACTGACATCATAACATATGTAGTCTCCCAATATAAAATCATGGAATGTCCTTCCATTTATTTAGGTCTTCTTTGGTTTCGGTTACAACATTTTGTAGTTTTCTGAATATAGTTCCTTCATGTTCCTGGTTAAATTTATTACTAAATATTTGATTCTTTTAGTGGCCATTTTAAATGAATTTTTTTCTCACTTCCTACTCAGACTGCACATTAGTAGTGTATAGAAGCACTCTGAATCTTGCCCTCATCAGGTTCGATGAAATTGTCTATTCTAGTAGCTTTGTTGTGTGTTTTTTTGTTACTTTTTACATGGTATTTTTCATGTTTTTTACTTTAAGCAATTCACTTATTAAACTGAAATTAACATAAAATTATATAGAAGATTTGAACAAGAAATTTTTTTAAATAACAGTATATGGAACTTAAAATAATAACAAAATTAAATGTCACAACCACAGGCAGGTTAGGTTCTGTTCAAAGCATGGTTAAATGGAAATTAATAATAATGAATGAGCAAACTGAAAAGTCCCAACATGTTTGGAAATTGAAATATATGATCATAAATATCACATAGTTCAGATGTGAATACAAAAAGGAATTTAGGTAATATGTTAGAATTCATTTTTAAATACTATATATCAAAATATGTTGGTTGCCAAAAATAAAAGTCAAAGGAAAATTTCTAACTTACAGTGCATGATTTAGAAATAAAGAAGCAAAGCTGTCAATCACAAGAATTTTCCAAAATTGACAGAAAATTTAAACACAGAGGAGATAAATATAAGGAAAAAGAAAACTCAAATTAGTGAAATGGGAAAACAAGAATAGTCAGAGAGGACAAAGGGATGCAAAGATAGGTTCATTGGAAAGAGTAATAAACTTGATAAGCATCTTTTTAAGACAAATCAAGAAAAACAGAAGCATAAATGTCGACATCAGAAAAAAAAGACATTTTTAAACAAATTTTTCACCAGATAAAATGATATTTTCAATTAAATATTTTCATTTAAAAATTTATCATATTTCAACAGATAAAATGATATTTCAAAAGTGGTGTGAATAGATTTTTAAATGACATTTTCATTTACAATTTTATTTTTAAATGACATTTCATTTAAAAATTTATTTTCATTTTAAAATTTAGCATTTTTCAACAGACCAAATGATATTTCAAAAGTGGTGTGAATAAGTTTGGAAATCTCAATGAAATGAGCTCATTGTTAGTAAAATATTACCAAATCTGACATAAGAAAAATTAGGAAACTGAATTTAGAATTACATTCACAATTTAAAATCAGAATCATGAACATTCCCACAGAGAAAACTTTGAAGCCCAAAAGATTTCAATGTACATTCAACAAAAATTTTTCAAAAGGAAAAAATGGTAGGGAAACAAACCACTAACATACCCATAGGTCAGATGTATTAATTCCAAGACTTATGATGTACTCTTACCATCTCTTTTTATTTTCAAACTTTCACAAACAAGTTTTTACTAATTTTTCACATATTAAACTTCAGCTTTCCATTCTCTAACCACATGCTATTGTCTCATGACATATTCTAGCAATTAACTCCAGAAATTTGCTCATTATATTTAGCTCATAATAGAGAAATTAAAAAAAAAATACTTGTCCTTTTGGACCTTGCTTGCTTGAATCACCATAATGTCCTCTAGATTCATCCATGTTGTCATATGCTCCATGAATTTGTTTTTTCTGACAGCTGTATAATATTCCATCATGGGTATAGATGCAATTTGTTTTTCCATTCATTGGTTGATGGACACATGGGTTGTGTTCTTCTTTTGCAATTGTGAATAACATCACTATGAACATCAGTGTGCAGATGTCTGTTCATGTCACTACTCTCACTTCTTCTGAATATATACCTAGTAGTAGTTTGCCAGTTGACATAATAAATCCATATCTAAGATCCTTAGCAACTGCCAATGAATGCACCATTCCACATTCCCAACAGTAGCAAACAAGCATCCCTATCTCTCCATATCATCTCCAACACTTGCAGGTTTTTTTTATGGTTATCAATTGTATTGACACATAATAATAAAGGATAAATTCATGCAAAGAGTACAATCTCTGGTATTCAGTGTAATCACATATTTGTGCATTCATCACCCCAATCATTCCCAGAGCACTTTCATTATTCCAATAATAATGAACAAAAAGAACCAATGAATACCTATCACCTCTCCGTGTCTCTATGCCACATCTGCTGTAAATACCTGTCCTTCTTATATTTCTCTCTAGTATACTTGCATTTAGATTTTGTAAAAACAGTTATATATATTCAATACCACCCATATTCATGTTTTACATGAGGGCTTACTATCTTATACAGATTCATGTTACAATTTTTAGCTTTCCTTCCAGTAATATTCATGAACTTGGGCTTTCCCTTTCAAACACTGTCATAAGTGTATAATAGCTCTGTTAGTTACAAACATCATGATCTATTTTAATAATGTGGGGTTTTTTTTCCCTTTCAGCCTACAGCAAACCCTATACTATCTCTTGTAGTTCTGGTCTTTGGGTAACATATTCTACCAATGTTTGTTTGTCTGTGAAGGCTTTGAACTCACCCTCAGTTTTGAAGGACATTTTTTGCAGGATACAGAATTTCTTGGCTGGCAGTTTTTCTCTTCCAGTACCTTAAATACATCATACCACTTTCTTCTTGACACCAAAGTTTCTGATGAGAGGTCAGTGCTTAATCTTATCAAGTTTCTCTTGTATATGAGGCTTTGCTTTCCTCTTGCTGCTTTTAGGATCCCCTGTTTTATCTCTGATATTTGTCATTCTGAATAGGAGGTGTTTTGGGGCAGGTCTATTTGGATTTATTCTGTTTGGGGTGAGTTTTCCTTCTTGGATTTGATACTTATATCCTTCATGAGGGTTGGGAAGTTTTGGTCATTATTTCTTCAAATTTTCTTTCACCTCCTTTTCCATTCGCATCTCCTTCTGGGACACCAATAATGTGAATGTTTGTGCATTTTGCATTGTCATTTAATTCCCTGAGACTCTGTTTCATTTTTTCCATTCTTTTCTCTTTCTGCTCTCCTGACTTTTCCAGTTCAGAAGTTCTGTCTTCAAAATCACTAAGTCTTTCTTTGAGCAATTCAGTTCTGTTCTTATGTGCCTCTAATGTACTTTTAATCTCACCTATCCTGTCTTTCATTCCTATAAGGTCTGTTACTTTACTTTCCAGGCTTTCAAATTGCTCTTTATGCTCTCCCAGTGTTTCTTAATATCTTTTATTTAGCCATGTTTTCTTAAATTCTTTGAAATGATTTAGGAGAGTCGTGTGGTTATCAGTGATTAATTGTATTAAATCATGTATCTCTTCAGAATGTTTGATTACTTCTTTTGGCTGGACCTTCTCTTGGTGTTTCCTAGTATGACTTGTAATTTTTGGCTGATGTCTAGCAATCTGAATATGTTGGTGAATTTACTCTGATGAACAATTTCCCTATTGTCTACAGTCCTTTTTCCCCCACAGTTTTTCTTTGATATTTGTTTCACTTGATTCCATGTCTTTAAAATGCTCAGCTTAAGATATGAAGATCAGGCAAGGGCCTCACTAGTGGGGCACACATTTTCTCCCATGGTAGGACACAGAGAGAACCAAATTTTTGTCCATGCAATCTCCGTACTGGCCAGCATATGGCACACATCAGCGCACCTTTGCATGGAATTGTTTCAGTCTGGGCTTTCCTGTATTCCTGTGTTGAATCTTCAGAGAAGAGATTCAAAACAGACTCCACTGGCCCAAGGCACTAAAGAGAAGCACCGCAAGTTCCCCTCCATTTTCCCACAAAACAGCTGTTGGGGATGGAGATGTCTGTTTCCCTGCAATTGAGTTCAGGAAGCCAAGGATTTTATCCCCAATTAATAATATCTTGGTGGTGGGAGAGCAGAGCACTTCCTGCTTCACATGAGCTTAGTAACTAACTTTTGCCCTTCTGGCTTCTTGATCTCTCTGTCCCTCACCCACTTGGAAGTTGGAAGCTTTGGAGCAATGTCCTAGTCTGCTGACTCCCAAAGGAGGTTCCCCCAGGTAGCTTTTGACCATTTTTCCATTGTTTTTGAGACCATTGAGCTATGCCTCTTAGTTTGATGCCACCTTCCCACAGTTCTCATCTCCTACAGTTTTAAATTGAAATAGACTTCACATACCAGAAATTTCACCATATACCATATACCATATACATTGTATACATACCATATACATTAGTTTATAATAAATGTATAAACTTGTGCAGTCATTTCCATTGTTGGTTTTCAAAAAGATAATTATCCCATAAAGAAATTCCATATCTCTTGAATTACTGTACAGTTCCTTGTCCCCAGTCTCCTGGCAAAAATATATTCTATTTTCTTTATATATATATTTGCCAATGTGTGACATTATATAAAATGCTTCATACACTGTAGTAGTTTAATATTGTACGATTTCTGAAAATAGATATTGGATTATGTTTGTCAACTAGTCTGTCCCTCCAGGCATACAAGAGTATATTGGAGGGAAGTGGACTTGGCCCAGTGGATAGGGCATCTGTCTACCACATGGGAGGTCCACGGTTCAAACCCCAGACCTCCTTGACCCACGTGGAGCTGGCCCATGCACAGTGCTGATGCGCGCATGGAGTGCCGAGCCACGCAGGGGTGTCCCCGCATGGGGGAGCTCCATGAGCAAGGAGTACACCCCATAAAGGGAACCGCCCAGTGCAAAAGAAAGTGCAGCCTGCCCAGGAACGACAACGCACACATGGAGAGCTGACACAACAAAAAGAAACACAGATTCCCATGCCACTGACAACAACAGAGGCAGACAAAGAATAACATGCAATGAATAGACACAGAACAGACAACTGGGGCAGGGAGGAGGGGAGAGAAATAAATAAATAAATAAATCTTAAAAAATTGGATTCAGAGAATTTACTTTTACTTGAATAAATAATGATTAAGACTTTGATTGGGCATGTCCCTAGGACGTTGAGTTCCCATTCCCTTGCAGAGAAGGGAGTTGGACTTTTGATGCTGGAGTTTTGATGTTGGTGTTTTGATGCTGGAGTTTCGATTATGGAGCCTAGGAAATTGAACACACAGGAGAAGAACACAGAGGAATAGAGAAAATGCCTTAGACACAACAGAAGCCCTGAGGAGAGAATCAGATCTATTTTCCTGATTTGTCTGCAGCTGAGCTTGACATAGCACAATAGCTGAGTGGGAAGAGAAACCCAAGAAGCCAGATCTCTTGGAAGAAGTCAATAGTCAACTTGCCCAAACATGTGGCAATAGGCTTTGATGAGGGAAGTAACTTATGTTTCATGGCCTGGTGACTGTAAACTTCTACTGGAAATAAATGCCCTTCGTGAAAGCCAACAGTCGATATTTCATAAAAGAATTTGGCTGGCTGGAAAAAGAAGTAAGGGCCAATGCTGAAGTGAAGGCAGAAATTCTCCTACTGACTCTGAAACCCCCAGTTCTGACTTTAAGTCTTCTCACTGATTGTGTGAGGAGACTCCCCATATTGCAGAAGACAATCTCCCTCTTTGATTATAGATATAACCCATTAATTATTGATGCAAATTCCATCCACAAAATGCCCTCAAAGTAACCAGCAGAGTAGTACTTGACTAAAGAACAGGACACTATAACCTCACAAGCTGAGGTTTAACCATCACAATCACAATTTAACCATCAGAATTTAACCATCACAATCTCTTTTTCTGGATTTCCTCTTTTATTTTGTGATATGTTGGGCAGCCCATGTCAAGAACCATCTATCTTGATTACATTAGCTTTGTAGTAAATCTTGAGTTAAGTAGAGCATATCTCTACCTATATTCATTTTCTACTCTGGGTATTTTTGCTTATTTGTGTTTCCTTTGTATATGTATATTTTAAAATCAGTATGTAAATTATGTGTTAAAAGGGTGGGAATGTGATTAGGATTCTCCAGTATCACTAATGGAAAGTGACATCTTAAGACTACTGAATGTATCAGCCGTAGAACATGATATAGCACGCCATTAAACTAAGTCTACTTTTATTTCTCTCAGCTACATTTTATAACTATCATTGTAGAAGTTTTCTTCATTTCCTGGTAAATTAATTCCTGATGTTTATTGTTTTATAATACTTTATTATATCTGCTTGTATTTTCTAATTGTTCATTTCTAGTATATAGTAATCAATGGATTTTTTTCACACAATAATGTATTCTACACCTTTTCTAAAATCATTTATTAGTTCCAATTTTTTGAGAACCATTAGCATTTTCTATGTACATGATCATTTAATATTTAAAGACAGTTTAATTCTCTTTTCCTGCTTTTATTTTATCTTGCCTTATTGATCTTGTTAGTTAGTTAGTTGATTAGAAGTGGCAAAGCCATCATATTTATATTCAATTATTTACCATTAGTTATGACAATAAGTGTATGGATTTTTTTGGTAAATGTCCCTTTTTCCAAAAGAGGAAGTTCCTTCTTTTTCATGTGTGCTAAGTGTTTTTAACTTGTAAGATGTTCAATTTTTCAAATGTTTTTTCTGCACCTATAGAAAACATCATATGTTTATGTTATTATTCTGTTATATGATGGATTAAATTAAGGGAATTTTTAATGGTAAATTTACTGCATTCTTGAGATAAACCGGCTTAGGAATGATATAGTATTCTTTATATTTATTGCTGAATTTGATTTGCTAGTATTTTGTAAAGGATTTTTGCATCTATGATCATAAGGCATATTGGTCCATAATTATCTTTCCTTTTAACTGTTTTTGTCAAGGTTTAATGTAAGTCTTTGCTGGTCTCCTAAAATGAATTCAGGTTTCCTTCCTTTTTTTTCTCTTTCTGAAAAAGTTTGTATGTTTGATATTACATTCTCCTTAAATGTTGGATAAAATTTACCATTAAAACCATTTGGACATGGACTTTCCTTTGTGAGAAGATTTCTGATATAAGTTTCTTTGATATAGTGTTGGCCCTCTTTTAATATCATATTTTCCCACCCTATAAGGTATGTTTTTCAAGGCCTTTATCCATTTTATCTAAGTTGTTTAATTTTTGGCATGAAATTGGCATGGCATTTGTTTAATATTCTTTTTATGTCTGCATGATCTGTAGTAATAGTAAATTTTATCATGATATTGGCAATGTGAACTTCAGTCTAGCTAAGAGCTTATCAATTTAAGATTTTCAAATAGCTAACTTTTGGCTTTGCTACCTTATTTGCCTTAATTCAAAATATTTATTTATTATTTCCTTCCTTTTATTCACTTTGTGTATATTTTTTTGATATTTTCTAATTTCTCAATTTCAAAACTTCCATGATTTCTTTTAAGCTTTTATCCTTATTAAGAGAATTTTCTCTTTTCCCTACTTTACCGGCATTCTAAAAATTTTCCTATAATTTATTTTCATTGTCATTTAATTCTAGATGGTTTATTTCCTTTATGATTTCTTTTTCAATCCATTTAATCCATGAGTTATTTTAAAATTTGTTACAAATAATGTCCTATTACTGAAGTCTCTTACAAGATAAGGAAATTCAGATAAAGAAAGCCACAGAAAGTAAAAACTTAAATCAACAAAACGCAGGAGAGAAAGAATAGATCAGGAGAAATCACCATGTGTCTTGCCATGGGACAAGTTAAGGACCAAAGCTCGCCAGCAACCATCCCCAGAACACCATAGACTTGGTTAGAAAGAGTTGCCTTGATCATGGCTTTATGTGGACATTTTCCCAGTCTCAAAACCATAAGCTAATAAATTCCCATTTTTTTTTAAAGATTTTTTAAAGATTTATTTATTTATTTAATTTCCTCCCCTCCCCTGGTTGTCTGTTCTTGGTGTCTATTTGCTGCATCTTGTTTCTTTTGTCCGCTTCTGTTGTCGTCAGTGGCACGGGAAAAATTCCCATTTTTTAACTTGTCCTATTTCATGGTATTTATTTGGAGAGGCCTAGCACACTAAAACAGATTTTGGTACCAAGAGAGTGGGTACACAAAAACACAGAACAATGTGCAAACAGCTTTGAAATTTGATCATGGATTGATAGGAAAGGCCTAGACTAGTTTGAAGAAACTGTTCTCAGGATTACGGATGCTAAAGGTAATTCTCATGAGGACTTAGAAGAAAATGATGATTGTGCTATTGGAAATTGATGGAAAGGTGATCCTTCTCTTAAAGTTGCAGAGATTTTGGCAGAATTGAGTTCTGATGTCAGCTGGAAGACAGAACTTGACAGGGTTAAACTTGAATATTTAGCTGAGAAGATTTCCAAGGTAAGTGTGAAAAGTTCAGTCCGCTTTCTCCTTGCAACATATGTAAAATACAAGGGGAAATGGATAAGCTTAGAACGGAACACCTGGGCACAAAGAAACCAGAAATTGATGGTTTGGAAAATTCTGAGTTTTTGGAAAGTAACTTCCTGGAGAATAATGTTCCATCCATGGGATTAAATGCACATGCCACCAGTTAGCAATTTCCGGGGAAGTCAGGATTGGAAATACAGTTATGCAGGAAGAATATGTGGAAAGTCCTTTTGACTGATGGTCTGGACCCATGTATTACATGCAAAATCAAGTTTTTAGTGAGAGCTGTATGAAAAGAACCACTGCCAGCCTGGAATAAAAGAGACCAAAGAGGCACAGATTGAAGGAAAAAAATAATTTCAAGGGCAGAAAGACAGAAGCTGAGTTTGGTTCTGAAGACATCTTCTTTGGCCAAGATAGTGGGTCCACCCATGTGTGTGGAAAGGGTGAGTCTGCCCTGGCACTTGGAGAGGGTAGGCCTTCCAATCAATTGTTCAGGAAGATTGCTACCACCCCAGTGTTCAGAGAGGGTGGAGTCTATACCATGGAGATTGCAGAGAGTCTGGCCACCAGCCCAGTGTTGTGAGTGGGTGGGGCCTGTGCCCGAGCACTTGCAGAGAGCCAGCTGCCATCCCATTGCTTGGAGAGCATAAAGCCTTCACCCCAGTGTTTGCGAAGAGCATGGATGCTCTACCAGCTCTTGGAAGGTGTGGGGTTGCCACTCCATCAGACCCAGTGGAAGAAACATCATTCTATAGATAAATTACAGACCTTGAAATCTACTACTGTATATCCTGCAAGGTTTTAGAATTGTTTGCAAACTGTGACCCCAGTTTGCCTTCCAGTTTCCCTCTAGGGAATGGAAATGTTTATCCTATGCCTGTCCTTCCATTGATTTTGATGAGATTCTAGACTAAGTATTGTTTCTGAAATGACTTAACACATTTGATACATTGTAATAGAATTAGTGTATTTTGCATATAGGAAACATGTTTTGGGGGGTCTACTGGGGGGAGTGTAGTATTCTGAAGCTGTTATGTATCACGGGAAAATCTGTTAAATTTATTCCATTCCTGTGGGTGTGTACACACTGTAAGTAGGACCTTTTGATGATGCTACTTTAGGTAGGATGTGACCCACCTCGATCAGAATGGATCTTAATCCTCTTCCCAGCATCCTTTACAAGAGGAGGAAATTCAGATACAGAGAGAATGGCACAGGAAGTAAAAAGCTAAGACAAAAGAAACCTGGAAGAGAAGAACAAAACCAGGAGACACCACAAGGTGGCTTCCATGTAACAAGCTGAGGACCTTGGGTCACCAACAGCCATCCCCAAAACTCCACAGTCTTGGGGAGAAAATATTGTCTTGATGACTTGATGTGGACATTTTCCCAGCCTCAAAACAATAAGCTAATAAATCCCCATTGCTTAAGCCAACGCATTTCATGGTATTTGCTTAAGCAGCCTAGACACTGAAACATTAAGCTTCTATCACTTTGTAAATCATGGAGATTTCTGCTGCAGCTGAGCATATACTCCATTCTGGTGAATGCGTCCATTGCAAGCACACATTCACACAAAAATGCGCATTCTCCAATTGTTGGGTAGAGTGTAATTTGATAACCAGGTAGTGTCACTTGAATCTGTATATATACTTACTGAATTTATATTAAATATTTAAGTGCATTTATTTTACCTTTATTTTTGAACAATATTTATACATCATATAGAATTCTCTTGAAATTTAAAAGGTTTTTTTTTTTTTTTTTTACAGCAAGTTAAAGTATGTTCCTGCATTCCCTTTTCTTGCTGCAGTTATTGGTACAGGTGAGAACTCAGGACCATTTGTATTGTTGTTACATGATGTATAATGTGCTATTAAACTTTGTTCAGTCAATTTTTAATTTCTTATTATAATTTCAATTCTAGAATTATGAGTGTGTTATCGATTAGCAATGTTAACCGGACTCAGACTTTGAATATAGTTCCAATTGAGAGCTTTATTAGCCACGCGGTGACTGTCTTATCCTACGCAGAGGAGAGAGCAGCCCCAAGTCTCAGGGAAGAGGTGTTTTTATAGCTTTTTAGAAGGCGGAGGGGGTTTACAAGCAAGCAAGCAGGCACAGAAGCGGAACACTGCGGTTAGCTGAAGCCAGTGTATCTATTTTTTTTTCTTCCAAAAGCCCCATGAAATTTATTGGCACTTTTCTTGTGGGCAGTTCTGAGTTATTTATTAGCACTCTCCTTGAGGCCACCTTAAGTTATTTACTGGCACTCTCCTTGGAGGCTGCCTTAAGTCATTTATCTATCTGAAGGCATTTGAAATTCCCACCTCCCAATGTAGTTCTATTCCTATTTTCCCAATGTGGCCTCACCCCTACAAGTGTTTTTATGTTCTATAATTTTGCTTAAAATTCCATCTATTTATGAATTATGTATATAATTTTAAATCCATGAATATATTTATACTAACTGCACTAAAGCTCTCGCTTCTTGATTACAATATCTGAGTTCCCTCCGCTTTAATTTCTATTGAAGATTTTTTTTTCTGGAGCATTGGGCACATTTTTTTTTTTTTTGCATGTCTATTGATTTTTGATTGAGTACTAAGCATTATGCCTGATATTTGAAAAGACTGCATTCTATGATGTTCCCATGAAGAGTGAGCTTTGTTTTAAGGCTGGACCCTTAAAAAACTTTCTATTCCTTTTTTAAACTTCTACCTGCTACAGTTTGCCAAACTTCCTATGTTCTCCTCATGCATTCACAGGTTAAGCAGATAGCCATATATTTAGGTAAAATTTGAATGCAGATTGTAGATTTTGGGGGTCCATTTTTTCTGTTGGCTTCCTCCCTCTCAGAATTTCCCTCTGACTTTCCTGTCTTATCTTTTAACCACAACTTTATCCTCTGACCTTAACCCAGTGAGCCTAAAACTTTCTGCCCTCAGAGCTGCACTCAGTTGGAGAGTGTCTTTGTCCAAAAGCCACAAACACAACATTTACATGTAACATTTCATTCTAGTTTCTGCCTACATTCTGTTGCTGGCTAGTACTTTCAAATTTCAAATAGATTTGCTTTCCTAGTTGTTTTTTTTTCCTCTGTGTTAGTGTTGGTACTAACAAGTTATTTTGTCATTATCCCAAAGGCTTTTTGTTAGAAGCTAGACACATTTTTTTTTGTTAATTGTCTCTTGAATGATTTCAGTTTATTAATGATAAATCTGTTTTATTTGTATTAATTGTTAAAATTTATCTAGTCTTATTTCTTATTTTAGTCTACCTGTGCATTTCTGTCTTTTATTGGTATGTTTTCCTTGGAGCTTCAGAATGATGGCTATTTGATGTAAATGTAATTACCAATTTTGTTATTTAGCTTCTTTAATATAGTGATGAGAGGACCAGAGTTATGAACAATCTCAGCAGTGAAATCTATACTTGTGTATCCAGTACCTCTGCATAGATTCATCTACAATGAAGAAGCATGTTGTAGGTGTCTCTGACCTCTTTCCTAGAGCTGGCATGCATCACATCAGGAAAAAGTTTCCCCCACTTACTGCTTGAGTTCGCCACAGCATAAATCCCTTCAACTTCCTTTGCAATTATTTTGTTCAAAGTTTAAATGAGGTGTTATTTCCCATAAAATCATAAAATCCCCCATTATGTGTGTATAATTCAGTGAGATTTAGTAAATGTATACAGTTGTGCAACCTTCACCATAATCCAGTTTTGGAACACTTCCATTGCTCCACAAATCCCTCAAGTCCAGCTTTGCAGTCAATCCTCTCTCCCACCACCAACTCAAAGGAAATAATAATCTGATTTTCATCTCCATTGTTTCCTAGAAATTTCACATAAATAAAATCACACAATATGTGGTCTGTTCTGTCTACATTTTTTCACTTAAAATATTTTTGATATTCACACATATTTTTGCATCAGTAGTCTGTTCCTTTTTATTATGGTATAGTATTCCATTACAACAATATACCATAGCACCAGCTGATGGACACTTGGGTTGTTTCTAAGTTTGAGGTTTTCTTTTTTTAAATATTATTGCTCATAGTTTAATGTCATAAATGTACTAAAGGAACACCAGAGCTATCCTTGTGGTCTGATTTAGTAACTCCCATTACCTCCCCAAATTATAAGGTTTAGTGTGGGATTTTGATTTTGTGTCTAACAGTTATTTTCCAAGAATAATGAGATATTCTCAAAAGAATTAATAGTAAGTAGGTACATTCATTCAGTTTTGTGGCTGAAATTTCTTGGGTTTAAACAGTGCCCTTCCTTCCCAGGAAGAATGTTTGTAACATTGTTGGTCTGAACATTTGTTTTAATATTTTATTATTTAAAACATTGGAATCTGTGAGGAGAGGAAAGTTACTAAATTGCTGTTTCTTGGAAAGTCCTTACTGCAGTTTTTCCTCAAATTTGATCAGCAAAATCTTTATGCCTTATTTCTCTAAAATGCTAAGATTATATAAATCACAGTCTGTTTCAAGTCTCTAATAAAACTTAAAGAATATTACATTCCAGTAAATAATTCAAATCACTAAGAAATTATGCATTGACAAGTCTAGCTCACACTATGGACAATTCACTTCCAGTATTGCTGCATACCTTCTTTCATATGGCAAAGAGTTGTTTTCTGATAGATGTACATCAAAGTGGCGGTTCAGCAACTCCAGAAAACATCCTCATCTGATTTTTCACTTTGGCAGAGAAATCTGGAAAGCAACCTTTTTCTGACTCTAAGATCCAAAACCATTAACAATTGAATAACACTGCCTCAGATCACAGGGCCCACTGGATGGAATGGAGGAGAGTGGGGGCCATGATGTGAACCATTGTCTATGAGGTGCAGAGGTGCCCAAAGATGTACTTACCAAATCCAATGGATGTGTCATGATGATGGGAACGAGTGTTGTTGGGGGGGGGGGGGGTGGGGGGGTGGGGTTGAATGGGACCTCACATATATATTTTTAATGTAATATTATTACAAAGTCAATAAAAAAAACACATGTCAAACTAGTACATGATGTTGACACTCAAAACTCAGAACAAATCACACCATGCATGATTTATATGGAGCAGAAATTGAAGGAAAATTAGAGTCTAGATTTTTCATGTAGAATTTCCAAGATTCACTTTTTCAGTGTTTTGCAGACTCCATCTATGCTGTGACATAGAAGTAATCATTGGAATAACATATATTTCAGAACACTAAGACATAATTTATATTCATCTTTTATCTCTTAAATTGTAATTTCTTGGGATAAGTGAAGTTTAGCTAACCATATTGTGGGGCAATGGAAGTGTTCTAAAACTGGATTATTCTGTCCTTCACCTGTGTGCCACAGAATAAAAATCACTACAGAAATATTATATGTGTTATAGTGGCAATTGCAGGTGTGATTTTTACAAAGGAAACATATCTTGTACTTATGTAAAAATATTTTCTAAAAACAGGGTGCCATTAATGTGAGAGATATTAGTTCTTAATTTAGGTGTTTTATTTTCCCTGTCTAACCATAAAGCCGACTATAATGTCTTCTTCTTTTTCTGGTTCTCAAGGAAGAACATCAGTATAGATTTATGTATATATGTATATTTATAACTATACATAAATTATATTCCTTTGTAACTCATCTTAATAAAAAATGGAAGTATTATCAAATACAATATTTTTGTGTTGCAAAACTCCAAATAAAGCAAAAATATAATTTATTCTGAATTACTGACAGAATCATAGTTCGTTCTCAAATACCTCCTGCTTAAAGTGTAAACCTGTACTGTTCAGACCACATACACCATCCAGAGAATGCCTTGTTTGTTTCATTCTGCCTCTCATCAGCAGTCTCTGCTGCAGCAAACCCTTCTTAATGAATTTTCAGTCTCAAGTATTTATTTGGTCCTTAAAGAAAATTTAAGTAAGCCTAAAGGGAAAATATCAGTAACGCCATTTAGACAAAAACAAAAATGGATAAGGGCTTTTAAGTGTGATTTGCCCATTTTTCTTAAACTGGGAGATAACTGATGAGTTTGAGAAAATGAGGAATAAATTATCCTAGCAATAGTTAGAATCTAATTTGTGAAAAACTCCTTTCCACCATTTTAGTTCACCCCATATATCCAGATTATTCTACCTATACCTATATTGCTTTTTTTTTTTGCAGTTTACTGTGGAAGATAATTGAGCATGGCTTACATTTCTCATTTTCAATGCTTTGCAATTTTCTTATCTGCAGGTTAGAAGCTAGAAAATTAAAGCTACCTTTTCTATGCTATCTTAAAGATCAAGGTCCCCATGTGGGGAAGGAGTGGGGTGAGGGGGTAGAGGGTATATGGAGACCTAATATTTTTTAATGTAACATTAAACAAATTAAGACAAAAAAAAAAGAAGAAGAAAAAAAAAAGGTCCCCATGTGGCCTAGCATCTACCAAACAGGAACCTTGAACCTTGCAACGTGAGCTCGCTCTTAAAGCATTTGCCCAGGGTGCACACATTGTTTTGACTCCCACTTATTGACTCACATTTCTTTTACAAGAGCAAGTCACCTGGCCTAGCCTTCATCACTTGTGTAGCATATAAATTGCCCCCAGGACAGGCAGCACATATCTGAGAGCAATAACATCATATTTTAAGCAGGAGAAGAGCACAATCTTATTTATTTATATCAAGAAATAAATTATAGGGAAACAAAAATGGAAGAATGAAGCTAGTTAAGAAATGTTTCCAATGTCCAAGAAAGATATGATTTGTGGCTTCTACAGAGCATTTGGAAGTGGAGAGAATGTGGTGTGTTTTGGTGGTAGAGTCAACATGGCTGGCTGATGGATTAGATGCTGGGTATCAAGGAAAGGAATCATTCAAAGATGATGACGCCATGCTTTATTTAGCCAGTTATGAAATAAAGCATGAACCCAAGAAAAGTTAGAATCCAGGAGTGGGGATTCACCAGGAAGGTGAATCAAATAATTCTTTCTCCAACTATGACATCCAAGGTACCAGGAGAAGACACATCTACATGATATGCCACCCCAAGCGTTAAGGAATATATAATACCTATGTTGTATAAATTGATCCAGGGCCAAAAAATATATGTAATTAGCATATTGTGATACTGATAATAAAACTTAAAGGAGAAAGCACCAATAAGGGGAAAATGCAGCCTATCTATAATTTTAATATAGATTTCTTTGAAAAATCTAAATTCAAACTTAGCAAATTAAAATCCAAAGATTCTGAAAATAATGCACAATGACCAAATATTCTGTAATCTATGAACAAAAGTGTGATGCAAAATTTAGTAAATCACTAAATATAATAATCACATAAAGAGTTTAGAAACATCAATCATATCACCCCTCTCTCTCCTAGGACATATACCAAAGCCTTTGTTCTTGGAATTTTTTCCCAGAAGTTTGGTCTAACAGGGCCATTAGGCTCAAAACAAGGCGATTCAATTACTTTCCACTCAATTTCTCCCAGTCTCTCTCTAGCAAGTAATTTATAACTCAGTGATCTCCAATCTAAGAGGTTAATGTTCCCCTGACTTTTCCACACAGGATTAATTGCCTTAGGGGAATTCCACAGACAAGGCAATGAGTGCTTTTGGATTGTTTCATTTAACATTTCTTGCTTCTTTTACTAACAATCACAGTGGATGAGAAAGTTGGAGATAAACACATCTTGTAAAAATCAAAGTCCACAAACTACTTACAACTAATTGGAGTTGTTTACTTCTTCATTTATTCACCCTCTCAATAAATATGTACAGTTTCTCTAATACATTCCAAACACTGTGCAAGGAAGTGGGAGTGAAAGTTCTTGAAGAAGTTCTTGAAGAATTTTTTATAGGTATATTACTTTAAAAGTCTATCCATATAAACATAGGGTAGATACATAAAGCAAAAAGAAAAATCAGTAACAAGGCACAAGTTAACTGAAAACAAAAATTGACATGATATTTTTGACTGATAGAAGTTTGGGATGTGATAACATAGCCAAGTGCTTGGCTGATCATCTTGTATGTGGTCCACATAAGTAAAACGTGGACAGAGGGTACTAAGGGTAGAAAACCGAGAGCAGAGACATTTCTCAATTTGTCTTTAGATCAGTTGTGGTTCTAGGAGGAAACAGATAGTATATACTTTAATTACGATTATTCATGGAGGATTTAATAAGGTGGCTAATTCCAAAGATGTAAAGAGGGGGTAGGGAAAGCACCTCCTGGTGGCAGGTTCTGGAGAAAGGACTGCAAAGGTGGCAGCAGCCTGAGACAAGCCAACAAAGAGGCAGTCTGGAAAAAAAATATCCAGCCCTCACCTTCCTTTTCCCCACCAATCCCCTGCTTGGCTCCCCATTGTCCAAATCCACCTACAAGTTAGAGCAAATATTAAATTACTTCAGATTAGCCCATTCAAAACAGAGAAGTAGAGCAAGTAGACCTGGAGGGAAAAAAGAGAAACGCAAGATATTCACCAAAGTCCTCTCAAAAAAGATGTAATAAAAAAAAAATTAATGTATAGCTAAGTACTATGATCATGAAATCCCATAGAGCAGCTACATTATAATTCATTAGTGATGCTCTAAGCAGAGCCCATGTGGCATATAGTGTAGCTCTATGAATCCCCACAGATATGAAACAGCACAGGATACTGTTTCAACTCCAGGGATTCCACAGAGTGAATTCAGTCTCTCAGTCCTCTGCTTCCCCCTCACCCTGGAGCTAGAATTTGGAGATGCCCTCTTGGGACAGGAGCCCTCCCTTCAATTGCCACCAAAAAGCAGTTACTTCAGAAAAATCAGGCATGAGATCAAGCTGGAGAGCTTCTTCATGGAAGAGCTGACAGACCAGTGTGTCAGGCAAGAGGCCCTCTGCCTGTGCTCCTGATTCTGGACAAAGCAGCCGCCTCCCTGAGACCTGAAGGTTCTGTGTTCAGACGGAGCCTCCTCCCTCCCCAGGGCCTTCACCTCAAACTGCGCACTCCGTGCAGGCTGAAAATGACGCTTCTGAGTAGGATGGGGACCAACACCGCAGCCAGAGGTCTCAGGTCAAGGATGTCCCCCACAAAAATGGTGTAAGTTCACCCCGCAGTCTGCCTTGGGCACAAGCCTACATCAGGTCCCCTGCTTTATGGGTGGAGAGTTATCATTTTTTTTTCAGTCCATCAACGTTTAATACATGTATTGATGTAGTTGGATTCAACTATAGCATTTTATAAATAGTTTTGTGCCTGTTCTTTCTGTTTTTTAAATTCCACCCTTCTTTTGGATGATTTAAATATTTTCAGACTTTCATTTTAATGTCTGTTGTTTTTCTATCCATACTTCTTTGCATTATTTTTTAGTGGCTGATCGCGGGATGGAATTACACAACTTCAACTTTTTGCCACCTAATAAGAGTTGATCTTAGACCATTTCTACTAAAATATAGAAACCTTTTAATTATATAGGTATAGTTAATCCCCTGCCATTTATTCTATGAGCTACATCTGCGTATGTAATAAACCACACAAGACAATATTATGACGATGCTTTAAGTAGCCATATGCTTGAGAATGAATTTAAGAATGAATATTCAATTATATTTACCATTTCTCATGCAATTCCTGCATTCTTGGAGATTGCAATTTCTCCGGTATCATTAACCTTCGAAGGGTTTTGGTTTTTTGTTTGTTTGCTTTTAAATAATCCCAGGCTGCTTGGGAGGGGCCCGAGTGGGCACAAGAGAAGGGGTGCGAAATTCAGCTTACTGGGGTGCTGATCCTGTCCACGTGACAAGTGCCTGGCCGACTGCAGCACTCACCTGGTTAGTGCAGCAAGCGCCCGGGTGGCTGCGCTGCGAGACCGCACCCTGGGGCCCGCCCAGCTCCGGAGCTCGCGTCCCACGCAGGGGCGCTAAGGCTCCTCCTCCCCTGCCAGCTCTGCAAGAGCCCCAGTCGGGGGTAATTTGAGCAACGAGTCCGCCCCCCCCCACCCCACGCGGGGCCCAGAGGCGGTTGCTGCGTCGTTAGACGCCGAGGCGCTCCGTCAGGCTCGCGGCGCCGCGTGCCCTGGGGGCGGCTCCGGGGGCTCCTGCCCGCCCCGCGGGATGCGCGGTGGGGGTGCGGCTGTCAGCAGTTCAACAACTGCTCCTCAGCCTCCGGCGCTTTCTGAGCAGCCCCGGCCTTTGTCATCCCATCTGTGCGGAGCTGCTGTCCTCTGCTGGGTCCCTCCCGTCCCCTTCGGTTTCCCAGTGGCCTGGGGCGGGGGAGGGGGGCGAGGGGCCAGGAGGGGAGCCTGGGCACGAGCACCTCCTGCGTCGGCCTCGGGGGCGCTCATCTCTGCCGAGACCACCAATTCCTTTTTGTTTTTTCCCTCTAAATCTTTGTTTTTAATTACACTTACATACTTCATGCTTTGCTGAATATGAAAGTCTGGGTGGGAGACTTTTTGATGGTTGGTCAGTTTGGTTTTTTCCTTGTAAACTTTAGTGATACAGTGAAACTGTCTTCTGGTTTCCATGGTTTCTAACAAATCAATTTTCCCCAGTTTATAATAGGTGTGGGTTTTTCCTGGCTACCCTCAAGATTTTGTCTTTATCTTAGGTTGGCACCAGTTTGACGCTTATGCTCTGGTAGGCTTTGTTGTTTCCAAATTCATCTAGTTTGGGTTTTGCTGAACTTTAATCTCTAAATTTATATCTGTCCCCAAATCGAGTCATTTTCAGGCTATTACGCTATGTTTCTGTCCTATTCTCTCTCTGCTCTTCTAGGAAACTTCCCAAATCTTACGTCACGTCATTAGAAATTGTCTCACAGGTCCCTGAGGTGCTGTTCATTTTCTCAAATATATTTTTTCTCTCAGATTTGAGAATTTCTATTGATTTTAGATTTTTAAAAAATATTTTATTATTGTCTTTCTTTAAAAGATACATAGATCACACAAATGTTACATTAAATAATATAAGAGGTCTGTTGATGTATTTTTAAGTTCACTGACTCTTCCCCATCTCCATTATTCTCTTAAAACCATTCAGTGAATTTTTATTACAGGTAATGAATTCTTTCTGTACTAAAATTTACTTCTGTTTTATAGTTTCCTTTTCTTTGCTGAGGTTTCTTATGTTTTCACTACCTTTTCCTTACCTTGCTTAACAGAGTATTGCCGTCAATATATATTTTTTATAGAAAATGTGTTTGCAATCTAAGAAAAAAAAACATTACTTCACCTTTTTTTTATTGAATTACTAGAGGAATTTGGGCATATTTATGCAATTTATTATTTTTATCAATTAGAATACTTTGTTTTTTTTTAATTTGAAGTTAATGAAAATAGCTGGTGTGGAAGTGGGGTAGGTTAGGAGACGAACATGTTTGACCTCTGATGGACTGATTGTTCCAGTTATTTAGTAAGAGATGGGATTTGGTTACTTATTAAGCATTTATATATTGAAAATAATTTTAAGTGGTAAGGACCAAGAGAGAGAAAAATGTTAAAAATATCCATTGAAATTGTACTTATAATGTAAAAAGCTAAATATCTAAAGAGATATAGCCATTTAAAATAATATTATATTTTTTAAAGTAATGTGAAGACACATGGGCAAGTTTTATATTGTGAAAAAAATCTAATGGGAAACGGATTTGGCCCAGTGGTTAGGGTGTCCGTCTACCACATGGGAGGTCCACGGTTCAAACCCTGGGCCTCCTTGACCCATGTGGAGCTGGCCCACGCGCAGTGCTGATGCACGCAAGGAGTGCCCTGCCACGCAGGCGTGTCCCCCGCGTAGGGGAGCCCCACGGGCAAGGAGTGCGCCCCGTAAGGAGAGCCGCCTAGCGCGAAAGAAAGTGCAGCCTGCCCAGGAATGGCACGGCTCACACTTCCCATGCCGCCGAAGACAACAGAAGGGGACAAACAAGAGGCAGCAAATAGACACAGAGAACAGACAACCGGGGGAGGAGGGGGATTTAAATAAATAAATAAATCTTTTTTAAAAAAAATCTTATTCCGGGCTTGGCTTTTGGATGAGAAGCTCCCCGACCACTCATAAATAAATTCTTTTTTCCTTCCCAAAATTATTACTGAGTCCTGGCCTTTCCATATGCAAATAATTGAACCTCTCTCGACATCTATACTGCTCTAGACTTATATTTAAACCTTTGATATATGATGTGAATTATAACTCTAGAGCATACGTTTCTTTAAAAGCAATATGTTCCTTATTTGAAGGGTTTAATATTGTTCTGGAGACCTGCCAAATGCAACTTGAAGAACCAAAAATACTATCACTCATTTATCAAAATGTTTCAAAAACCTAAAATGAAGGCAGGAACCATGGAGATTCTAGGAGAAATTGTAGGAAAATATCTTAAAGACCTGGTGGTAGGTGGTGGATTCTTAAAGGAGATAAGAGGAGGATACAGATGGACTACTGATTTTTAATATATGTAGTTTTACTTAGCTGTACTGTAAAAGTTTGGAAATGTTTAGACTGGATGGTAACAAAGAGTGAGTAACAACTGGTTTATAAATGGGGATGTGGCTTAAAATGGCAGCATAGGGATGTAAATGTTAACTGACAGAATGCTAGAGAATAATCTAGGAACTGAATAGCACAGTAAACCAAGAGGTGGATGAGAATTGTGGTTGGTGGTCCAAATGCAAGACTGTCCTTTGTGAGCTAGAGCAAAAGTACATCACTAATGCAGGGTCGTGGGAATGTGCAGAACCATGGGAAAAACACCACTGGAGTGACCTATGGACTGTGGTTAGCAGTAACAATCTAATATTCTTGCATCTATGCCAAAGAGGTACTGTGTTGATAATGGGGCAGTATGGAAAATATGTGCCAAATGTACACTCTGAATGTGGTAACAGTCAAGTGATACTATCTTATCTGTAACAAATGTTCCACCACAATGTGGTGTGTTGATAGAGGGATGTTGTTTGGGAATTCCACACATGTTCCTGATTGTCTTATAAATTTACAACTTCATCATAAAATTTTTTAAAAATAATAATAGGGTGTATTGGGGGGAAAGTACACCAAATGAAAGATAAGGACTATGATTAGTAGTAAGATTTTGACAATATTCTTTCATAATTTGTAACAAATGCATCACAACAATATAAGATGTTTGTGGAGGGTTGATGTATGGTACCCCTGAATGACGTTATGCATTTTGCTTTGTAAGTTCACAATTTTTACTATACACTTCTAGCTTATGTATGTTCATATATAAATGATAGGGTGGGTTGGAGGAACATACTTTGATTAGTACTATTTTGAAAATGTTCTTTATTCATTAGTTTAAAATGTTTAACAACAGTGCAAGCTATGGGTGGTAGGCTGTGTTATGAGAGTCCTGTATGATTTTAGAGATGTTTGTTTTCTAATTTCACAACTATTAATATACACTTTATTGTTTATGTGTATTTATGTGTGAGTGATGTATTTCAATAAATTAAAATGTATGTATTAATATTTAAATAATAAAATGTTACACACAAAAGTAATGATCCCCATATGCCCCACTGCACACACATCCCACCCTTCCCCGCATTAACAACTTCTTTCATTAGTGTGGTTCATTCATTGCAACTGATGAACACATTTGGAGCATTGTCACTTATCATGAATTATAGTTTATATCATAGTTTACCCTCTTTCCCACTCAATTCTGTAGGTTATGGAAAGACACATAAAGGCCTGTATCTGTCATTGCAGTGTCATTCAGAATAATTCCAACTCCTGAAAATCCCCCATATTACATGTTTTATTCCCCCTCCCTGCCTTCACCTCCTCCAGGGGCCCCAGTATCCACATCAATGATACAATTTCTTCCATTGCTAGAATCCCGATAAGTCTATAGTAGAATACCAGTAAGCCCACTCTAGGCTATATTTTATTCCCCAATCCTGAGAATTCTGGGATGGTGATGCCCACTCCACCTCTAATTGAGAGGAGGTCTCATTCTCATATGGCTGATGGATAGGACTCTCTTCCTTGCATTTATAGCCTTTCTCTGTTCCTTGCTATGATGGTTGTCCATTCTCACCTCCTTGTTAGTTGTCCTGGGTGAGTCCAATAAACTGGAGAGTAGGTGTGGCAACTCCATTGAGGCCCAGGGTCCAGCTGGTAAAAGGGCAGACCAAAGATTCAAGTCTCTTGGATGTACACATATCAAATCCAGTGCAAACTATAGGTTCAGAAAAAGGGACAGAAGAGGCATGTGTAGAGAAGTCACACATGAGTCCAACACTCAGGAGCAAAAATTTGAAAGAAGGGCCCACTCATTGGTGTGGAGAAAGTGGCCAGGGTGGCTGCTGGGGGTAGGGAGTGGGAGGAAGAGATGTGATGGGGGGCATTTTTGGGGATTGGAGTTGTCCTGGGTGGTGCTGCAGGGACAGTTACCAGACATTATATGTCCTCCCAGGACCCACTGTGTGGACTGTGGCAGAGTGTGGGCTATGGTGTAGACCATTGACCATGAGGTGCAGTGATGCTCAGAGATGTATTCACCAATTGCAGTGAATGTCTCATGATGATGGAGGAGGTTGTTGTTATGGGGTGAGGAGTGGATGAGGGGGGTGGGGGGCATATGGTGACCTCATATCTTTTGATTGTAACATTAAAAAAATAAAGACAAAAAGAAAAAAAAGAAGGGCCCACTGGCAAAGCATAAACCTCTGGAGCTATGTAGGATGACTAGGATATGTGTGTTTCCAGAGCACTCAGGAGCCCCACTATTTGGGGTAGTATCTACTCTGGCAGTCTATGAGATCCTGATGAGATGTGCATAACTGTTACCTATGGGATAAACTCACGACTCGATTTGATGCCTCTTAGCTATATGAAATCATTTTTGTTTACCTATTTCCCCTTTTATTCAAGGTCCTTTTCCAGATGCAATGCTACTTGCTGCTTGGTAGGAATCCCTCAGTGCCAGGGAAGCTCATCCCTGGGAGCCATGCCCTACACTGGGGGGAAGGTAATGCATTTATACACTGAGTTTGGCTTAGCAAGAGGCCACATTTTAGCAACATGAAGACTCTTAGGAGGTAAATCTTAGGCACCCTAGAGTACTAGGCTAAGCTGTAATTTCAGGAGCAAGGGGTCATAAGAATAGTCACAAATATCATGGGCCCATCATGGACCATCTGTCTTTACTAGTCATTGTCCCCCACTTGGAGGATTGTTGCTTTTCCATTAGAAAATGTGACAGAACTCCCTAGGAAGGGTATTTGATATTCTTTTGGTTAGTATGTGAAACTCTACCCACTGGGACAATGTCCCATGAACATTTCAACACAATTACATTACTTATATGTATGCCCAGGTGAACTTCCTCCCATGTATCCCCCATTACTGACAACCCACCGCAATGATTCTCCACTGCCACAGTTGTAACCCTTCCGTGATCCCAAACTTCTTCAAAATTGAAGCGAAGAATATCACCAAATACAATTAAAAGGGAAAAGAAATAACAACGATAGGTTTAACCATAAGATATAAAACACATAACAATTTACAAAAACTGAAACTTAAATAAAATGAAAAATATTTTTAAAATTTTTTGATGTTTTGCCTTATATTGCTGTAACGTCAGTTGTCCTGTATGTACAGTCACATTTTCTTCCACTTCTTCCCCAGTGTCTTAGTTTTTGTTTTTGTGTTCAAAGAAGTATTAGGTCACAGTAAAGTCACCTACAGAACACTGGGGACTCCCATATATCCAACATCCTCCTCCTTTTTCCCCTTGCCATATTAATAACCTTTTTAAATATGGATAGTACATTTGTTACAACTGATGTACAAATACTGAAATATAGCCACTAACCATGGGCAATGCTTTATATTATTTCTACACTCTAGACCATACATTAAGTTTATGATGAAATCCAACATGGCCTGTATCCATCATTGCAAGATCATTCAGAACACTTCCATTGCCCCCTAAATACTCCCTCCTCCATCTACTCTATTCCTTGTTGCCCCTCCCCTCAGAGACCACCACACTTCGCTCCTTGAATGACAAGATTCACAATTAACTTGCAACAATTCTCAGGTCTTGTCACACTGTTCTGTCCTTCCCAATTAGGAAACTCCCATGCTCTTGAGAGACACCCACCCTTTTGAGAACATATTGGCCCTCCCCAGGATGGGATTTCAACTCCTCCTCGCTCATTATGTGGGTTTCCACCTAAAGAAACAATGCACTATGACAAAACACTCACTCACACCTTCTCTAGATGACTGCCCCAATTGTGCCCTGTCCCGAATGCACCCCCATTCAACTCCCTAAACCAGTAACCCTTCCTTGTCATATTGCTGAGAGGTTTCCCAATATTGTAGTTTCAACCACATACCCACAAATCCCCAGTATTCACCTGCTCCTTCTTCCAGCCCTCTCCCCAGTTCCACGGACTGTTCCCAACCCACCCTCTGCTCCTGTTAAACTTGCACCACCCAAAGCAATAGTATCAATGCACCCGTCAGATCCCTTGACTGCACAACTACTCTCTTCCACCTTATCATAGATTTCACCTACATGGGCATTGGGTCACAATCTTTTTCTCCATTTCTATTTCCTGTAAACCTATCTTGCAGACTCTAGCTCTCTCAGTCTGTTCAATTTGTTTAATTCCTATCAGTGAGGTCATGTAATATTCATCCTTCAATGCCTGACTTCCTTTACTCAACATAAGGCCCTCAAGATTCATCCATTTTATCCCATGTGTTAGTACTGTATTCCTTTGTACAGCTGAGTAATATTCCATTGTATGTATATACCACATTTTGCTTATCCATTCATCTGTTGACGGGCATATGGGTTGATTCCAACTTTTGGCAATAGTGAATAATACTGCAATGAACATTGGTGTGCATATATCTTTTTGTGTCCTTGCTTTCAATTCTCTTGTTATAGATGCAGCAGTGAAACTGCTGGATCATATGACAGATCTATAGTTAGGTTTTTGAGGAACCACCAAACTGTTCTCCACCATGGCTGGACCATTCCACATTCCCAACTGCAGTGCATAAGGGTTCCCATTCCTCCATATACTCTCCAATACTTTTAGTCCTCTGTTTTTTTAATGGCAGACAGTCTAATGGGAGTAAAATGACATCTCATTGTAGTTTTGATATGAATTTCCCTAACAGCTAGTGATGTTGAGCATCTTTTTGTATGCTTCATAGCCATTTGTAATTCTTCTTTGGATAAGTGTCTGTTCAAATCACTTGCCCATTTTTTAAATGGGCTTTTTGTCTTCTTTTTTTCTCCCTTCAAGGTATAGGATTTCTTTATATATGCTAGATATTAGGTTCCTATCAGATACATGGTTACAAATATTTTCTTCCAATAGGTAGATTGTCTTTTCACTTTCTTTATCATCAATCTTTTATTTTGTTTTTTTATTTTTTGTCTTTATTTTTTAATGTTACATTAAAAAAATATGAGGTTGCCATATACCCCCCACCCCCCTCACCCCACTCCCACTCCTCCACCCATAACAACAACCTCCTCCATCATCATGAGACATTCATTGCATTTGATGAATACATCTCTGAGCACCACTGCACCTCATGGTCAATGGTCTACACCATAGCCCACACTCTGCCACAGTCCACCCAGTGGGTCATGGGAGGACATACAATGCCTGATAACTGTCCCTGCAGCACCACCCAGGACAACTCCAACCCCCGAAAATGCCCCCACATCACATCTCTTCCTCCCACTCCTTACCCCCAGCAGCCACCATGGCCACTTTCTCCACACCAACGCCATATTTTCTTCAATTACTAATCACAATAGTTCATGAATAGAATATCAGTAAGTCCACTCTAATCCATACTCTATTCCTCCTTCCTGTGGACCCTAGAATGGCCGTGTTCACTCCACATCTATGTCACTTTCTTGACAAACTTCTTTGAGGTGCAAACATTTTAAAATTTGATGAAGTTTCATGTATTAATTTTTTTCTTTTGCTGTTTGTGTTTTAGGTATGAAGCTCAGGAAAACATTTCCTATTACAAGTTCCTGTGGATGCTTCCCTACATTATCTTTCAAGGCCTTCATGGTCTTCACTCTTAATTGATCAATCTTTGACTGGTCTTGAGTTGATTTTTGTGTAAGGTGCGCAATGGTGTTCCTCTCTCATTCTTTTGGATATAGATATCCAGTTCTCCAAGCACCATTTGTGGAAGAGGCTACCTTCTGCCAGTTGAGTGGGCTTGGTGGCCTTCTCAAATATCAGATGACTCTATATGTAAGGAACTATATCAGAACTCTCAACTCCATTTCATTAGTCAGTATATCTATCCTTGCGCCAAACATGCCATTTTGACCACTGTAGTTTTGTAGTATCTTTTAAAGTAAGGAGTTTGAGTCCTCCAATTTCATTTTTCTTTTCCAATGTGTCTTTGGCTACTTGGGACCACTTTTTATTCCAAACAAAATCATGGTTAATTTTTCCAATTTGGTAAAAAATGGTGGATTAATTTTTATTGGGATTGCATTAAATCTGTGGATGAGTTTGGGTAGGATGGACACATTTTTGATATTTAGTCTTCCTGTCCATGAACAGGGAATATTCTTCCATTAAGTCTTCTTTGATTTCTTTAAACAGTGTTATGTAGTTTTCTGTGTATAAGACTTTTACATCTTTAAATTTACTTCTTGGTATTTAATTGTTTCATTTACTGTTGTAAAGGGTATTTTTCTCTTGATTTCCTCCTCAGATTGCTCATTATCGGTGTACAGGAATGCTAGTGAATGTGCACATTGATCTTATAACCTGCAACTTTAATGATCTCATTGATAAGTTCTAGAAGCTTTGTTGTAGATTTCTCTGGGCTTCCTATATATAGGATCATGTCATCTGCAAATAGTGAAGTTTTGACTTCTTCCTTCCCAATGTGGATGACTTTTCTATCTGTTTCTTGCCTCAGTGCTCAAGCAAGTACCTCTAACACAACATGTTACACAGGAACATTGATAGTGGGCATCCTTGCCTTGTACTTGATCTTAGAGGGAAATATTTTGGGATTTCCCCATTGTACATGATGTTTGCTGTGGATTTTTCATATATACTTTATCAAGTTGAGGAAGTTTCCTTCTAATACTAGCTTTGGCAGTGTTTTTTTTATCAGGAAGGGCTGGGGTATTTGGTTGAATGTTTTTCCTACATCTATAGAGATGATCTTTTGACTTTTAAAATGTGATCTGTTTATGTGGTGTATAACATTGATAGGTTTTCTTGTGTTGAACCATCCTTGCATAACAGGGCTGAAACCCACTTGATCATGTATTATTCCTTTGATGTGTAGTTGAATATAATTAGCAAGTATTCTGTTGAGGATTTTAGCAACTAGGATCATTAGAGATATTGGCCTATAATTGGTATTAGGGTAGTATGGGCATCATAGGAGCAGTTAGGAAATGCTCCTTCTACTTCTAGTTTTTGGAAGAGTTTAAGCAGGATTTTTGTTAGTTCTTTTTGGAATGCTTGCTAGAATTGACCTGCATAATTATCTGGTCCTGGGCTCTTTATTTGGGAGGTTTCTGATGACTAATTCAATCTTGTTACTTGTGATTGTTCTGTTGAGTTCATCCATTTCTTCTTTTATCAAAAAAGACTTCTTGTGTGTGTCTAGGAATTTGTCTGTTTCTTCTAAATTATTATTCTTGTTGGCATACAATTTTTCAAAATATCCTCTTATAATACACTTTATTTCTATGGGGTCAGTGGTGATTTCCCCATCCTCATTTCTTATTTTGTGTATTTGTGTCTTCACTCTTTTCTTCTTTATTAGTCTACCGAAGGATTTGTCCATTTTATTGATCTTTTTGAATAATCAGCTTTTAAAAAAATATTTTTTCTAGTTCTTTTTTCCACCTATTTCATTTAGTTCTGCTCTAATCTTTGTTATTTCCTTCTTCCTACTTCCTTTTGGCTTAGTTTGTTGTTTCTTTTTCTAATTCCTCTGGATGTGTTGTTATGTCTTCAATTTTAGCTCTTCTTTTATGATATATGTGTTTATGGCTATGCATTTTCAACTCGGTACAGCTTCAGCTGCATCCCATAGGTTTTGATATTTGTGGATGGCATTTTCATTTGTTTCAAGGTAGTTACTGATTTCTTTTGTAATTTCCTCCTTGATCCACAGCTTGTCTAAGCTTATGTTGTATAACTTCCATATCTTTGTGTCTAATCTGTTCCTCTTCCATTACTGATTTCCAGCTTCATTCCATTGTGGTCAGAGTAATCACTTTGTATAATTTCAGTATTTCTGAGTTCATTGAGATTTGTTCTGCACCCAAGCATGTGGTCTATCTTGGAGGATGATCCATGTGCCCTGAAGAATCGATGTATACTGCTATATTTGTGTATAATACTCTGTGTATGTTTATTAGTTCCAGATCCTCAAGGGTGTTATTCAAAATTTTTGCTTTTTTTGGATTATCTGTCAAGACGTTCTCTCTAATGTTGATAATGGTGTATTCAAGTCCACCATTATAATTGTATAGGCATCTACTTCTGCACTTAGTTTTTCCAGGATTTGCCTCATGTATTTGAGGTTTCCCTTGTTCAGTGAATTAACCTTTACGATTGTTCTTTTTTCTTGAAAAATTACACCTTTTACTAATATGCAGTGTCCACCATTCGCTGTTTGCTTGTAAATTTGTTTTCCAGCCATTCATTTTCGGCCTTCTTGAATCCCTGGATCTAAAGTGGATTTCTTGTAGACAACATATAGATGGGACATTTCCTTATTCATTCTGCCAATTGTGTCTCTTGTCTGAAATGTTGAATCCATTAACAATTACAGTTATTACTGTCACGGAGTTATTTACATCAACTATTATTTTGCAGGGGTTATGTCATATGTTGTTTTTAGGTATTTTTAAAAAAATTTTTGCACTCTCCCCCCACTCTCTATATCCTGTTTTTTCCTTTCAACCTGCTGCATTCCCCTCAGTATTTCTCAAAGGGCAGGTTTCTTACTGGCCTACTCTCTTAATTTCTGTTTATCTGTGACTATTTTGAATTCTCATTTTTGAATGCCAGTTTACTGGATATAGAATTTTTGGATGAAAGTTATTTTCTTTTATCAGCATAACTTTGTACTACCAGTGCCTTCTTGCATCCATGGTTTCAGATGAGAGATCAGCACTTAACCTTATTAAGCTTCCCTTGTATGTGATGGTTCTCTTTTCTCCTACTGCTTTCAGTATTTTCTCTTTATCTTGAGCTCTGGACAGTTTGACAAATATATGCCTTGGAGTAGGCCTGTTGGGATTTATACTGTTTGCGGTATGATGCTCTTCCTGGACATGTACATCCATCTCACTAAATAGGGTTGGGAAGTTTTCACCTATTATTTCCTTCTGTCCCCTATCCTTTCTCTTCTCCCTCTAGGATATCTATAATACATGTTTGAGCGTTTCATATTCTTGTTCATATTCCTAAATCCCTGATGGATTTTTCCTATCATTTTATATGTTGTTTTACTATCTTTTTGATTTCAGATGTTCTGTCTTCCACATCACTAATTCGTTCCTCTGTCTATTCACATCTGCTGTTCTACCTTTCCAATATATTTTTTATTTCTTGGATTGTGCCATTCATCACCATCATATCCACTATCATTTTATGTATATTTACAATTTCTTCTATGTTCTCCCACTGTCTTCTTAATATCCTTGAACTCTTCCTTCACTTCATTTAGTTGGTTCTATAAACTGGGTTTTAATAATATGGCTTTACTAAAAGAAAAAAATGATGAGTCTGGGATCACACATATATTTATGGAAATCAAATTCACTAATATCCTTTTTCATCTTAGAGTTCCACATTTTGTTTATTGTTATATAATTAACAGTCTGGTTTAACATAAATTAAACTTTTTTTTTGTAGTTAAACCAAGGATATTGGTTGGTTGCTGTCATTGAATGATGTCATTATGAAAAAATTTTTCATAGAGTAAATGGTTGTGGAAGTTTGTCTACATTTTGTTGCCAGAAGGTAAGATGTCTTCCCATAATACCTAGGACTGTGAATATTATAGGATAATATACCCCTCTGTAATTATGCTGTTAATTGGAAAAATGCAATTTTACAGATGTGATTAAGATTACTAATCAGATGACATTGTGTCACTCAGAAGGGAGATTATGTTAAGGGGAAAGTAGTCAGTGAACTATTTAAAAGTAGAAAATGTACTCCAACTTGTGGCAGAAGAGAAATCAAAGTAAGTGTGTGAAGTCAACATGTCATTGCTGGTTTGAAGTTACAGGGAGTCAGGGAGCTATGTAAGGAAGAATGAGGCAATTTCTAGGAGTTAGGACATGGGGACTTCATATGCAGGCAAGGAACTCTTTTCTGCAATGTAAATGAGCTTCAAAGTAGATTGAAAATTCAGAAAATGTCAACATAATCAGCACACACTTAAACGCATTACCTAATAGCCCTGTCATTAGAAATACTCTGATTATAAGCAGAGATCTTCTCCATTCACATATTTATTTGTTCAAACTGTCATATGCTGCCTTCTGCCAGTGACCTCCTTGGGGGTATAAATTGAGAACCTCCCAGGACTTTGGGTTTAGGGATGGGAGGGGATATCCTTAGCTCTTAATGAGTGTCTACTTTGACTTCTCAAGGTAAAAGAAGATGGGAGGAGGCTGACAGTGGTGGCGTTTACCCACCCATTTCTGGGTTCCAGCACCACACCAGAGATCTAATTAAGCAGTTTCTTCATCATCTATATTTAGAAGAAATAAAACAAAAATGCATTAATACATTTTGGAACTATTCAAGTCGAGGCTCAATATAAATGAGACTTTATCCTGCTCCTTCTCATCCTTTAACATTATATATGTGTGTGGATGGAGAACAGGCGTAAGTGGGGAGACTGGGATTAGAAAAGGAAATATCCCATTGAACTTGCAAAATCGGTAAATTTGAAGTAGCTTTTATAGTACATGAAATTTTGAGGAGGAATTTGGAGGTGATGGGACCCTGTATTGACACTTAATAATAATACAATTTCCAATGATGAGGAATAGTTGCCAGCTGCCCCAAGCATCCTTTCCCAGGCAACCAGATTTGGGGAGAAATGTACTGCTACCCACCTCTCCATGTAGCTTTGGTGGAATTCTATAGAGGCCCAGCTACTTTCCCTCCTCCACCTTCACATACTTGAGAACAGGAGGGTACTGGAAACTTCCTGGTCTGTGGAGCCTAGGCACAGAGCAGGTTGGGAGGTGGTGGTACTCCTGTTCACTGACCTGCCTCAGTGGAAATCTGACCTTTGCTCAATGTCCTGTGTAAGAATGCTAAACTACTTTTCTCTTCCACCCTCAGAGAGGGAAGACAGCTTAGTGTGAAAGATACAGGTGTATGGCTAAGTGTGGAGTTATCTGGGCTAGGAGGCTGTTGTACATCATAAGTCTCGGTTTGAAGTCTGTGTGGAATTGGGGAATGTTCAGTAAAGCAGTATTCCTTATCTTCTTCTGATTCCTAACAAGGGGAGTCCAAAGAAAAGGCATAGCAGAAAAAAAGTACCAGCCAAACCTAGAGGTGAAGAAGCACATGATATTTTCACTTTATACAAGGTATCACCAACAATCCACAAGTATTCTCTTTCCAAAATCTCATTGGGAAGGTACTTTAAATGTAGGTACACAAGATTAGACCTCAGGGTGGGGTCATGTGTCAATGACTATACCCACTCTGAAGGGGGGTCTGGAACAGGAGCTAGTTTTTGATGTTATCTGGATACAGTGCTTCAGTGTTTCCTTTTTTCCCTCTTTTATTCTTAAGGACTTCTTTATTTATTTATTTATCTATTTATTTATTTATTTTTCCCCTTCCCCTACTATCCATCTCTGCTGTTTTTGCTTTGTTGTCTTCTCTTCTCATTTTCTGTCCTCTAGGATTCACCAGGATTCGATCTTGGGGACCTCTAATATGGAGATAGGTTCACTGTCAATTGCATCACCTCATGTTCTGGTTTCTGCTGAGCTTTACCTTTGATTCTCCCTTTTTCTCTTCTGATGTGTCATCATCTTGCTGTGAGACTCACTTGCACAGGGCACTGGCTCATCACACAGGCACTCATGCAGGCAATCATGTGGACACTGGATCACCACACGGGCACTCATGAAAGCACTGGCTTGCTATACCAGCACACTTTCCCTTCGTTTTCACTAAGAGGCCCTGGGGATGGAACCCAGGCACTCCCATATGGTAAGCAGAAGCTCTACACTTGAGTCACATCTGCTTCCCAGCTTAGGTGTTTCTTAAGGAGATATTCCTTGATGTATCATGGGCTGGGTGGTGTGGAGCCTAGCAGTAGGATAGGTGCTACATATGTATTTGGCATGGTTGTCATTTAACTTTGAACTCAACACTGAGGTCTCCCCAAGTAGTAGTACCTTGAGGTATGCAGTCACCTCTCCACATTATCTTCACAGTGGCTGGCTTGAAAGTTCAGTCAGGTGGCACTGGAGATAATGTTTCCTGTGTGGCCACATAGACACCTTATGAAAAGTGAAGCATAAATGTAAGACAAGGTTTTGTGTTAACTAAGTAGAACAAAGAAAATGAAGAGGGAGAAAATGATCAGCTGATGAGAAGGAATGTAGGTACCCTAATAAACATTGATTCTCTCACTCTCTCGCATACACACAAACACACAGCTCAAAGACTCAATTCATTGTGCCTGGCCAATGCTCTGAAGGGCACTTTGTTGCCATGTCTGTAGATTTCACATGGGATTTGGATTTTGGTTCAAGAAAAATGGGTGCTAATATTAAAATCTCACTTTCTGATCAAGGAGAATTCTTCCCTTTCTTCCCTCCCTACTCTGTAAGAATGGCTTAGATCTTCTTGACATTATACTGTTGCCCCCACTGTGATTGGCTTGCTAAAAATTGATCTTTCTAAATTAGGTAGAACCATTTAAATCTCCCCTGATTCAGCCTCAGGACATCAACCACAGGTGTGTCCCATACTTTGCATAAAGATTACAGTGGTTTGGGATCACTGGATTCCTACTCAGCCCCAGGAACTCTAAAGTACAAAATTCACCAGATGGGTCATCTTTGTCCTTATCTACATTTTCTGGTTGAAGCTTGTACAGGGCCAGAAAAAGCAACTTCTTGCTTCATTTCCCTGTCTACAACCTCCAGTGCAAGGTTAAATAGCAATAGTTAGAATCTCCATCCTCTTGTTTTCATCTTAGTTTTCTCCTGCATTGGTATTTGTGGAATTTTGTAGGTGGGATTTATCTGATTTAGGTAGTTCATTTGGTCTGCTTATCTTGAATGGGTGTTGGATTTTGTTAAATGCTCTCTCTGTTGATACAATCAGGTTTTTTTTTACCCTTAATTCACTCCAATACTTTTGAAGATGAGGGGTATACAAGACCATTTATAGGGAAACAGACTTTGGCCCAGTGGTTAGGGCGTCCGTCTACCACATGGGAGGCCCGCGACCCATGTGGAGCTGGCCCATGCGCAGTGCTGATGCGCACAAGGAGTGCCGTGCCACACAGGGGTGTCCCCTGGGTAGGGGAGCCCCACTCGCAAGGAGCGCACCCATAAGGAGAGCCGCCCAGCGGGAAGGAGGGAGCAGCCTGCCGAGGAATGGCGCCGCCCACACTTCCTGTGCTGCTGACGACAACAGAAGCGGACAAAGAAACAAGACGCAGCAAAAAGACACAGAAAACAGACAACCGGGGGAGGGAAGGGGAATTAAATAAAAATTAAAAAAAAAATAAATCTTAAAAAAAAAAAAGACCATTTATAGTTCTGAGAGTAATAAAAGCATGGACTGGGAGTCCAAACATAATTGCTTCATTTGTTTATGCCTCAACTATCAGTACTTTTTAACTTAGATAGACACATTTGATTCCTTCATTCATTCAGCAGACATTTTAAAGTTCCTATATGAAGCTAGGTTTTTTGTGAAATTCAGGAATGTCATAGAAAAGAGGAAAGCAGGCCAAATATAATGTATGGCTTGTTTCTGTATGACCTGAGAGTTAAAATTGTTATCCAAAATTTAAAGGGTTAAAAAATAAAAGGAAGCATAGTATTTCATGCAGGAAAAAACTGTAGGAAACTCAGATTTCAGTGTCTGTATATAAAGTTTTATTGGAACATAGCCACACTCATTTATTTATGTATTGTCTATGGTTATTTTTGTGCTAACATGTCAGAGTTTGTAGCTGCAACAAAGACTATGTGGCCACAAAGCCTAAAATAATTACTGCCTGTCCCTTTACCAAAAATGTTTACCAACCGCTGCTGGTGATGCTTCAGATGCAGGCTTTATTTTGAAGTAACCTCAAGAAGGGGATGACTAAGAGCTATTCAAGACAAAGTAATACAGACGGTACAATAAAAAGTCAATGACATTATCACTGTGTCCAGGAATGCAATGGAGTTACAAATGTAGACTACCTAGTACCACATCAAATGAGAGGAGTATTCCCCTGAAGAAGACACTTCTTAAATACAGAGAAAAAACTTCACCATGCAAAGTAATTCTGTGGCAGACATTTCAATCAGAACAAGTTGGGGAAGCAGGGAATATTATGGAATAAGTGGGTATTCTATCAGAATTAGGAAGAGTTATAAACAAACAACCAAAAAGGACATGGCAAAAAGTATGGCAGAAATATGATGATAAATTTGAGACGCCACATCATGAAAAGCATTTTGCATCCTTGAGCGGGATTCAATTTCATTTATTTTTGCCATAGGATCTGAAGTACTCAAATTACATGATCAGGTTTATAGGTTAGAAAATAAGTCTGATGGATGGATTTTTTTTTCAGCAGAGAAGATTTGAGTGATGAATTTGAAAGCAAATAGAAGTGCTTGAATACCTAACAGGAGGTGAGAAAATGATTATGGTAAGTGTTCTGAAAAATATTCTGTGAGATAATTAGATGAGATACGGGGGGAATATTGCAAGGTTGCTATAGAGAGATGCAAGTTAGGGAGAAGAATTTTATGGTGGCTGTGATTTGAGCATGCATAAAGTTATGCATGAGAAAGTAGAGTGGGAGCTGTTCACTCTGAAGAGTGATGGAGTAGTGAGAGAAGGAGATGTACTCTAAATAAGGTAGGACAAAATTGAACCAAAGGTGTGTGACCCATAACAACATCATATATTATGAACCACACCAGGCACTCACACTTTGATGAAGGAGGAAATGACAAGTTTATAGCAGGTATTCTCACAGATGAGGATGATCTATCATGATGGATGAAATGTATTTTTTAGTAATAAAGTGGGTTGTCTTGTAAGAACAAGGAGGTGAATTCATAGTGGGTTTGATGAGAGTGAGAATAGAGAGTGTTGGATACTTTAAAGAGAATGTGGCACTGGATGCTTCTCTTAAGGAAAAACTGATGTTAGCATCTTGAGTGAAAATCAAGTGAAAACACATCGCAACAATATCATGTGTAAAAGCAAAGGAGTAATACAGCTTTAAAAGACTAAAAATTTTGGCATATGCCTTAGTAGGCAAAATAGCAGAATTCCCAAGGTTTCAAGACAATCTTTGAATCTACATTCTCAACTAGAAGCCAAGTTGCTGGATGGGGGGCAATGCATTTTTTTTTCCTTTGATATTTTTATTTTGATTGGAGAATGACATGGGGAGAGAAGAGGTTGGAAATATGGATACAAATCATGTTACAAAATGCCTATATTAGAGTGAAGGTTTGAATTTTACTTTGAGGATAATGAGGACTCACTGAAGGAATTTAAGAAGGGACTTAACTTGGTGAAACTTGAGATTCAGGAAATTCACTCAATACAGAATTGTGGATGACATATGCCTGAAGACAGAGACTAATGCCATGGAGCCCTCTAGTGTCCAGTGGGAGTAGATGACTACATTGAATGCAAGTTAAAAAAAAATCACTAGAAGTAGAATAGAGAAGAATGGCGAAATGAAGAGATGTGTTGTTTCTGCTAACAAGTGTTCAATAAGAAAGAATACAGAAGTTCAGTATTATAAAATAAAACCATTTTATCATGCTGAAATATACCAAGGATCAGAAATGCAGAACAGGGAAGCAGACTTGGCCCAGTGGATAGGGCGTCCGTCTACCACATGGGAGGTCAGCGGTTCAAACCCCGGGCCTCCTTGACCCGTGTGGAGCTGGCCCATGAGCAGTGCTGAGGCGCACAAGGAGTGCTGTGCCATGCAGGGGTGTCCCTGCCCACATGAAGAGCTGACACAACAAGATGACACACACAAAAAAACACAGATTCCCGTGACACTGACAACAACAGAAGCAGACAAAGAAGAAGATGCAGCAAACAGACACAGAGAACAGACAACTCGGCGGGGAGATAAATAAATAAATAAATGAATAAATAAATAAATCTTAAAAAAAAAAGCAGAGCAGACATAGGAGGGATGGCTTTTTCATATCCAGAAAGTATGATATATCTCAAATGACTAAGGGCTGGAATAACTTAAGTTAGATCACCACTTCCATGTTCGAAATCTACCACACATGGGAAAGTAAGTGCCTACATACTTTTCCTAAATGAAGTGCTGGGGATTGATTTCAGGATCTCGTACATGGGATGCTGGAGCTCAAATCCCTGAGCTACACCCACTCTCAGTATAATCTTGACATGATAGCTCAACTGTAATGCAATATTTAAGTGGCCTCAATAATTTTGGTCCTTAATTTCAATTAATTACTCAATGATTTCTAATGGGTACATTATAATCATTCATTAACTGCTTCAACTTTTATTTGGCAGCTGCTATTTCAGAAATTTCTTCCTCCACTTATTATTTCAGCATTCTAAAAATCATGCTGTATGTAGCTACATATACCCACAAGCACATTGATTGCATCTGTCTTTGGAACATATGATGCAAAATATTTGAATTATTTTAAAAACATATATTTTGACCAAGTCCTGTATGTGTACAGAAGCAAAGTACAGAAACTTAGCATTTTGTATGTATTTGGTTGTTTGTAATGTCAGAGAGTATCAAATTAGTTTTTACCTGCTTGAGAACACCATTGACTTCCCAATTTTGATAGTACTATTAAAATTAATATATTCTTTCAATGATATAAATGTCTACTGCACAAATTATTGAATAGAGTGATTCAAGCTATGGTAAATAAATTTAACATTATAATACATTTTGGAACACATATCTTCTTAAATATGTAGGTTTGGCAGTTTGATATTATTTATGAATTTCAAAAAGAAATATTCTAGTTGTAATCTACTCTGTTTGTTAGGCATGATGCCCCTTTGGATATATTAAATTCAGAGGTTTCATTTTTACTTTATTAAATCATGCTTAGGGCTTTGATTCTACCGTGTCATATAATGGCCTGGTGTAAAGGGAGGGATGGAATTTGAATTGTACTACATGATTTTGCAAGGATGGATACAGATCACATCAAACTTATCCAAATTTATAAAAGTGTATGGTTCGAAATGTAACACACAATGCAAATCATCAATAATGGTTAGTAGCAACGTTTCAATATTTGTGTATCAATTGCCACAAATATACTATCCACGCTAAGATGTTATTAATAGGAGAAAGTAGAAAACGCACAATGGGTAAATGGGAATCACGTATATTCTGTACGTGACTTTTCTGGAACCTAAAGCTTCTTTGAAAAAAATGAAAAAAATCTGACTCTGGGTGAATAAATGGAAACAAATGTCACTGTACATACAAGACAACAGATCTTAAGAGTGATGATAGCCATATTTTTTAAAAAGTAAATAGTGGGGCTCCTGAGGGCTCTGGAGACATCCAGACACTATAGGTAGGGCAGACAGCCCAGGAGGTTGGCACCCTGTCAGGGGGACTTACTTTGGAATGTACACTCCCCAGTGTGATAGGGTTGGATTCAGTTGTGTTTACCCTGCACATGGCTCTGTTGCCCCTCTATTTGAACCTACACTTAGTAGAATTGTTAGTTGCATGTCCAAGAGACTTAAATCTTTCGACTGTTCATGTGACAGTTTCGCCCTGAATTTCAACAAAGTTGTAATAACTACTTTAAGGAGAGTTTTAAGAGCATTATTGATGAATACAGGTAAGAAACTAAGAGTTCCATTTCTTTTATAGTCATTTTCATTCTGAACCACTGGAAAGACCTTTTCCTATATTTACTAATCAGTTTGGTAAATGCTCATTTAAAAATATGTGCATAATAATATTATTTTGGCTGGTTGGATTTCTCCTGTAATGGAATCAAATTGGTTTCCGTTTATAAAATGGGGCAATCTAAAGGAAGCTGCTAACATAGTTATTTCAACTTATTAGTTACTTTAATAGTTAACTCTGTCCACAGAGTTCCCCCTATAGCTATTATGTATCTTAAAGTATACTGTGACAATATTAAATAAAAATGTCCTAAACAGTATCTCACACAGATATTCCAATGACTTATTAAGTCAATGAACTAAAATTTTTAAATTATATTTGAATTCTGGATGCATATTTAAATACCAAATTGCAATTAAAAAATTAATAAACCCCACTGTCTTCTTAACCATATTTTAACAATTATAACTACTTTTTAAAAATGAGACTTCTGTAAAATTATGTTACTGGCAAAAATAATAATGTCTTGAATGTCTTAAGTCACTTTCAGACATATTTTTTTTTAATTTATTTGAATGGATATTACAGTTTTAGATCATATTTTTTAGGTAAGTTTATAATATACTAACTTTGTATAATAGATTCTTATGACAGAATAGGAAATATTTTCACTGTATAAATACAAAAAAGCTTCATATTTCACTTTGCAAAATATATTTCTAGATTGATTACTTAAGGCTCAGAATTCTTGAATATGAATTGTCTGACTTGGTAAATTTTTTAAAAAGATGCCTAGGAGTTGTTCAAGATATTTATGTTTTTCTCTGAGATTCTTATGAATTCTACAGAGTTGGAGACTTTGAAGACTGTTTTACGGTAAACTGGCGCTTATATACTAATCAAAATCTGAGAAGACTAACCAATCTGGAATAATGTAATTCATTTTAAGAAAGGACTGTAGCTTGTCAACAGTGTTGACAACCATAATTTATTCAGAACCAACCACAGTTTAACTGAACACTACTAGAAAACAGCCACGTTATTCTAATGAAACAAGGACTTAAATTTTTAAGGAAAGAGAACTTTTCATGAACAAGAAAACTATTGTTTTAAAATAATTCCCTCTGCTTATTTTTTTGTGAAAATTAAATCCAGTATGGAGAAGATAATAAACACATTAGATGGCTGTTAGTACATTACTTTAATTGGTTTTAGTATTTACTCTATGATCTAATTTGAACATGAATTTTATGTTTTGGTCTTTATGTTCTATTTATATTATCACAATGAAGAAAGATAGAACAGTAGAAGTATTCTAATGACATAATTAGAAAAGGTAGCATCACCTTGAAACAATATTTTTAAAAGATATATATTTTTTTTTCACCCCGACTAAAGCACTTATTTCCATATTTGGAAAATGGGCTTGAAAACACAATGAAATCAAATTAAACTTTATATTCCATTTTTTATTTCAAGCCATGGATATACCATCTAAATATGAATTCAAAGATTCAGGTTAAAATTGCAAAGTAATTTATACATGTAAAAACATGAGTTTAAATGGAGTGTTAAAGGTTTATTATGGAAGCAGCTGTGGCTCAATCAATTGGGCGCCTGTCTACCATATGGGAGGCCCTGAGTTTGTGTCTTGGGGCCACATTGTGAAGGCAGGCTGGCCTACACATCATGGAGTGCCGCCCGGCCTGCAAGTGCCACAGAGAGCCGACTCAGCAAGGTGATGCAAAAAAAGGTTATGTAAAAAACACAGAAGAACGTGCAGTGAATGGATACTGAGAACAAAGCACAAAGCAAGCCACAAGGGAAGAGCATAAATAAATAAAATAAATAAAGACACACAGAAGAACACACAGCGAATGGACACAGAAAGCAGACAACAAGCAAGACATGAGGGGGGAGGATTAAAATAAGATTTATTATGAGACATGATACAGCTATACAAAGTGTTATTAAATTAATTTTTTAAAATTATAATTGTACATAATTATGTATTAGACTAATATCAGGATTAAAGATTACAACTAAATAATTTTTTAGTTATTTTCAATAATGTGGAATGGTAAAATACAGAGGTGAAATTAATATTTTAAAAGTAAACTGATGCTTTTTTTACTCCTTCACTAGAAATTTTATCCTCATGGGATGTAAGTATTTAGCATTTCAAAGGTCCATGGAGTTGGCAATTTCATTATTTTTCTTTCAAAGGTATTGTGTTTTTAATGTTAGAATATTAGTTTTAAAGTAACTTTTCTGTTTCATTTGCATTCTTCATAAACAAAGTACTTGATCTATTTATTTTACCTTGATATTGCAATAATTTATAATAACTCATGGAAATTAGATAGCACACAGAATTTTTAAGGTAGCAATCCCTCCTTAGAATTAGAACATTCAAAAGTCCAGGTCTCCCTCTCTCACCACTCTCCATTAACTTCATTTCCTACATCTCCTAAGAAACCCCCACCATTGTGCACTATTAAAGTAGACTACTTTTTGAATTTTTCCCTAAAATATTCTTGCATGTCTTTCCTTATATGTGCAATGGTATGAAGCTATATGGATCCCAGAAAAGTATGTTCTTAAAGTTAATCCTTTCCTGTGGGTATGGACTCATTATAAGTAGGAACTCTTTCTGAGTAGGATCTTAATTTAAATGTGACGCTCCTCATTCAGGTTGCATCTTAATCCTCTTACTGGAGACCTTTATGAGAAAACGGAATTTAGACCAAGAGAAGTAAGCCATGGAAGCAAGAAGCTGAAAGCCATGAAACCCTGAAGAGAAGGGAGACACCCACAGATACAGCGATGGACCTTGCCTTGTGGCAGAGGAATCCAGGATCGGTGGTAGCTGGTTGTATTGCCTGAAGATGCCTTGATTTGGACATTTTTCTCAGCCTTGAAACTGTAAGCTTGCAAACTACTAATTCCCCATTGATAAAAGCCAACCTATTTTATGGTATCTACATGAGCAGCTTTAGCGCTGTTCTTCTAGTTAGAATGTTCCCTAACTCCAAATATGAAACTACTACATATCCTTCTAGAACACACTGCTTCTTCTCGTTAGAATGATCCCTATCTCCAAGTATGAAAAATCATTCAAGGCCCATTACTAAACTGAAATTTTTTAAAAATATTAATTAATATATGAGAATTACAAAAGTTAAAACAATAGAAAATATCTAGGGAAAATTAATAAACTCTCTTCCCCCTTCTAATGTCTCAATTTAACGTAGGCTTTCTACAGTTAAATGCTACTGCCAGCACAAAGATTTATTTCCTTGATCACATTCCAAGTATATGTTGTACTTTGTACGTGCAATTCATTATCATATTCTCTACGAATCTGGTTTTGCTTAAAAATTTGTGTTTCATATATTCAGCCATAACTCACTGAATGTACTGGGGCAAAGTGTGAACTACAGGGTAAACTATTATCATGGGGTGCAGCAGTGCTCCAAAATGTGTTCATCAAGTGAGATGAGTGTGTCACAATGATGAAAGAGGTGGTTGGTGTGGGAGGAGTGGGATGGGGAGGTGGCGGGTATATGGAAACCGCTTATGTTTTTTAATGTAACATTTTTTGAGAAGTATAGATCTTCAAAAAAATACCATTTACAAAAATGATGGGGATAGGGGATGGGGAGTGGGTTATATGGGAACCTCTTATGTTTTTAATGTAACATTCTTTGTGATCTATTAACTTCAATGAAAAAAATTGTTAAAAATTGCACACACTGTTTTAAAGAGAAAGAAAAGTTGTAAAACTCTCTGTACAGTAAACACCACTTCAAAATATTAATTATTCATATATATACACATGCATCATAAATGTATAAAATTAGCAATAAGGAAAATACTGGAATATACCCCAAAAATTGTGTTTATTATTTTGTTACCCTTTGTATTAGTCAGCCAAAGGTGTGCTAATGCAAAACACCAGAAACTGGTTGGCTTTTATAAAGGGTAATTATTTGGGGAAGGAGCTTACAGTTTCCAGACCATAAAGCATAAGTTACTTCCCTCACCAGGCTATTTTCACCTGTTGGGGCAAGATAGCTGCTGATATCTGCGAAGGTTGAGGCTTCCTGGGTTCCTCCCTTCCTGGGGCTTGCTTCTCTTTCCTCTCTAGGCGTACTTCCTGCGGCTCCAGCTCAAGGCTTCAGCATCAAACTCCAACTTCAGAACTTCAATATCAAAAAACCCTCAACTCTGTCCTTTGCCATGCCTTTTATCTGTGAGTCCCCACCCATTAAGAGGTGGGGCCGCAATGCCCTAATGACATGGCACAATCAAAGCCCAAATCATAACTTTATCATGCCCAGGTACAGACCAGATTACAAACATAACCCAATATCTAGTTTTGGAATTCATAAATATATCGAACTGAAACATCCTTATAATTCCCTGGAGGACCAGGGCCTTTATTTAAAGCTCACTGGCATTTGGTGTGTTCCTGAAATACCAAATAGGCTCAGTTTAGAAAAAGAGTCTCAATAAATATTTAAGTAAATTAATGAATTCTTGAATATGTTCATTTTAATATTTAATGTGTTAACATAATAAGAACATGAATTGCTCCCAAGAAAAATTACTAACTTACCATCACATCTTGGAAAAGGATAGTTCCAAATTCTGTTGATCATGTGCTGACAAGCGAGGGCCGGATGGCCTATTAAAATGTACCCAGGATAATACTCAAAAGATATTGATTGTCTGACACCATAATCTGAACTGATCATATACCCATTTTGAAACGGAGGAGGATCTGGGCAGTTATGTAACTCATAGTCTGAAATAAGCAAATAAATAAAATCAAATTATGACAATAAATTAATCTAAAATTTATAGAAAAAATATGATTACAAATAGCTTTTTATTTCTAAAGATAGGTTTTTAAAAACGAATTTTCAAATTAACATCTTGAAAAAACAAACAACACAGCAGGATTAAAACAACATGCATTTATGAAGACTTACTATGTCCTTTAGAAGTAATATGACGCATACCAAAAATGAATTTGACAATGTTTAACTTAGAAAGTATATCGAATGAATTTGATAAAAAGTCAGTAATACAGAGGCTAATAAAAACGAGTCTATATGGAATGCCTGATACAAATATCCCTACTATTCCCTTTTAGTTTAAAAGTGAAATATAGGGGAAACGGACTTTGGCCCAGTGGTTAGGGCGTCCGTCTACCATATGGGAGGTCCGCGGTTCAAGCCCCGGGCCTCCTTGACCCGTGTGGAGCTGGCCATGTGCAGCGCTGATGCGCGCAAGGAGTGCCGTGCCACGCAAGGGTGTCCCCCGCGTGGGGGAGCCCCACGCGCAAGGAGTGCGCCCGTGAGGAGAGCCGCCCAGCGTGAAAAGAAAGAGCAGCCTGCCCAGGAATGGCGTCGCCCACACTTCCCGTGCCGCTGACGACAACAGAAGCGGACAAAGAAACAAGACGCAGCAAATAGACACAGAGAACAGACAACCAGGGGAGGGGGGGAAATTAAATAAATAAATAAATCTTTAAAAAAAAAAAAAAAAAAAAAAAAAAAAAAAAGTGAAATATAGGACCATGCTAACCAAAGTGCTTCTAAGGAGGAAATATATAGTTGTTTCCTTTTGTTTTTAGTTTGTCTGGTACATCCATAATAGTGAGATTTATTTGATTTTATTTCTTGAAAAAACACCTGTAGAATCACTAAGTTAGCAATTACCATCAGTACAACATTTTTATAACATATACTTTATTATACTTTATCATTACGTCCTTTGTGTGCTCTAAAATAAATTCTAGGTAAGATGATAGATAATAAATGTTACTTGCAATCTGTGTGATTCAAAAATGTATCCATAAATTAATAAAAGCTAGATAATCCATAAATTAGGTGCAATTTCCTGATGATCATATCATCTTTCAACTAACAGAGACAACCTGCAGACAATTTTCCCCTATCTACACTTGTACAGGGGAATGAAAATTTTAAGCACTAGAAGCCCACTGTATCATCTTTTAGAGTATGTTGTTACACACAAACGTGACAGAGAATTCACTTCTAATACAACAACGAAGCCACATTGTGCAGAACCGACTCCAGAGGAAACTGTGCTCAGCTTCTCCTTTCCTGTATTCCTGCTGAAAACAAATCAATGATTCTGAATCGCAGGCAACACACAATTTAAAAAGAACAAGAGGTAATCCATTATTTTCCTCACTATCAACTGAATGTAGAGTAGTAATATAAAGGATGCAAGTGACTGCTAGAGAGGCCTTTCATAGGGAGAATAAAGTAAAAAGGAAATTTTAATTTTATATTTAAGTTCTTTTATCAGGTGATAAACATTGGTGAAAGTGTAGCGTTGAAATTTTAAAATAAATGCTGAAAAACTTTATGCTCTTTGATTTGTGCCAGGCATTTCCCAGGGTTTGGAGTATAATTTTCTGCATGAATTACCTGACAAAATAGAGGCAGAAGAGTTGAGGATATGGCAAAAGGAAAAAAATAGCTGAATGTGCAAAATTGATGGACATATGAAAATGTCTAAGGCAGAGGAATATTAAGTAGTTCTTTAAGACTGAAATACAGAGTACGGGATTTGGAAATGCCCAGAAATTAGACTTCTGTTTTCCTGGAAGAGGAATTGGACTGCATATCATACTAAGTGGACTGGATTTTACTATAAAACCAATGTGGGAAGCGGATGTGGCTGAGGCAATTGGGCCCCCATCTACCATATAGGAGGTCCAGGGTTCGATGCCCAGGGCCTCCTGGTGAAGGCAAGCTGGCCCATGGGGCGAGCTGGTCCATACAGAGTGCTGGCCTGTGCAGATTACTGCCCCAAACAGGAATGCTGCCCTGCGCAGGAGTGCTGGCCCATGTGGAGAGCTGGCGCAGCCAGATGATGTAACAAAAAGAGACAGAGAGGAAAGATAATAAGAGATTAAGCCAATCAGAGAACTGAGGTGGTGCAAGAGAATGATCGCCTCTCTCCCACTCCATAAGGTCTCAGAACTGGTTCCCAGAGCCGCCTAATGAGAATACAAGCAGACACAGAATAACACAGTGAATGGACACAGAAAGCAGACAGTAGTGGGGAGGGGAGGGAGGAGAAATAAATTAATAAATCTTAAAAAAAACAACCAACCAACAAAAAGAACAACGTGGGAGCCCCATGGAAAGATATTAAATAGAGCTACAAAGTGGACTTGAAATTTGAAAGATCAGTGTAGTTGCTGTTAGAAGTTTAGTAAAAACGTGGACATTAATTATCCTGTGGAGTTGTGAGGTTTTATAATTAATAGATTTTTCTTATTTAATAGCTCAGTGAAATGGCATTTTCCTCTTTATATTTAACAATATTTGATGCTAGTGAGTTAACTGGATCATTTGATTATGGAAGTATAATTTGCAATAATCTTTTGTGAAAGCAATTTGAATAGAGCTATAAAAAATCACTTACACCATTTGACCTAGTAATATCATCTACAGACATCTCTACTATGAGAAAAATTTCAAAGAAGAAAGAACTCAGTATTCACAGTTGTTAGTTACTACATATGTATTTGTTTTTTCATGTTTTCAAAATAATAAAGATACCATGCACCAGAACAAAAGACTAAGACGGTTAGACCCTGTGATGGTTAAGGCTATTGTGTCAACTTGCCCACATGTTTGGTCAAGGAAGCACTGGGGTAATTGTAATTACAAGGGCATTTATGGACTTTAGTCACCATTGAGTTTACTGCAGTGGTAGATCATAGATAGCTGGTTATAATTACATCCATCAGGGAGATTACCATCAGCAATGAGTGACACTTAACCCAATCCTTGAATCCGTTAAAAGAGGAAGTGATTCCAGCATGGAGAGAGAATTTCCTAGCTCATCTTTGGACAGCCAGCATCTCCCAGACCTCGTCAAGGATCTTCGTTGGGCTTCCATCGGAGCTCCTGGTTGCACTTTGCCTGCAGAACCTGGACTTGTGCATCCCCACGGCTGCATAAGAGACTCTGATAAATCTCTTACTATTGACAGATATCCCTTACTGATTCTGTTTCCCTAGAGAACCCTAACTAATGTCGACCCTTTCTTCAGTTAGCAGATTAGAAGAAATCCTGAATTTTACATTTCTGTTTTCCTTGATTTGTTTATTATTTTCATATCTTCCACTGTATAATGTCTCAGAACAAAAGTCAAGTAAGCAGTTGAAGAGAAACTGAGAGCAAGAAAGACAATAAATGGCAAAGGCTTTTTTCAACATTGTTGGATAATTCCTAGCATTGACTCCCCAAAGAACCAGAACTGAACAAAACCTAGTGTTAGACAAAGTCACACCATAATGGGAGTGAAGTCAATATACCTACAGGAAAGAACCGAAAAGTATCTGAAAATCACGACTCCACAACTCATTTTGTCACATAAACATGAGGACCTTGTGTAATTATTTCCTAATTGTTTCCAAAGTCACATCTTGATTGTACCATATCAAGATGGAATGAAGCACTTCCTAATCATCAAGATTGTAATGAAAATTAAATAAGTTAATTTATAGAACTTTATAAACTATAATATGCTATAAATGGAGTAGTTTTGTTTTAATTTCTAACATACCTGAATTTTATAAAGAGTTACATATAGGATGTATTCGTAATATGAAAGAGGGAACAAGTGTCTGAAGTTGAGAATTTACAGTAATAGGATGCCATTCTTCCACAATATCCTTTAGAATTAAATGAGTCGGTGTAAGTTTTATTTACAGAAAATCAGACATAATTTACCAACATTAGAATGAATTTTATGGTGAAGTTATATTATACTATGGAACTTCCCACAATTAGAAGGAGAAACGCTATATAAGAAATTATGCCAGGTCAATAAACATCATAAGCACAACTGTTAAAGAAATTTAAAGTACTAAAAATCATTTGCAAAAGGACAAGAGCTTTTAAGTCACAGTTATTTGAAAATGGAATTTGAGTTTACCATAAAGATGATACTTGCATAGTCTGTAAGAGTGAGTTTTCTGTTTTCACATCTTATAAGTACAGTATCCGACTGCTCGAATCCTCCGCATAATACAGGCCTTCAAGGAAAAAATCTAGAGGTGTCCAAAGGAAAAGAGTATTCAAAACCATAAGAAACGAGTCTGTCATACTAGAACACACCCTCCGCGTGATGGACGCGGTGGTGCTCTGCTGTCCCTGGCCGGGCCTGAGCCGCGCGGGACTCGGGACCGACATGGCTGGGGAACGGGACCGCTCCCCGCGCTCTGCCCGCGGGGCCTGCCTCTTCCCCACCTGCTTGGCTGGTGCGGGGACGGGCAGGGGCGCGGATCCGGCCCTCCGCCCAGTGGCCATCCCTCGTTCGCCTGTCCTGGCTCTGTGTTCCCGCTCGGCCCCTCTCCGCGGCGGGGTGGTCTCGCTGTCGCTGCGGGAACGCGCCTCGCCGGCCCCTCCTGGGCCCCTGGAGCGCTGAGGGTTGTGCCTCAGGCGCCCGCGGCGAGCGGCGGCGCTGGTCCCGTTCCCGGCGTCCCCTGCGCGCCGCCGCAGGCGCCTTTCCTGTGTGTGCCCCGGATGACGCCAGGGGGTCGAGAGCAGTTACGGGCACTCCTCTGCCTGGGAGGGTGCCCGTGTGCGTCCCAGGGGCAGCGCCCTGGCCAGCTTTTGGCCAACTCGAGGGCTGTCCTGTTCTGCCCGAGTTGCCCCGAGGGGCCGTGTCGCGGGGCCCCCACAGACCTGGTGTTTGCAGGAGCTTTAGAGTTGGGCCTTCCCTAAGGAAATGCGCGAGGGAGGCCGGGAGCTGTGTGTGGTGCCTTTGGGTGCCAGGAGCGCCCTCGGGGTGCCTGTCGCTCTCCAGCCCGCTGCATCCAGTGGAATGGAGAGGGGCCCTCAGCGATAAAAAGAACACACCTCAAAGGCTAGAGTGGCATGCCTCTCGTTATTTGATTTTCTAAAGTTATGCCCTGTGTGATAAACAGGGTGCTTGGAAAATTATGCTAATAAATGCGGAAACAGGAAACATTAAAGCAGAAAGTCAACACAAACCTTTCTTTCCCTTTCTTTTTCTCTATTTCCCACACATACACGCCTTTTTCCCGTGACTCCATTGTGCTTCTCCCTAGGACAATCTCACAAAACACAAAGCCAGGCCACTATTCTCTCTTCAAAGCGCCAACCCAAGTGAAGGCCATAAAAACACCTCTTGAAAGCCAGGGCGAGTCGTCCGGGAAAGTGTCCACAGGACATGGTATCCCTCCTTACAAAATTGTTTTTTGACTAAAATTTTTTCATAGACTCATGTCACAAAAAGAACAAATAATTCCAAACTGTGTTTTAACGATCAACAAATTCCCTTCTGAGTTATACTCTGTAGATAAAATAAGCAGGCTTGTTCTCATTCTTGTATTTGCTTGAAAAATAATTATAATAAGAAAGTCCATTGGAGAAATGAGTCCTCTAATATACAAAAACAAGGCTAAGAAAGAGAAAAAGCGATCAAAAATGGCTTGCCGTTTCCATGGGAGGAGAATCAAATGAAATTATATTCAACACAACCTAACCATCATTGGATGGTTTCACTCCTGATTTAACGTGCGTTTGTGGTATTAATACAAGCACACGCACATACACTCACACATCACTCATGCATTTTAACAAAACTTAATACAATACATTTTGTTAAATTTTGTTATAGAGTTTGCTGTATCGTTTTAGAACTGCAGTCATGTTCTCTTTAAAGCTAGATAAAACTAGAGCTGAAAGGTGCTGACCTATTTCTGCTAATATAATTAACCTCTGTCAAAGGGATCAATATGGAAGACTGCAAAGTCGCCTTCCAGCTTAAAATCCCATGATTCAAATAGCCATGGAATACTCTAATAGTTGAGAACATTGATGTTTTCCCTCTCTTTTAATGGCTCTAACACAATTTTCCTGTGTGGGAAAATATATGAGGAAGTGTGTCTATGTATGTGCAAGAATGGTTTTTATCACCTCTTCATTTATCGAGTGAAATAAATATTATTTATTGTCTAAGTTATAAATGCTGTTATAAATGGTAACTCAACAGAAATGGGTCTTGCTCTCATGAAGCTTACATTTTAAGAAAAACAAAAAATTATTTGATAATTATATGAAATAGTTTTAAGTTGTTTTAAAATAAAATAAACAACTGAAATAAAAGCAAAACCAGGTCAAAGGTATGCAGGGGTGGTCAAGATACCCTCTTTTGAATAAGTGATGTTTTAGCTGAGTTCTAAATGGAGAGCTGGTATAGAGCAGACAAAGACCAAGGAAGGATGGCTTTTCAGGCAGAGGAAGTACTATGCTGCTCACAAAAAGTCACTTACCTGGGATAAAGTGGAGAGTTCAAGGAGACAGATTTTTAAGCCATTTCCCCCAACATTTGTGTTCACAACCTTGCTTGCTCCTATGACAAGAGGTACCAGGAAAAAATAGGAGAGCCAATCAAACATGTTTTAGAAATAAAATAGATACTTCTTCAAAGTCCAGGACTCATTTCTTCATCTCATAAGGAGTATCTGCCAGGCAATAACACCAGAAATGCATGGCTTATTTCAGAAGTTTCTGAAGAATGTAAAAGGCCAAGTATTTTTTAAATTATGAATTATACACCTAGCTTATAGATCAGTAAACATTTTTAAGATCTTTGTGCCAACTTTGTTATTTAATGCAATAGTTCAGTATTTAAATAATGACATGAATGTTTTCCCAAACTTTTGATACATAACTTCACAAATCACTTTTTTGTGTAAATATCTTTGCTGAATTTGTATTTATATAAAGGACCATTTTAGGAGTCTCAGGTGAAGTAACTAATAGTAATAAAAATAATTATTTAGTATGCTAAAATAGATAATTTTTGGAAGACGCTTATTATTTTTTAGAGTAAGTGCAACAGGTTTTCCATGACCTGTTTTGATATTTATCATCACCTCTAAAGATTGTGGCACATAGAAGGGTATGGTTTGGGAGAAGCTGTGGCTCAATCAGTTGGGCTCCTGTCTACCATATGGGAGGCCCTGGGTTCGAGTCCTGAGGGTTCCTTGTGAAGGCAGGCTCACCCACATGCTGTGGCCTGCAAGAGAGGCGGAGTGCTGCCAGGCCCAAAAGCGACACAGAGAGCCGACTCAGCCAGATGACCCAAAAAAAGGGAGACAAGCAAAAAAAAAAAAAAATCCGAAGAGTATGCAATGAATGGACACAGAGCAGACAGCAAGCAAGCCCCAATGGGGGGGAAGGGAAATAAATTAAAAAAACAAATACAGACACAGAAGAACACACAGTAAAAGGACAGAGAGCAGACCACAAAGAAGCTGCTGCAAGGGGGGGGGGGGCGGGAAGGCAGTTATTTTTTAAAAAAGTGTGTGGTTTTTTGAGGTATAAATTTGAATTATATGTACTCTAGGCTTGAGGATGGGGAAGCACTCAAGCCTAGAATCCTCATCAAACTGTCAGAATCCTCATCCAAGCAAGGTTCTGTTCTCTACTCATCATGAAAGCATTAACCTGTATAAATTGATTTTTTAAATATGAAAAGTTTAAATTTAAGGAAAACAGCCATCAAGTAAGAGAATAAAAATTTAAAAGAAAAAAACTTCAGGTGAATTTGATAAAGTAGTTACCTTCTAGTGTACAGAGGTAAAAAGCAACTTTTCAACTGAAGTCTAACAACTTGTTCATAAATTTCTACATTCATACTTGGCAATTGCTACAGGTTTTCAAAAATGTTATTTAGTAAGTTGCATAAGATTTGTTGTACTATCATAGAAAATTGAAAGAGAATCATCATCAACAGAGAAATCTTCTTCAGAAGTCCAAAATCTTGAATTAGGTTTGCAGACCAGCTCTGTGATGTGAAATAGACATACATTCCCCCATATAATGCCTGTGGCATCTTGGATATATCACTTAAATTCCATGTCATCATTCCTTCATCTATGAAAGCACAATAAATATACCCTTCTTTTAGCAGAACTACTAGAATTAAATGTGATATTAAATGCAATGAACCATGATTTTCATACATTAGTTCAATAAAACCTAGACTAGCCTGCAAGGATTCTCTAGTTTCTGATAGAATGTTACACAAATTAAGTTAAAACACTTGACCCATTTCTGATATAATCTCTTTGATGAAGGTAAACCAGAGAGAAATAAACTACTGCTTCTAATGTTAGAAATTAACGGGAAGGATTTTGAGAAAACTGAACCTTGGAACAGGAAGATGGCAGTTTATACAGTATACTAATTTGAAGCCCTACTTGAGATCTTGAAGCCGGGGTATCTGTAGAAGCTGAACCACGTATTGTGGTCCACAGACTCTCAAATCACACATGCATAAGCTTACCAGTGTCCTCATAGGCTGTTCTAACTTCCTTATAGAGTGCATTATGTGTCTTTTGTAACCAGAGGTATGATCCTGGCTTTCAGGTTTAAGATACATATTTTTTGCTTAAATGTTAATGCCTTGATTTGGTACCTATTTGGGAAGCCAACCAATATCGTTAAGAGAGCAGGCAATCCTAGAATTTTGGGACTAAGTAAATCCTCTTCTGGGAGATCTTTAACCAAATTCCTTGCTCACAATTGCAAGTACCAGTGTATCTCACATTTGACTAACCAAGCAGTGAGTGTCCAGTGTTATTTATACATTACAGCCTCTGCATTTTGGAGAAAGTATAAAGTTGACCCAGATGAACTGTTGAAGTCACTGAAGTCAAGGACTGTGGACTCACAAAACATTTGATTGTAAATATGCTGCCTGGACTCAGAATCTGTGATCTTAGCTGCCTCACAATTTTGGGTTAGACTTCGAAGAAGGACGGAGAATATGGATACCTGAAACTAGTTTGCAGGTGGTTAAAAAAAGAGAGGAAGCCCCTTGCCCTTGCTCCTTCAGTTAAATCAAGGTTGCTCAGGATATTCTATTGAAAAGAAAGAGTTATTCAGTTTTAGAAACATTTCAATTTCTTCTAGAAGTTACGGGTGTATCCATAAGGAGCAGTTGATACAGCCATACAATCAGTTAGAATGAATTCTTCAGTTACTCATTATACATAAAATCAGTTTAACTGCCTCTCCTTCCAAAAGGGGAAATGATATCTATAAACTACAGCCCATTTTCACATAAATCCAATTCATGCAAAATTCAGCAGTTTTATGATTGTTTTGAGGAATAAGTGGATTGAACATTGCCTATTATGTTTTTAAAACAGTGTTTAACACGTACAGGATAAAGAAAAAGACAGAAGGTATTCAACTTCTCCAAATGCCAAATTACAGAAACTAAAAGGAATTCACAAAAATTTTTAATGTGACAAAATTTTTAAATATTATGAAAAGTCTAAGGGTATGAAAGCCCTATAAGAGTAAGGGAAGGCAGAGAATTTTATATAACTCAAGGCCGTTTGTAAATAGATATCCACTGTTTGGATCTGGGGAATGACTACTACTTACATCTATCTAAACTGAGCATAAATTGTGTCATGTTTAAATCATAAGCACTTAATGTGACTGCTGATGGGCTCATGTATCATCTTTCTAATCTCTATTATATTTGGTAACTATTATCTAATTAGTTGAAAGCTATCTTTACCTAATCATCTGTTTTACAATAATTGATTTAAAAATAGGGTACATAAACTTGACTAAGTTAACAAAGTTCTGTCTCTGCTATTTCATTTCTCAATTCTTTATAAGAAATTTAACTCAAGACAGCGATATCTACAACCATTTTTAACCATTTTATAGCCATAAATATAAGACACGACTTAAAAGCAAGGTGTAGAACACAAACAGTGTTTGGAATGACTAGAAACATTTGCATGATTTATGCATCGTCTTATAAGTTATGAATTATATCCTTAGCTTATTATAAATCACAAACAGAATTTAGAAATTTTAAGGTGACTTAATAATGAGTTGAATGTCATTTTGCCAATTTATCAATTTTATAAAATGATAAACACTGATAAACTAATTAAGCTTGAAATGTAAATATCAGATATGATATCCTAAACTCAAAAATATTTTTTTATTTCTTAAATTTAATCTGTCTTTATAACTGCCAGTTATAGAAAATCTATTATGTAAATAAAAACGAGTATTTTATAGGGACATCTTTTTAAAAATGTGAATAGTTAGAATCAGGTGTCAAATCAAGAAAACATTCAGTCAACCAACCAGAGGCTTGGCCTACTTGAGGATTCACCAATTCAATGCTTATGGGGTCAAGCAGGCCACTTCAAAGAGCAAAGCATTCCAGAAGCCACAGAAAACTTTTTAACTTTTAAAGTAAATACTGTCCCACTCCGAAAGAAGCTATCACTCTGACACCTCTTCTGATTGTCCCCATATGTGAATGCTAAATCAATGTTTTTAGATTCCAATACCAGGAGAGAAAAAGGAAAGGTGAATCCATGTGTATTTCCCAACTGATGTGAAATCTAATTCTAAATACTCACAGTACTTAGCATATTGTACAAGCCAAATACAAAAACTTTTCTGGTCTAGATGATTGTTAAATAACTGTTTTTATTTTTGGAGAGTGACCTAATTGGTAGCTTTTTAAACTCTATAGACATGGCTTTAATGAGCCAATTTAGAAAATATCAAAAGAAGTAAAACAAAATACATGTATTTGAACTACGGAGGTTACAAGTTATGTAAGATAAAATATAGTCTCAAAAATATGTGATAAACAATACTAGGATGGAATCTAATTTGAGTTCTTTGTGCTTTAAATAAGGAAAGAAAATTAAAATTTGAATGGGGTACAGCAAGTATTCAAAATGGAGGAGGTTTCTTGAAAGGATTCAGTTTTAGTGGAGATAGACATCTTAAATAGTAGTTCATGGTTTAAGACATATAATTATATATTTTTTCCATGGCTCAACTATTAAAATCATGCTAATGAACCAAGTGAAGATTACTATCTAGTGACCAAATATATAATGATGATCAAGAACGAAATGTTGAGCTTTTAACAGAATGTATTTAAATAGGAATAAATGCAGGACTGAAACTTATTGGAGAAAATAAAAAATTAAACAAAGTAGGAAGAAGTGAAGCCATATAGAGAAACATGAAAAAGAAGCATAGAAATAATAGTAAACATTATTCCATTTTAAAATTTTAATTCAAGAGCCAGGTTAAGGTAACATTACGGAAGAAAATTTTGTTGAAGTTGAAGCCATCGTCTCTCTTTTAAGCCTGTGATAGCGTGCTAAAGGATTTTGTTGTGTTCCAAAATCCATTCTCGCATTGAAGCAAATTTCTTTTCATTTAAAAATCCTTTAGTGACTTCACATTGCACCTGAAGAAAACCAAAAATCTGAGACCTGTGAATCTCTCAGACCTTATTCTCCGTTATTTTCTAGCCATATTTCTCTGTTCTTTGACTGCATCAAGCCTCTCTCCACCTGGAACACATCTCCCTTGCATTTTGCAGACTTGGCTCTTATCTGTCAATCTTAGCCTCAATTCTACTACTAATGAAATGCAGCTCCCCAGGTCTCCCCATCATTTTCTTTCTATCACCCTAAGTGCTTCCTTCATAGCGGGTACCAATAATATTGCTTTTATTTTGACACACTTCCTCACCCACGCCTGAGATTCTAATAGTAAGCATCTAGAGGGTCTCTTTGCCTGCAGTCTCCCTCTGTTTCACATACCTGCTTCCTGCCCCATACAAGTTCCTCATCTACTCTATATTTGATTAAGCTTAAATAAATGTGTTTATTACTATTTTAATTCCCTGTTTAAAAACCTTCAGTAATTTTTATTGCTTGTCGAGTCCAAAACCTTTTATATATGGACTCTTTTGGAAATTTAGTGAGTCTATTAAACTTCCCAGAACAATGCTTTTGAATGCTCCAAACAAAATTCATTAGATTGCAAAGGAAATCAATCATATTAAAATATAATGATTAAGGTGTGTTAAAAACCAAATATGTGGCATAGTATTATACAGGCTCTTATTTCATTAAATGACAGGGGGCAAATTTAACAAATACCTGGTATAACTACAAAATAGTGTATAAATAGTATTTTGAGATATTTGCAATAAGTTTAATAAGATATGAAATTACCTGTGATTTGCTAACAAAGTGACATATGGTAATATTTTATTAGTTTGGCTGCCTATGATCAAAACTCAAGAATATGCAAAATATCAGTTAAAACTTAGGAAAAATAAAGCTTTGACTGCAATATTGAATTCTATATATAGGTCCCTTGAATTCTATACGTAGAGCCCTCTAACCAATTTTTAGAGAATAAAATCAAGTTTTTAACACTGGGAGCAAATGACTTCAGTCAAAAATCATGCATCCTACCCAGTTTATTTCCAAACACTTCCTTCAGTCACTCATGAATTTCTGATACTGATAAGTCCTTGGCCAATCAAAGCTAATGATTCCCACAAAGGCACTTTCTCAGTAAAAACCTTGTATGTTTTGCCTAATCTGGTATATCATAGAGTGTGTTCCCCTCTACTGGATTCTTCCAAATGGCTGCAGATACTTCAGTTAAAGAAAGTCTCTCATTGGATTTAATTTGTATTCAAATACCTAGTGCTCCCACTAAATTATGTATTCAAATATCTAGTGCTCCCACTAAATGAGTTTAGTGTTGAGAAATAAAAAGCATAACCTTGCAAAAATATCTCATAAGTCACTCATGCCCCTGCTTCTGTAAATCAGCCTGTGAAAACAGGGCCTTGCAGGAAAATATCAAATGAATGACTCCTACCCATTTGTGTATAAATTAGCCTGTGAAAGCACAGCCTTGCACCTGCATTCTGCTTCTCTAAACCTGCTTAGAAATTTCACCTAGCAACGCATTAGCCAATGAGCAAAAGTTATGCTAACCCCACCTGAAATCCTATACCAACCTAAAGAAACTGAAAAACAGGGCTCAGAATTTGAGGACTGACTCTCTTCTGGACCTGCACATAATAAATCTGTTCCTCCACTTCTCCTGAGTGCTGGATTTGGGTATCTTCTGTGGTTCAGTACTCTTGGCTTTACTGCAACATTAGCACAGCAACCAAGACTTATTTTAATCCCTATTTTTAATAGGATTGTTAAATCCTATTAAATAAATTGATACCTTCAAAAAATTGACTTAAATTGCAGTTGAACAAGTTTAGATTATAGAGACTTTAAAAAAATATGTTTTAAGACCCTTAATATGGGAATTTTACAAACTGGAATGATTAAACATGGATCTATACTCTGAAGCTAAGCTGATTTGACTGAAATTGTCAGTTTTCCTTAGTTCTATTGAAACAGATCTACTTACTTGACAGACCTAGTATTTTATCAATAATGGAAGCATCAATCATAAGTGTTTACTATTTATGCAGTAAATGTAACAGCAAAACAAACAAAAGGAGTGGCTGAAATTCCCTAGTCTAATTAGAAGAAAATAAAATGTCATGTTTATGTTCATGTTTTTTCATTTATAAAACATATTTGATATTAGAACATTATTATGATTTTGTCTTTCTATTTCTAGCACGCTGTGGTTATACGTACACATCTTTTAAATGAATTGGAATACTTTCACTTGGAAATATTCAAACAAACCTAATTTTATTTTACTTTATTTTTTTAGTTTATCTCCCCCACCCCCCCCAGTTGTCTACTCCCTGTGTCCACTAGCTGTGTGTGCTTCTGTGACCACTTCTATCCTGATAGTGGCACCGGGAATCTGTGTTTCTTTTTGCTGTGTCGTTTTGTGTCGGCTCTCTGTGTCTGCAGTCCTAATTTGATTTTAAATTGAATCCACAAGTCTGAAATATAACTGAGTTCTTCAATTAGTTGAAAATTTCTATTGAGAAGTAAGTCAAAAGCAAAATTAGCCTTCAAAATGTAGTTAAATATATGCACGTGATCACAGTCTGACTGTATTGCTGCAGCAGGCTGCCTAGCCACCCTCACCCTTCCCTTTGTCCTTAAGAGAGGAGTCTTACTTTTCTTTGAAAAAGAATATGCCTGGGGTGAAAAAATATATATTTTCCAGCTTTTCTTTAGCAAAGGATCTTTACAAATTGAGTTTTTGCTAACTAAATGCAAGAAAAATTCACCACTTGAAATTCCCAAAAAAGGCTCTTCAAAGCTGGTTGACTTTATTTTTTTTCTCCAGCCTTTCTTTGCATGTCTGAATGTGGCTCTGATATGGGAGGTGGAATAGCCATCCTCCCACAAGGATGAAAAGACAAAGCAACTCACAGAACCTTGTCTGATGTATTTCAATCAGTAGATTGGATAGCAGAAGTCCAGTCCACATCTGGACCTTTCATTAGGATACACATTGAGAAGTCTTCAAGCATTTCCATTTTAAAAAGAACTGATATACATATATGTATACAAAATAATTTTATTTGTTTTTAAATACTGAATTTGGAATAAACACCTTCAGAGAGTTGCTTGTATTCATATACCGTCCTTTGGGAAACAACTCATCTTGTAGAAAGCCAGATACTGGTGTAGGTGTAAGCGTAAGGTCACACTGGGAAAATAGGAATAGAACTACATTGGGAGGTGGGAATTGCAAGTGCCTTCAAATAGATAAATGACTTAAGACAGTCTGTAAAGAGAGTGCCAATAAATAACTTAGGATGGAATGATAAGGAGAATGCCAATAAATAACAGGACGGCCTGTAAGGAGAGTACCAATAAATAATATGGGACTGCTTACAAGAAAAGCCTTTCAAAAAGAAAAAAAACATAGATACGTTATCTTCAGCTAGCCACAGTGTTCCGCTTCTGTGCCTGCTTGCTTGCTTGCTTATTAGTAGACGCCCCCCTTCCTAAAAAGCTATAAAACCACCCCTTCCCTGAGACTTGGGGCGGCTGTCTCTCCTCTGCAGAGGAATGAGACAGTCGCTGCGCAGCTAATAAAGCTCTCAATTGGAACTATATTCAAAGTCTGAGTCTGGTCAGTATCGCTGGTCTATAACATAGGAAAGTCTAGGTGATTCTTAATGACTCAAAACCTGTAACATCCTCATGTCTCTGGAAATTGGGCCCACACAATTCTTTCTACTTTAAGTTGTAACTATTCAGGCAATTACTCACTAGGACATGACAGTCTAGTCTAGAGGCAAAGTCAATAATAATAAGTTAAGATAAAACTTCCCATGTGGAGACACTTCAGACTGGATAGCAGAAAACCAATCCACACCAAATCCACTTTCTTATGAAGTATTAAACCTGGACACAGGTAGTTTTCCCTTAATTAATCCTGTTCTGCAGGTTTACTGTCTACCAGGCTGAGACAATAATGTCTTCCTGGAAACTAGTACCAGATACACAAAGATGGGATTATAGCAAACATTATGAATGTGATCAACAGCACGGCATTATATATTTAAACGTGGTTAAAAGGGGATATTTTAAGTTGTATATATGTCATAAAAATTTTAAAAAAATCAATAGGACTGTACAACACCAACAGAGTACCATAATTTAAACCATGGACGATAGACAGTAGTAAAATGTGCTTTCTTCAATTGTAACAAATGTACTACATGAATGATAGGTGTTAATAATAGGATGCTATATGGAGACTCTATATGGGTATGATTTTTCTGTTAACCCACAATTTTGCTAATAAAAAATGATTTCATTAAAATGATTTTCTGTAAAAATTAAAATAATGCCTATAGTGCAATATATATTATACATCTTTTTTAGCATGTCAGGATCTTCATTTCAAATGGAAAGTTTTAAGATTAAAAAAAAATTAGAACAGGCTTTTTTCCAAAAGTAAACTGCTGCCTGAAAGAATAATCATTTAAATTATTAACTTTATTTGCATATCAATACTGCATGGAAGAACTTCAGATATCTGTGTTAAAGATGTTCGAATGTTTGTTATACATGTAATTTTTTTCCCCCCAGTTTGCTTAGGTTTTATAGAAAGGGGAATAGCGATCAAAGTTTCAATTGTTTCAGAATCTACAAGGACAAAATCCAGCGACCAGCATCCAATAAGAGCAATGACACAGGAACACAGGTATCCTGAAAAAGTAAAACATGGATATAAAGGCAGAAAATTAGCATGGATTGAATCACATAGAAATGTGTAAAGTTGCCTAATTATCTACTTATTTATGTCCTCTTTTATTAAGGTGACAGGAGAGTGTGAAGTGAAGAAAGAAGCCAATTCAGGAAGCTGGTAATAAGTCATGAAAGAGCCATATGTCTTGACCCTCCTGTTTCCTATATTGTTTTAATGTGGCTAGAATGTGAACTTGAAGATAAAATTAGGCAAATATAATTGTTAATGCTTGTTGTTTCAGGAAAATGACAGAGATGTTTATATAACTTAATTTTAGAACTTTAGATTTATTTGAACTTTGTTTCTGTTGTGTGTGTGTGCCCCCTAATCACTTTAGTGTTGAATCTTTATACTTATAAACTGAATTTTAAATGACCACAGATAATTTTGATGGATGGAAAATAAGGTAAGAGGCAGAAGCCCAAAGAAGAATGCTGCTATCACTCATCACCATAGAGTTTTCTTTTCTACTCAAGAGAAAGATGAGACAATATTTGGTCAAACATTTATAGAAGAGATAAAATATTCAATTCATCATTTGAAGTTTTTCAAATCCTTAATATGCATGACTTTGCACTTTCTCTACTGCTGTACCTCAGAGTCCAATTTTCCTCCTTGTTGCTCACTTCGTGTTTGTTTATTTTTGCACATAGCATTATCTACCAATTTTCTTTTGGATTCTAGGAAGAGGACTAAGTGGCGTACATACATACAGTGTTGTTATCAGTACACCTGTGTTAATTGGGAGCTCCAGTGACTCTGTGTTAAGAGTGATGATGGGATCCTGTACTAGTAGGGGCTCAGAGTCTGAGCTCCCAACCCTAAATTCATTCTCTACCCACATTTGGGCATGATTGTTGCCTTGGCCTCAGGGGAAAAGAGAAGCCATTCTGAACAATAAAGGAGTAACAATATACAGCTGAGAGCATGGTGAGACGGGCAATCAGGAAGGGACTGAGAAAAGCAGGTTAATAATATACAATGAGAGAAAAGATTTGTGAGAATGCACCCAAGCCTAGGCTTGGAGCATGCAGTGTGGTAGAAGTAGAAGACAAAGCTGGGAAGTTGAGAGGAGGAAGGATGGAATATATTGTAAGCATTAAGATCAGGTGACAGGTTTGCAGAATTTGAGGCAGCAGCAACTACTGGTTGAGAGCACAGGCTCTAGCGCCAAAGGTCCTGGACTCAAATCCCCATCATTCTATTGACTAACACTTGGCCAAGATATTTGATGTCAAACTTGACCTCAGTTTCCTCACTACTGGTGATTTGGCCAGCAGAGGCCTGTTGTAAGAGTTAAGAAAATGATTCCTTGTAAAGTTCTCAGAAAGTTCTATACAAGTGCTTGATAAATACATCATGGAGTAAGTTTCTGATTTTCAGAGGCCATGAAATTATATGATGCCTACAAAATTGCACCTGGATCTGTAAGAGGAGAGCCACAGCTGACATGTGAATTATGTAGGATACTAAGAAAAAAGCATAGCAAATCTTAAGGCATGTGTTAGAAATATTTATGGAGAACATTTGACTCATAGATTTCTAGCAAAGCTATTTTAGCAGCCTCAAAACTTGAGTTTAAAGAAGTAAGTCTGTCAGGTGTCATGTCTGCACACCAAAAAAAGTTATTTATGTTTTCCCATAGTCAGTGTTCTTCAGATAAATGGTTTACTGGTTTTGCAAACTCTGAGAGAAAATTGGACTTCTTAATCTTACCCGGTTATGATTTAAACACAATTTTTATATTAATGTGGTGACAAAAGCATTGAACTTAGAATCTAAAGATCTTATCATTTCCCTTTCTTCAATAGAATGACTACTACTTTGCAGTCAAGAAGATTACTATGGGGTTGAATTTCAAATCATAATCTGCACATAGTTATTCATATCTCCACAGTTTGTTCTATCTCCTTGAGTCTCATTTTCCTTATCTATAAAAAGTGCATACTGTTAATTTAGAATTTAAAAGACAAAGCATGGGATGTGGCACACAATGAGTGCTCAATAATAGCTACCACTGTCATAATTTTTAATGTACTAAAATATGGACATTTAACTCTTTAAAAACAACTCACACTATTTCAAGATCAAATGAAGAAGCATTATGGGTTGAATTGTGTCCCCCCAAAAGATATGTTGAGGTACTCGCCGTAGTACCTAAGAATGTGATCTTATTTGAAAATAATGTCATTTCAGATGAATTTAATTATGATAAAATGAGATCTAATTGGAGGAGGGTAGACCTTTCAACCAACATGGTGGGTACGCGTATAAGAAGAGAAGAGATGGAGACACACAAGGGAGAAGGGCATGTGAAGACCAAGGCAGGGGAGTTACAGTGCATGAGCCCACGGAGTGGCAAGGAATGCTGGCCACCTCCAGAAGTTAGGAAGAGGCATGGAAGAATTCTTACCTAGAGCCCTCGGAGAGTGCATGGCCCCCTGAAACTTTGCTGACTTGTAGACTCCAGAACTGTGAGAAATACATTTCTGTTGTGTTCATGGTAACTTGTTATAACAGCCCTAGAAAGGAATAAAGGAAGCATGTATGAAAGCACTAATAAAATACCTCTTTATTTTACAGATTTAATTAGCATAGAAATATTTAGTTTATGCAGACTTTTGTTCAATATGTAAAAAGAAATTTGTTGTGCATTTATTTTTTTTGGTGTTTCAGAGCCCCTCTTGCTTAAGGAAACTTCTCCTCTCTCTCAAACTATTCCAATTTCAAGAAGTCTGTTAATCACATTTTCTTACCATGTGACCCGAGCTGAACTTATATAGTGTACCAATCTACCTGTTCTCATAGATTGGACTTGGGAGTGGTGTCACATAACTCATGCTGGTCTATTAAGAATGTGTTCCAAAAAGCTGCACTAGGGAAGAAGAGTCCTGTTCTTACTGGCTAAGAAAGGCTAGAATGTTGCCATCCTCAGATCTCGAGTCCTAGATTCCAATCCTGCACCAAATGCCCTGGAACACTGAATTACTGCTTAGACTAGCTTGATTTGGGTTCCTGTCAGTTACAGTGGAAATAAAAAGTTTTCTTCCCTACAATATTAATCAGATCTAGCCACTAATTAATGGTACTTATTTATGGACTCCAGGTTAATCCAAGAATTTGATCAAGATTGTGTATCTTCACTCTTTTATTTCCTACCAATGTATAAGCATATCTATAGAATTCAAAGTGAGCAGGGAATTAATTATGGTCCTTGAGGTTCTTCCCTTTAAGTTTTGGGGTGGGAATGGAAGAAATAGAATGAAAATAAGAAATGCATGGTACTGGTTTTTATTTCAATACTGGTAGCTCTACTCAAGGTACTTCCAAGGCTATTTGCACACATGGATAGAACAACCAGGGCCCGAGGTAGTCACTGATAAGCACTGCAAATCCCATCATCTTTGCTAAAACAGAAGGTACAATTCAAAAATGAGCCCACTAAAAACCAAACCATTATGATGGTTGGACATGTGATATTTGTGCCAGGATCTGCATTGGATAAGCAAATTGGCTAGCAATATCTGGCAATGAGTAAGGATTAAAAGAGATTCAATTTAATGACACTGTCAGAGCATAGAACTTAACCTAAAGGGCTGTCTAAAATGCATCTGCAGCACAGCATAAAGCCCTTGGCATCTGCGGTAGTAGAGCATTGAGTATGGAGGGCACAATTATACACTGGGGACCTACTGTGAGTCAGGGATTGGACTTCATGCTGAGCATAGAGCGAGGTAAAAATAGAAATGATTCCTCTCCCCGTGAGGTAAATTCTTTCTGATTAGACATTCTTTAAAATATAAATATTCCATTAATTCCTTATCTTAATAAATCCTATGGAATATTATCCATAAAGGCTAATTAATACCACAGTAGCAAAAATCATTCCAATTTCATTGCCTGTGATGGCAGGAGGACTCTACTTATGGAGTTACTAAAAGACCCAGCCTGACTGAGCAGCCATCATCCTGGTGGCTGCTAAACTCCACTTAAGAAAAGGATGGAAGAGTGAACCAGGTTCTTATGACTCCCATTTTATAGGGCATTCACTTCTAGGTCATCAACCAAAGCAAGCAACACCACCACCAACTCTTAAAAGGGTAAGGCAGTGCATCATGACTCTGTATCCAGAACTCAGAAGGATGGGATCCATTTGGAGAGCAGCACCAATGACTACCACACACAGAGAAGTCCGAGGTGATGTGAAGCTTCACAACAGGAGATTTAGCCTAGTCTGGGTGATCAGAAGATGCCTCTTTTAAGAGGCACAAACTGAGTGTAAAATGATTAACTAAAGGAGAGTAGGGTTAAAGAAGAGAGGACTGCATTTCTAAAAGCCCATCAGTAGAAAGAATCTTAGCCATATATGTTATTGGAAAGTCCATTTGGATGAAGTGCAGTGAGTGAGATTAAGGGTTCAGGAATAAAAAGCTGAGGGATTATGTCTGTTACAGAACTTTTTACTGGGGATTGATCCCAGAACCTTGTCATGCACTGAACAACTGAGCTACATCTACTCCCCAAAGAGAGTTGGTGTTTTTTCATTTGTTCATTTGTTTGTTTGTTTGTTTATAGGAGGTAACAGGACTTTGCACATAGGAAACAGGTGCTCAATCACTTGAACTACATCCATTCCCCTGTTACAGAATTTTCATTGTAGTATAAGAATATAGGAAAATTCAGTGCGGGCTTTAATCAAGAAAAGGACAAATCACATTTTTTTTGGAAAGATGAGAGAAGTAATAAGAAAAAATGTGATAAAACCTTTAAGAGGCAAAGAATTTAGTAGGAAAAGGGTGAGGATGGTTAAGACTATTAGTGGTAATGGAGATAGAGAAAATGAGATGGATTCCAGGAATATATTTGAGGTGGATGAAGGTCTTGGTGATTGGTTTAATAATGGGGTGATGAAGAAACATGTACCCATGAAAGGCACGAATTTACAACTGGATAAAACATGTACCACTCATTTACTATGGACAACACCAGAGAATGAGCATATTTGCCAAGCAAAATAGTAGAGATCGTTTCAGTCACAGAGTCCAAAGGCATGGGTAATACCTAGTAGACATGTGGCATTGTGAGTTGGAGATCTAGTTCTGGAACACAAAGAAAGACTTGAATCAGGGATGTAAATATAAGAGTTAATTATTATTACTATCATGGTCTTTGAATCCATCAGTGTTTGTGATCCTCAGGGAAAGAATGCGATGGAAAAATATGGAACTCCAACTAATTCCTCAACTAAAGTTGTCAGAAGACAAGAAAGCACAGAAAATAAGGGAATAACCAATGTGATAGCAGAAAAAACAAGAAATTATGTTCTCATTGAAAGAAATGGGAAAAGGGTATTAACTCAGAAGAAATGGTTAATGGTACTGAAAACTTCCAAGAAATATGAGAAAAGAAGAATACCAAGTGGATTTATTCATCCAATTGAAAAAAAAAAATGAAAGAACTTGTCAGTAGAAGAGTGCTAAAGCCAGATCAAAATGATTAAAACAGAAAGAAGTGTGGAAATTGAGTAAACTAATGCAGATAATTCTTCTGAATTTTTTCCTTAGAGCACAGACACTGGAGGAAGATAAGGGGTCAAAGATGCTTTAATATATATGATATATATATATATGCAAATATGCGTGTGAGAGAGAGTGTGTGTATACATGTGTCCGAGAAATTTTTGAGTATATTTTGAACGCTATTGGGAAAGATCTAGTAGAGAACTGACAGTTGAAAATGCATTGGAAGGAAGTTTACCCCCAGTTTAATTTTTCTGAATCAGTATATAGGAATGGAGTCTAGAGCCTAGAGCACGGAATGGATTAGACTTTGGTAGGGGAAACATGCCCATTTAAATGAGAGAGAAAGACCAGAAAATAGGTGCACATGCAGGAAGATTCATGGATTTGTTGTGGGAAACCACTTCTATGATGCCCCTTATCTGTTTGTGTGTGAGTGTGTCCTTGTATGCCTTTCAAATAAGAAGTGATAGTGTTTGCTGAGAAAGAAGGAGTATGCATGTATTTATGTAACAATTTCAGTAACAGTTTCTAAGAGCTTAACATAAATTAGTACTCTCTTTCAGTATTAAAATAGTAAAGCTCTGTTTCCAAGGTCAGTCTAGAAAATAAAGGAAAGCAAGTGCTTTAACCAAGTTTTTAAAAAGGTCACTAGATTTGTCATTTTCTACTTCATTTGATTCAATATTCAAGAAAAGGGCAGCTAAATTATTTCATATGAAATGAAATTTTTCAACATTTTCATACATCAAAAATTCTTTGGTAATGTTGATTCAAACTTCCTTAATGATTTCATATTTAGATTGACTGAAAGGGATACAGTTCATTTACCGAGATTTTTTTCCCTCATATAATTTGAACATGACTTTATAGTACTTGTAGCCATTAATTTGAGCTGAGCGACCCTGCCACTGCCAGACCAATTTCACCATAAATTGACTCTTTCTACGGTATTCAGGAAGGAACATCAAAAAAGTACAATTGGTTAAGAGGAGACACAGTGGAAACTACTGTCTGAAAGTTTAGTGACAACGACCTTAGGAGAGAGTATAAAAAGGAGGAGTGTGGATGGAGCTGTGAGAATAACTGCAGCCAGCTATGCCTGCAGAGTCTACAGGAACAGCTCCTCTACTGATCAGACAACTTTTCATTAAAAATTATTTCCGTTCTACACTTTATTAACTAATGAGTGACCTGCAATATAAACATCAAAGGCACATTTGCACTTTGGATTCCTTACCTTGATAAGCCACTCTAAAATCTTACCAGCTTAGTGAACGATCACTGTAAAAGTGAAAGAGGGTTTCATGCGTTGTACTCAGCAACACTGAGGGTAGATCTGTACCACTGAACTGCCCAGTCATAGAGCTGCAGTGATAAGGGCCATTTTGAATTTCAAGGTTATCATGATTAGCTTCAGTAGAAAAATTGAGAAACTGACCACAGGTATCTATGAAAAAATATGCAAAATTAATGAAAATTAATATTGAAACTTATAAAATAAATGTTAGAAAAAAGAATTCAAATATTAGTTCCCCAAAATAACAGTTCTCAATGAAACAGAAGAGTGTAAGGACTTAGGGCACTTAGTTCGGATTACAACAGATCTTGCTTCAATTTTAACTCTGCCACTAGTGGTTGTGTGATCTTTATTACAATTAACATCCAAGTCAGCTTTTTGTGAAATATGAATAATCATAGCACCTGCATCATAAAAATATATGGGTATAATTCTTAGAATAGTGACTGATATATAGGCCAATTATTTTGCTTTATAATTATTATAAACATACACACATGTCTATAATAATTGTATGTCTTTGCATTCATAAGTTAATCAACAGCTTTATCAAGGCAGAAGCTCTTATAGGTCTAAAAACTGTAAGAAACTTTAAGTGGCTTTTAAACCAATTGAATGATCAAAGCATTGTCCAAGAGATTTATTAGTTTAGCAAGTGATTATTTTCAACTGTATTTTATGCCAAAAAATTATTGATGTTTATAAGAAATCCAATCTGAAAAAAAGGTACCATAATTCACATGATTCAGTCTAACAGCCTGGCATAATTCACCATACCGAAAGCCAGTCTAAATGACTGGTATCACTGGTATCATATTAATCTATGTAGCAGATATACTGTAGTTGATAATTTAGAAGAAAATTAAAATAAAAATAATTTAGAGTTATTTACTCTGGGATTGTGTCATATTTGAAAATTTATATGATTACTGTGACTGAAATGTTTGAATACATTTCAATAGTTTGATTTGAAAAGTCATTAGGCTTTACACAAATCCATGCAATCAAGTTGGTTATGAAACTGTGAACTAAAACTTCCAGAGCTAATATAATATTCTCCCAACATATGAGAAAGCTCTACTTTGCACTGATCTTCTACTGCTTTTTTCTTTTTCTGTTTCTTTTTTTTTTTTAATGGGTGACAGTGGCTTTATTTTTACTTTTCACCTAATATGTTTGATACTTATTTCCTAGATTGGGAATACTATGGATAATACTTATTTTGGTTACCCTACATAAAGGTAAATTCAGAGAAACTTTCAGGGATAAAAATTTACATGGGTATTGAAAGAAAACACAGTTAACAAAAAATAGATTTTGGTGAAAAAGGAAGTTAAAAAAAGCTCAAGTACACAGAAAAAACTAAAATTATTCAATAAAATTTAAAATCATTCAAGAAGAACAATTTCATAATTTATGAAGAAATCTTTGCAAGGACTAATATAGTAAATAACGGCCCTTTCTATTTTTTAAAAAAAATTTTATTGAATCATATCCTTCGTACATGAACATACATAAACACTAAGTGCATTGTAAATGTTGTGAGCTTACAAAACAAACATGCATCTCGTATAGGGCTCCCATACATCACCCCACCTGTAACACCTTGTATTGTTGTAAAACATTTGTTACAAACTATGAAATAGCATCATCAAAATACTACTATTGACTACAGTGTGCTTCTTATATTTGTTGTATTCTTCCCCCAATCCACCTGACTATTAACCCCTTTATTAGTAGTACACATGTAATGGACTTTTCTAATTGGACATATAGTAAGGCTAAAGTTATGGGTGGAATTGCATCCTCCAAAAATATATGTTGAAGTCCTAATCCCCAGTACCTCAGAATTTGAATTTATTTGGAAAAAAAGGTTGTTACAGATGGAATTAGGCAAGTTAGAATGAGGTCATTCTGGATTATGGTGAACCCTTAATCCAGTATGGCTGTAGGCTTCCTAATAAGAAAGTTGACATAGACTCAGATGCTGCAGGCAGAGGTTGACTTAAACCACAAACCAAGGAATGCCAGAGATTACCTGCCACAAACGGCAGCCAGAAGAGAGGCATGCAACTTATTCTTCTCTACAGACTTCTCTACAGGGAGCATGGCATTCCAACACCTTAATTTAGCCGTTCAGCCTCCAGAACTATAAGACAATGTATCTCTTTTGTTTTCAGCCATCTAATTTGTAGTACTTTGTTATGTAACCTTGGAAACTTAGGCTGTCAAGTATCATCACTGAGGATAGATTTATTAACTAATTTTTTCCTCACAATTGTCCAGCAAGGCAATCAATATTATTATTAGAATGTAACAGGTAAGTAAGCTGGTGTTCAAAAATATTAGGTATTGTGTCCAAAGCAATACTGGAAGAGAAAGAGTTAGAATTTAAACCCAACTCTGACTTACAAAGCAGTCAGAATTTCTTGTCTAGCATCCAAACATGATAGACAAGAGCTAGGAATCTTAGGATGTTAAAAATATTCTAATCCTCCTCAGATAAAATAAGTTTGTATTAAATTTGTTCAATCTAGTTTGGAGGAGAATAAATAAAAGGAAGTAGAAATGTGGAATGTTTCAAGGAGAGGCAAAAGAAGCAAAAAGCAGAAGAAAGTATTCTTTACCAGATCAATAAAAAATTATTTTAGAATGGGCAATGGGATGCATATCACATTGTCCAGCTGCATTTATTAGTAATACATCATCATCAGATGAGGAATATCCCCGACTATGCGTGTCCTGGTACTCTAATATCATATGCAATACACAATTTTCCTTTTAGTATTGGAATTACTCTAAAATTAATTTTAAAACATTTCTGTAAATATTTGAAAATGTCAATTATTGATATTTGTTTAACAGCCTTCAATGAGCAAATACTTTTCCTGTAAAGATTAGCAAATATATTTGCAAAAAAAGAGAAACACTGGAAGCAGGAAAAAGAAAGAAAAAGACAAGTGAGTAATAGCAGTGAAATAGCAGCCTCCACACTGCCCTTAGGGGTTGGTGGCCCAGGGTAGCTTACACACCAGTTTCTGACTTGTTGCCTCACCCATTGCCCAACACCCATTGCCAAATTAAGAAGAGTTTCCTTTATAGCATGCCCCAGAAATAAGGCAAAAAAGGTTTGACTCTAGTAAAAAGGCTGTACTAGACACTGTTTTTCTTGTGACTACTCTAGGGATGCCAGCCCATGACGTCTAAAGAGTTCCATAAATACCCAGTCTCCTCTATCCCAGTCAGGTGGAGTGTGAAAGCTGACACAAAAATAATCTGAAACAAACTTTTGAAGTACTGGCATTGCTCTGTAGACCCAAAAGTATCAAATAGGATGTAAAACTAGGACAAGACTGGGCCATTTAGAAATATGTTATTCTCCATTTGGGTGGAAAATCAAATAGGAGAGAAATGGCTTGAATACCCTAATTTTAAAGGTGGATTTGCAGGTTTAAGATGTATTTATCATGAAGGATTTTGGAATTCATGGATAACATAAAAAAGAAAGAAATGGAAGACAGCAAGCAGATCAAAAGGTAAAAAATATTGAAGATGCCAGTATCTTAGAAGTATAAGAAATAGTGGAAATAGTTATTTACTGATTGAGAATTAACCTTGAAGTGGAAATGGAATTACAATTATGACAATTACAGTACTATGAACAGAATTAGCATTTTAAGCAGGGTAAAATATCCATCCATATATCAAACCACCTAATACATATTAGGAAATAGAACAAAGCTCAGCTCTGATCTGCTTTAAGATAGATTTATTCAGCTATTTAATTTTCAGCTATTTTTTTTCGATTTGACAGCATAATGTCAAAATGAAGGGATTAAAATAAGAATAACCTCAGTATCCTTTTATTATCTCACTGAATATTTTTTAATGTTATTCCAGCAGAGAAACCAATCTGAATGCCTACCTTTGGGTGGAATTTACACAACACATTTTCATCCAATTCTACTTACATATTGAAAATTAAGTGCCCCTAAAGAGTTACCTGCACAAGGGTTTTCCCATCTGTGCTTGGACCAAAATTGAATAGCTATGTGACAATGATTCAAAGTTAAACCTTCATAATAATTGATAGAACATATGACTAATAATCGCTCTATTACACATCTTCTTCATGTAAAAATACAAGCCAGAATATTTAATAGTTACAGAATTCACTGAAAACTGTTTCTACAGAATCTTCTGTAAAAGCCCTGCCTTTCTTGATTGTCAAAAACCATGGTGATTTTGGACAGCATGATATGCAATTTTAGTGCACTGATTATTAAATTATAAATGTAAAGCACAGAATACTTAGCTTTCTATTTATTGTACTCTTTCAAGAAAACAGACAGAAATTCTGAGTTAAATGAGCGCATGCAAAGCAACACAGAACAGCAGCCCCAGTTTGTGTAACGGAAAGAAAACTACCTCATGTTATCAGAGAATTTGATTTAACTACTAAAAGCAATTAACAATTAAAACTTGCCTATCCTGTGTCAAGCATTTGTATTTACTTAATCCTCCAAAGAGTTCTATGAGATTGATATTTTATTATAGCTATTTATAAGATTAAAATAACAGGGTTTAAAAAATATTTTTGTAATGTGAGTAGCCAGTAATTGATAGAGCTAAGATTCTAATCATCTAACACAGAGCCCCAAAACATGAGCGACCATCACATACACTGCCCATGCATCAAATATTTTCTGCCAGAACTGCCTTTCATCATTGCAAGACACAGGCTGCCATTCTTTCACTGACACAGTGTGTAGGATAGTTGTCACTGCAGTGAAGAGAGGAGAGGAAACTGGTTTTCCCTTGATACCAAAGCAACCAATCATTTTTGCCCATTCATATTAAACAACTGGCTGATTCTTAGAAATGGAAAAGAGGTATGATTAATCAAATCTGACTAAACTGATAACTGTTAACTAATGAATTAGATAATCTATTGGACAGTCTGATGTATATCCAGGCAAATGGAAAGATTTGAAGCACTGTGGTATATATGTTATTAGAATAAAAGTTTAAGAACAAAACAAAACAGAACTATACAACACAGAGAAGCATATCATAAATGTTGGACTATAGTTAATAGTACATTTACACAAATGTTCTTTTTTGCTTAAATGAATTGTAGCAAATGTACCGCACTAACGCAAGGTGCTAATAATAGGGTGGTATATGGGAACTCTGTAGTGAATGCATAATTTTTCTGTAAACCCACAACATCTCTAATTGAAAAGAATGCTCTGTTAAAATCCTCTATGAATGAAAGGCTCGAGAATAGGCAATAATGTCTCCTATTCTAGATTAATGGCGTTATTCAGAGTAGTTGGAGGAGCAAGAGTCATTCATGCTTATCAATTCAAAAATCATTAATGTGATGGGCAATAAAAAATTAATACTGCCAGTGAAGGAAACAGGGCTGTACATTCAGATACTACAGAAAGTATTTTCAGAAATGAGGCAGCTAATTTTTTTATATAAAACTTATTTTTTTAAATGCTCTATACAAGAAAAATAGGAACATTTTGTTCATTCTCTCTTACTAAATAATATACTAGCTCCACTTACAAGCTGCTAAAATCTTATGATTTTCACATTTCTTTTCACCAAGCCAATTTCTCCACCATACATAATATTTATGTGTCTCTTATGAAAATCTTTGTGCATTTCTTATCTTTCTAACATTAAAAGCACACTTCTTTAAGTGCAGAGAATACTGATTCTAGCCTCCAAAACATCAAAAAGTGTTTGGTGAAAATGCAGAATACTTTATTTCATTCAGCCATAGGAACTGAATCAGAAAATCTAGGGCCCGGGAAGAGGAGTCTACATTTCAACAACTCTACCTCCTCCAAACATTCCTGTACACAGTATTATTTATCACTGAACTAAGCTTGTTCTATTTCCCTTGTTACAAAATGTGCCAATAAATCTCAATAAATCTAACATTCTCCTTAGATCCTAAGTAAGTAATATTCCCAGAATTTCTGTACTGATATTTATGGTGATACTGCAAGGAAACATTTTATTTTTAAATTTTTTAAATTTATTCACTAGAGTAGTTGTGAGCTTACGAAACAATCATTTATAATATGCAGAAGTCCTGTATGTCACCAACACCTTACATTGCTGTGGAACATTTGTTACAGATTATAAAAGAACATCATCAGACTATTATCACTAACTATGGTCCATAATGGTTATTCACACAAATATAAGAATGTTCTCCTGTGAACTAGAGCAAACGTATGTCACTAACACAAGGCAATAAGAATATAGTGATACATGGGAAAACTACAACTAATATAATTAATATAACTTATGGACTATAATTAACAGCAATATTGTACTATTCTTGAATCAATGTGGAAGAAGATACTATATCAAGTATCAAGGGCCAGCAATAGGGGCATGGAACTATTGTTTTGGACTGAGGAAAACATTTAAAGATTTCCTGGGTGGATGACTCTACAACTGTGTGATGACAGTCAGAGTCACTGAGTGCACACTTTGGACCGAATGTATAAGGCATGGGACTATATAACACTGTGAACCACGTGCTGGAAGATGGACTGTGGTTAACAGTACAAATCTGAGAGTGTTCTCTTATTAACTATAATAAATGTACAATACTGACACATGTGTTAATAATAGCGGGCATGTGGAAAAATATACCCAGCATTTTACTTTTAATTATATCCCGAGAGAAAGCAAAGAGAGAGGAGTGGTAGATCACTCTTCCCCTACAATTCCCAAAGCAGGAAATCTAGGGTGGACAAAAGGAGATGAATTGTAGTAAGTGTGCAAGTTTATATACCTGTCAAGAAAAGTTAGTTCACCATACATTATTAATGTAAACTACTTATTCCATTTATGTCTTTTCACAACATTAACAAAAAAATATCTTTTTACTTTCATCTTCCATATGATTGCCAAGATCATCCTGACAGCAGAAATTTTGCAGGTAGACATTTATTGTGATCTCAGCAGGAATAATTGCCTACCCGCTCTACCCTCCTCCTTGTCTCACTACGAAACCAGGGACCTTTTCTCAGCTGTATTTACAAAAAATCTTTCAGCGCTATCCTCAGGTTGGGGAACTGAAAGGGAGCGATATGGGAGATTAAAGAAGAGGGGCAATAATAATGAAAAGAGACAGTGGACACCTTTGCTATGTTTCCCACTTGTGTTTTAATAAGAAGATTTTGGAGCTCTTGATTGAAAAATACAGATTCCTGAACTTCAACTCAAATGTACTTTCTTAAAATTTCTAGGAAAGAGATTTGAGGTTTGTTTATTATTTGGAAGATTCTGTGAAGCACCTCCTACTAAAACCAAGGAAATGAGAGCACCTATGTTAATGGTAGTGTTACGGGTATAATGACATAATGAAATAAGAGAATCTAGTTTGGAATAAGCTGATGAAAGGGGAAGAAGAAAGTGATTATTTAATTTTATACCTATTGAATCTGAGGTGACCCAGGTAAAAATATTTCATGTGCACATGAAAACATGATTTGTTTGACAAGACATGGAATGCTATTTTTTTTATCTTTCTTTTTAAAGACACATAAATCACACAAAATGTTACAATAAAAAATATAAAAGGTTCCCATATACTCCACTCCCCACTGCATCCCCCACTCCTCCCACATCGACAACCTCTTTCATTTGAGTGGTACGTTCTTTGCTTTTGATGAGTACATTTTGGAGCATTGCTACACAGCATGGAGGGATGCTGTTTTAAGAATCATATATGAAGAGAATTAAAGCTATTCGGTGATGATGTAGAGTAAAAGAAGACTAGAAATGAATCTGAAACAGAAAGTGTGTTCAATTATAAAAAGTGATGGAGGTTTGAAAACTAAGCAGTAAAATCTTTTCTGCATCTTCAAAATATAAAAAAATTAGTTAAACCCTTATAAAGTCAATCTAATGGGACTAGTGATTTTCCAAATATCCACTCTGTCAAGAGATCAACCACCATTGTACCTTACCCTTCACTAATTTTGTAACTTCATGTTTTGAAGTGTATTTATATATTATCAATTCATAGAAGAGAAATCTAGTCTATTACTTAAATTTTATCTGTAGGAAATTGTTCTAAAGCATAAATTCATCTATTATAAAAAGCTAAGGACGGTCATGCAGTTTTATATGCATTTAAGTTTATTTTGTCTTTTCTGCTGGATGCTTTTTAAACCACAATACTATGTAATATTGAATATTTTAAGACATTTTGTTTCATGATATTTCATAATTTTTTGGTGCTGTTGTTTTTTGGCCTTACTTCAAATAAATATTTTGCTTAGTTTCAAAGATCTTGATCATGAATTCAGACAATTTGGTTCAAATGATTTTATTTCCCTTAATTATTCTCTTGCATATTAGTTTATGAATGAAGAGATTAAGGATTTATACCAATCAAATCATCGTTCTCAGAAATTTTACGATGGTAAATTTGGGGTGAGAGAAAATAAAGGAAATATTTATACCTTTCAAGAATAAAACATTTCAAATGAGTTTTGAAGGGAAAGTGAGAAATATTTGAAATAATAAAAAAGCTAACATTTTTACTGTTTAACATATGGCAAGCCCTGTGCTTAACTTCTTGCCTGAGTTATTTCAGTCAATCCTCACCAAAATCCTATGACGTTATTTGAGCTCTTTAAAATTCTTGTATTACTTTTCTTTCTTTATTAAATTTTTAATGTTCCCCTTTGCCCTCAGGGCTCCATCATCTGTCTGTTCATTGTCTGCTTATCTCCTTTAGGAGGCACTGGAAATTGAACCCAGGACCTGTCATGTGGGACACGGGTGCCCAATTGCTTGAGCCACATGCCCTACAGCAGTTTGAAAGTTGAAGAAATGAAGGATCATAGAGATTCATCCATTTTTGTATGGTCACAGCTCCAAAATGATGGAACTGCAATTTGCAGTAGATTTTTCATTCTTTGCTATTTTCTACTATGAGAATATGTAAAACAATGTAGAAAGCCTCTGTAGATCTGCTGTTGAAAAGCTCTTGGGTTCCATGTGTCTCTGATGCAAACCTTAACAACTGACTCTAAAGAAAAGGACTAACCAAGTCCTTATCTTCAGACTTCAATCCTAAGAAAATTCCACACAGCTTTTGAGAATAACTGAGACTATGTTGGTTTAGTAGATTCAGGGCCCTCTGTTTTATTAAGTTCAGAGAAGAATCATCGTTTCCATGTTTAGAATGTTTATTATTTGAAAAATCAAATAAAACTAAACTAAAAAGCCTGGGAGGAAAAGAGAACTCCTGTAATCTTTTCTGCATGTGAAGAGGGTCTTCTTTCCTTATCGCAATGCCTTCTGGGTGAATCTTCAAGGACTCACTAGACATGAATTCCCACAGCTGTTTACTCTCCCTGAGGATGGTCCTCCATGTTCCTCCTCTCTCTCTGGTGTTGCACAGCATTTCAACATGCACACACCTTTCCATACCCTCGCCAGCAGCTCATGCCTGATTATTCCTCTTTTTTTTTATTTTTTTAAATTCATTTTAAAAATATATATATTACATTTAAAAAATATGAGGTCCCATTCAACCCGACCGCCCCCACCCCCCACTCCCCCCACAGCAACACTCTCTCCCATCATCATGACACATCCATTGCACCTGGTAAGTACATCTCTGGGCATCGCTGCACCGCATAGTCAATGGTCCACATCATAGCACACACTTTCCCATGTTCCATCCAGTGGGCCCTGGGGGGATCTACAATGTCCCATAGTTGTCCGTGAAGCACCACCCAGGACAACTCCAATTCCCGAAAACGCCTCCACATCTCATCTCTTCCTCCCATTCTCCGCACCCAGCAGCCACCATGGCCACCCTTCCCACACCAATGCCACATTTTCTCTGTGGACATTGGATTGGTTGGGTCAATTGCACATCTATGTCAAGTGGGGGCTTAGATTTCACATGGATACTGGATGCAATCCTCCTGCTTTCAGTTGTAGGCACTCTAGGCTCCATGGTGTGGTGGTTGACCTTCTTCAACTCCATGTCAGCTGAGCGGGGTAAGTCCAATAAATCAGAGTGTAGGAGCTGAAGTCTGTTGAGGCTCAGGGCCTGGCTATCATATTGTCAGTCCAGCGATTCAAATCCCCTAGATATATCTTAAACCCCAGCACCAAGTACAATTCCAGTAAAGTAGCATGAAAGGCTTGTGAAAAGAGATCCCCTCTGAGTCCAGTTCCATCACGCAGAAACACCAGCTCCAAAGAAGCACCATCTGACATGGCAGGGAACCCCATCTGTCATGACCATAGAACCCGTGGGTCTCTTTATCCCTCAAAAGAACCAATACCTGGGGTTGTATCTACTTTATCTGTCTCTTAGACTCTGCTCAGTTGTGCATAAGGGCAATCCTTCTGACAACCTCCAGACTCTTTTTTAGAGACTCGTAGCCATATAAACTCATTTCTCCTTTCCATTTCCCCCTTACATTAGGTCAAACAGCATTTTAAAGTCACATTATTATATGTAGACAGGGATATTCTGCCGATCCGCATTGAACCTTTAATTCAAGGTCATTAGAAAGTTGCATCTTCAGCTGGTATTTGGTAGTGATCCCTCGGTGCCAGGGAGGCTCATCCCTGGGTTTCATGTCCCACGCTGGGGGGAATGCACTGCATCTACATGCTGAGTTTGGCTTTGAGACTGGCCACATTTGAGTAACATGAAGGCTGACAGGAGGAAACTCCCAGGCACAATGCTGCTCTAAGCTTTGTTCTTATTGCAGGCATATAGGCTCACAAGCATCGTCATTAGTATCAGGAGCCCACTGTTGGGCCCTCATTCCTTCCTGGTTCTTACTGTTGCACCTGGGGGACTGCCGCTGCTCCCCTAGGGACCACGACAGAGCCCCCCCGGCCAGGAACCCAGTACCCCCCCAGCTGTTGTTTTTAATTGTTTCCACTACATAGAAAACCCTGAGAGATCTACAACAAAGCTTCTAGAACTAATAAATGAGTTTAGTAAAGTCGCAGGTTATAAGATCGATGCACAAAAATCAGTAGCATTTCTGTACACCAATAATGAGCAAGATCAGGAGGAAATCAAGAAACAAATACCATTCACAATAGTAAATTAAAAAATCAAGTACTTAGGAATAAATTTAACTAAAGAGGTAAAAAACTTATACACTGAGAACTATACAAGACTGTTCAAGGAAATTAAAGAAGACCTAAATAAATGGAAGAATATTCCTTGTTCATGGATAGGAAGACTGAATATCATTAAGATGTCTATCTTACCAAAATTGATTTACACATTCAATGCAATCCCAATAAAAATCAACACAGCCTTCTTTAAGGAACTCGAAAAACTAACTATGAAATTTATTTGGAAAGGAAAGAGGCCCTGAATAGCCAAAGACATATTGAAAAAGAAAAACGAAATTGGAGGACTCACACTACCTGACTTCAAAACATACTACAAAGCTACAGTAGTGAAAACAGCATGGTATTGGCATAAGGAGAGGCACACAGACCAATGGAATCGAATTGAAAGTTCTGATATAGAACCTCATATATATAGCCATATAATATTCTATAAAGCTACCAAACCCTCTCAACTGGGAGAGAATGGCCTATTCGACAAATGGTGCCTGGAGAACTGGATAGCCATATAATTATTCCTCTTGACTCCACTCTGCTGAGCAATCTGTCCTGGCAGTCCCATGCAATAGTCATATTACTACTGCCATTCTAGGCAGACATCCTTAAAGCCAAACCTGTGAAATCTTAATAGAAAAATAAAATCATCTTCTGGAGCAGTGATTCAGTCACACTTATATTCAGTCCTCATTCAACTAACATCTATTTAATGCATCGGTTCACTATTACTATACATCAGTACATTTGTGAGCACTCATATTGGTACATCTATTAGAGTGTGTTCTCGTGAGAAAATCTCATGTGGGGAAAACCTTGATTAATAGATTTTATCAGTCATTATAGTGAATTAATTCATTATGATGCAATAGAAACCATTTTCTCATAAGGAAGGGAATGAGAGGGAATCCTAATTTCACAAAGACCATGCATCTCTGAACACTGGTCAAAATGGAGTTTAGTGTGCATGGCAATTAAAAGTATTAACTAAGGTGGATAACCTGAAAGTTCATAAAATACTTTTGACGGAATAATGTTTTCAAATTGTGTGTCATATTCAACATAAAATATGTTAGAATTTTAAAAGTCTGAAAAATTTCCAAAAGAAACAATACCCATTATTGAACTCTGGTGATAGATTTGAAAAGGAGGTATTATAAATACAGAGATAGATAAATGAATTAGAGGTGTTGCATTTTACACCTCACCTGCCCAGTTTATCATAATTCAGCTCATTTAATTTGCCTTGAAAAGAGCTGCACAGCTAACATGATTTTTCAAATAACTTTTAGTTTTAAAAGTGATTCCCTAGAGCTTCAATTTGTAAGCCACTTTCAATTAAAGGCACAGTTGTGTTAACAGAAGTAGGCATAATTATTATTCAGCTTAATTCTGTTCAAGATAGAAGAAATGAGAAGGTGAACTTTAAGAATGGGAACTGTGTTCACTTACCCTAGCCAATAGGCAGTGAGATCTTCCTAGGGCAGTCTAGGGTGTTGGGGAAGCTGCCTGGAAATCCTGGACTCAGGATCACGGCCCCAGCTGGGCAACGTTCCTCCACATGTGGCTGTTAAATGAACAACAGCGTCAGTCCCGCGAGGGCATCCTTGTCTCCCAAAAAACATGTAATTCAAACAACTCTACCACGCTAAGTGAAAGCAAGTCTTCAGAACTGAATTTTGCTTCTAATTACAGCATGTAATACAAATGTTTTACTTTAGTTGCTTAAGGGACTTTTGCTCCCTCTTTTTTTTTTTTTTTTTTTTTTTTTTTAATTTTTTTATTTTTTATTGACTTTGTAATAATATTACATTAAAAATATATATGTGAGGTCCCATTCAACCCCACCCCCCCACCCCCCCTCTCCCCCCCCCCCCCAACAACACTCGTTCCCATCATCATGACACATCCATTGGATTTGGTAAGTACATCTTTGGGCACCTCTGCACCTCATATACATTGGTTCACATCATGGCCCATACTCTCCTCTATTCCATCATGTAGGCCCTGTGAGGATTTACAATGTCCGGTGATTACCTCTGAAGCACCATCCAGGGCAGCTCCATGTCCCGAAGACGCCTCCACCTCTCATCTCTTCCTGCCTTTCCCCATACCCTTTGTCCATTATGTCCACTTTTCCCAATCCAATGCCACCTCTTCTATGTGGACACTGGATTGGTTGTGTCCATTGCACCTTTATGTCAAGAGGAGGCTCAGATTCCACCTGGATGCTGGATGCAATCCTCCCATTTTCAGTTGTAATCACTCTAGGCTCCATGGTGTGGTGGTTGTCCTTCACCTCCATCTTTTTGCTCCCTCTTAACCATGAATCTGCTTAAGTTTAAAGACAATTTCTCAAAATGTACCTGTTCCTCGTACATGGAGGCTCTCAGTAAAAATTAAATTAATGTTTATATTTTGGTCACATATCTTTACTAGAAAGTATTTGTTAATGATATGCTACATACTATGCAGAGATAAATAGATCAACTCTCACAACAGCTCTAAAAGTTGATATTACTATTAATTAATTTTTTTAGTAGCTACCACGATGGAACCTGGGACCTCGTGCATACAAAGCAGGTGCTTAACCACTGAGCCCACTTCATTTTTATAAGGTTTAGACCTTACCACTGCTATCAAAAAGCAATAAAACAGAAAAAAATTTTATGAACCATGGTGTTTTATTTAATAGTATCAACAGATATATTTATTTGATCATTTCAAATATTAAAATTTGGACATTTAAAATATGCTGACTTATATAATTAGGATTAAGTATAATATCTCACAATAGATGTTTAAAATCCTGGCACTCTAATGTGGAAAAGCAAAGAAAACAAAACAAAGCCATAAAAAGACAAGTTCCCTAATTTGAACAGAAATACAGTTTAATGACTTCACCCACTATGGACCATAAAATGTAAAAGCTATGAAATAGACAAAAATAATAAGCCTCATCATGTCTCTGGAATTTATTGTAGGCATTAATCCAAAACCATTACACAAATTTCAAAATATAGTTTGTTTAAAACTTATAAATGAAAATTACTCTGAAACTTATGATAAACTTGCAATTTTTATCAAATGTTTAGAAAGGAAAAACAGGATTTTGTAGGTAAAATGAGTTGAAGTACATTTAGACAACTTTCTTCTACTTGGCATTGTCTTCATATTGATTGAGATGGTGAATTTTACCATTAGAAACTTAAAAAATATGCTATTCTAACTAAAATCTCCAAGTTGCAATGAATGAAGTAACCAAAGAGAGAGGAAAGCAATCCAAGTGGAGAGATCAACTGAGTTGGACATATAGGTAAATAATCATACACACTATAGAAAATTGGGAAGACTATCCTCTATCTTTATTAAGAAGAAATCTTGCTCACACAGTTTAGTGAAAACAATTAAACAATAAATCTTTTGGAAAAACTCATATTTTGTAAAAATTCATCTTTCTTTATGTGCATTTAAGTATAATACAACCTAAGACAGAATTATTTTCAACTGTCTCTGTAAATCCAGACACAGGTGGAGTAAGAAATCACAGCTTCACTTAGGGAGATCCATGTAAGTTTGATTATACAGAAAATAAATGACAAAATGCCATGGTCTCATAGACATAATATAAATGTGTTACTCTGGATACAGAGTTTTGTACCTCATTGTTTATTTAATGAGTTTATAAACTTTTTCATAACTACAAATGTTATTGATTGAGAAAAGTCCATTAATAAAAATAACATCCAAGAAAATCAAAGGAAACAGTTTTTTTCCCCTCATTTAATACCTAAGAAGTCTAGAGTGTATATGGAGCTAAAAATGTTTTCTTTTATCTATAAACTGTTGAACAGTTTCAGCCCACATAATAAACACTATTATGAATAAATGTTATTTCTATTCCTTAATTTCATTAAAGACTTAGTTTTATTATTTTTATTATTATTATAGTTTATTGTTATTACATTGCTTGGGCTCTTGAAATCATAGGAGATTGTGTGTCCAGTGTTAACACAGATGATAAGATAACTTGGGGGGAGTTGAATATTTTATCCCCCTTTTGGTGTTTCATAAAGTATGTTAGTGTACTAAAAACACAGAGAAATCCAGCAGGGATTCACCTTCTTCAACTTTATTTAACTCTGAAATTCAAATATTTAATTGATCACAGAGCAAATTCAGTCTTTGTACCACCCATTAGTAATATAGGGAGCTGGTGTTCTACAGAACATTTGAGAAGCACTGATCTTTTCCAATATTCACATTTATAGATAACAATGTCACGTCTCAGAGAGGTTTAACTAATTTATCCAAGTTCCTATAACCAGAAAATGACATAATGTGGTTATAAGACCCAGATCTTATAAATGTCAGTTTCTTACTCATCCCACTAGCACACAATCTAATCCTATGTGTCGTAGCAAGAGTAAAATTGTCCTGGACCATTAACTTACTTATCTGGCTTGACAGGACTACAAATCCATTGAGACAAAAACTGTTCATCTTTGCTCATTAATACACATCCTGCAGCTAGCTTGCTGTCCAGAAGAAGCCAAGATGTACTTGATTTGTTAATAAAAAATAGATGAAAGGATGATGAACTTTGACAAAAAATGATGTCAGTCATTACTTTAAGGATATTTTACCTGCTAAATAATGTTTTTTTTCATATTTTCCTTTAATAAAGAACTAATGCTATGAAAGGAGTTGCTTTTGATGAAATGTATCTATTTATGAAATAACAATTAACAGGTTAAGAGTATACAAGACTCGTTATTCAAATTATTCCTCTCTTGCACTGAAAAATGAAACATCTGGCTTTACATAGGGTCCTGAGTTGTGTGTATATGGTTGATTTGAATTTTACGATTATTTTTGTGAATGGGAATTATTTTTTTTCTTCATTTTTTAAATGTTACATTCAAAAAATATGAGGTCCCCATATACCCCCCACCACCCCCACCCCACTCCTCCCCCCATAACAACAACCTCCTCAATCATCATGAGACATTCATTGCATTTGGAGATACATCTCTGAGCACCGCTGCACCTCATGGTCAATGGTCCACATTATAGCCCACACTCTCCCACAGTCCTTATTAAGGATACAGTTGTGCCTTTTTTTCCCATGGAGCTATTTACTATCAATGCAAACAACTTTTATGCACATGCAAAGTTATTAGACATACATGTGGCTCAAGAAATTTAGACAATTACATTTAATTAGAATTTAAATATCAAACATTGCAATTGAACTTAGTCTCAATTACACAGAAATGAATTCATTGTATTTTATAGCATTTCTGAGTAAAGACCCATTTTATTTTAAATGAGATAACAATGACAATAATATTTTAAAGGCTTCTTAGGTTGCTTAATTTGTATATCAGCTATATTAAGATGAATAATGACATTAAATGTAGACATTTAATATAAGTGAATATTTGTACATATATGATGCATTACAAATAGTTTATATTCACATGGTTTCTGGATTTTTAATTTATACAGCAAGTACCAGATATTCAGATTTAATTAAAATCCTTAAAACCCACAGGCCAAATCAACAGGGAAACGGACTATTTCAAGCAGTTTTATTGAAATATTTAGTAAAAAATAACCATAATTTTCATAAATGTGTCGTTTCAAGGTTTTATACTTGGAGTCAACATACTACATACTGTGAGAAAAATCGTTCCATCCCTAACTGTTTACATATAGTTTATAGATGTTACAATACTTATTATCCAGTTCCTTATATAAACATTTCTTGACTTGTCCTATAATGATTTATTTTATGCTCAAGATATAATCCTAAATTTTTAGATATAGCTATTTGATCATTACAATCAGATCTTTTTGATATTTATTGTTCCAGAAATTTGAGGAAACATGCTGAACTAATATATATATTCACAACATTTAAAATATAATGTCAGAAATCTATGCAAAGTAATCATATTCACATTGAAACAAAATGTGAAATAAAGTGACATAGAGGATTTTGATATTACTTAACATTTGCAAGTTATTAACTCTTAACCACATTTCATAACAAAGGTAATATATAATGCAATGATATACAATTATTCTTTGCTAATAAAATTAAGAAATTGATGGTGCAATAATGAAATAAAGGAATATTTTTTAAAAATTTCTGTTGCATGAAAAATGTGGATTAATTTACTTAAGTCATTCTATTGCCTGATTCATACTTTGCCCCCACCCCAAGATGGCTGTCATCTGTTTGCTTGCTGTTTTTGCTTGTTGTTTATGTGCTGTTATTGTTGCTCATTACTTTAGCTCATCTGCTAATTTTTTTGTTTAACTTTTGTTTTTTTGTGTGTTTTTGCTCATTGTCTGCCTGTGGTCTGTTTGCTTTTTCTTTAGGAGGTACTGGGAACTGAACTCAGGATCTTCATGTGGGAGGTGGGCACTCAACGACTTGAAGCACATCTGCTGCCAGTTCTTTGCTTTTGCTCATTGTCTCCTTGTTGTTTTTGCTCACTGTCTCCTGGTTATCTTTTCTTGTTGTCTTTTCTCATTGCCTACTCTTGTTTTTGCTCATTGTCTGCTCACGTTTTTGGTAAATGTCTGCACCCCATATGTGCGATTCACGTGAATCTACCAAGATCTCTGTTCTCATGCCCTATGGAATGTCTTAACTTCTGAAATCCCTGGTATCACCCCTCATTTTTCTCTCTTTGTGGAGTGCTCTCTTCATTCTCTGAACTGCCATCAGAGATTCTCTCCTGTCCGTAAGTCCCAATGAAGCGTATGCCTGACTAAATGCCAGGTGTGTTCTCGAGTCTAGTGGCTGCACAACTTGTGCCCTTTTGGAGTTGGGTTCTAACAATAGCCTTAGTAAATGCTTTCTTTTTAATGACTACATGCATCATGTGCACCTATAGAAAATACAAGGCAGTTGATAAATACGTAAAATTCAAAAATTATTCACACATTAAAGAGGTTAATTATAAATGTGTTTAAAATTCAATGTGAAAAGCAAGATATGACCACAGCTGCATCCCTGATCTCTTTAAGCATTTTCTCCAGATTTCATATATCAGTTAATAATTAAATATCAAGAAAACAAATGAGCCAACAAAATTTGTTGAATTCAATGAGGAGATTAAAGAAAGAAGAAAGAGGCAAACTTGGGGGATCCTAACATTGCCTATGATCCCAAAGGGCTAACAGTTTAATGGGGTTCAAAGGACATAAGGAACAAAAAGTAGAAGAGAAAGAAATGAACATGAATTGATATATTCAGGACTTAGAGAAGGGAACATCTTGAGCAGTTCTAGAAGTATAATAAGGATAATTAGGAAAATACAAGAGGCAAGGAGAATGCAGTAAGCATTTATTTGAAAGTGAAAACTTATAAGGCATTTGAGGGACTACATCAGTCTGAATTAAAAGAAAAGAGACAGAGATATATCTTTTGGGATTATGAAGAGTCCTGAGTACCAAGAAAACAACGTTGCATAATGGCACAGCACTGAAGGATTTTTAAGACGGTTATTAATCACATGATCAAAGTGACATTCTGGAACAATGAAGAGTGCGACACTGTGATTTAAAAAAAGGCAGAGACAGAACCGTCAGTTAGAGAGTTATCACTTTAGTTCAAGAGAATGGAAACATTGTGGAGAACAGACTATTTTAAAATGAAAAATAAACAAGTGCCATAAAAAAAGAAGTGCCATAAAAAGCTTTATTGCAAATTTCACTTACTTTAGGAAGTATTTCAAGATTTCATGATAAACTGTGATGAGTTCTCTAGGAAAGGAAGTTTTGACCTTATTTTCATTTATTACGCAGAACATAAAGACCAGGCAACATTGGTGAAGGGACACTGGGACAATCCAAAAGTTTGGGGAGTGGCCCTGTCCTCATGTCCACTTCTAATATCTCTCGACTCTTATAACTATCCCTCCAACCTGCCTCAATTCTATTTATATGACCAACATCCACTCCCCTGTGTCTAGTTCCTTGATCACAAAATCTAATAGGATTCAGTTTATCATAAATGGTTAATTGGTGGTTGGCTAAATCACATATCCATTAGTCATTCTTTATTCCATTTCTAGCATTTTTATTCCCTAATTACTTGCCATCAAAATTTTGCAAGACCTGTGATAGAATAGAGAATTCTTTCAAGTTTTAGCATCCAAGAGATGATAGTGTAGCATCACGAAATTTATGGTCTGTCATTTTAAAAAATATCCTAAAACCAAAGAACTGACTTTAAAAATAGAGTAATAATAATTTTCAAGTGACTGCAACTTGTTAGTAAAATAATATATTTTGAATTATGAGCCCCTATTGAATTACATTCTCTGGAGGACAACCCCTTTCATGATTCAATTATCTGGTCATAGAGTATTTATATGAATACAGAAAGGGTAAAAGCAGAGAATTGAGAATTGAATTTGTCTTAATAATTTAAATAAGTATAGATAATGTAAGTTTAATGTCTATTAAATAATTTCCCTATAGTTTTCCCAAATGTGGACTCATAAACCCACTGTCTGAACAATTTTAGTTTTCTGCAGAATCAAATACTTATAATACACGTTCAATTATAGACTAGATTCAAGTAAACAATGTAGCACTTAATGAAAGCAAACTAAAAAATATATAGCTTTCAAAATCATAAAGAGAGCTGCATTACAAAAAAAAATAAGGGAAGCGGACTTTGGCCCAGTGGTTAGGGCGTCCGTCTACCACATGGGAGGTCCGCGGTTCAAACCCCGGGCCTCCTTGACCCGTGTGGAACTGGCCATGTGCAGTGCTGATGCGCGCATGGGGTGCCGTGCCACGCAAGGGTGTCCCCCGCGTGGGGGAGCCCCATGCGCAAGGAGTGCGCCCCTGAGGAAAAGCCGCCCAGCGTGAAAAGAAAGAGCAGCCTGCCCAGGAATGGCGCTGCCCACACTTCCCGTGCCGCTGACGACAACAGAAGCGGACAAAGAAACAAGACGCAGCAAATAGACACCAAGAACAGACAACCAGGGGAGGGGGGGAAATTAAATAAATAAATAAATCTTTAAAAAAATAATAATAAATAAATAAATATCTTCCATTTGCAGAACTATGTAGATTCATATAATAAGCTAGAAACCCCAAATATTTCAGTTTCCTTCACAATTTATGTGCAAACTCATGCTGTAACAGTCAACGGGAAAAGAAGCACGCTTTTACGAGTTGGAAGTTTCAATATTTGCAGCAGACATTCAGGGAAGAAAACTGACAATAAACCCTCCACAGTTGGGAACAAATAAGAAAACAAGGCATTAAAAAGATGTAGCTAAGAGGCATGACATGAAAAGATGGTGGTGAGAGATGTTCCAGGGTTTCCTCCCAAACACAAACTCTTGAAACAACCAGCAAAAACTGACAGAGCCATTTTATTTGAGTTTCCAAAAACAAAGCGCTGCAGTAACTGGGTAAGTTCCAAATCTAGAAAAAGGTGATTTAAAAACTGCAGGAAAACTGTTGCTGGTTCTTTCCTCACCTGCTTCCCAGCACAGTGTGAAGCCAGCCCACAATCTCAGTGTGGGTCTCTATTCCAGGTCCTGGAAAGAGCCCCTTTCTGTATACTGCTGTCAACCGGAAGGACTGAACCAGGACACTGTCTCAAGCTCACTGTCCCAGAACCTGACCTGTATGCAGGAACAACCCACCAGCAGCTAAATCAGTGTAAGAAACAATCAAATTCTAAAAGTCTGAGACAAAGGATTATCAGCTTTCAGAGATACAGTAAACTGTGTATTCTTTCTGTATTCTTTCTGCAATTTTCCTATAAGTTTGAAATTATTTCAAAATAAAACATTTTATGTTAAAAATTAAAGATATGTAGTAGAGTGATCAGGAGTAGGAAAAAAGACTATTTCATAGGGAAAAGAGGGGTCATCAGATCCCTGTAAAGAGGGAAAACACTAAGACCAAGAACAAATGCCCAGGACAAGACATACTTAGAAAAGACCAGACACGGCCCTGTTCAGACTGTTCTTCAGGTTCATTGTGAAAAGGAGTAAGCTCCAAAGGAGCTCAGTACCCAACACAGAGTCAACCTGAAGGAACTGCGAAAAGTATTTTTAGTTTGTATGTTCTTTGTTTTTGTTAGCTCCTGGTACTCAAGGAAACCCCTATCTGGTCATATAACTAGGTGGATAAAAGCTTAAGGATAGACATTTCTAGGGCTACATCACTGATTTAATATATTAAAATATTAAAAATAATAGACAATAAAAAACATTGGAAGGAGAAAAAAAGAATAGTGGGGATGGAGAGAATAGGAGACAGTAGAGATCCAACCTACTCTTCTTCCATAAAGGTTACATTTTTCAATATGAGAATATATAATAGCATATTTTGAATCAAATTCCATTCTCAGTCTAGTTCTCCAATTTTCATGGCCAGTGGGCTTGAGAGTTCATTTTATCCTCACTTAAATAAAATCTTATTTTTATTGTCATACTTTTATGAAAAACATCTTAAAAAATAAAATAAAATGTACATTGTGTAACAAAAGATTAAAAGGCATATGAAGAAACCAGAAATGACGGCCCAACCAAAAGATTAAGGTAAAACAACAAAGCGGCTCAATAAAGACCAGACTTTTTGGCCACACCATTCAAAGACATTAAACTAAATGGTCAAAAATATGCTCAAAGACCTAAAGAGAAACACTGAGAATGAAGTGAATCATATCAGGAAAATGATATATGAACAAAATGAGAATTTTGATAAAGAAAAAGAAATTCTAAAAAAGAGCCAAACAGAAATACTGGAACTGAAAATTACCACAACTGAAATTTTTAAAAATTACCTAGAGGGGATCAACAGAACATTGGAACTGGCAGAAGAGAGAATAAGTAAACTTGAAGATAGGATAAGTGAAAGGATTCAGTCTAAGATTAAGAAGAAAACAGAATAAATAAAAGTGAATAGAGCCTATGGGACTTGTGGGGCACCACAGACCATATCGAAATATGTGTTATTGGAGTCCCAGAGAAAGAAGGATAGAAGGGGACAGAAGGAATATTTGAAGAAATAATGTCAGAAAACTTCCCAAATTTAAGAAAAGACATGAATATCAATATTAGAAAGTTCAGCAAAATCCAAACAGAATAAATGCAGAGAGATACATAAACAGAAACATAATCAAACTGTCAAAAGCCAAAGACAATGCGAATATCATGAAAGCTGCAAGAGAGAAACAATATGTCAGGTACAAGGGGCCTTCAATAAGATTCAGTGCCACTATCTCATCAGGAACTATAGGGGCAATAAAGCAGGAGGGCAACATAGATAAAGGACTGAAAGAAAATAATTGACAAGTGTTGTATATGTGGTGAAACGCTCTTTTAAAATGAGGGAGAGATTAAGACAACCCCAGATAAACAAAGCTGAGGGAGTCTGTCACCATTAGATCTCTTCTACAAGCCAATGCTAAGGCAGGTTTTTTAAATGGAAAGACTAGATATTAGATTTTATAAAGAGAGAAAAAAAAAGATTACTGGTAAAGGCAACTACATGGGTAATTATAATTGCCATTATTCTTGCATTTTTGGTTTATAAGTTACTTTTTACTCCTTACAAGATCTACAATGCAAAAAAATTAAAAAAGCAATGATATATCTGTGGTTTTGAACACACAATGTCTAATGATGTACAAGAAACAACATAAAGGTAGGGGGACAGAGGAGTATAGTAACAGTTTCTGTGTTATTGACATTTGCCATCAAATCAAATGAATATATTATAAATATAGGTTGTTAAATTTAATCCCTATGGTAAACACAAATAAAATGTCTTAAAATACTCACAGAAAAAAAATAAGGGAATGGAAGAATTGAGGGACAGAAAAGGAATAAGACTTATGAAAACAGATAGAAAATACAGAAGAAAATCCTTCTTTATCAGTAATTATTTAAAATTAAATGGTTAAACATTCTAGAAAAAAGGCAAACATTGGCAGAATGGACAAAAAACATGACCTAACTATATGCTTTCTGCAAAGGATTCACCTTGAATTCAGAGATACCAGGAGGTTGAAAGTGAAATGATGACAAAAAATATTCCATGCAAATAGTAAGCAAAAAAGAACTGGGATGGCTATGTTAATATTAGATAAAACAGACTGAAAAAAAAACTGTTGTATGAGACAAAGTAGGATCCTCTATATTGATAAAAGTGTTAATTCATCAGGAAGATGTAACAATGATAAATATATACGCACATATCAGTGGAAAGCCAGAATATATGAAGCAAATATAGACAGATTTGAAGGGTTAAATAGATGGTTCTACATTAATACTAGGAGACTTCAATATACCACTTTCAAAAATGGATAGACCATCTAGGCAGAAGATCAATATAGAAATAGAAGACTTGAACAATACTCTAAGCCAACTAGATGTAATTAACTGGCAAAGAAAGAGAGAGGATGCAAAGAAACAAAATCAGAAATGAAAGAGGTACATTGATCCAACCCCACAAAAAATAAGAAGGATTATAATGTGATATGAACAGTTGTATGCCAACAAATTAGATAACTTAGATGACATGGAAAAATACCTAGAGACACAAAAACTACCTAAACTGACTCAAGAATTGCAGACCTTAACAAATCTGTAACAAGTAAAATAACTGAATCAGTAACAACAACAACAACAACAACAACAAAGCCTCCCAAGAAAGAAAAAGGAGGACAGGAAGACTTCACTAATGAAATTTACCATATATTACAAAGATAATTAATACCAATGTGTTCAACTACTTCCAAAACACTGAAGAGGACGGAACACTTTCTAACTCATTCTCTGAGGTAACCATCATCCTACAAACAAACAAAAAAAGATAGAGATATAAGAAAAGAAAATTGCAGACCAACTACAATTGACTAAGAGGGATTTATCCAAGTAATACAAGCATTGTTCAATATATGAAAATCAATCTATATAATGAGCCACATTAATAGAATGAAAGCCAAAAAAAGAAAAAAACAACACATGGTAATCTCAATTGACACATCAATACCGATTTGCAAAATACAGTATCCATTCGTTAAGAAAATTGTATTAGTTGACCAAAGGGGTGCTGATGCAACATACAAGAAATATGTTGGCTCTTATGAAGTATATTTATTTGGGGTAGAAACTTACAGCTATCAGGCCATAAAACACAAATTACTTCCCTCACCAAATTCTGTTGCCACCTGTTCGAGCAAGATGGCTGCTGACATCTGCAAGGGTTCAGCCTTCCTCTTCCTCTTAAGACTCTGTGTTCCCAGCTTCTTCCAATCTAGCTGTAGGCTGTGAAAAGTCTCGTCTCTCCCAAGCCCATTGCTCTGTGGGCTCAGGTGCTTTGCTCTAACTACTAGGTCAGCTATATTCTATCAGGCTCTCTCTCTTCCTGGGGCCTCTGCTGTGTCTATGGAGCCATCTCTCTTCCTCTGTGTTCTTCTTCTTTGTGTATTTACTTCCTGGGGCTCCAGCATCAAAACTCCATCTCTCTCTTCTGCCAAGTCATTTTCTAAACCTCCTACTGATGTGGCCCAATCAAAGCCTTAATCATAATTTAATCAACTAAAATGAAACCTCTGAACAAAATACAATCTAATATGCCTAGAGGAAGAGACCAGTTTATAAACATAATCCACTATTTTTGGAAGTCATAAAAAATGCCAAACTGCTACACTCAGAAAACTTGAATAGATGGATCTTCCTCAACATTCCTCAATATGAAAAGGAACATATTTGAAAAACCCACAGATGTCATCATGCTGACTGGTGAATTACCAAAATCTTTCCCCCTAAGATTAAGAACAAAATAAGGATATCCATTTTTATCAGTACTCTTCAGCACTGTTCTGGATTTTCTAGCCAGAGTTAAGTAGGTGAGAGAAAAAAAATACATTTAGTTTTCCAAATTGGAATGAAAGTAAAAAAAACTTTCCCTGTTGGCAGATGACATGATTCTACATGCAGAAAACCCTGAAAAATCTTCAAGGAAGATACTAAAGATAATAAATTCAGCAATATGTCAAGGCCAAGACAATCTTAACAAACTCATTCGTGAGTTTACACATCAGCAATGAACAATTCAAAAGGAAATCAAGAAAACAATTCCATTTACAATTCTAGGAATGAAATTAACCAAGGATGTAAAGGACTTGCACACAGAACACTGTGAAACATTGCTTAAAGAAATTAAAAAGAAGAATTTTAAAAGTCCTAAATGAATGGAGAAAGCTTCTGTGTTCATGGAGTGGAAGACTAAATATTGTTAAGATGTCAATATTACCCAAAACAATTTACAGATTCAGTGCAGTCCCAATCCAGATTCCTACCTCATTCTTCACAGGAATGGAGAGACCAATTTCCAGATTCCTGTGAAAGGGCAAGGGAGTCAGAATAGATAAAATTACCTTGAAAAAGAACAACAAAGTTTGAAGACTTACATTTCCTGATTTTAAACACATTAGAAAGCGACAGTTATTAAAATAGTGTAGTACTGGAACAATGACAGACAAATAGAACAAGATCGATTTGAAATGAGAGTTGATCAACAAACCCTACTTCTATGGTTAGTTGACTTTTGACAAGGATGCCAAGTCTGCTCAATGGGGAAAAACTCTCTTCAACAAATGGTGCAGGGATAGTTGTAGATCCATATACAAATGAAGGAAACTAGACCCCTCCCTCATACCATATGCAATAATTAACTGAAAATAGATCAAAGGCCTAAATATAAAACTACAACTACAAAACTCATAGAAGAAATTATAGAAGAATATATTCCAGACCTTGCGTTCCTCAACTTTACAGCAAAAGCATGAGCAACGAAAGAAAAAGATAAGTTGGACATTATCAAAATTTACAAAAATATTATGCGTCAGAGTCATCATCAAGAAAGTGAAAAGACAACTTATAGAATGGGGGAAATAACGTATTTCATAAGGGTTTAATATTAATACATACAATATGTAAGTTCACCTACAATCCAACAACAAAGACAACTCCATTTAAAAGTGAGCGAAAGACTTGAATATATATTTCTTCTAAGAAGGCACATATGACCAATATGCACATAAAAAGATCCTCAAGATTGCTAGCCCCCATCCCAAGAAAATGCAAATCAAAATCACAATGGGATGTCACTTTACACTATTACAATGAATAGAATCACTATTTTTTTTAAAGCAGAAAACAGCAAGTATTGGCAAGAATATGGAGATGCTTTCATTGTTGGTGGGAAGTAAAATGGTACAGCACTGTGGAAAATGGTTTTGAGTTCCTAAGAGAGTTAAATTTTGAATTACCACATGACCTGACAATTTCATTTCGAGATATATACCCACAACAATTGAAAGCAAGGACTACAACAGAAATCTGTAACCAATGTCCATAGCAGGATTATTCACAATAGACAAAAGGTGAAACAACCTAAGCGTCCATCAATAGATGTATGGATAAACAAAATGTGGTATACATATAATGGAATATTAATGCACTGTTAAAAAGGAATGAAGTTCTGATACACGTTACATGTGGACAAACTTTAAAGGTATCATCCTGAACGAAATAAGCCAGACATAAAGGGACAAAAGCTGTGTGATCCACTTATATGGAATAACCAGAATATGCAGATTCATGGAGACAGAGAGTGGATTACAGGGTGTGCGGAGCAGGGATGAGGGTAGGGAATGCTGAATGGGTACAGAGCTTCTGTTGGGGGTGGTGGAAATTTTTTGGTAATGGATTTGGGTGATGGTAGCACAAACTGTGGATGTCATGAAAACCCCTGAACTGTGTATTTTAAACCAGTTAAAATGAGAAATTTTATGCTGTATATAAGTTGCCACAATAAAAATTTTTAAAAGATGTTTATTTATTTCATCAGCAATCTTTATTGACCCCACCACTTTAACGTTTTAATCATAAAATCACGTGATTCCTTAAAAATAAAAAAACAAAATATTTTGAAATTTATAAAAATTAAAACTGGAAGAAAATTTTTATCTTTTACACCTTCATAAGAAAATAATTGAATATATATTTTCAGAAATCAGAATGTATTTGATAAGGTGGACTCTTTGGAGAAAGTATTTTTAAGTACCCCTCTTTCCTCCCGTATCTTGGCAGACAGTAATCAAATCAATTTTTCCAATCAAATAAAAATTTCACAGCAAAACTCTCGGGCATTCTTATTTCCCACTTTTCCTTATTCTCTTCGTCTATCATCACCGGCTGTTACTTCTACCCCCCATTTGCATTTCAAATCCATCTGTTTTCCCCTGTCTGGTCATAGCTATACAATCTTTGATCTGGACTACTGCTCCGGCTGCCTGACCAAGGTTTTTCTCTTGGCAATCTCCATACTGTTCTCTACTCAGTTGCCCAAGTGATCTGTTTAAAATAGAAACCAGATTATGTCTTACTTCCCTGACTAAAACCCTTTAAAGCCTTTCACTTGCCCTGAGAATAAAATCCTGACTACAAAGTCCTTCAACATATACTTATACCTAATTTTCAAGCTCATTTCATGGCTCTTTTCTAACTGCTCGTACCGCTCCACTTATTCTTGACTTCTGGTTTGTTTCATGATTGTGCCAGGTAGGCTCATTCCCACCCACAGTCTCTAAGCTGACAGTTTCCTTTGAATAGAATGCTTTCCTCTAGGTCTTTGTGTGGCTCACCAGGGCATATTTTTTTCACCCTTCTTTCAAAGAATACTTCCATTCTAAAGGAGAGTCAGCACAGTTATTCTACATCTCAGAACTGTTTATTTACTGAAGTGTTTATCGCAATCTGTAACCATCATGGTTGCTTAGTGTTTTCTTGTTTATTTTGCTCCATCACTCAAATGTAAATTGCACCAAATCAGAGACCAGAACTGTTTTATTCTCACTACACTATCTAGAATACTCACCGTCTAGAGGATGGATCATGGCTATATAAGAGGTGTCCAAATAATTGGTGATGAAGCAAGGATACCCAAAATTCATTTTTTTTTTTTGATGCTGGGTAGGAGGAGATGAAATAAAAAGTACATGCGCACACTGCTGTGAAAGCCACTCCACATGGTAAACAACATACATAAAGTGCTCTCCCATGAGTCACAAGTGCAAACTCAGTAAATGACAACTATAAATTTGAAATCAAACTCCTTTCCATGTGGGAAACTCTCAAAGTAAGAATCAGCAGAATTTATTTAATGATTGACAATTCTCTCAAATAATGACAGAGCAGCCAGCTAGTATGTGTAAAATTTTCGATGCCTTTTAAATAAGTGCGGACAGAGTAGGTGACTGTCCACAAGATTTGACTTTATGATAAGACCATAGTTCTATAAAATCTACCCTTCCCTGCCTTTCTCAGATCTATTAATTATTGAAATTCTAAAGACAATCAGATTTGTTAAGATCAATGGAGAAGCTTTGTGAGAATCGCTTTATTTTAGAAGAAAGTAAAATGAAAAACAATGAAGTAATTTATATAGCACCCTTCACTTAAATTTAAAACCAGTTAAAATGTCCAAATATCCCAGTATGTTACTCTTATATTAAAGTTGACACCACATAAATCTGGATTCTCCTGTCAGAAAATAGTTAACATTGAATGCCTAAAATTATCTTGTAAGAGAAAATTCACATTCCTATAAAGATCTCTTTGGTGTGAGACAGAAGACAGGACTTACAATATTTTACATGTTCCCATTGTCCTTAGTATGTTTCAAACAAGTAGGGAATGAGAGAGACATGAATTGATCGAAGGCAGTTTGAATAGGAAGCAGGAATACATTCTTTGCTCATCAAATCAGAGTTAAAAAAGCACCTTAACAAAATTTTAGAGAAAACCTCAGTCATTGACTAATCAACGTAGAACTATGTATAAAAAGTAGTTTAACATTAGGTGATTAGGAAGATAAGTTAATTATACCATTGAGAGAACACTCATTTAGAGAGTCCATTTTGTGCAACATTCTGAGCTGTCATTTCTGGGTATCACTGAAGGAAATTTTCTGTAAGCATATTCAGAAGTACATTGAAGCTCAGTCTTGTCCAACCTCTCATTACCTATCAATTTATTCCCACTTATCATTCAAGTTGAGAAATTTCATTAATATTGTTAAGTAATAGTAAAGTGCATTGAAATATATTAATATTCTACATGTATTTATAAGGATTATTGTAATCATAGAAGGCTAACCTAAGAGGTCAATATTCAGTTAAAATAATATACTATCAAGATATTTAGTACTTTTCATTTTAAAAGACTTAAGTCATTTTCCAGATATTTAATCCTCCTTTGGATGCTTTCACACGCCTGTTTTGAGACTAGCACACAAAGGAAATTGCAAGTAGTCCATTTTAGCTAAGAACTGTGGGCGGCCCGTGTGTTTGGCTCTGTGTGTGTGCTGGTGAGTATGAGCACGGGCAGGCAGCGGCCGCCACTTCATGGAGCTGGTCCACGTTGTCGCAGGGGTGGATCCTGAGCTGCCGAAACCGCTGTCCTGCTCTCTGCGCGGGCTCCTTTAATCCCATTGTTATTTTAGGTCCGCTCGGGTCTAGCCGCACGTGGAGCCCGAAATCCGGGCTGGGCACTACCGCGGCCTGGGCCGAGCGGCTTCACGGCAGTAACAGCGGCGCCCGCGGCGGCAGCAGCCTCTTCCCGGACAGGAGAGCACAGGCGGCCGAGAGCCCACACGGGCGCTTAGAGAGCACGGCAGACGGTACTGATAGTGGAGAATGCTTGAAGCTCCTTACAAGACTTGCCTAACTATATCTCTCCTCTACTCCCATGAATTCACCTTGATTCCACTGTGAACTGTCAATCATAAGCATGAGAACAAGTTGGGCAGTGCTAACGGCCATGAAGAACTTAGCAAGAAAATGCTTTGCATTTAAACTTTAGATCTTCTTACATGGAAGAGGTCAAATCCAGTTAGAGCAAAACACCTTTACAGCAGAGGCCATATAACCAAAAAGTCCAAAGGCCCAGCCCAGGGGACCATTTACTTCAATGATGTTCAGTTCAAAATTCCACTGCCAATAAAAACATTGGAAATTCCCCTTAAAGTTGTAACAGGATGTGACTATTAGGGTGGGTTTTGATAAAGCTTCTTAATAAAGTTTAAATTGTTAATCGATTTTTTAAAAAGTGCATTTTAAATTACTGAAAACAAGTATGGAGAAATGGAATTTTAAAAGGACATCTTAAAGTAACTTGATTTTAGTAATTTTCTATTGGCTGATTTAAACATCCCCCTGAAAAAATTAACGTGAAGTATATCATATTCCCAACTTTTTATCAAAAATTGATGAATGATTGTCATGTAAAGATCATTTCTGTATTTTCTAGAAAATCTTTGTTTGAAGACTACCTCCTCACAAGTGACAAATATCATATATAAAATAGCACAAGTAAAAAGTTTACTTAACTGCTATTTCCTTTTTTAAAAAGATTTTTGGAAAGAAGATTCAAATTTAATGTTTATTAATCTAGGAGGCTAGAAATATTTACATCCTCCTCTTTAGTTTGGTTGTCTTTGTAAAACTTTTATTTCCTTAAAATAATTGTATTTTTGTACACATAATATTTATTTTAAGTTGCATCAAATACTTTTTGGAAAGTAAACAGGTTATCAAGTTTTTAAAAAGTTTAGGTAATCATTTTCTTAATCATTTAACTATATACCTTTGAATAAGATCTTATCTATCTATTCATGATATATAATGTTTGTTTACTACATATCTATCAATTACACAAATGCATATGTGAAAGGCTTAATCAGTTTTAAGGAACTTTTACTTGACATATTAATACTATATTTCAGAATGCTCTGAATAAATTAATATCTGCAAAATTTTTGAATTGTGAATGAAATCAGCAATGATATAGTAAAATATTTCATATGTTTAATAATGGTAAGAGATCATTTTAACTAATTACAGTAATTACAAATTAAAAACATGCTAAAAATGTGGAAAATGTTTTTCATTTAATCCTACCTTGTAAAGGAATATCATTCAATAAAAACAAGTAATATTTACATTATTTCTTATTTTTTCTCACAACTACAAATCACTGATTCAAATTCCTCCTTTTCTCAGAATAAATATAATGTAAATTTGCTACTGCAATATTTTTTATTTTCTTTACCTTTTCTTCTTTTCCTTTCCTTTCCCTTTTTCCCTCCCTGCCCTCCTCCTATTCCTCCCCCTTCCCTCCTTTCCTTCCTTCCTCCAACAATCCTTCCATGTTCCTTCTTCTCCTTCCTCCCTATTTCTGTCTTCTTTTGGATATGAAACTGACATTGCCACAGATTTTATGTTTCATGTTCTAATGCATCTGTAGAGTCTTTTATATTTGAGGGCCAAAGCCTAGACATAGGAACATGGTTTCTACATTGGACTGTGTCTGCCTGCTAGACTGCTTTGTAAGATACCTGGGATTTATACTGTACAGTATAATTTTCTAGTGCATTTGCCAGTAGTAAATGTTAACAGAAAAAGATATTAAAGGGAGTAAATTAAAAATGCTTCCACATTTAGAATTACATTGGTGCCACGTGAATCACTGCCAATCATTGTCACTAAAACAGGCTTGAATAATTGCTGCAAGCTTTCCCTTGAGGTAAAATAAACTGATCAGTTTTATGACATTGATTTTGAATAGATGCCAATAGGCGATGGTATTAGATGGCTCACTGCTATCTCAGAAATTAACTATCTCTTGTGATTTAGCAAAGAGTATAAACTCACAACAATTGTCCAATTTAACAAAGAAGTTCTTAAAAATAAAAATATGATTAGTAACAAGCATTGCTATATATAAAATCAGAATGAAGAGTTTCTATTTCAAGCAAACTCTAAATTGGAAACACATCCAAACTAGGTAAGATTTCCCTGCTAATTAATTTATTTTACTAATCTTCTGGTATTTTTCATAGTTATGATAAAAACTATATCACTACTTTAAAGTTATGTGGGTATAATTAGATAGATAGATAATTTCTTTTAACAATGATCGTTCAAGAATAAGTTTCTCCACGGTAATGTTACGGATTGAATCATGTCTCAACAAAGAGATGCTCAAGTCTTAGTCCCTAGTCCTTTGTATGTGATCCTATTTGTAAAGAGGATCTTTGAAGATGTGATTAGTTAAGGTTGGTGCCATATTGAATAAGGGTGGATCTCATCAACGTGACTGCAGTCCTCATAAGCAGAGGAAATTTCAAACTCATTACAAGGAGACAGATATGGAGAGCAATGACCACGTGACAGAGGCAGATATAGAGTTATGGATTGCCTGCACGACACCACCAGGTTACTACAGACTTCAGAGAAAGCATCTTCTTACTGAAACCTTGATTTTGGACTTCCTGTCGCCAAAATTGTGAGCCAATAAACTAGTGTTGTTTATAAAAAATAGCCTGTGATACTTTGTTACAGCATCCTTGGCAAACTGAGATAGCTAATCTAAAAAACCTTATTATCCATATACCCATTGTTGACCCATACAATTAAAAAATAACTTACGATGGAAAGTGGCTGTGGCTCCTTTGATTGGGCTCCCATCTACCATATGGAAGGCCCTGAATTCACATCCCAGGGCCTCATTGTGAAGGCCAGCTGGACTGTGCGTGTGGAAAGCTGGTAGCCTGTGCCCGCAGGAAGCTGGCCTAGCAAGATGACACAACAAAGAAGACAAGCAGACACAGAAGAATGTGCAGTGAATGGACACAGAGAGCAGGCAGCAAGCAAGCCACAAGGGGGGAAATAAATAAATGAATAAATGAATGAATGAATGAATGAATGAATAGAAAGAAATCTTTTTTAAAAAAAGACCTTATGATGACTTCCACTTCCACTTATGAGGTAAAATCTGCAAAATAAAACAGCAATCCCACTTTAACAAGGAGAAATACTAGAGAATCTATAAAATCATAACTTCTTAATAATGCATCAGGGAGCTGATGCTGCAAGGTAAACATATAATATGAATTCAAAGAAGGACAAGCCTCTTCAAGGAGAGTTGGGACATACAAACTGCTCACTTTCAGCTGAGCACGGGAGGAACAGATACCAGCTTCCATGGAAACAGGTAAAAATCAGTTAACATTTTAGCAAATTGTTAAGGCCAGGTGTAGGTCTCAGATAGCTCAAAGACCCAGACATAAGGGGAGTATGCATTTCCTTTCCACCAGGTGATTGAGAGAAATATTCAGGACACAGCCGGAGCCTAGAGAGAGTCCCTCCTCAGGGTTCTGTGGAAGGAACAGTCATCAAACATATGACCATGCATCTCTCTGAACCCTGTACTCTTGGAAATCAAAAGTCTTAAATTATCAAAAAGCCTGCAGGGAACATGGGTGAAAATGAAAAAAAAACAAATGAGTCAAATAGAAAACAATTGGAAAGATGGTAGTTTTAAATTCAGTTAATATTGATAATTACATTAAATGTAAATAGCTTAATTTCCCTACAAATTTTTGTTGTTTCTATTTCCCTGTGAAGCTAGTGGAAGGGTTCTCTCAGTGAAGAAGGCACTTAACTTTATACTACAAGACTCACAGCATTTTCGTTAAAGATGATGAAAGAATTAATACAAGATGCATAGATATCTTAGTGCCCTTTTAAAAGTTTTGATAAGACATTTGATACAACATAGCAAAAATATTAAATTACATTATAATTATGCCTTCATGGAAAATAAAATATAATGAGGAAATTAAAAACTAGACAGACATATGTCCATAAGTTGAGTAGCTAGTCACATGAATGATTTTCTTAGAATAAAGGAACTACAGCTTTATTTTAAAATACTTTAATATTAGGGAAATGGGGTTAGTGGAGAAAGTAGAGCACATCAGAATACAAATAAAAAGAAATTCCCTGAAAGGATATCAAACCTTTTTTTAAGTGTTATACTATCACCTCGTATAAATGATAGAGATTCCAATGCCATGGCCCATGTGTTCAGTCTTTTTAAACTTCTTCTCACCAAATTCCATGCTGAAATGAAACTCTTATTTACTTGAGTATGTATATTTAGTTTAGCTGAGAGAGAGTGTGTGTATGTGTGTGTGTATGTGTATGTGTATGTGTATAGTCTCCTTCTCTCTCTAAATATGTACATATTATATTTTATGTGGTTTTTTTCCTGGTGAATTTAAGAGTATTTACTGTATTCTAGTTTCCTCCCAGCAAGTTCCATGCCTTCAGGTCAGATTTTGTAATTTCCAGGATACACTAACATCATTATTGTCTACATATATGTATTCTAAATTTTCTGGATATTTGTTCATTTCTTTTGTTTTGTTTTATTTTGGTAGTGTTACTTCAGAAAAGAGGCCAGGTCAAGAGTGACAATGTGTATATTGTATTGCTTGACTCTGGTCAAGTATCAAATCAAACCACTAATAAAAAAGGAGGATAGATGGCAGCAGGAATATAAGCAGCATTTCAAATATCCTGATCTTTCAAGGTTTTACCTAGATTTTTAAAGTTAGCAGAAAATCTAGACCATACATATTAAAGTGGATCTCCTTGGAACTGCTTTGTTAATCATTAATATTTTGCATCCTATCACTTTGAATGAAGTTATTGTTTACTGTGTGAGATATTCTTACCAGCTTTCATTTAGAATAAGGGACTATTACATTTAAGAGGACCTAACTGTCCATTTCCAAAGGAGAAAAATGATGCTCCCCAGGTGAAAGCAAAGGTGGGAGAGTCATAAAGCCACAGGGTCCTAAAGCCAGACCACCTTGCTTTCCAACACCAGCTCACAAGCACTTTGATGTTCCATTCAATGTTTAATACTAGTGACTCTTAACACCCGCAATTGTAAAACAGGGCAATCTGCGCACTTCCTTTCTAATATGGGAGTTGGGATAGTTATAACAGGATAGTTGGAATACTTACAAAACTTAATTGGTGAAGCGTATTTGTCATAAAGTGTATTTTTGTGCCTCTGTATTCTCTCAGTATTAGCAGTGTGACTGTCACCTGGGCAGGTTAATAACACTTCAGGTTCTCTTCTCTCACTTTTAAATACCAGGATACTAATGCCTCACTAGCATTGTGTGAGGGGAGAGGAAAAAACAGTTGTAACATGCTACAAGCAAGATGTGGCACAGGATAAGTGCTTATTGTTGTTTTAATCATTGTTGTAGGATATAAATCTTAGGGAAAATCTCAGTTTGGAAAATTGCAAATTGGAAATACATTGAGGTATATGAAAAAATATTGTAATGAATTTAAAACATTGGCAATCTGTTGGTAACTTATTTCACCAGTCTTTGTACCCTTTGTTGCAGATTTTATTAAGGTTAATTCTACAGATTCCTCATATAATCCATATTTCAAACTCTAAAACAAACCTTTAGAATAGAGAAATGACAGCCTATAAATCCACTGGAAGTAAAGAATGACACGAACCATCAGAATGGTGTGAGCATCAGAAAACAACCATTTAAAAAAGAAATAACACATGAAATGCTCATTTTAAGTTTGTCCAAATAAACATAAATGAATAAAATAATTAAACTAAATCTTAGACTCTTGAACAAGGTTCATTTCAATGATAAATATAGTAGTCTTGTTCTTTTAAATATAGGTTGTAGATAATTATATTTTTAGAGCTGAAGCCCATCTGTGTATATAGAAAAGTTTGGAGAAAAATTATTTTATGAGCACCTCTTTGTATAAAAACTGAATGCAATGTCAGAAGCTATTTTAATAAGAATAGAAAAGAGCATTCATCAATTTTAACATTGCTAAAATATTAGTGAATTTATTAAGACTATCATAAATCAATTTTATAATTTACTACCTACAGATGTTCACAAAATGTATTAAAGTAACAGATTTTTCCAAATATATCCTACACAAATAGCATCCACAGTATCATTTTATACTGTCATTAAAATGATCCTTTTCAAATAAATTGGAAAAAAGTTGCATACAAATTCCTGTAATCAGTAGGGAAAGTTAACTAGAATGTGAAACAGCCCTGTATTTTGATTCTAGTGGAAATCTGGCCTTTCAAAAACATGCATGCATTTACATCCTTGCAAACTGTTTATCTCAATTCATAAGATCACTTATTAAAGCTTATCCATGTATTTGCTTATTTGCAACTGCTTATTAAAGGAGATGAATATCAACATTAAGCATTTTTAGTGCTCAAAAACATGGTCTAAATCCTAAAGTAAGGGGAAAATGGAAAGGAGAAATGAGTTTATATGGCTACGAGTTTCTAAAAAAGAGTCTGGAGGCTGGCAGAAGGATTGCCCTCATGCACAACTGAGCAGAGTCAGAGAGACAGATAAAGCAGATACAACCCCCAGATATTGGTTCCTATGAAGGCTAAAGAGACCCATGAGAGTTATGGTCATGGCCGATGGGGTTTACTACCAGGGCAGATGGCCCCTCTTTGGAAATGGTGTTTATGTGTGATGAATCTGGACTCAGATGGGATCTCCCTTCATAAGACTTTCATACTAATCTGCTGGAGGTGCAGTTAACGTTGGGGTTTAAGATATAGTTAGGGGATTTGAATCTCTGGACTGATAATGTGATAGCCAGGTCCTGAGCCTCAACAGACTCCAGCACCTACAATCTGATTTATTGGACTTACCACACTCAGCTAAGATGGAGTTGAAGAAGGACAATCACCACACCATGGAGCCTAGAGTGATTACAACTGAAAATGGGAGGATGGCAGCCAGCATCCATGTGGAATCTGAGCCTCCTCTTGACATAGAGGTGCAATGGACACAACCAATCCAATGTCCACATAGAAGAGGTGGCATTGGATTGGGAAAAGTGGACATGGTGGACGATGGGTATGGGGAAGGGCAGGAAGAGATGAGAGGTGGGGGTGTATTTGGGACGTGGGGCTGCCCTGGATGGCGCCTCGGGGGTGATCACCGGACATCGTGGATCCTCACAGGGCCCACTGGATGGAATGGAGGAGAGTATGGGCCATGATGTGGACCATTGTCTATGAGGTGCAGAGGTGCCCAAAGATGTACTTACCAAATGCAGTGGATGTGTCATGATGATGGGAACGAGTGTTGTTGGGGGGGAGAGGGGGGGTGGGGGGGTGGGGTTGAATGGGACCTCACATATATATTTTTAATGTAATATTATTACAAAGTCAATAAAAAATAAATAAATTTAAAAAAAAAAAACATGGTCTAAAATAAACCACACCCTCACTGGAAATTCTTACTTTGCTTTTACATGCACAATCTAACACCAAAGAAGATTTGTGATTTTGAACTTTGTCATCCCATTTATCAGACTATTAACTCAGTCACACATCTATTTTTTTTTTTTAATTTTTTTATTTTTTATTGAGAGGTTAGAGTCTCCTTTGCAATGCCTACTTCCAATTAAAAAAAATAATACATGAATGAAAGCACTGAAGATACTGCCCTTTGTTAGTCCTGATTTTAACAGCTTTTGAGACTGGAAATAAAAAGGCATATAATAACCATAATCTACTTGGAAATTATGGTTTTCTATAGTTTTGGACACTTATAAGAATATCTGCTATGACTCAGAGAGAATCTAGTAATCTACAAACTATTCTTTGCACTTTCTCATGTGAACAATCCAAAATTTTAGTAGTTGTTTTATACAAGCACTCCATTCATTGACTTTTCAATTTTCTCATTAGTATTTCTTTTAAAATAAATATGTCATCAAGACAGGTTTTCTAAGATCCAATTACATGCAAATCTTAAACACGGTTTTAGAATAATAGTATTTCCTTATGAAGGGAGATCCCATCTGAGTCCAGATTCATCACACATAAACACCATTTCCAAAGAGGGGCCATCTGCCCTGGTAGTTTGTGCTGGAGGTGCAGTTAATGTTGGGGTTTAAGATATATTTAGGGGATTTGAATCTCTGGACTGACAATGTGATAGCCAGATCCTGAGCCTCAACAGACTCCAGCACCTACAATCTGATATATTGGACTTACCACACTCAGCTAAGATGGAGGTGAAGAAGGACAACCACCACACCATGGAGCCTAGAGTGATTACAACTGAAAATGGGAGGATTGCATCCAGCATCCAGGTGGAATCTGAGCCTCCTCTTGACATAAAGGTGCAATGGACACAACCAATCCAGTATCCACATAGAAGAGGTGGCATTGGATTGGGAAAAGTGGACATAATGGACAAAGGGTATGGGGAAAGGCAGGAAGAGATGAGAGGTGGAGGCGTCTTCGGGACATGGAGCTGCCCTGGATGGTGCTTCACCGGACATTGTAAATCCTCACAGGGCCTACATGATGGAATAGAGGAGAGTATGGGCCATGATGTGAACCAATGTATATGAGGTGCAGAGGTGCCCAAAGATGTACTTACCAAATCCAATGGATGTGTCATGATGATGGGAACGAGTGTTGTTGGGGGGGGGGGAGAGGGGGGGTGGGGGGGTGGGGTTGAATGGGACTTCACATATATATTTTTAATGTAATATTATTACAAAGTCAATAAAAAATAAAAAAATTAAAAAATAAAAAATTAAAAAAAAAAAATAGTATTTCCTTGGATAATAAGAACGTCAATTTTTTTTTTCCTTTAAGAAAATTCCTCAATATAACAAAGTTGGCAGCAGAAATATTTGACCTTACTTTTGTATTCCAGGTGAAAACCAGCAGTGGCCACACTAGTATCCCATTGGAAATATAAGTAGAGTCAATTGGAAGTGCTAGGACCATGGTTCCTATAAGAAATAAGGTAGATTTCACTTTAACCAATGCATTCACTTTTTCAAGTATTAAATATGTGAGGTTATTTTTAGGCTTATAAATCGCCGTAGTTTGTCTGATTTAATGTAAGTATTGGCATTTAGCACTATATATTGAGTCTTTCTACTGTTGATGGTACAACAAAAAGTTCGACTTCATCTTCTCTACCCTGCGCAAGCATAAGACGTGACTAGCTTTATATCATGTCAGTGAATATAAAATCTTATTATATTTTAACGGTGCATTTGGTTTTCTACATTGCTTTCTTTTAACATGTAATATTCTGCCTTTTTTGTTTGTTTGTTTTGATTTGACATGTACAAAGAGGGAACAAATTCTCAGCCTAATGGGGCTGAGGGAGCAGTCAGTCTGAAGAGATGTGGATCCAATGGATTATTTTTAAGCTGTTGCTTTTGATTATGTATCTCTTTTCCATTCTTTGTGAGCCTCATACTGAATCATGTTCCCCCTGAGATCTGTGAATGAATTCAACAAAGAATGTGTGAAAAGGGAAATATGGGTTTATTTTTATATAATGCTCTTTTTACTTAACATGTCCTAGCCTGTGTCACAGCAACTCAGGAGAATTACTGATCCAAGGAGAAGGGGGAGAAAGCAGCTCTTACAATGGAAGATGCTGAGATAAAGAAAAATGGTCATGAGTCAGTTTAAAATATTTTGGCTCAATGTATTGTCCTGTGGGAAAATGCTATGCAAGTTTTAATCATTTTTTCTCCTGAAGCACATATGCTTGGTATTCTAATATATTAAATCTATTCCCTAGGTAAGCACTGTGTACATAGTAGTTGTCAAGGAACTATCCATTCTATAAAACTAACCACAGTATAGGCAAATTATTAGAGGAAGATATGATGAAGATAACTCCAATGTATGAAAAAATAATATTTATGTAGTAGAACAAAGAAATAAGTTGATTATTCAAAACATATAAACATTAATGAAAAGATAAGATACTCTATAATTCTTCATGTCTACTTATGCAATACCAATGTCACAATATCATCCAGTAGTTTTAAATAAAGAGTTCCATGAAAGGACTCCTGCTGTCTCTTGATTATCCTAAGGCTTCATAAACTGAAAGTGTCCAAACCTGATCATAACCTGCCTCTGGCTGACCTCCCTTGTTCAATGTCTCAGTCAACAACACTATCAATCTCCACCCACATCCTAGCATTGGAAAGTTCCTTCCTCTCCATCATGCCATACTGCTCTCTAATCAGGCCATCAGGCCCTTAGTAGCCTGCTGCCTAAATCCCTCCCCCTTTCACTCACCCCATCTTTCCATCTTCACAACTATCTGATTCAAGCCACCAATTCTTTTACCTAGGATAAGGGTGATATTTTTCTAACATGTTTACTAAACCTACATTTGTCCCAATCCAATTAATATGCTGTTACGCAGTTAGAAAGCTCTTTTATTGGACTTACCCTGGCCAGCTAACAGGGAGGTGAAGAACGTCAACCACTACACCAGGGAGCCAAGAGTGCCTACAACTGCAAACAGGAGAACTGCATCCATCATCCAAGTGGAATCTAAGCATCCTCTTGATACAGAGGTGGAGCAGACATAACCATCCCAAGGTCCACAGAATGGAGGAACAGAGTATGGATTAGAGTGGACTTATTGATATTCTCTTCTGGAACTAATGTGATTAGTAATGGAAGTAAATGTAGCACTGAGATGGAGAAAGTGGCCATGGTAGCTGCTGAGGGTAGGGAGTTGGAAGAAGAGATGTGATGTGGGGGCATTTTCAGCACTTGGAGTTGTCCTGGGTGGTACTGCAGGGACAGTCACTGGACATTGTATGTCCTCCCATGGCCCACTGGGTGGACTGAGGGAGAGTGTAAACTATAATGTGGACCATTGACCACGTAGTGCAGCAGTGCTCAAAGATGTTTTCACCAAGTGCAATAAATGTCCCATGACGATGGAGGAGGTTGTTGTTATGGGAGGAGTGGGGTGAGAGGAGTGAGGGGTATATGGGGACCTCATATTTTTTTAATGTAACTTTCAAAATATAATAATAATAAGTAATGGGGAAAAAAAGAAAAATATAGTAATAGTTTTTATTATTTTCCAAGGAGCTTGCCTAAGAGCTTCATATACTATATTTTTTTAAAAAATAAAAAAAAATAAAATAAACATAAGATTATGACATATTAAAATTCTCACAGATTCCCCATCATTGTAAGATGACTTTCAAATTCCTTAAATTGGCCTACTGAGCCTCCTCTCATTCTTTATTTTTCACAATTCATTTCTTCTGTCACATGGCATTCCCTAAATATAGGCCTAGAATGCTTTTTGACCTCATCCCTAGTCCATTTCCCCTTTCTTATTCCTACTTGTACAAAAGTAACCACTTCTTCCTTTTTTTTTTTTTAAAGATTTATTTATTTATTTAATTTCCCCCCCTCCCCTGGTTGTCTGTTCTTGGTGTCTATTTGCTGCGTCTTGTTTCTTTGTCCGCTTCTGTTGTCGTCAGCGGCACGGGAAGTGGGGGCAGCGCCATTCCTGGGCAGGCTGCTCTTTCTTTTCACGCTGGGTGGAGTCCGTTTCCCCACTTCTTCCTTAACTAAGCCATTCACTATTAACTACCATGGGTTTACAACCTATGTAGATCTATTAGGCACCTCTCCAAATACACCAATTACTTTTTGACTCAGGACAAAGCAGAATGCTTCCCAATTAGGACTGAGCTAAAAAAATACCAGCTTCTTTAAATACTTTAGAGAGATGAACAGACCAATCTTGCCACACCGAATATGAGACCGTTAAAGTTTCAGTCATCTATTCTTTATTTCTACTGCCATCATGCTAGCCTAAGCCACCTTCATATCTTACCAGGACTACTGAAATCGCCATCAATTTAACTTCAAAATCACTATTTGCCATTCTATGTACTCCTCCTCCTGCATGCAAAACACCTTTTGACAAATGCATATTATTTGTTAATTTTGTTCATAAACATGTGATATGGGCTATTTCCTTTAAATATGTGTTTCTTCTCTCTTCATATTTTTTAATATTTATTTTTTTTAATTTTTAAAGCAGTTTCATTGAGATATATTCACATACCATATGATCTATCAAAAGTGTACAATCAACTGTTTTAGTATAGTCATAATATTGTGCATTCATCACTACAAAGAATTTTATAACAATTTCGTTACTCTATGGACTATTTCTTTTATTTAAACTCTGAAGTAACTTCAATATGCCCTGTGGGCCATTCTATAGAGTTGGGGGGACATTTCATCTCTAGCATTACTGAGGAGTCCTTCTCTGCCCCAGATATTAAATAGTCCCAACATTTGGTCCCCTGCTTTTTATTCCCGATATCCTCCTTTTCCAAGCTCATATTATCCCTTGAATTCTAGTGCTTCCAATACTCTCTTGCACATTTTTACAGAATGCGCTTTGCCAGTTAAGGCCCTGGCCCTAGAATCTAGCCTAAGTACTTCACGCTGCCATTTTCATTCTGAGGTACTACCACCTCCTTGTGGTGCTGCAAGGATATCGTGATAAATTATGGGCTGATGGCCGGGCCAAGGCAAGGTCACTGACTTCCAATCTTGGCAGTCATTTTAACCTGTTGAACTTCGAGCCTTCATCACCGTCCTCTCAGCTTCTTAAACAGTGAGCATAGGCTTTTAAGTGTCCAAAGATGGAAGAGATTTTACCCTAGAAAATGGACACCTGCTGCTTTTAATCCAAGCCAAATGTTAACAACGATCTGGCAGTCTTCCTGGAATGAAGAAGAGAAAAATACCAGTTGAGGAGACGCAAACACTTTCACAATAGTATAACCTGTCACAAATGCAAATGAGTTATTTTAAAATTCCATTCTGAAAATACCTTAAGGACTTCTTGTTCAACTAACACAAAAAAATGTTTCATTGGGTTTAAAAGTTTCACCTACATTTCGGTCATATAAACTTAACTAGTCATTTTGGCATTTTTGGCCAATCAGTACACTATGAATCTCAAACGATTATCAGCATGGATAGTAGGAACAGAGAAAAGGAGAGAAAAATATGTATCATCCACTCCTACAAGATAATATGTGAGCCTGTGTGGATGACACATGTGCATGGAAAGGGGCTTTTGGAAATGGGATTCCTGACAGAGATTTAGGGTTTGTGCCGCAATCCATTTACTCACAGCCAAAGCGGGTTGACTTCCAGGAGTCTTTTCATTCCTGCATCGTTAGTGCATAGTTCACCCAAAGGACCTAAAAAATGTGTTTCGAATGATAACACACTTTGAAATGTCTTCAGGTGTTACCCCTTTGCTTTATGACCCTGGTAAATATATCTTCTAATTGAATAGTTTGGGAGGAGAAGCTGTAAGTTTCTCCCTGCTGGTGAGCAGAAATATACAGAGAGACTACTGCTGAAAGCTACATAGTAACTAACAGAAGCACATGGGGCAATGCAGTAAGTGGGGGAGCCCAGGCCTTTTTTCCAAAAGAAGTAATCTTCCTGAGTAAAACCCTCTCCTCTGCCAGAAGTAAACTGCTGGCTGCCAAGCTGAATAATAGAGCCCACTCTGTGGCCACGAATCCCAAGGACTTAGAGTGAGACTTGCGCAGGCCAGGGAAAGAAGCAAGGACGTGGGGGAGAATTGGACTGTGCCTGTGGTTGGACCAGCTCTAAACCATTCCATACCAAGAAAAGAGACATCTACTTAAAACACCTGTTCTTTATCTATTTATGATGTTTGCTGTCCTTTTGTCCTTTCACTAGGTTTTATTTTTATATTTTGGCTGATATTTGTAGAAAATACAAAATTACTATAGATCTAACTAATTTAACCAAGAAAGTTTCCATTGTACCATTTATACATTTTTCTGGCTTTCCTATGATTTGTGTTAATCTGTGACTTTTCCAACCACATTACTCTAATATTTTAATTAACTGTAAATCCTTGTAAGAAATGTTGTCCTTCCTTGCTTTCCTACTATGGGTGTCCTGTTACCGAGATGAGAATCAGCTCAGTTCTCACCCCCTCATAGAAACCACTCTTGGCCACCCGTGTTTGTAGTGGGATATATTTTCTCTATATTGAAAGATACAGCTTTCCACTTCTCATACAATGCTTTATACTTGGTTCTTTTTTTTTTTTTTCAAATATAGCCTTTTTGGGAGATCAGACCCTCACTTATCTTTATTTTTGAAAGCCCACAACCCACAGCTCAGTAATTCACACATGTAGGTATTCAATACACATGCACTGGTTGTTTGACTGTTCTGTTTGTTCATTTTCCTTGCTTGCATTACTGTGGAAGGGTTCTGGATAGGGAATCAGAAAACCTATTTCCAGTCCTGGCACAGATGGAAATTAGCTCTGGCACCTTGACTAAGTCACTAAAAAAATTGAAATATATTCCTATGTCGATAAAATGATAATAATTCTCTTGTAGGAATTTGTAATAAATGAATTGTATATATGAAAGTATTGTTTATATTTAAAGTATCATGCTCCCTCTACTGTTATTAATTGCAACAAGAAAACTCGTAAGAAGTCCTGTATGTAATTCTGTTACAACATATAATCATTTGCTATTCTACAAAAATTCTAGGTCTTGATGCTTCAGGTGGTAGTAAAGACATGCAGGTATCCCGGGAGGGCTGAGAGGATTCTGCCTACCTGGGCACCCAGACCAGAGCTGGACAGAGGGCACGCCCTGCTCCACCCCCTCAAATTGGATTTTTGCTCTGGGCTCTTAACTGAGTGGACTGTAAGAAAGAGCTTATTTCTGCCGTATGAAATAAAATTGATTTTCTTAAATTGCCAGACGCAGAATCTGTTTATCACGTTGTTTTACTGTGACCTAGAAAGAAAGACAAATAACTAAGAAAATGGAGAAAATTTTATTATAAACCATACAAATTCTACCTTCAGCCCACTAATATTTACTTCCCCTTAACACTGTCAGCTACAAGTTGTCACCAATTTTGCTATATTTTTTGCATTTATAATTTATAACCTGTCTACCTCCAAATTTGATTTTAAATGGCTTACAATAAAAGACCAGATACATAGGACTACTCAAATGGAAATGAAAACTCAAAGCACAGAGCTGATTAAAGGAGTTTGTCAGCAAGTCAATCTTTTGTTCTGAATTCTTTACCTCTGCCACCGACTTACTTTTTTTTGTATTTTACTCAACAACTTTTAAAATATGATTAATTTATCTTTCATGAATGTTTAACAATTTTGTCAGAACAAAATGTTTAAATATTGATTGCTTAATATTCTGACTGATTTGTCATTTTTTCCATATAAAGAGTTTTTTTAAAACTCTTTTAAAATTTTCAAATGAATAGTTGCAAGTAGACAACAACTCCCATGTATCTTCTAGCTATATATTCATCTTGATTCTATCTGTCCATCTATCATATAAAATGATTTTATTCTGAACAATTTGCAAACAAATTGCAGTCATGATAACCCAATATTCCTAAAAATTCCCTTGTATTTCTTAAAATAAAGTAGTTCTCTAGAAAAAAAGGGTGACATTGGGATAACACAACCATCTAATCCACAGACCACATTGATTTTTCACCAATCTGCCTACAATGTCTTCTATTCAAAATGATTCAACCTACAAAAAAATCAGTGCATTTAATACCATGTCTCTTGTTTTCCTCATTCTTTGTCTTTCATCAGTTTGACACTTTTGCAAAATGCAGACTGTTATTTTGTTGTATGTTTTTCAATTTCAGTTTGCCTCATGTTCTTCATGAGTAAATTTAGGAGCTGTACTTTTGGCAAGATATCAAAAATGTGATGCTATATTTTTCCTTTTTTTTTCCTTTGAAGATTTATTTATTTATTTTAACCCTTTGCCCTCCTCCCTCCCTGCTGTTTTTGCTGTCTGTGTTGTCTTCTCATTTTCTCTCCTCTAGGATTCACTGGAATTCGACCCTGAGACCTCTGATGGGGAGAGAGGTTCCCTGTCATTTGTGCCACCTCAGTTCCTGGTTTCTGCTGCACTTCACCTTGACCTTCCCCTTGACTCTCTTTTGATGTGTCATCATCTTCCTGCATGATTTACTTGCATGGGGCACTGGCTCACCAGGAGTGCACTCGCACGGGCACTACTTGCCATGTGGGCACACTTTCTCTTCTTTTTCACCAGGAGGCCCTAGGGATTGAACCCAGGTCATCCCATATGGTAGGCGGAAGCTCTTTCACTTGAGCCACATGCACTTCCTGATGCTGTATGTTTCTTAGGACATTGTATCATATGGCACATTGTCAGTCATGTTCGGAAGCTGGCTTGTAAATGCTTGCAGGAGCTAATTCAGCACATTTCCTCCCAACTGTGTATTCACTGATATTATATTGATGTCTTGAAATCTGGCATGGTGGGCATGCTTACACCACAAAAATGACAAATGCTACAAATCTGGATTTCTTTTTTTTGAGAACAGGTTTAACTATGAACCACTGATTATGATGTCCCATTTTTGGTGCTACCAACATAACCTCTTGGCTAAGATATTTTCTGCCAGATTTCTCTATTACGAAATTACTATTCTCCTCTTCTGTATTACGAAGTTACTATTCTCCTCTTCTGACGATATGGGGTGATATATTGAGATTAGTAAGTGTCCTGTTCCTCATCAAAATTTTACCCACTATTTTTAGCTTCCTTAGCTGCTAAAAGTCTGTGCTGAATCAAATGATGGTGATCTAATTCCATCTTCCTTCTACACTTATTAGGTGGCATTCTATAATAAGGAAAACTTACTCTTCTCCAATTCATTCATTCATTCATTTATTTATATAAGCGTGGTTTCATAGATTTCTATTATACAAAATTGTTCATCTTGTATTTTTGTCCTGCCACTGTCTTGGAGTCAGCATTTCTCCAAGGAACGCTGTTTGTTTAAGGGACAATGGTGTTTTCAGTGATATGAAAGAACAAAGACTTGGGTACTTGGTTTGTTCATTGCCACTAGGCTGTTACTGTTTCTATACCTGCTACAAGTCAGAGGTAGGAAATACATTATACATGTACACACACACAGATACACATACGCACATTTTATTTATTTCAATATCTAAAAATATTAAAACCATGAGTTTATGCAAAATTGCCTCTAACTCAAATACAGCACTAAGAGGTTCATTCTATCCTTCCTCTTCGCCATTTTTCTTTTTTTTTACTTTTTTTATTTTTGTTTTTATTTTTATTGAAGTATATCATTCGTACATGAACACACATAAACAATACGTGTATAGTAAGAATTGCGAACTTACAAAATAAACATATATAACATCACACAGGGGTCTCATATTTCACCCCTCCACCAACTCTCTGCATTGCTGTGAAACATTTGTTACAAACTATGCAAGATCCATCATCAAAATATTACTACCAACTATATTCCTAATCTCACACTTGGTGTATTTTCCCCCAAACCATACTATATTTTAAAAATATATTTCTGTTACAGATATTGTGAACTTGCAAAATAATTATTTTTTCTAATGCTCTTCTCAGACAGGTAGAAATCTGGTTCATGTTAACCTCCATATTTTTCTTTTTGTTCACAAAATTCCCAAGCATGTGCTTCACTGGCATTTCCTCAGCCCACAACCCTACTAGCTACCAGCACACTCAACCGCATTCTTGCTCAGCTCCTAACTATGCCAAACACATCCATACATATATGGAAAGAGCACGTCAGCCAATATGAAACTTTAAGATTCATTCTATCCCTCATGAAATTAAGATTATAAAGAAATGTGGCTGAGTTCACAGGGCATTAAAACTCTCATTCTTCACTGCTTCAGGGATCTGACCATAATGAATAAAGAGAAGGTCACTAGCCAGAAGGGAAATGAAATTTCCCATTTTAAATTTGGAAAAATAACTTATAACTCTTTAAAGAGGCGGGGCTGTTGGTAATCTGACTTCGGGTAAATTTAGTAAGCCCTGTTTGCCTTGCTTTTTCTCTTATCCTGTTAGAACTTGGGACTTACTTACATGCTGAGGTATGCATGCAACAAGATTCAGAGTGAAATAAACATAAAATAGATTCCAAATTCATTTCCCAGAAAGTGGCAGGGCCAAAGATGGAACTCCCAAGGTATCTGTAAGCAGCCAAAACATTAAGAAAGAAAGAGAGAGGTCTATTCATATAAGAATAATAGACAAAGAGGACTTCAAATAATGGTTTGAATGGCAGGACCACACCACAATGGCTCTGCTTATTATACACCAATGCAATGAATATAAGACTCTCACTAAACAGAAGGGCCATTCCTCTTCCCTTGGGGAGAAGTGAGGAAAAGAAGAGAGTGACCCAAAATTTTCATATAAAACTAAGAAAGTCACAAAAATCCAATTGTCAATGGACCAAGACAGACAACCAATGTGAGACAATGAATACTCTTTTTTCCACTACCATTATATTACATGAAAAATTATATTGTAAAGAGAATATAAATTAAGGGATTTTCATGATGACTTTTTCTAATTGAACATGCAAATAGAACCATGACATCCACAATGGCCACAACCATAAACTACCTCAAATTCATCAACATGGCTCTTGCACATAGCTATTTTTTCTCACAGAATACATAAGTGACAAAGCAAAGTAACCGCTAACTCACGAGAATATTATTGTCTCAGAGCCCGGAAATGTCCATAATTGAATTTCTTTGTCATAGAAAAATTATATATCACTGCCTATTGAAGATCTCCATGATCTAAGCCTTTGATGTTAAATTAAGAAATGCGTGTACTGTGTTAAACTCAAAAAATGTCTTTTTGAAATTAAATGCACATTGTTTAAGGGAATGTGTTTTAAATTTAAAGAAATTCAAGTTAAGCGAATGTGAAAGTATATTGCCAGCCTGACTCTTAAGTTTGTTGTTTGATTTTTATAATTTGCTGACTCTTAAGTTGTTAGAAAACTTATTTATATAAAATAATCTTATTTTACACTCTTTCCATTCAACTAAATTATTTTAATTGAATTTCTATCTTCATTTTTTTAACAAACCAATTTTAATGAAACTCTTAAATAGAATAAATCCATTCAAAGTATACACTCAGTGGTATTTGGTGTAATCGCATAGTAGTGAATTCATTACTTCAATCATTTTTAGAGCATTTTCCTTATTACAATAATGATAAAAATTAAAAAAAAAAACAGCCAACCAAAAAAACCTCGTCTCCTCTCAATCTCTCTGTGCTTCCAATACCATACACAGCTGCTAATCTGTTTCTAGCTCTCTAGTTTATTTGAATTTATATTTTACAAAAACAGTATTATTTTGATGCCGGGTCCCACCTGCCTCAGCACGGGTCCCACCTGGCTGAGCCCGGATCCCGGGCCGGTGCCTTCCCCGCCGGGGCCAGCCCAACACCAGCACCCACCACCCGGGCCCACTCGGGCCCGAGCACCTTGCTCTCCCAGGCGGACACCCGCTGGTCCGCTGCCCGCGAGGCCTCTGGCCCGTGCCCCTCTGGCCACAGCTGCAGCCCGGGGCCTCCTTCCCCCGGGGGGGACGGCAGGCCCGTGGATCTGTGCTCGGGGCACGAGGGCACACGAGGGCACGGCGAGCAGAGGCGCTGGTCCTGGCAGCCCGGCTCCGCGGCCAGTTGGGCTCGCGGCTGGGAGACCGAGGCCCAGCGATGCAGGATGTCACTGGCGGCCGGCAGGTGTGCGGAGGCCGGGTCTCGCTAGCGGGAGACCTGAAGGAAGCGGCCTCCCGAGGGGATCTTCCCCACGGGGCGCCCGGCGCGGGTTGCAAGGGTCCCTCCCGCCGGCGGCAAGCGCCCAGGCGCCTTCTGGAAGGTCTGGCCGAGCCGGCGGCCGTGTCGCCCTCGCTTCCCGCCAGGCGCATCTGCAGGAGCTGGGCGAGCTCCGCCGTCAGCAGGCGCTGGCGACAGCGAGGCCTAGGCCGGCTGAGGCCGGGACGCCTGGAAGGGCTCGGGGTGGCAGGGCAGCGGGCCCCGGCAGGGCACAGGCGCAGGTGCGCGGGCACCGAGGCCACGCCCACCGCCGCGGCCCGGGGGCGCTTCCGCTGCTTGCTCTTCCGGACCTCCTGCTGCGCTGGGCAGCCCCCAGTGCCAGGTCCAAGGGCCTGTGCTCTGGCCCCAGCTGTGCGGGCCTGCGGACAGCCTGGCCCCGATCCGGCCACCTGCCGCTCTCCACCTGGCCCCGCGGTGGGCGTTTGCAGCCAGCGCGGCCGCCCGCATCCGACGCCGGCTCGTGGCCGACGCTCCAAGGGAGAGCGGCCGCTCCCGCGCACGGCGCGGCTGTGTGGCAAGAAGGCCGAGCACCGTGCGGGGCGACCCCCGCCCTCCGGGTGGGCGTGGCTCCTGAGGGCGGCCCCGCCGGTCGAGGGCAGAGCCCGGCGGGGCCGGGAACACAAGGTCTGGACGCGGGGACCCGCTGCGACGGCCCAGGGCGCAGGGCCCGACCTCCGGTGGGAAGGCGTTCGGGGTGCGGGCGTGTGTGAGTGGGGGGGGGGCCCGCAGGCCGGGCCCTGGTTGGCCCCGCCTCCTGGGCGCGACGGTACCGGCTCTGGGTTGCCGACTGGGCGTGGTGGCAGGTGCTTGGCCCGGGCGCGGGGTGGTGAGGCAGGGCCGGCCGGCAGGGGGCGCCGGCGCTCGCGCCTGAGGCGGTCGCTGCGGGAGAGTCGGGGGCCGGCCGGGCTGGCAACGGGGGTGCGCGTGGCGGTCGGGGGTCTGCAGGGCGCCGTCCGCGGACTGAGCCGTCTGTGGCGCGGGGACCGCGCCGTGGGCCCGAGGGCGGAGCAGGGGCCGGTGGCGTGAGGGCAGGCGAGCGGCGGGGGTCCCGGGAGCCAGTGGCGTGCGGGGGAGGTGGGGCCCGAGGCCAGAGCGGCGGGCGGGTGGGCAGGGCGGCGGCGTGGAGCGGGCTCTTGGGGCAGCCGGCGTCCACGGCCATAGCACCCTGAACGCGCCCCATCTCCTCTGATCTCGGAAGCTAAGCAGGGTCGGGCCTGGTTAGTGCTTGGATGGGAGACCTCCTGGGAATACCGGGTGCTGTAGGCTTTTGCCACGCGCCGCCCCTCTCCACCTCTCGCTCGCGCTCCTTTTGCCCGCCCCGAGCCCGGCTCCCCGCAGCCCTCAGGGCCAGGTATGCAGGCCCCGGGCCCCTGGACCCCACCCCAACCCGCGCGCGCCCTTCCCTGGCGGCGCAGCCACGCAGGCAGCGGCCACCCAGTCCTTTTTTGGAGCTCGCAGCCCCGCACCAACCCACACCTGGCTGGGGCACGCAGGGGCCCGCGCCCACTGCGCCTGGGCCCAACAGCCCAGGCCCGCTAGACTTGTCGGCGTCCGGCGGGCCCTGCCTCTGGCCCGTGCCCTGGAACCGTGCACACCGGGCCTGCCCCTTCTCGCCTTTCCCCGCCTTGCCTGGCACCACGCCGATGGGCCCCATGCCACAGACTTCCTGTGGCCCCCTGAGCCCAGGCGACAGGCCCCACCCAACCAGCCGCCCACGCCCTGTGGCCTCTCAGGCAGCCGGGAAGCGGGCGGCGCTCTCCCTCGGCCAGTGCGGTCTGTACCCCTGTGCCGACCAATGGGACACGATCCGGAGCCCACGAAGCAGACACACAGGCGCACGCACGCACGGACACTAGCACACGTGCTGTGTGGCGTGAAGGCCAGGCGGCGTGCGGGGCGACCCCCGCCCTCCGCGTGGGCATGGCTCCTGGGAGTGGCCCCGGCAGGCGAGGGCAGAGCCCCGCGCGCGGCCGGGAGCGCGAGGTCTGGATGCGAGGACCCGCTGCGACGGCCGAGGGCCCAGGGCCCGAGCTCCGGGGGTAAGGCGTGCGGGGTGGGGGCGTGTGTGCGCGTGTGTGGGGGGCCGGAGGCGTGCGGGCGCGTGGGCGGCAGGCCGGGACTGGGGCTGGCCCCGCCTCCTGGGCCGGGGCGGTACCGGCTCAGGGGCGCCGGCTGGGCGTGGTGGCAGGTGCTTGGCCCGGGCGCGGGGTGGTGAGGCAGGGCCGGCCGGCAGGGGGCGCCGGCGCTCGCGCCTGAGGCGGTCGCTGCGGGAGAGTCGGGGGCCGGCCGGCCTGGCACCAGGGGTGCGCGTGGCGGTCGGGGGTCCGCAGGGCGCCGTCACCGACTGAGCCGTCGGTGGCACGGGTGCCGCGCCGTGGGCCCGAGGGCGGAGCAGGGGCCGGTGACGTGTGGGCAGGCGAGCGGCGGGGGTGCCGGGAGCCAGTGGCGTGCGGGGGAGCTGGGGCTCGAGGCCAGGTAGTGCCAGAGCGGCGGGCGGGCAGGGCGGTGGCGGAGGGCCCAAGGGTCGGCCCCGGAGGCGGCCGCCCTCAGCCTCCGGGAGCGGGGCGGGAGCGGGGCGGGAGCGGAAGGCTGGCAGCGCGGCGTCGCGCAGCGGGCTCTTGAGGCTGCTGGCAGCAGCAGCCGGCGTGGAGCGCCATAGCACCCTGAACGCGCCTGATCTCCTCTGATCTCAGAAGCTAAGCAGGGTCGGGCCTGGTTAGTGCTTGGATGGGAGATCGCCTGGGAATACCGGGTGCTGTCGGCTTTTGCCACGCGCCGCCCCTCTCCACCTCTCGCTCGCGCTCCTTTTGCCCGCCCCGAGCCCCGCTCCCCGCAGCCCTCAGGGGCAGGTATGCAGGCCCTGGGCCCCTGGCCCCCCACCCCAACCCGCGCGCGCCCTTCCCTGGCAGCGCAGCCACGCAGGCAGCCACGCAGGCAGCGGCCACCCAGTCCTTTTTTGGAGCTCGCAGCCCCGCACCAACCCACACCTGGCTGGGGCACGCAGGAGCCCGCGCCCACTGCGCCTGGGCCCAACAGCCCAGGCCCGCTAGACTTGTCGGCGTCCGGCGGGCCCTGCCTCTGGCCCGTGCCCTGGAACCGTGCACACCGGGCCTGCCCCTTCTCGCCTTTCCCTGCCTTGCCTGGCACCACGCCGATGGGCCCCATGCCACAGACTTCCTGTGGCCCCCTGAGCCCAGGCGACAGGCCCCACCCAACCAGCCGCCCACGCCCTGTGGCCTTTCGGGCAGCGGGGAAGCGGGCGGCGCTCTCCCTCGGCCAGTGCCGACCAACGGGACACGGTCCGGAGCCCGCGAAGCAGACACACAGGCGCACGCACGCACGGACACTAGCACACGTGCCCAGGGCCCATCGCTTCTCCTGCACGGGGCTGGCGGCATTCAGAGCCCAAGGCGCTTGGACACACCGCCGGCGGAGGCGGAGGCAGACCGGGGGCCACCTGGCTGAGCCCGGGACCCACTTGGCTGAGCCCGGGTCCCACCTGGCTGAGCCCGGGTCCCGGGCCGGTGCCTTCCGCGCCTGGTCCAGCCGAACACCACCACCCGCCACCCGGGCCCACTCGGGGCAGAGCTCCCTGCCCTGCACGGCGGACACCCGCCGGTCCGCTGCCCGCGAGGCCTCTGGCCCGTGCCCCTCTGGCCCCAGCAGCACCCTGGGGACTCCTTCCCCTGGGGCGGGGGGGACGGCAGGGCCCGTGGGCCGGGATCTGTGCTCGGTCCACGAGGGCACACGAGGGCTCGGCGAGCAGAGGCGCTGGTCCTGGCAGCCCGGCTCCGCGTCTAGTTGGGCTCGCGGCTGGGAGACTGAGGCCCAGCGTTCCAGGGTGTCACTGGCGGCGGGCAGGTGTGCGGAGGCCGGGTCTTGCTAGCGGGAGACCTGAAGGAAACCGCATCCCTAGGGAGATACTTGCTAATTAAATCCAACAACACATTAAAAAGAATTATTCATCATGACAAAGTCGACTTTATACAAGGCATCCAAGTTTGGTTCAACACAAGAAACTCAGTCAGCATAATACACTACATTAATAAACCAGAGAAGAGAAATCACGTGATCTTATCAATTGACACAGAAAAGACATTTGATAAAATGCACCATCTTTTCTTGATAAAAGTACTACAAAAATGGGGATAGAAGGAAACTTTCTAAACATGGTAAAGGCCATATATTTTCTTCAATGGTGAAAGACTGAAAACTTTCCTGCAGAGACCAGGAACAAGACAAGGATGCCCACTGTCACCACTCTTATTCAATTTAGTGCTAGAGGTTCTAGCTAGACCAATCAGCCAACAACAAGAAATAAATGGCATCAAGATCTCTATGTGGAGATGATATGCTCCTATACCTAGAAAGTCCTGAAAAACCTGTAACAAAGCTGCTAGAACTCATAAACAATTTCAGCAGAGGGGCAGGATGCAAGATTAATATGCAAAAATCCGTAGTGTTTCTATACACTAGTAATGTGCAATCAGAGAAGGAAGTCAGGAAAAAAATTCCATTTACAATAGTGACCAAGGAATCAAATATTTAGGTTAAGTTTTTAACCAAGGATATAAAGCACTTATATCTAGGAGACTACAATGCCTTGGTAAAAACAGACAAATAAACAAAACTTAAAATAATAAATTGAAGAACATTCCATGCTCATGCATTGGAAGAATAAATATTATTAAGATGTCATTTCTACCCGAATTGATACACAGATCAGTGCAATCCCAAAAAAATTGTTTAAAGAAACAGAAAATACAATTATCAAATTTATTTGGAAGAGTTAGGGGCCCCAAATAACCAGAAACATCTTAAAAATGAAGAGCAAAGTTGGAGGACTCTCACTTCTGAACTATAAATTTATTACATAGCTAAAGTAAAAAAAAAATTAGCATGGTACTGGTATAAAGACAGACACATAGACCAATGGAACAGAACTGATAGTTTAGAAACAGACCATCATATCTATGCCAAGTGGTGTTTGAAAGGCTGTCAAACCCACCCAGCCAGGGCAGAACAATTTATTCAATAAATGGTGCTGGGAGAACTGGATATCCATATCCAAAAGTAAAAAAGAGGACCCTTATCTCACACTTTATACAAAAAAATTAACTCAAAAGCTCCTAGAAGTAAATGTAGGGAAACATCTTCAAGAACTGGTGGTAGGTGGTGGATTCTTAAACCTTGCCCCAAAAGCATGAACAATGAAAGAAAACGTGGTTAAGTGGACCTCCTCAAACAAAAATACTTCTGTGATTCTAAGGACTTCATCAAGAAAGTAAAAAGGCAGCCCATTCAATGGAAGCATTTGGAAACCACATATCTAATAAGGGTTTGATTTCCATTCATATAAAGAGATTATACAACTCAACAATAAAAGAGCAAGCAATCCAATTTTTAAAATGGGCAAAAGACTTAAAAAGACATTTCTCCAAAGAGAAAATACAAATCGCCAAAAAAGCACATGAAAAAATGTTCAATATTCCTAGCTATCAGGGAAACACACATCAAAACAGCAATGAAATAACACCTCACCCTGCACAGAATGACCATTATTTAAAAAACAGAAAACAGTAAGTGCTGGAGAGCATGTGGAGAAATAGGAATACTCCTTCACTGTTGGTGGCATTGTAATATGGTGCAGCCTCTGTGGAACACAGTTTACTGGTTCCTCAGGAAGCTAAATATAGAACTGCTGAATGATCTAGCACTTCCTCCACTAGGAATATTTCCAGAAGAACTGAAAACTGTGACACAGACACCGATGTCCATAGCAGCTTTATTCACAGTTGCCCAAAGTGGTAACAACACAAGTGCCCATCAATGAAAGAATGGATAAACAAGTTTATTCCTAATTATATACATATGATAGACTACTATGCTGCTATAAGAATAAATGAAATTGGGACAGAAGTGATAACATGGATGTACCCTGAGAACATTATGCTAATTGAAATAAGCTAGGCACAAAAGGACAAATGTTGCATGGTCTCACTAACATGAACTAAATACGAAGAATAATCACATGGAGTTAAAACCTAGAGTGTAGGTTATTAGGAGATAAGAGGAAGCCTGAGAAGGTATACTGATGCTTAATATATGTAGAAGGTTTTGTTTTAATTAACTTGACTGTAAAAATGTGGAAATGGATGAAGTTGATGGTAACACATTACTGTGAGTAGAACTAATGAAGCTGTTTTTTAAGTGGGAATGTGGCTGAAAAGCATAGTCTAGGGATGTAAATGTCAATTGAAAGAAACCTAGAGAATAGTCTAGGGACTGAATGACATAGTGAACCCAGAGGTGGATGAGAATTGTGGTTAATAGTCCAAATGCAAGAATGCCCTCCTGTAAACTAGAACAAGTGTACATCACTATTGCAAGGAGGTGAGAATGTGGAGAAGCTTGGGAAAAGTACAATTAGTGTAACCTATGGACTATAGTTAACAGCGATACTGTAAAACTCTCGCGTCATGCCAAAGATGTACTGTGTTAATAATAGGAGAGATGGAAAAAGTATGCCAAATATGTGCTATGGATCATAGTTAGTCTTAATAGTCTGATAATATCTCAAAATCTGTAACAAATGTTCCACATCAATGTAGTGTATTGGGGGAGGGGTGTTGTATGGGAATTCCACACATGTGCATGATTGTTTTATAAGTTCAAAACTTCCTTAAAAAAACATATTTTGAAAAAATCAGTTATAGGTATGGTCCATGCTGGAGCAAACTTCCTTTCCTTTTGTGGATAGACCTGTGAAACCTGGAAAACAACATATTTGCTTCCAACACACAATGATGGGACTAGTCTTAGGACAGATGTTTGCATTGCAGAAGGAAGAAATTAGAAGGAAAACAGCAAGCCTGAAACATATCAGGGAAAGCTCCATTAGATCCCAAAGTCTTCGTGTCGTCTGTGGGTTGATGCTGTGTCCTCCACGCCTGCTGGAGGCAGCCTGTCATTCCAGGCACTGGGGCAGATCCACACTCTCCGCCCAGTCGAGGCCCCAGCTCTCAGAGCACGGAGGGGGAATGGGATATAATCCTCAATGCTTTTATTTAGAGATTTTGTTACATGTGAAATTTTATTGTACTTCTAGTTTTAGCTTCTTACTAGGAAAAAAACACAACAACACATTTTTAGGACAAGAAGAAGATTAAAGAATCTATAACCTACTTCCTCATTTTTCAGTGAGGATCAATTAGCTCTCCTACACCTAACTGATAGGACTTTCAGAAAGAGGGAACAAAGAGAATGGGTGTTAGGTGATTACAAGAGAAATAATACACTTTCCCAATATGTTTCTCCTCAGATTGCAAAGGTTTACGTAACTTCACACGAAGTATCTGAAACTTATTTATGAAACTTTGGAACAAATGAATGAAAAAACTTGGAAATAGAGAGATAGAAAATAAGTTTACTACAAAATTATGAGAGCAGCCATCCAAGTGGTTGGTACTAAGGCAAAGAGCCTTGTCTGCATTATTAACTCTGCATATTTTTCTGGAAACAGAATTTCCAGATCTTTGTTGCCATAGATTTAGAGTTTAAATTGACATTATAAATTTCCATAATCTGGCAAATGATGGCTAAAAAATAAAGATTTTAAATGAATGAAAACCTGGGCATCTTGATGATTCTGATAATATAAGGCAATACCATGATCTTACAAAATTCAGCAGACTATTTAAAGAGACACACATTTTAAAAGTAAAATTCAAAATAAAAATAAAAAACATGTCAAGCAAAAAAGTGATTTTTCAAGTGCATTTTTGAAGACACTCATTAACTGCTAATAAATATTCACAACAAATTTTAAAGGGCAGAAGTTAAAAAAAAACACAATTAGCCAGATGTGTTTTGAACCTAATGATTTCACTTATAAACCATACAATTAGTATCTGAATATATTAAGTAGGTACATGAATGCTTCATGCTGGTTACTAAATTGCTTTGTTTGTCAAATGGATATATTACTTTACTCAGAAATAAATTTATATAACTCAAATTAGGAAACTGTGAAAAATAATTTCAAAGACTTATTACTCAGAGTAAAAGTATGAGACTAATTAAAACTAACTCTATTCAAATGCTTTCCAAGACCTAAATGAAAGGAATAATTTCCTTGGAAAATAGAGTTTCAAAAAATCGATTACAGCACAGAGGCAAGAGTTTTAGGAAGAGAGATGAAGAGAGAAACAGATAGCCAGAGTATCATAGATTAATTCAATACAATTTCCTATTCCTGATAAACACAAATCTCTAAACTAAAAGGGCTTAGTCTAGGCCCAGCACAGTGGACTTCAAAATGTATTAAGTTACAACTACAGGCCATGCCATTTCTGTGGAGGAGAAATGTCCCCATATATACACCACATGTATAATATAGATACATATGTCTTTATATGTAATGATGTGTGTATATATGTGTGCATGATATAAATATATATTACATATATATACACACACATATGTAATGGTATGATCATGAGTTGAGTACTGAATTAGAGCGAAGGAATGAATATTTGTCCTGAAAAACAGATCAAGAAAAATGGAGGATCTATGGATTTTTAAGTCACTGAGAACTGTCTTAACGCAGCAGAGTGGGTAGAAGGAGAAAAACCTGTATTCCTCTTGCTAATTCTTAAATTGAGTCAAGGAAGAGTGATAAAGAAGTATACCTGCTGTCATCAGTAAACAGGAGGGCTGCAACTGGTTCATACTAGTTAAGGAGACACAAATTTTAGCACCTCTTCCTAACCTGGCATTCAGGGACATCATAGTAATGCTTGAAATTGACCTTGGAAGAAGTATTTTTTAGATAGAGCTTGGCAGAAACTATAAATGAAGTCTTGATTATTTACTTATTTTTTTTCTACCACGCAGGCATTTAAACATTCATCAGCATACCACTTACTAACAAATTTCCATGGATTCACTAATGAACAGGGATTTCTTCAAGAGCCTCAGTGAAGCGTATTGTGCTATATCAAGGTGGTTTGGGCTGGTGTATTTCCTAGACTCCCTGTCCCTGGATGGTTCTAGATTTAAACTCAGCCCAAAGATGAACGTGCACGCTATCTGGAAGGCCGATGTGATGCATGCAGACTTCACCCCTAGAAGCCACTGTGCTCAGAGCAGCTGAAGGCCACCCCTGAGGTGCCCTTGGGTCGGCTTATCCTCATCGTCCCCCACTTCACACCTGGCTCCCCTTCTGACGCCTGGGTCAGCTGGCCAGCAGGAGCCTCAGATGCAGGGATGGTAGCGCCGTGGAGGTAGGAGGTTCCTGTGGACAAGCTCCCTCTTTGCACTTCCATCTTTGGTACTGGGTGTGTATGGCCCCTCTGATTTTTCTATAAGCTTCCCTGGTCCACCTGCACCATCACTTAGAACTGGCTTGTAGCTTTGTCTGATCCTCTCACTCCTCCCTCCAGAAACTTTCTTCTCCACCTCCTCCTTAACATTTGTGTGTGATCTGATTCCTGTAATCAATCTTGGCAACTGCAGAGGTTGTGCTCCCAGACTGAACTCTGACTAATTCAGAAAGAGCATCAGGGAACAAAGATGCTCACATCACTTCTAGGTCCTGAAATACACGGGATAGGAGATTGAGAACAATTTTGTAGCAGTAATTGTTGTAAATAGGCATGCAAAGATGGATGCATTTAATTATGATAGTCACATAAAGTGCAGCATTTCTCTCCAGGGATGTGGTCCCCGGCACTTTCCTCAGCAATTGCAGAACTTCCCAGCGCGCCCAGGCTCTGATGCTAAAAGCACAAACACGTGGTAGCCTCAGTGAATCAGATTGCATATCAGGTTAGTTAGAATCACATGCCACTGGTGTGCAACGAAGGCGTAGCCGCGTGTGTTACGCTTCACCTGTCCCTGGCGGAGGCTGCGGTAGTGCTCAAACCTTTCTAAGGACAGGAATCACCTGGACACTCATGGAACCATCCAGGAGCCTTCTCTAAGCCTGTCCAATCAGAACCTCCAGGGAAGGAGCCCAGACACCTGTGCTACAGGTTCATTTTGACAATAGGAAGTCTTCAGAAATTTGAGAATAGATGGTTAAGTCACAAGGTTACGCGATTTTGTAAAATTTACAAAAGGAAGCTATTTTATCCACTACCAGTAAGACGCCTGCCTCTTCCCCACGTTCATCTCAGCACACGTGTCCTGCCCTTTTAGCTAGGTGACCTGGAGGGCCGCAGGCACTTTTACCATTGAGCTGAGGGCAGGTTCACTTGCTGAATTATTTCATTTGACTTTGTAGAATATCTTCCCTTACTTCGGAGTCACTTTCCTGTACGGTTGAGTCATTCCCAGTCCTCTTGGCATTAGAAGAGCTTTTAGGAACACAAGCGCATGGCTCGCGGCTTGCCGGGCCGCAGGACAAAGGCCGCCCGCTGGCTGCACAATGGGGCTGAAGGTTCCAGGTCACTGAGGCTGGAAGTCCAAGGCCAGGGGCTGGCCAGGCCATGCCCTGCCCAGGCGGTGCCCTCCCTGCAGTGCCAGGCCCGCGCCCTCTCCAGGCTTTCGCCCACTTCTCCTGCGTCTGCTCTGCCTGTGCTCGCTGACTTCTCGCTCCTCCCTGGAGCTTCTCTGTATCTGAATTTATCCCGCCCCTAAAACTCTCCAGGGATCTGGAGTAAGGGGTCCCATATTCCGTCGGGCAACCCCTTAACTAAAGGTAGCGCCTTCAGGAGGTCCTCCATGCACCTGGGTCCTGCCTGGCACGTGGATTGAGGCTGAGGACAAGTGCCCTGGGGGCTTCCTGACTCAGCCTCCTGCACCTGCCACCGGCGGATTCACGCGGGAGCGGAGGAGCCGCTGCTCAGATGCCCAGGACGCGGGCAGGTCAGTCAAGCACGGGAGAAAGGGCCGACGCCTGCGTGGACACAGGAAGAAAACGTTTATGGTCTTTCATTTACCAGCCAAACCCTAAGTAGTACATGTGTATCCAACAATTAACTAAACAGAAAATTCAGATAAAAGGAGCATTATGGAAAAAGTATAAAGATGAGTTTAAAAAAAACAATGGAAACATGGCAATATTTTGGTATAAATTTTAACCAAAATAACAGATCATACGAGTTCAGTAACACATTAAGAGAAAGAGATGAGCTTTGCCTGGTGAATAAACTCTTGATGTTTGATAAGCCAATAAATTAAGAGGATTAGAGCATACGAACCCACTGGAAATATTTTCAATCTCCTGATCATAAGAAACAAAACACTGACATTGAGCAAGATAACCTAAAGCTAAAATAGGCCAGTGCAGTGAGGACACTGACAACAAACTAGGTATTCAATATCACTTAAAAAATACTTCAGATAGCAAGCACACAAGATAATTGAAGTATTCTAAAATCTTACAGCTTATATTCAAAGCACACTTTAGAGCATCCCCCCAGTTTTACAATCCAGTAAATGTAATTCATATTCCCTGTAAGTTATGAAGAACAAAAAACAGTGCTAAGCATTTATTGATAAATAACACATTTCAGACAACAATGTTGGAGGCAAGAATTATCTTTTATTTTTCTACAAAAGATATCATAATAGTTTTGGCAAAGAGTATGCAGATGAAAATCCAGACAAATATATATGTTAGAGGTGTTGTCAGGCAATTAATTAATTTTTCCCCAGATTTGTGATGTTTTTTAATATTGCTAAATTCTATAATTTATTATAATCTCCCCTCTCATAAATAAGTATAGACTGTAAATAATTGTGCATTCATAAATGTATTCATTTTATTTTAAATAGTCATCTGTACTTCTATTAACTATAAGTCCCTAAATTTGGATTTACCTTTGCTTATAGTAGATAGTCAGTGAATATTTGAATATATACCTAATTTCCTACAAAGGATATCTTCCTTCTTAGATACAAATGAACTGCTCTCAGCTTGTGCCTGAGGCTTGGGGTAAAAGAATGGGAGAGAAATTGATGGGCATAATTTCCTTCACCATGCTTTACTGGTGGGAGCAACCTTGGTTATCTTTTTATTTTTGAGATTTTAATACATTAACAACTAGCTCTTTCCATGTTGACTTTATAAAATGAGCTTTTTTTTAAACAATAATTTCTCATTAAAAGAAGAGGACAAGGAGTGGATGTGGCTCAAGTGGTTGAGCTCCTACTCCTCACATGGGAGGTCCTAGGTGCAGTTCCTGATGCCTCCTAGAAACAAACAACAGCAACAACAACAAAACAACAAGCAAACAAATGGGAAGACCAGCTCAGGGGAGCCAATGTGGCTCAGTGGTTGAGTGCTGGCTTCCCACTTATGAGGTCCCAGGTTCAATCCTTGGCCCTGGTACCTCAAAAAAAAAAGAGAGAGAGAGAAGGACTATATATACTTTTCCAGAACATCAAAGAGCTTAAGAAAAATATGTAGATTACCTGACATAGTAGGAAATTAATACCTGATAGTAAACCTACCTTATGGGTCTTTATTTTTGATAACTTAAAAAATGTTTCTTGAAAAATAACTTACATACCGTAAAGCACACGTATCTTAAGTGCAAAACTCGAGGAAGTTACACAGGCACACACACAACTGCCAAGGTCAGGAGACCCAACCTGCACAAGGCCTTCCCTGGCTTCCCAGTCCGTTTTCACAGGAATTGCTCACCCCCAGAGGTCGTTGCTCTTCTAACTTCTATCATAAATAAGTTTTGAGTGTGACCCCAAATTAGCCCTTTGCTGCATTTTCTTTACCTCCGGCAGGTCTACACGTTCTCTGAGGGACATATTTGCACAACTGTTTCACTAGTTTTCCAGAACCCCAATAACTAATACTTGTGTTAAATTATTAATGACACATTTTCCATTCATATCAGTTAATTAATAGTTGGTTAAAAACACCAAAAATAAAAAATAAAAAAACCCAACTTGTATAATTAAACAGGATGCTTCTCTCTGGCTCATGTCTGTGTGTGACTGGCTTGTGTGTGTGTAGTGTACCTGAATGCAAGTACTGGTACACAGATATTATAATTTTCTCTATTTCAGAGGCCTACTGAAAGGAGAAAGAAGAAATATATTTATTGGCCTGATTTATTTCTTCTCTACAACCCTCTACTAGAATAGTTACAACAGATTCCTTCAGATTGGTCCAGGAAGACTTTCTTGAAATGGTAAGTTATCGGCATAATGGTGTATTAGTCAGACGAAGGGATGCTGCTGCAAAATACCAGAAATCAGCTGGCTTTTATGAAGGGTATTTATTTGGGGTAGAAGCTTACAGTTACCAGGCCATGAAGCATAAGTTACTTCCCTTACCAAAGTCTGTCGCCAAGTGTTGGAGCAAGATGGCTGCTGACATCTGTGAGGGTTCAGGCTTCCTGGGTTCCACGCTTTCTGGAGCTTGTTTCTCTCCAGGCTCAGCTGCCCTGCTTGCTCCACAAGGCCAGCTGTTGACTATCAGATACCGGCTCTGTCTCTCTCCCCATGGCTCGATTCTCTCTGGGCTCAGCTGTTCTGCTCCTCTGTGTGCTTACTTCCCGGGCTCCAATATGAAAACTCCAACCTCCCTTCTCTGCGGTGCAGTTTCTCTGTGAGTTCCCATCCACCGAGGGGGCGGGGACTCAACATCTACTGAAGTGGCCCAATCAAAGGCTTAGTCATTATTTCATCAAGTAAAGTAAAACCTCCAAATCCAACACACCCTAATATATCTATACACCCAGAAGACAAGAATAGTTTACAAACACAATCCAATATTTCTTTTTGGAATTCACCAGTAATATCAAACTGCTACAAATGGGAAGAGTGAGAGAGGCAGGGGTGGGTAGAAGAGTGGTAAACACTCAAATCTAAGGAGAGAAAATATGCAGCATGCATGTAATGGAATTAACAAATCATATTAAAGATTAAGTAAACTAAGCATGTATTTGGGTACATGTGGAAGCTGGGGAATGGGAGGCAAGTGGAGAATAACAAAGACAAAGAGAATCAAGAAAGGTTATAAAGGGCAAATAGGTAAACTTAGCCAGTAGGAGTCAGATTGAGGGTGAGGCACGATTTCTGTGGAAAACAAGCAGATAATGGAGGTCTTTCACTTGGTGAAAAAGACAGACCTTAGAATTTGACCCATACTTACTTCGTCGGAACTTTAAATTTGTGGTGCTTTAGCCAAATATTTAATAAGTGCCTCCTGTGGCAAAAAACTCCCTCTTTTTTTTTGTTTTTTATTTTTAGCTTATGTCAAGTAACACTGTCAAAATCCTTTATTTTTGTTAGGTACAGCATAGCGCCATCCTTGGATTTTTGCCTTTCCCTGAAAAATGTGCATTACTGAATGCTGCCTTAGGGGCCTAGTATCTGAGTGCAATCGGCAGTAGGCAGTCCAAGGTCTCCCCTCATTTTCTCACTGACAACAGGTTTTGCAGTTACTTTGAGTCTGTAAATAAGTTTTAGGAGGAGGCTACTTAAATGTAGATACTTCTAATTTAACAAATTGCAGTATTTAATCTATCTTTTTAAACCGAAAGTCTCCTATATTCCAGAAAGGGAGTCTCCCTTTTTTGGGGTCACTTTCTGCAGTCGGGGTCCAACTTTAACCCGAGGGACAGCACTGTGGTTAAGCTTAATTCATAACTCAGACTCTAACTGAATAAATTGCTAATTCTGTTACTTGGGCAAATTACTTTACTTCTTCAATAGCCTCATTTGTAAAACAGAGATAATAGTACCACCTCTTTCAAGAACTGGTATGACTATTAACTGAGGTAATTCATGCGACACTGCAGACAATTTAGCTTTTAGGTCACTTCTGTCACTTGCCCTTTGTACATTTAGTATGAACATTCCTCCTGTTTTGTTTCCTGAAGTTTTCTTACCATTTCCCAGTATGAACCATAGATTTTAAGATTACTTAAAACCCATTGCAGGAATCCAGCCTCCTGTAAATGTAGATATACCCATCCTCCATCCTGCAAGCGAAGCTCGTATATTCATGCTCTGCTGTGAATTCTGCATTCACGCTGGCTTGCTACACTTATTTTCTTTAGCTTTCTTGGCACACAGAAAACTACAATAGCATGTTTCAGCTCAGAGATCTATGACTTCCTTCATGTCAATTTGAAAAAATTTGCACCAGTGCTGCTGAGGCTACTGCTCAGATGATTCACTAAAATGGCTAGTTTGTCACAGTTAACTTCAGGCAGCCTTAGAGCCACAGGAATACTGGCAAAATTTCAGCTTCACTCTTCAGATATTTAGACCTTGGGCAGACATATTAGCCACAATGTTTATGGAGTGTGCCTGGTTGGAAAGAAGCAACTGGTGCCATTAGCTAGACCCCTGGGAAGGGCCCTCGAGGGCTCCAGAAATGTAATACATCAACCTGCTTCTTCAGATTATGCAAATACACTTTTTGTAGAGTCCATGGGCACTCAGATTTTGAAGAAGCAGATTTTTTTGAGAGCAAGGATTATTTTATTTGCTTGTTAATAAATGTATTTACACAAATTGTACTCCTACATATTTACATAGTATTCTTTGTCATGCTTACTCCTTCCCATACCCACAGCCTCCCATGATAAGCTTCCAACATCTTCTGCGTATCTGGTGGAAAAAGGCAAAGGACAGACTGTCAGCCACTTGTACCTTGAAGCCCTTCGACAACTCCCCACTCCGATGAGAGGGGCTGTGTCCTTCGAGAGTCCACCAGGGCCTGCAGGACTGCAGCCGGCCGCCTTCTTCTCGAGGTGCAGCCATGACGTTTCCTTCATTTCCTTCTTTCTTTTTCAGGTTTATTTTTATTTTTTATTTTTATTTTTACACTTTTTAAATTAAAGTTAATAGATCACAAAGAATGTTACATTAAAAAACATAAAACACATAAGAAGTTCCCATATACTCCTTTCCCCACCCCTACCCCATCATTTTTGTAAATTGTATTTTTTGGAAGATATATACATCACACACAGAACAATGTTACATTAAAAAATGTAACAGGTTCCCGTTACCCCCTCCCCCACCCCCTCACCGTACTCCTCCCACACCAACCAACCTCCCCCATCAGTGCGGCACACTCATCGCACTCGGTGAATGCATTTTGGAGCACTGCTGCACTGCATAGATAATAGTTCACCCTGTAGTTCACACTCTCCCCCAGTACATTCAGTGGGTTAAGGCAGGATATGTAAAGTCCAGCACCTGACCCTCCAAAATCATTTACGACAACTCAAAGTCCCCAAAATGCCCCCTCATCACATCTCTTCCCTCTCCCGGCCCTTAGCACCTACTGTGGCCACTTTTTCCTCCTCAATGCTATAATTTCTTCTATTACTAGTCACAATAGTTTTATAGTAGAATATCAGTAAGTCCACTCTAACCCATATATATTTTTAAAACATTTTTAAATACTTTATTTTTTTAGAATTAAAAAAATCTTCCCTCCTTCCATGAATCCTCTGCTCAGGTTTTCTGCTGGGTCAGAACCAACCCTACCTCCCTAACCAGATGAACACCTCACCTAGTTAACTGCTGAAAACACAGAGCTATCAGCTTTTTAGTTTTTTTTTCTTAGATTCTCCCATTGGACAAGCTACTCCTTTCCTTTGGCATACGTATTTCAATCTGCAGTTATTTACGTGCACATTTATTTGCTTACTGCCTTCCCTCTTAGACCATCAGTTCTGTGACAACGGGCACAGCGGTTTGTCCAGGCTCAGCTCCTGCTCCTGCTCCTGGCACTGCACCTGCCTGGGGCACAGATGTCGGGTTGGGTCAGTGCTAGCACTGAGCCCAGGGCTCCAGGAGCCAGGGCAGTTTATCTCAAGGAACCAGGAAGGAGGGATGGCAACAAATTCAAGATCTAGAAACCTCCTGCCTTCTGAAGTATGTTTTGGGAAGTAGGATGCAGGGTCACCTGTCTGCCAAAATGACCCATTAGGGATGTGGTTTTGTGAGCTAAGATTAAGAGCTGAATTTAAATGTGCTTTCAGGGAGGAGTTCACACTGATACTAAAATTCTCAGGAGGTTTCCAGCGAATGGAAGTGGCAAGCATTTAAGATCCCCTAATATCTGATCAGGTAAAAAATGGATGCGCACTTCTAGTTTGAATAAATGACTGGCGTTTCCAGGGTCTGCTCGCGTGTCCCCCTCCTGAAGCTTTGGGATTCATTGTGGTGGTAGGTGAAGAGGCTTGTGGTGGCCACAGGCAGTTCCTTTCAGTAGCAGCTGGTATAACCGCAGTGAACTGTTGGCTGATGACAGTGCTCAGGACACCATGGGGTCCTGACCTGGGGTGAGAGTGGAATGTGACACGGTCTTTTCAACGGACTTCTCCAAATATAGGTCTATGTTAGGGAACAGACGTGTTGACTCTATTTGGTCCATTGGCTACTTTGTTTACAAATTCTTTACAAATGTATGATCTAAACAACTTTGAATTCCAGTGATACAGATATTATTTAATTATTTGGATTCATATTCTCACATTTATTCACATAAGGCTATTAAAAATTTGAATACAGGGTACCTGAGGATCTACTGGTGGTGGTTTTATTACTTTTTCTTGCATTTTTTGGCTTATCATTTTCTAAAACTATAAACAATGATAACTACACTACAAACTTTTATTTTGTCATGGGCAATCGTAGGTAATTTACAGGGACACTTCATTTTATTTAATCCAGTCCATGGCTTTCGATGAATTATTAGCAGAGAATAGGTCTCTTAGGAGTATTTTTGAAATAAATAAACATGAAGATTAGCATTCTAATTCTAGGTCTGCTAGGTGTGCTCACTCTCTTTCACAACTAGTATCATCTTAAAAAACTATACAACCATGAAAAAGTTATTTTCAACTTCAAAAGGAAGGAAGTAGCTTTTATTCTTTCCTTTTAAATCTACATTTCTAGCAGTAGGTAATCCAGTAATTTTTAAAGGTAGATAAATCTGTTTTTGTGTAATCTTAGTTTTTGTGTAATCTTAGTTTTTGGAAAAGTAAATCCTGATATTAGTAGATCTATTTCAGAAAACTTGTGTTTTTATCCTCTTTTTGCCCCCTTGGAATTAGGCTGCTACATTATTTTTCATTTCATTCCTACTGCTTCCAATGCTAACATAGTGAAGTCACTTGGTAATCATCCTCTCAGTGAATCAGGATTTGAAGAACTAAATCCATCTCCATGTTCAGGTGCTGCAAATACCTGAAGACAGCTTTCTTACGCCCTCATCTTCTCTCCGTAAATACCACCTCCCATAGTTTAAATACACCCATTTACTTAATCATCCCTATTTTAAGCGAGATTTAGTAGAATGGTCATGGGAAAAAACAGTTTAGTTTAACTTGGAAACTTACTTTATAACCTAGAGCAAGTTATTAACAGTCCTCAAAGTCTTGAGAGTGCTGCGAGCTATAAAGTTCTATGAACACGTCAACAATATTGCGTACCTGACATCAGGTAATGAGTTTACTCCTACCACAGTCTTATTAATTGGTAATTGTTATTGGGTTTATTTTGATTTTGCTAATTCTCCAAATCCATCACTCTAAATGTACCCATGTCTTTATTTATTCTGTTTAAAATGTGGTGCTGAGACCTGGACCTCATGCTCTAGGAATCTCTGTCCATGGTAGAATGCTGTAGGTTTCTGTGAGCTTTACATCTATTATGAAGGCTAAATCAATAGACATTGTCTATGGTTGTTCCCAGACCTATCAGCCCAGAAATCAAAAAAGAAATTGAGACTATTCTGATATGAAATATAGTTCTAACTAGATAAAAGAATACCACTGATAGTTTCCTTTTGTAATCAATCACAATTTACTGTTATTTTACTTTTTTCTCCTAAGATCACACTGCAACAATATCAAGTTTACCAGTCTCTAATTATCGGTACCATGTATACCCAATTCAAAAAAAAATGTGGGCCACTTTTATATGGCTGCAGTCTTCTTTGAAAATTCTTATACCTCTAACAATTTTTATTATTGCCTGGATATGGTTGACCTAAAAACTGAATTAATTTAAGGATGAAGTGCTCTTTCATTACTTGGGACTTCAGTTCCCTCATTCGTATTTTTCCCATGTTTTTACTACACTTAAAATATTAAGTCAGCATACGTAAAATTGATTTTGTTGGTACTTCCCCTCTATGAATTTTAGATTTATGTAACTATCATCACAATCAGCATCCAGGAAAAGTTCCAACATCACAAAAACCTCTAATACCGTATTCCCTTAAAATCACTACCCTGGTAGTCATAGTCATTGTCCAATCCCTACCCTGGTAGTCATAGTCTATAGTTAAATTCTGTATTTGTCCTCAATCCAGAATCTGCTTTCCCGCCCCCCCCCCCCCCCAGAATCCTCAAATAGTTTCTCTAAATTACCTGGAAACAGAACTCCTCTTGAATTCTATAGTTGAATTCTGTATTTTCCCTCAATCCAGAATCTGTTTTTATTCCCCCAGAATCCTCAAATAGTTTCTCTAACTTACCTGGAAACAGAACTCTTCTTTAATTTGAATATTTTCTCTTAAAAAAATGATTCAGGAGAAAAACTAGAATAGACTCTTTATATAAATGAAGGTACTCTGTTCCTGAGAGTAGACTTTGATAGGAGGAGAGAATAAAGTAATATTTAGAGAAACCGAGAGAGTATGTGGGCAAAACAGTAAATCAGGGATCTCAACAAGAGACAAATTTGGCTAGTATTATGATACAGTGTGAAAGGAAACATGATCTAAAAGCCAAAATACATAGATTATCATCCTACATATGTGGAGGTTTCACTAAATCATCTTTATGGCTCTGGTTAAAACTGCTGTCCTCCAGTTTTGAGTTGACTTAGTTCACTGGTTACTGTTTGTATTTTCCATATAACTAATAAGTATATAGCTGGAGTGCCTGTGTTCTCAGGGCTAGATGTCCATAATTAACTACTTGATGGAGTCTACTAGGCATCAGATATTAAAACACTTGTTCAACATGAGCTCAAATTAAAATATAAGACATCACTTCATTTAAAGGATGTTTAACACCTGATTTTCATCACATTCAGTTGGTATTTAAATACACACCTGAAATAAGTTTTTTCCCTTCGTTTTATACTTAGATTATTAAATGTCATAAAAATAGAATTTGTTCTTACAGTAATCTTATTTCTATATGTATTTGTACAGTAGTATTTTTCATAAACTTCTTCTATAGCACACTTATTGGGTTTGAAACATTCTCGAAAATAACAATGATAAAGCATAACTTGGTTCTTTGGTTCAGAAAAAATATTATTTTTCTTTGTTGTTGTTAAATTAATATTTACTAAGTCCTGGGGATTTCCCTAAGCATTTTTTTTGGCATCAAAAGAGAGCAGCTGGGGAAGCAGACTTGGTCCAATGGATAGGGTGTCTACCTACCACATGGGAGGTCCGCGGTTCAAACCCCGGGCCTCCTTGACCCGTGTGGAGCTGCCCACATGCAGTGCTGATGCGCGCAGGGAGTGCCGTGCCACGCAGGGGTGTCCCCGTGTAGGGGAGCCCCATGAGCAAGGAGTGCGCCCCATAAGGAGAGCCGCCCAGCATGAAAGAAAGTGCAGCCTGCCAAAGAATGGCGCTGTACACATGGAGAGCTGACATCCACAAAGATGACTCAACAAAAAGAAACACAGATTCCCTTGCTGCTGACAACAACAGAAGCTGACAAAGAAGACGCAGCAAATAGACACACAGAACAGACAACTGGGGCGGGGGAGGAAGGGGAGAGAAATAAATAAAATAAATCTTTAAAAAACTAAAAATAAAATAAAAATGAAAGCAAGCATTTCATCCAGTGTCTGGCACATAATAACTGTTCAATAAAAAAAAAAAAAAGGAGAAAAAAAAAAGAGCAGCTAAACTTTCCAAATCGGCAACAGTTAAGGTGAATAAGTCTTATTCTAATATAAGGAAGACAAATCAGGGTAGAACCAAAATTATTTAAATGGGGTTGCCAGCATTTCAATTTCCACAAAGCTTTTAGCCTGCTGTTATCTTTGTTTTCACCACTATAACTGTATCAACTCCAAAGCTGCTTTTAAATTGAAATGCATTGTCAATTCGTTATTATGGTAAAGGGAATATTTAGTTAGAAACATGGATGTGGAGAAATGATGATACATTCGAGTTGTTTTTTAATCCAAATATACTCTTCCATTATCCGTCTTGCCATAACCCATGTAAACCTAATCACATCCGAAAGCAGTACTGGCAAAGCCCATTCACAATATGTTCTTTTTAAAGCTAGAGCAAATTGTTGTTCAAAAACAAATGGTATTACAGTGTCTGACTGACTTTGTATGCACCTAGCACCTCTGAACCCTTTAGCTAAAAGAACGAGGAAAGAAACATAATGATGTTAATTAGCATCAAACCCATGCCGAAGTGATTTTCTTTTTGATATTCAACTTCAGCTTAAATGAAATATGGGGTAAATTGTTGGCAAAGTATTTAAACATGAAATGAGCTGCAAACTAATTGGTTCCTCAATGGATTTTTAATGAACAGCTTTTAAATGCTATATAAACAACATAGAGCAAGCCCGATTTCTTCATCCCTTGTACTTAGATGTCCTTAGGCAAGGGAATGACAATAATCACCTTTTTTCCTGTCCTCCAATCCTGCCCCTCACCCTCTGAAGCTGGAGTTAGAGAAACACAGGGTCTTCTGGATAACCTTGAAGGGCTGTGATCTCCCAAACTGAGGTAGGTTTGTTCTGGAAGTGCATAAATGTGCAGATTGATATTTTCAGCAGGCCAGTGTTTCACTTGCTGCCGGAGCAGAGCCGTCAGGTAGGTAGACGTGCGACTATCGATAGTACTTTCTTCTCATTCCGGACACTGAAATGATGTTTTGTTGGATGTAAGGACAGATGTATAGGCATTTGATGACACATTATATGCTAATGAACAAGGCTGAGATTGAAGCATCAGTTCTTCTATAACATGAAGTGACAATCCAGAGGAGAAATGTACATTAAAACTCAGTACTCCTAACACAAACCCAGTGCCCAAACAATCCATTGTGCTATACTTCTTTCCCCTGTATATTACTCTACCTCTGTTTATAGAAGAAGTCTTTCTCTTCCCTGGTTATCATGTTCACTTTTTAACTGTTGTTCAAACCGAACATCTCAGGTGGATTCCTATTCACTCCCCAGGGAAAAGATCACCTACTGTTGTGAATTTTCTCCTTAAATGTAGTCCACACTCTTAACACACGTTTTCCACATGCCTTATCTCTCTTTTATTTTGAGAACCACAAGGGCAAGCATCATGCCCTATCATGACTATAACTTTGGTTTTTATACCATAATTCTTAATACATAGAGCCTTGCCTAGAAGTCAGTACATAGAATGTGAATGAATGTAACAGCAAAACCTTTCTATAAGGACTATGCAGAGTAATGACAGTACACACAAATTCTGATTGTCCTGTGAGGCAGCTCACATCATTTAACCCTAGATATCAAATAGAGTGAAGAGACATCCTGGGAGAGAAATGTCAGGGAATGGAGAGCATTTCATGAAGAAATTCCTATGAGACTGACAAGGAATAGCTTGAGTCTATCTCTTGCCTTCTATAAAATGCAACCCTTTCCCCCTGACTATTACTAAATGGTTTTTCTCCTGCTATCCTGACATTTTTCTCACCTGCAATATATATTCCATATTTCTCCCAAAGGAATTATTTTAACCTCCATATGTGATATATTCATTCTGGCTTAAATTTCTTCAATCTCCCCATACTATTCAAAGTAATATTCAACCACATTAGCATAATATGTAGTTCCTCTTAAACTACCTCCCATGCCTGTCGCCACATTTTTCCTCTGAAAAACTCCAGTCAAGGTATATATTCCTATCCTGTTAGGCCTCTGATGGGAATGAACTTTCCTTTATATCCTTAACTTATCTTCTACAAAACTCAAATTATGTCATCTCTTCTAAGAAACTCTCTTTTATACCTTATTCTGATTTGTGTTTCTATAGCAACTCGTCAAGCATTTCCACCATGAGGCTGGCTGCAAGCTGCTTGAAGCTAATGAATGTGCTTCAAATATAATAGAACATTATTTGACTCTATGTGTCATACATATACAGAAATCAATATTAAGACCTGTATTGCATCACAGAATATTCACTGAACTGAGGCAGTTTGGCAAATCAAAGAATGGGGAAAAAAAAGAAAAGATGGTTTGCATCCATCCCTGTTTTTAGTTAACTTTTCAGTCCATGTAGCTAGCCAGAATTCTGAGCTCATAATCCTATAAGGGACCTACCTGTTTCAACTTAATCTTGCTTCAGTTCTTCGGCATTTGAATTGTGTCACTAGGAAGGAAGTGGATGTTAATGAATTTTATTACAGAATTACATAAAACATTTAAAGTGTACATACTAATGGAAATGGGGGTCTCCCCTGGCTGAGCCCGGGTCTCGGGCCCGTGCCTTCCCCGCCGGGTCCAGGCCAAGCACCAGCACCCGCCACGCGGGCCCGCTGGGACCAGAGCTCCCTGCCCTGCCCGGTGGACACCCGACGGTCCGCTGCCCGCGAGGCCTCTGGCCCCTGCCCCTCTGGCCACAGCTGCAGCCCGGGGCCTCCTTCCCCCGGGGGGGACGGCAGGGCCCGTGGATCTGTGCTCGGGGCACGAGGGCACATGAGGGCACGGCGAGCAGAGGCGCTGGTCCTGGCAGCCCGGCTCCGCGGCCAGTTGGGCTCGCGGCTGGGAGACCGAGGCCCCGCGGTCCAGGGTGTCACTGGCGGCCGGCAGGTGTGCGGAGGCCGGGTCTCGCTAGCGGGAGACCTGAAGGAAGCGGCCTCCCGAGGGCATCTCCCCCACGGGGCGCGCGGCGCGGGTTGCAAGGGTCCCTCCCGCCGGCGGCAAGCGCTCAGGCGCCTTCTGGAAGGTCTGGCCGAGCCGGCGGCCGTGTCGCCCTCGCCTCCCGCCTCCCGCCAGGCGCATCTGCAGAAGCTGGGCGAGCTCCGCCGCCAGCAGGCGCTGGCGACAGCGAGGCCTAGGCCGGCTGAGGCCGGGACGCCTGGAGGGGGTCGGGTGGCAGGGCAGCGGGCAGGGGCCCCAGCTCTGCGGTCCAGGGCCTCTGCGAGGAGAGGCCCGTGCCCACGGCAGCCCGGCAGGGCCCAGGCGCAGGTGCGGGGGCACCGAGGCCACGCCCACCGCCGCGGCCCGGGGGCGCTTCCGCTGCGTGCGCCTCCGGGCCTCCCGCTGCGGCTGGGCAGCCCCCGGTGCCAGGTGCAAGGACCTGTGCTCTGGCCCCGATCCGGCCACCTGCCGCTCTCCACCTGGCCCCGCGGTGGGCGTTTGCAGCCAGCGCGGCCGCCCGCATCCGACGCCGGCTCGTGGCCGCCGCTCCAAGGGAGAGCGGCCGCTCCCGCGCACGGCGCGGCTGTGGGGCGTGAAGGCCGGGCGGCGTGCGGGGCGACCCCCGCCCTCCGCGTGGGCGTGGCTCCTGGGGGCGGCCCCGGCGGCCGAGGGCAGAGCCCTGCGCGCGGCCGGGAGCGCGAGGTCTGGACGTGAGGACCCGCTGCGACGGCCGAGGGCCCAGGGCCCGAGCTCCGGGGGTAAGGCGTGCGGGGTGGGGGCGTGTGTGTGTGTGGGGGGGGGCCGGAGGCGTGCGGGCGCGTGGGCGGCAGGCCGGGGCTGGGGCTGGCCCCGCCTCCTGGGCCGGGGCGGTACTGGCTCAGGGGCGCCGGCTGGGCGTGGTGGCAGGTGCTTGGCCCGGGCGCGGGGTGGTGAGGCAGGGCCGGCCGGCAGGGGGCGCCGGCGCTCGCGCCTGAGGCGGTCGCTGCGGGAGAGTCGGGGGCCGGCCGGCCTGGCACCAGGGGTGCGCGTGGCGGTCGGGGGTCCGCAGGGCGCCGTCCACCGACTGAGCCGTCGGTGGCGCGGGTGCCGCGCCGTGGGCCCGAGGGCGGAGCAGGGGCCGGTGACGTGTGGGCAGGCGAGCGGCGGGGGTCCCGGGAGCCAGTGGCGTGCGGGGGAGGGGGGGCTCGAGGCCAGGTAGGGCCAGAGCGGAGGGCGGAAGCGGCCGCCCTCAGCCTCCGGGGGCGGGAGCGGGAGGCTGGCGGCTGGCAGCGCGGCGGCGCGCAGCGGGCTGTTGAGGCTGCCGCCGGCCGCAGCCAGCGTCGACGGCCATAGCACCCTGAACGCGCCCCATCTCGTCTGATCTTGGAAGCTAAGCAGGGTCGGGCCTGGTTAGTGCTTGCATGGGAGACCGCCTGGGAATACCCGGTGCTCTGGCTCTTGCCACGCGCCGCCCCTCCCTCTTGCTCGCGCTCCTTTTGCCCGCCCCGAGCCCGGCTCCCCGTAGCCCTCAGGGCCAGGTATGCAGGCCCCCGGCCCCAACCCCAACCCCAACCCGCGCGCGCCCTTCCCTGGCGGCCCAGCCACGCAGGCAGCCACGCAGGCGGCGGCCACCCAGCCCTTCCTTGGAGCTCGCAGCCCCGCACCAACCCACACCTGGCTGGGGCCCGCGGGGGCCCGCGCCCACTGCGCCTGGGCCCAAGAACCCAGGCCCGCTAGACCTGTCGGCGTCGGGCGGGCCCTGCCTCTGGCCCGTGCCCTGGAACCGTGCACACCGGGCCTGCCCCTTCTCGCCTTTCCCTGCCTTGCCTTGAGCCACGCCGATGGGCCCCAGGCCACAGACTTCCCGTGGTCCCCTGAGCGCAGGGGACAGGCCCTACCCAACTTCAATAACACAATGAACCCTATTGTAAACAATGGACTAGAGTTAATAATACATCTCTAAAAACGTCCATCCATTAATTATACCAAATGTACCTCTCTAACACAAGGTGTTAATAATAGGGTGGTTGGTATATTGGAACCTTTGTTTTATATATTTTATGTAGTACATTTCTGTATATCTACAACTTATCTGAAAATATTAATTAAAAATGGTAAAATACACAGTCTGTCAAAATACATGTATGTTTAATATCTTAAAATATTATATTTTCCAAAAAATTAGTGGTAAGAGTGACAATGATTTTTCATATCCTTACAAAGGTCTTTAATGTCTGATTCAATAGAAAATACCTGGATTCTCATATCTGCTGCTTCTTTCAATCTGTTTTACTATGCTGCCTTGATTGAAGTACATGAAGAAAATCAAGTTTCAATCAGATATGTATTTGGAAAAGAAAGAAATATTTTGACAAACTTTCCAGATCATGATGAATATTTTTCTTTGATACTACACCAACATTCAACTTTCCTTAAATAACGGTTTCTAATGGTTAGTTAAAACATGAAATCTGAAACCTCATCAATTAGTTTTTTGTCCTCTTTAAAACAAATGGCCTCTCTCAGGAAACTATTAAACTCATGATGGCAAAAACAAATTTTCCAAAATTATAATTTTCTCAAAAGCCTGCATCTCATCAATTAGCCACAAATATTGTCAGTTGTTTCCCTTAAAATGACAGGTTCACCTGATTTCTTTTAAGAACATAGCTTCCAGATAACTTGTTCTGAGAGTCCATGGTCTCCCAGTTATTCTTTTAAATAAAAATGTTGTTCTATGAATAAAGCTACTAGATCATCCCACAACTCATAGCAATCGTGCTGCACGTGCTTTTCCTGGATATAACCTTGTACTCTGGTATGCAGCAGAAGTGCTTTACACATACTTCCATTTTGTCACAATGGATGTTTAAAAATGTGTGCTCATGGATTGATAACTAATGAAATTTATACATTTTTCCTGCTTTACCAAGAACATTCTTAGGCAAAACTGGTTTTGCTTGTATTTGTTTATTTTTATTGCAAGTACACAGAAGTGAGGGATATGAAAATAATAACTTGATTCTAGTGCCTTGATTCATGCTAAGACGCCAACAGTTTCACTGCAATTGCTTGTATACCATCATTGCAAATGTCAGCGCAGTGAAAAAGGCCAAAAATGTCCTAGTATTATTAAGAAAATTTCACTGACATTTCAGGCTCCCTTTAAGGATTTCTGGGATGCCTAGGGGTCAGCAGACCAAGCTTTGGAAATTACTGTTCTAACAGACATAGTCGAGTTACTTTCCATGATAACTACCTAGAGGAAATCTGCACTTTGACCAATCGCCTAAGAAGAAAGAGGCTTATGCAATTTTCAGAAAGGCAGCAATATATTTACCATATGTTTAGAGTCAGAAGAAACTAGGTTTGAATTCAGCCACGTAACTTAGAATCCTATAGCCTTTGGCTAATTACTTAACTCCTGTTTTATTTTTTCCTTTTCCTTACTTGCTAAAATAAAATTTAGGTATATTGTAAGAATAAAATTAGAAGGCACACATACACCGTCAATACTGGCATATTGAAAATATCTGATAAATAGCAGCCCCTATTATTTTTGTTCTTGCCAACAAAATATGTATGATTTAGTGGATATGTATAACTTTTGATGCCTCTATTCAATGTTTACTGCATGAGCAATGTTACAGGTGAATGTGGCTTACAGTAAAAGAGCCAGTTTTAATACATGTGCCATGACAGGTGATTCCTTCTAAAGATAATAGCACTAGAATATTAATGCAGATAGAATTACAGTATTCAGTTATTTTGAAAAAATTATATTTCATTAATGTCTGTCCTTCCGTGCATCACCATTTTAATCAGAGAATTTTGTGTATGAGTCATTGTGGCCCTGTGAGAAGAAAATGCCACAAGACTTGGTAGAGCTAATTAGCAAGTCTGGGACACCAGAAAAGAGTCACAAAAGGAATGGGCACTTGTTTCTTATTTTAGGAAAGTACTCTTCACATATGAAAATGACTCAACTCTTGCAAGAATTCAAGGCAAATTGAATTTTTATCTTTGTCTTACATAAGAATCTAAAGTGTGAAAATGAGAATGGTGCAGTTATATCAAGATTGGACTTCCATTCTGTTTAAACCTATTTCGTTGCTGTTAGCATTAAATGAAGACTGTAGAAAAAGATAAAGAATATTGGGAAGCTATGGCAAAAAGTCAGATAGGTTGGATTCACGTTCCAGTTCTGTTACTTAGTGTATGTCTAACCCTGAGTAGTTCCTTAATTGCCCTAAGCCCCCACTTCCTCAGACGTGATGGAAAAAAATATCTACTTCAAGGTGGTTCTGAAGGATTGAAGTGGGGCAAACTATTAGAAGTACATAACATCCTCACGTGGAATGTGTTGCCTAAATATTTGTTTCTTTACAGCTTTTGGTCTAATTATTACATTATGGGAGGCTCACAGATGTATTAGTGAGGAGAGAGCATTTCAAATGGACACACTGGTGTGTAATCAGGTAGACATGCACACATATGCTTATTTATATACTCTCAAGGCATGTAGGTCCTTCAGTTTTGACGTGTGTAGGGAAGCGCGGGATGTATCTGGACAAGGAGGTAGTGATCAGAATTTGAAGAGTCTTGTGTGTCATGGTAAGGGAGAGTTGGGTTGTCAGTATCTCAACAGAAGCTTTACTTGGATAGTTCCTAAGTACAAGAAAACCTGATAAGAGTACATAATCAAAGCCACTCACTTTGTAATAAGAATTTATAAAAATGTGTTCTTTAAGAGTTCAGTCATTTTAAGCCAAGTTTAGATTGCATGAATTTATTTTGGGAAATGAAGCTCTGCTATTTAGGTTTAGCCCTGAGGCCGATGGCAAGTTGTCAATATGGATTTTGGTGTTGAAGGCAGGGGACCCCTTATTGGCCGAGCCTGTGGGAAATCTTGCTTAACTGCTGAATTGCAGAAAAGTTTCCAAAGGCTTCCATCAGCCCTTGGTGGACAATTAGCAAAAGGAACTGCAGTGAAACAAGTACATTTTATAACATGCTAACAATTTACAACGCCAGGTGCTTTTTTATGAGTAGAAATCTCAAAAAATCTTTAAAACACAGAGAAGGGGTTTTAGCAAAATTGTCAGTTGTACTTCGCTTTAAAACATAGTCTAAACATTTTGGAAATAGCGTGTAACAAAGAAGTAGATTTACTATGAAAATTACTTATTTTAATGATATACTAATGTAAGTGGGACAGTCCGCTAAAACACGGCCTCAGTGTATGCCTCACATCCTTGATAGTGGTTTATAAAATTCTAAAATGTCCACAGAACTAAATGCAGGTGTCAGGAACTACCTTCCCTCTCTAGCTTCTTAGTTTCTGTTCCAACCAGGTGTTCTTAATTAGCTCCACCTGTAAACTTCAATCATTTCATTCCTGGAATTTGGCTCTTTGCCTTCCCAAAAAGCAACTATCTGTAAAACTCTTGCCTTACTTACAAGTCTCTTATTGTCATCAATGCCTTTCACAAACTCCCACATTGTTTGAAGATAGCTGGGTTCCAGAGTGTTCACCTCAATTTTGGCCACCCTTTTAGTTTTCCTCTTGGTTTGTGTCCATGAAGCTTTTGGGCAACTATTAAGAGCCTTATATTTGTTCATGTTTTTTACCTTGAATTGTTCACATTCCCTGACTAGATCTTATTTATAATTGTCTCCTTTTTTACAACTGGAAATGTGCTTCCTAGATTCAGAAAATTTTCCAAAGACCTTAACTAGCTACTCACATTAAGTTAGGACAAACAACCTTCTTTTGGTTTGTTTGTTACATTTAAGTGCAGTTTGAAGAGAAGTCAGTCTGATTTACATTTAAATGTAAGTCACCTGGAACACTTAAGAAACTTGCTCAAGAGTTTGAGGTCAGGATTTGAGGAGGACTCTGCTGTGCACTTTGTTTTTTGTTCATGTAGGGGTAGCTGGATCTGGTGGATCTTCTAGCTGGCCACCTCACTCACATGCCTGGCCCTTCTGACCACCCTCTTTCTCTGGGCATAGCCTCTTATCCTTCATGGCCTCTCCAAGTGGTTTGGCTTGTCACAGCCTAAAAGTCTCAGGGTTGTCTGACTTCAGACATGGTAGCTAGCTCCACACAGAAGTGTTCCCACAAGCCTCGCTGGAAACTGCAAGGTTCCTTATATACTACCCTTGAAAATGCCAACATACCCTTAGCATTCAATTGGTTAATCAAGTCCTAAAGCCAGCCCAGATTCAAGAGAAAGAAAATATAGATTATACCTGCAGCTGGGGGACATGCCATGCACATTTTAAGAGGGAATAAGTTGATGTTTGATGTGTGAAGGTAAGAAAATAAGTAAACTGAAAAAAATTTATAAACTACTTTTTCAAGAAGCTTGACTGTTGAAGTGAGAAATACAATAAGAAAGACTGGTAAAAAGGAGTTGTTGGATTGAGGGAGGTTTTTCTTTTGTTATATCCTCTCCCATTTACCAGTTGTAAGAAATTCCAGTATATACTGAGGGAAAACAGAGAAGCATGAACTACTGGAAAAAACAAATTGACAATGGATTAATAGATGAATCAATGTTATTGAGCATAAACTAGGGAATATTAATAAAATTAAAAGATTCAATTTAGGTGGAAAAGGCAGTAAGAAATAGACTAGAGGATCAGGAATTGGACACTTTTACCTAAGTTTTAAACTGAATTTATAGGGAAAGTTATCTGCTGGGACAGGGAGCTAGAGATGTACAGAGAACTTGCAAAGTAGGATGAAAGTTTGTAATAGGTATTATAAGGACATAGTGGTATAACTCATAACTAATAAAAGTAAAATTATTAATATTTAGTGCTGTGTTTAGAAACAGAGATTAAAAATTTAATTTCTAATGACAAGCATACACAATTGAATGACTTTTACTACTAGTACACAACAACCCTGAGCTCAAATGACTGCCTGACTCTTGCTGATGGGATAGCATAATGAGTGTATTTTACCCTTTCATTTATGCTTGAGGCTAAAATCCTATGCATTCAGTGTTCTTTTTTATTTTTTTTTCATTTTTCCTTATCTTACATAGTCACTTCTTTCCTGCATAGATTTTTAATTTAAGGAACAATAGATGGTAATATATGAAAGAGATGAAATACACAATAAAATGGAGATGAATATCCCATTGGAAGATCCAGATAGCAGAACTCAATGTTTTTTTACATACTATGAAGTTAACATTGTACAACAAATTCTTTTATACTTTTCTTCCTTACTGGTCTGATCCTATCTCATGGATTTAATTCTCATATATGCACTCATGATTTTCAAATCTATGTCTCCAACCCTGACTACTCCCTTGGGAAGCAGACATATTTATCCAACTATTTAGTTAACATTTTCCACTTACGTGATATATATTAGAATTAGGAGCTAGCATATCATATTAGCTCTACCACTTATTTTCTATGTGACTTAGAGAAAGTTACTTAATATATCCCATATCAAACCGTTTTCTTCTGAAAATGGAGGTAATATTTCCTATATCATGTTTTAGGTAATTGTGGATTGAATCATGTCCCCCACAAAAGGTGAGTTCGGGTCTTAACCCTGGTCCTGTGGGTGTAAGCCCATTGTACGTGGGACCTTTTGATGAGGTCTTTTCTTGTTAAGGTGTGGCCAACTGAATCAGGCTGGGCCTCAATCCAATATGGCAGAAGTCCTTATATGCAAAGGAAATTGGACAGAGAAGCAGCAGCCATGGGGAACAAAAAGAAGGTGAAGTCAATAAAACCTGGAAGAGAAAGAGGAAGATGCTGCCATGTGTGGAAAATCTAAGGTCCAAGAAAAAGCCAATGACCAAGGTCACCTAGAGGCAGTCCCAGAATACCACAGTTGTTAAGGCAAAAGCCTCCTCTTGCTCATGCCTCGATTTGGGGCTTCTCCTGGCTTCAAAGCCATGAGCCAATAAATTCCCATTGTTTAAGGCACCTGTGGTGGTAAGAGGCTGTATGTACTCCAGAAAAACGTGTTCTTAAATTTAATCCATTCCAGTTCTGAACTCATTGTAAGTAGGACCTCTTGGTGAGGATACATCAGGTAAGGTGTGGCCCACCTCAATCAGGATGGGTCTTATCCTGTTACTAGAGTTCTTTATAAGAGAATGAAGTTCAGAGAGAGAGAAAGTCAAAGGAAGCAAGGACCACATTAGAGGAACCCAGATGAGAAGGGAGAGACCAGGAGATACCGCCATGTGCCTTGCCAAGTGACACAGGAGCCAAGGAAGTGGGCAGCCAGCACAGAACACCACAGCCTTCAGGAAGAAAGCACCGCCTTGAGGATGCCCTGATTTGGACTGTCTTTTAACCTAAAAACAAAAAGCTAATAAATGACCATCGCTTAAACCAACCCATTTTATGGTACTTGCTTAAGCAGCCTAGGAAACTAAAATACCAACCCATTGCATGATATTCCTTTTAGCAGATAGGAAACTAGGACAGTACTGATAAAGTACATTAACATATCCACAGTGTTAAAATTAACAGAAAATATTTTTAGGTAATGTCTAAAATTTGTAGCTATTAAAGGAATTCTTGTAAGAACATATATTCAACCCAATTCTTCCCATAATATTTTATATTCTATTATTGGCATAGCCATCAACCCGGTTGCCTAGACTTAAACCAGAATGTTGCTTTTATTATTCTGGGTCCAGATCAATCCATGAACTAGTCCTGTTATCACTCTCTTCAAAATATCTTCTAAATTCCTTGCTTTTTATGACCTTCACTTTTATTTCTCTGGTCAAATCAAAAGCTATTTCTTATCTGGCTACTGCAAAAGCCCTGGTTAAACAAAATTTTATATTGCCCACACAATCTATAAAATAAATTTGAGACTATATCATCGGTAAATCATATACATTTATTATCTACCAATAAGTTTTATAAATTATGAATCATATGAATTTCTGCAGATAGACTGTTTTAGAGAAAACAGAATAATCTATGGCCAAACAATGTTCCTATGGAAAAGAATTAGATAAACCAGATAAAATTAAAAATCACTTCTTTAAAAATATCAGAGCCACAGAAGCAGCAATGACTGTAAGTCTAACATTTTGGAAAAAGTAAACCACAGTTTATAGTGGACATTTTTCAGCCATTTCCCCCTTTGGGACATTTTACCATACTTGGCAGTTTAAAAAGGCTTGGTCTGATGAACACATGCACATGATGAAACTCTCCAAGAAAAGAACCACCTGAAGGGATCAAAGATAGTAGTGGCCACCTCACACACAGCACTGAGTGCAGCGCCCACTACCACCTCCCAGGCTAGCGAAGCCTCTTGATTCAGAGGTTGCACCTAAATAGTGGAGAACAATTACCAATAGACTGCAAACTGACGTTCTACCTAACAAATCTTAAAAAAAGGACCAAAAGGATCAAAGTGTATTCGAGTAATTTATCTGCATCCCAGAAAAGAGCTCAAGAATATTTTATAGGAATGGAAAAAAAATCCAACACCAAAGTCAATTATAGTACTTGAAGCCTGTATAATTTATTGAGTATGTTAGCAATGTTCAAGTGTCCTCTGTAGCGGATAATACGTGTCTGTAATAAATAGGACTCCACAACTGTGGGTCGTAGGAAACAGGGAGGACACACAGAAAGAGAGCCAAAGAGAATAATTCAAAACCACTACCTCACCATTTCCTTGATGAGGATGACCTGGCCACTGATATCTGAATCAAACTTTCCATTCTTTGTGGTATTTTCAATATAAACACCACAATGAAATGAATATGGTTTTTATTAAAGTGGGTGGGACATAGTCATTCTCAACAAATCCTTGTGTAATTTTTGCAATTACCCAAGACAAAGAATTTCTCTTATGTATTAGTGCATTAATCAGATAATATATTTTCCTTTAAATTCCGATAGACGTCTGGCCCCCTGAAAATTATGGGGCTGCTGTGAGGAATAAGCCAATCGTGGTACCTATTCTCATAGAGCCTGAAATTTAGTGGAGAAGTCTGGCATTAGCATAGAATCACAGATATTCAATTGAATATTTTATGAAGAGAGTTAAGAGGCTGATGAGACACAATATTCAGACAGGTAGACACGGAGCTCCAGTGGGTAGCAGCACAGCAGCCCTCTTGAGGACATCATCCTGACCAGAAATATTTATCTGTGTATGTTACAGGCAACAAATTCAGTCTCCATGGCCTAAACCAGGGGTGGGTGAGCTTTTAAGGAAAAAAGCTCAGCAGCTGTCTTTGCCTGGCATTATTATCCTTACAACTGTCCAACAAAAAAAAAGACTTATATTGGTATATGGCCATGAGATGTGATTCTGTATTTTATACACTGAAACACCCGCTTGAGAAGAAGCAGTTCTTGAGCTGAGTTTTTTCACACCAAGGATATCAACAATAACTTGTTAATTCCCTGCTATAGAAACTAGAACCATGCCTGGGAAGAATGTTACCCTCATTTGGTCCTGTTTACATTTTAATGAAATAAAACCTATGTCACAATAGTTGTCTGTTAGCTAGAGTTTATTTTTTTAATGCATTTAAAGAAAAATAAAATGGGATGAGATGTGAGCATTCTAAAATGCCTGTTATATTTATAAAGGAGCAAAATGTAGTGAGGCTGGTGTGAGAAGAGGTTAGCATGTCCCATTCCACTTCTGAGTGCGGATGCTGCTCTCTGGTCGTTTCCAAAAGATGTGCTCCCCTCTTGATTGTGTTCTCTATTTACTTGGTGTGTCATTTTCTGGTACAGAAGCTTGTTGCCACAGTCACTGACTCTTTCACTGGTTTTCAGCTGTCTTTGGATACCCTGGTATAGACCCCGGTACTCTGCCATATTTTGGGTCAATCTCTCTGCTGAAAGCCTCCAAGTGCTGATTAGCTGCTCTGTCCATTGCAGTACGGAGGACCCCATCACAAGCCCACCACAAGCTGGCAGGACAAAGCAACCTGGAAGACACCTCCTTATAGAATACTGACTTAAGGTAAATGAGATAAACTTTCATGAAGAGATAGAATCTAGGTGGTAATAAAAGCTAGTTGTGTGGCAGTGCTAAATGCAAGTCACAAAAATTACTATAATTTCAAGTTCTAGTATCAGAAAAGCAAATTTATTAGTCAGCAAAAGGGGTGCTGATGCAAAATACCAGAAATTGGTTGGTTTTTATAAAGAATATTCATTTGGGGGGTAGGAGCTTGCAGTTACCAGGCCATAAAGCATAAGTTATTTCCCTCCCCAAAGTCTATTTCCATGTGTTGGAGCAAGATGGCTGCTGACTGCTGCAACGGTTCAGGCTTCCTAGGTTCCTCTCTTACAGGGTCTTGCTGCTCTCCAGGTTCAAGGTTCCTTTCTACCCAGGGCTTGCTTCTTTCTGGGCTTAGGGTTCCTCTCTTCTGTGAGCTTACTTCCCTGGGCTCCAGCTTAAAGCTGCAGCATCAAATTCCAACATCAAAACCCCTCAACTCTGTCCTTTGTCATGTCTTTTATCTGTGAGTCCCCACCCACAAAGGGGCATGGACTCAACACCCTAATGACATGACCCAATCAAAGCCCTAATCATAACTTAATCATGCCCAGGTACAGACCAGATTACACACACAATCCAATATCTATTTTTGGAATTCATAAACATATCAAACTGCTACAGCAAGTAAACCATTCCCTCTAAAGAAATGTGGCTGAGAGTTACTAACAGAGGCAAGAGAATATTTTTAAAATAAATTTTCTGAGGTGATGTTAGTGAAAAATGGCAAGTTAAAATTTTTTCTTTTAATGCTGAAATTTTGCCTTAATGACAACATGTAAACTTGTTTGGGAGCTTAAGTCAAAGAATAAATGTAATTAACAAAGGCCTAAATTCTGAAAAATACCCATGTCAGCAGCTTCAGCCACTCTTGGAGGAGGAATAACCCAAAAATGATAGCAAATATATAGATATTGTAAAAATAAAATCAGTGCAAACACCCAAATTAGAATCAAAGGATTCATCTTCTTGATTGAACTGAAAAATGTGGTTGGTCCTATTTGTCAATTCTTTTCATAATAATTCATGTGTGAAACTCAACTGCTGGTATATTCCTTAATATCTGTGTATGTGCATGTGTGGATGAGTAGGCTATCAGAGGAAGTTTCTATTAAAGGAATACAGTCTCAAATAGTTCTGTTTAAAATTAACATGTATGTATATACGGTAGATGAGTTACTCCCTAATAGGCTTCATAAATGCAGGTCTTCTTTGATTTGGGTGACATAATCAGAACAACAAGGCCAGTGGGGTCACATCCAAGTGCTTGTGCTCGGTTAATTCCTAGCACCTCTGAGCAGCTGCACCCAATCCGCAGACAACACTCTTGGTTTCACACAGGGCACAGCCAAGCCTCCGTGTTTTCGGCAGCACAACTCTTCTCGGTGTTGAGCTGAGCGCTCCTTTTTGTGAGTGCATCCACAATGAAAACTCTCTACATCCTTTACCACAGGCTTCACTGCACAGGAAGAATACTTAATTCATAAAGAAATGGACCACTTTTTGATCCTCATCTCCAGTAAGAACACGGTGTCGTATTTCTAGAAATTTAACAGCAGACAAAGGAAATAAGTTACCCACATGCTAAGAAACATGATGCTGTTTGGCCCATCTTCCTTATGGCCAGTGAAAATAGCTACTCCCTTTCTGGCCTGGTCATAACTTGTCACACATAGTGCCCTAATGTCAACTTTCTATGTCTATCTAAACAGCTTTTGCCCCCACCATGTAAAAATTTGGAAAAGTTGATGTTGGAATAGCCACCTAAGAGTGACTAATAGAATTAGCTGAAATTACTGATATCATCTATTCCAGATTACTTCCCCATTCTCAGCAGAATATTTACTTTTATCCTATAAAGTTTTCAGGTTAATCTATACAAATTCATTATCAATTCTGCAATGGTATTGGAGAGAAATTCCTTGACATGTGGCCAATGGTACTGCACAGTGTTATAAATAAGAGAAAACATAAAATGTTAGAAAGGGCATTTGTCACTATTACATAGCATAGGGGAAGATACATCTTTATAGACAAATAGATTGGGAATTACAGGAATGAAGGGTCCCTAATTGTGCCTAACATTATCAGAGAGTAAATTATTGAGGAGAAAACACTCAACAGTTTTAGAAACACACAATTTCATGTTTTATTTTCACACAAAGTTGGCAGATTTCCAGATTTTAGGGTGAATTTTTTCTGTTTGTTTTAAATTCAGAGCACAGCGCAAACTCCCTCAGGATGATGCTACACTTCAAACTGAGCAGAGCCAATTAATTTTGTAATGTCAGAATTCTGAACTGAGTCATTTGTGAAAGGTTCGGTCAAATCTACATGAACCAATTAACAGGGGGACTGGCAGTCACCAAGATGTCAGGGTCCTTCCTCCCTCACAGACACTTTGGAATGATGCCTGTGGTTGGCAGTCCTGGGCTGGAGTCACTGGTTTAAAGGAGAGCTATTTGAGCGCTGCACCCCCTGCCTCCCTCACTTCTGCTAAGGCAGCCCCGTGAGCAGTGCTCGGGGGCCCAGAGCGGGCACTCATCTGCCATCCTTCTTCCCACAAGATGTGAAACCTTTGCAAGTTACTTAACCTTTTTTACCCCCGTTTCCTCACATGTACAATGTAGCTCATCAGAGTACCTACCTTTGGGATTTCTTTCCAGATCAAATGAAGCAAGACTTCCAAAGTACTTAATAAGGTAACTGGTCCATGTAAGTAGTCAATTATTATTGTATTACACATGGGTTTCTGAAAAGAAATGCCATCCATCACCCACCTAAATTCCCAAACGTGCTTTACTATCCATATTTTAATTGTAAGCTAAGATTTATTCAGCAAAAACATGATGGTCAGCCATTAAGAACTTCGAATGGGTCAGATGTTTCATAAATGTTGGTCTTATACTTTCAATAAGCCTAGAAAATAGGTATTTTTATGACCATTTTGCAGATCTAAAGAATGAAATAAATAAGTGCTTCTTCCAGGGCACGCACTACTAAATGCCATTGTCTCTGACTGAATCATTTTACAAATTATTATATCTTGTATTGGATATACACTTTCTCACAATAATCCTATCTTTTATGGTTAAACGATACACACACACATGCACACCAATTTGTTGCTTTACTTTGGAAAATCCCATCTTTAACAAATTTATTTCTTTATTTAACTAATGTTTACATTGTGCTCAATAGGCCCCAGACTGCAGTATAACCATTTTATATGTTAACCCACTTAGTCCTTATATTGACCCAAAACAAAGGTACTTCTATTTGTCTTTTTTATAGAGGGTGACATCTGGCACAGAAAGGTTAAAAAATTTCCTCCGCAGGTGATGAGGAGGCAGCAGATCCAGGAAGTCTCTCTCCAAATGCTCACTGTTGAAAATTTCTGCTAAAGGGCCTCTTAGAGATAAAACCTTTCCATTGGAAGTTATGGCATTTTACCAGAGTTTTAGCACAATTTTGCAGCACACATTCTTTGTTCTTTGTGTCCTGTCCACCTTCTATTAACATGCATGGCAGATGGGGAGTCCATGTCATTATCAGCTGCTGTCAGTCACTGCTCCTCAGGATTGTGTTGTCCAGTGTAGCTCATGGCCACTTAACTTAACATGAAGCTGAAGTGAAAGCTAAGAATTTTTTTTCTTCACTATTTTAAATTTTGTGGGCTAAACAGCTGCTACCAGGTAAGAAGGAAAAACATCATCATATCTATATAGTTTTGTAAGAAGTCACTTGATTAAAACCATCATGAATATGCCAAGTAAGTTCAAACTCTTTCCCAGTATTCTATATGCACGATTGATGAATGATTGGCTAACCCTATGAGGAAGAGGATTAGGGTATGCATGACGTATTGCCACCACAGCGCTACTGAGCAGTAAAATGAGTAAAAATACCATGAAACTAGACATAAAAGGCATTTGCATGATTCCACAGAACTCTTTCCCCTACTTTTTATTTTCTAATTCTTCCAGTTCCAAGGGAAAGAATAAAACCCTTTGGTTATTGTGGGGAATGTACAATACTTTTTGTTAAAGGTTATACAGTTCTCAGATTGATTCAGCGTTGGGTGGATATTAACTGCCAAGTGCAGATTTTGATAAAAGCCTCTAGGGAGGAAATGTACTGATCGGATTTCTCTTCTTCTTTCTAGCTCTCTATGCAGTCTTTGCTGGGCAGACTTTCCAGTTGTCAACAGGCCCCTATAAACCTGCAAAGCGCCAGCTGAGTAATGCTGTGTATTTAGGCTATTTTAAGGAAGGCATACAAGGTGCAAAATGCCATAGAGTATGGTCAGGTAAATCCAGGGCAGCTAGAGACTCAGCTTTTTAACATAAGCCCTTTAAAGGGAGGATCCCCAATACAGAAACTTCAGACACTTATTTTTCCCTTATTTACCCTAAGAAATTTGTTGTACTATCATAATTATGAAGAATTTGAAGAAGTATATGGTTTGATAAGCTTCGATATTAGAAGTCCCTTTTTACATCATTACCTCCCATTCTTCTGATTCTTCCTAATCTATTAAATAGCACAGCATTTTCACATTTCCAGAGTTCTCCACAACCCATCTGTTCTTTCCTTACCAAAATATGGAAGCATAAATTCTTTCTTTGTTAACTTTTGCATATAATTTGCTTCTTTTATTTTGTCTCTGAGGACCAATATGCATTTCATGTCAGCTGTCAAATGTTCAAAGATCCTCTGAAAGTGGGTGACATTTAGCAAATAGTAGTTACATTTTCAAAGCCCTGTTCTGCTTCATTTAAAAATAAAAAATAAACTAGAATCAGACTAAGCCATTATATTTTGCCAAATCCCCTTTACACTTTAACATGCAAAGAAAAGAATGTATCTTTTGGTAACTTTGATATGAAAATGAAACAAAAGAAAGGGAGTTTCAGGGAACACTAATGCAAACAAAATAAGATCTAGAGGTTTGAGGGGTAAGATGATTGGATTCCAGTGGTTATATTAAATAGGCAAATGATTTCCCATGTAATTGGCTGGAATGTCAATATAGAAACAACTGCTATTTTTATCCCACTCATGTGCATTTGTGATTCCTTAGAAAACATTGAATTTGCTATTCAATGGAGATCAAAGACTGAATTTGGACATGGCTAATTCATGTAATTAATTTCAGAAACATGAATTGTATGGATTGTACACTTGCAGTATTTATACCTATAATCCTCATTATGTGAATAAGTTAGTGCTTAGTCTATTTAGAATCATATCCTAATTTGCCTGGTATATTTGTTTGATCCCCAGGATGATGCACTTGTACAGAGTTTTACTGAAATATTCAGAATTATGAATTTTGGGGTCACTGGGATATTTTTCTAGTCCTGTGATTTCTTCCTGCTATTAAACTGAAAATTTTAAATCTTCCTTCATCTCCTTAATCACTGAAAGATTTTGAGTTCCCCAGAGAGGTTTATCTGCTTTCAAGGGGCTCTGTATTCAATATAATTTGTAGTTACAAAATTCCTACATTTCACCAGCTTGTCCCATCAATGGAGAAACTAATTTCTAACTTAATGGAAGGATTTGTAATGGCTTAAGTATTTCATGAGGCTAAAAATTTAGAACAAACTGATTTTAAATCTCAGTTCAGGATAAAGATGGTTATGACCCAGGAATTATTTATAAAACCGTATACAATTTTAAAAGACACAATTAAAAAAAGCTCAAAAACAGACTTTTCTTTTCAGTTTCCTTGCTGGTGCTGGGAGGAACAGTCTTCCCATCATATTCATTTTCTTCCATGGTTTCTGCACTCAGAGACTGGTGCTTCAGGGAGAACCCATATCTTATTGAATTCACATGATAAATAGGCACTCAATTTTAGTGTGAATTTATCCCATGTTAATGTGCAATTGGTCCATGGAATTTATAACTAATTCTAGCTTTTACACTCTTGTTTTCTTAGCTCAACTTTGGCTAAATTGTCAGAGGCACTTGTAAACATATCTATGCTTTTACAGCATGATAAGATGCCATGGGGAATGCTATGTCAAACATAACTATTTCTGACCAGAAAAAATATCTTCATACTTACCAGTATACCTAGATTGTTTGGAATTATAACTTTGAATTCCTTTAAGGTAGTAACTTAGAGACTATTGATAATTACTCCCTAGAGAAACCTGAAAACCTCACTTGAATATATGTAACTAATTTCCACTTGGACAGTGATTAAACATGGCATGTATAGCATTTAATAAAGATTTGATAAAAACAAATTGTAATAGCAGGACATGCTTTAACTCTTTATGTTCTGTCATAGCACATATTATCAAATGGTATTGACTTCAGGAAATCCAGATGAGAGGACAGGGAGTTCTCCTAGATATGTTCTAGGGAACTATGTTGAAGTATCACAGTTTACTTATATATGTATGTGGAAAGACTATACATTACTTGAGTAGGAAAAACTGTTTTTTTTTCCCTCTTAGCAAATGCTAGTTTTGAGGTAAGGTAAACACAATCAAATAAACAAAACCCTCCACTTTACCCGTAAAAGGATGATATGATAGTTGGACACAGTAGTCTTACAATGGCAAATCTCATTCACTACTCCATGGTGACGCGTTGTGAGGCCAGTTGTGATTTACTGAAGATCTCTTTGAATCTTCGCTCTGTCACTTCCCAGCTGAGTAGTAACCTTAGTCACATCTTTTAAGGTCATGTGTCTGTCCTCTGGAAACTGGAGATCAAAAGGTTTAATAGGTTTGTGAGGATTTTAAAAAGTAAATAGTACGTGAAAGCAGTTGGAATATATACTCACTAAAGTTTGGTTGAATCAACAAATATCAGGCTAGGATTTTTTTCTTCCTCTTTTTGTCTTACTCCAGGATCTAGCAATTTAAAGTCTGGATTTATGAAATACAAACAAACTAGTTTCCTTTGACACAAGGAACAAAATAAGAAAGAAAAATAAACTTTATTAAAAGCATCTTTTTTTATTTATGGCAAATTTAATGTAGTTTTAAATCTAAAGTTAACAACTATGTGTAGCAGAAAAGAATAAAATTGTAATGAGAATTACAGTGGGTTTATAAGCAAATGCCATGCACTATAAACATACAGACATGGAAGGGGATCAAGTCTATACCAGCAGAACTGGTGAAAGCTTCATATGGGAGGCCACGTTTGTGCTGGGATTGAAGTATGAATAGATTTGGAACCATCAACTGAGATAAGAGAATTCCACACATTTGGAGAAGCATGAGCAATGCCATGTAAGTGCAGAGTGGGCTCGTCAGGGTCAGAAAGGTGGAATAAAGGAGAAAGCAAGGTTTGATGGGGTAGGATGTCAAACAGCACCAGTAACAAAGTAAATAAGATGCCAACATTTGTGTCCATCCGTATGGCATATATTCACAAAAAATTTAAGACTACCCCTTAGTTAATCCAGCGAATCACTGTTGTTGATAACACAATTATAACAGCTCTGAGTCACAACCTTATCACTTGTTCATGTAGTGTAATACATTAAAAAGTTTAATGCCTGCCATTATCAATCCCAGGGAATATATAAATACATAATAAATAATTTAGTTTTAAGACATCTGGTAGGATTCAACTCTGATCCCTCATTTACTGTATGTGAATAAATGATCTGAAAATTTAACAAGCTTATGCCAATGCAGATATTGAATGGCATCCCATTTTTGTAGTCAGATAATGATTGGAAAGAACTTAAAAAGAATTTATTGGGAAATAGCACATTCTCTAATTAGGATTTTAACAATGTCATTGAAACCAATGTAATATAAAAATAAATTACACTTGCTTGAGAATATGCACTTTGTATTCACCTCCACCCAAGCAAAACTCAAAATATGCTGACTTTTTCACTATTGAAAAATGGTGATCTTTTTTAAAATTCTGGAAGCAGGGAACATCAAAGTAACAGAAAACCACCTAGTTCTAGAGAAGCTATATACTTGCTTTTAGTGGCTTCAATTACAAAAATTAATGTTCATTTAGGTAGAACACTTTATGTGGAGTTTTGCTTACAGGCAAATACCCCGAAGTTTTCTCAGGTGTCTGTGTTTCTGTAACATTGAACTGGTCAAGGTTTCTCAACCCACTAGTGGTGGACCTAACTAGTCACCTCCAATCTCTGTCCCTAGGCTGATCCCAAGGTCACGTAGCCTTTCTTCCGTGTTGAGACAAGAGCTCTAGGTGACCCTTCCTGATACTGTCGGAAACAGGTTGCCTACCAAGACGAACTATGAGAGCAAGTAAGATATTGAAGGAAAGGGTTTTTTAAAATTTTCTTCTGTTGTTGCTGTTTGTTTCACATTTCTTTTTATCCCTTCCTTGGAGCTCACTAATATATGAATATTCTTCTTTGGGGCTCTCAAGATTAATACAAAATATACTACTTCTTAATTAAATACATGCAAATGAGATTTTGAAATAGACAATAAAAAATTTCAATGAGTAGACTCATCAGTTAATGATTCCCAGTATTATCCTTAGACTGCAATCGTGATTAAAATGTGCTTATTTTATTGCTATAGTTGTCTGTTCATTTCATGGTTTTGATAACTTGTTTTATTTTTCTTCTGGCTGGCTGAATATTCTTAATAAGTTGTACAAATATGCACACACATATCTGAGTTCATATACTAAAACTATATTTTGCAAATGCATATGGAAATCTATAAAAATACACATATATGTCTTAGAGCATATATAAGATTTTTAAATTATAGGTTTATTTTATATTATTTATATTATGATTGTATGTTTATATATATTCTTACAGGAAATTTTAATGTATGATACAAGTATTTTCATCCCAGTATTAATGAGAAAAGTAATAAACATTTCTATTCATGAAAACATTTAAAAGAGAAGCAATCTTACCAGAGAGATGAAAGATTTGACAGTAGTTTTGGTGGATTGAATTGTCTACACCAATTAGATATGTTCTTGAACTTGGTCTGCATTCCTATCAGTTTGAACTCATTATAAAAAGGATCTCTTCAAGAAGTTATTCCTAGTTAGGTTGTGGACAAGTTGAATGAGATAGAGTCTTATTTTTATTTTTTTATTTTTTAAATAAAATTTTATTGAAGGATATCATTCATATAAGAACATACATAAAGGATAATATATATTAAAAGTTGTGAACTTACAAATAAAACACACATATCATCCTACAAGGCTCCCATAGAGCTACCCACCTCCAATACCTGGCATTGTTGTGAAACATTTGTTACAAACTATGAAAGAGAGTGTAAACGGTAATGTAAACTGTAATCCATCGTTAGTAGCAATGCTTCAACTTGTATTCATCAATTGTAACGGGTGTACTACACTAATGAGGGATGTTGTTGATGTGGGAAATTATGGGAGGGGGAGAGAGTGGAGCATACGGGAATCCCTTATATTTTTTATACAACATTTATGTAATGTTTAAATGTACTTTAAAATTTTTTAAGTAAAAATACTACTACTAGCTGTAGCCCATATCTTTTTTTTTTTTTTTTTTTTTTTTAAAGATTTTTTATTTATTTATTTAATTCCCCTCCCCTCCCCCGGTTGTCTGTTTTCTGTGTCTTTTTGCTGTGTCTTGTTTCTTTGTCCGCTTCTGTTGTCGTCAGCGGCACGGGAAGTGTGGGCGGCGCCATTCCTCAGCAGGCTGCTCCCTCCTTCGCGCTGGGCGGCTCTCCTTATGGGTGCACTCCTTGCGCGTGGGGCTCCCCCACGCGGGGGACACCCTTGCGTGGCAGGGCACTCCTTGCGCGCATCAGCACTGCGCATGGGCCAGCTCCACACGGGTCAAGGAGGCCCGGGGCTTGAACCGCGGGCCTCCCATGTGGTAGACGGACGCCCTAACCACTGGGCCAAAGTCCGTTTCCCTGTAGCCCATATCTTATATTTGGTGTATTATCTACCTGCCCACCCAATTATTAACACCTTGTATTAATATTATATATTTGCTATCATTCATGAGAGAACATTCTCATATTTGTTCTGTTAACCACAGTCCATCATCCACCACAGGATTCACATATAGTCCCGTGCTTTGTACAATCCATTCAAAGTGTACACTCAGTGATTCACATTTTCCTCACAGAGTTGTGCTGTCATCACCTCAGTCAATTTTAGAACATTTTCATTACTCCAAAAGGAAAAATCCCATACCCTTATGCCCCCTATTGTTCCTTCAAAATGAAATATCTTCTCACTGTTAAATATAATTCATAAGCTGCATTAGTTGTAATTTTTCCCTTGTGTCAGCATAGTCTTAGCACTTTGTGAAAGAAGAGCATTCTTTCATTTATGTTGTTAAGAGGTTTGGTCTTACTCCAGATTACTGGAGTCCTTCATAAGCAGAGGAAATGCAGGTATAGTGAGAAGGCTCTGGGAGGACAGAAGCTGGAAGTCACTGGAAGCTGAGGGAGAGAGAAGAAGCTGTTTTCTTGAGATGGGAAAGCCAAGGAACCCAAGAACCACAGCCATCCAGAGCACTGCAGACCTGAAAGGAGGCAAGCCTTCTTGCTGCTGAAACCAGGAGCCATGTTGCTAAGCTAACACACTGCATGGCATTTCTCATATCAGCCCAAAAAGCTAAGGCAGCAGGCAACATCCAGATAAATGTTCACAAGTTTAGTATGCATCTCAAAAATCTTCATGATGCTAACGAAGGTCCCTGTCTTTAGACTTACTTTCTTATTTTGCTAAAGCACCCATATCCTCTTGGTAAATCCAAGGATTTTAGTAATAGACACATTTCAGTTTCTCTAGAAATATCTCAATTTTCGATGAAAAATCATCATCAGGTTGGTGTCTTTGAGTATTTTTAAATATTCTGTCCATAGCCTTGGAGTGAAGGGAAAGCAGTGAAAAAATGCTGCCTTTTTCTGAATGATTATATCTAGAATTTATCTCCAGTTATTGGTTACTACTTTGATTTTTTTCCATTTTGGGTGGTCTCCATAAACACAAGTCTTCTCACATTCTTTGTCTAGTTCCCACTTTTAAATTTCCATTACCTAACCATGGCTCCCCTCATTTCTGGGTTGTACCACATTGTATATTATTTCTATACCACAAACTTGGCCTAGCAGCCCTTCAAAAATCATGTCAGGCATTTTTTTTCCTGTGAAATTTCCTTGTGATACCCAAAGAGTTAAGCATAGCTTTTTTGGGTTGCTTAGTATCTTGCGTGTGGTCCTAAGGTAGAAGACATAGCAAACAGAAAATCTTAAGTGTATTTTGATTTTTAAAGACTGTTTTGCAGGGTAAAAGACATATAAAAGCTGCACATATTTAAAGTGTATAATGTGATACATTTTTACATTTTTTCATAAAATCATCTCTACAATCAAGATAGTGAACATAAACATTTTCAGAAGTTTCCCTCTGCTCCTCTACCCCTTGATAATCTCTTTATGTTACCCACTCCACTCACCCATTTATTTACCTTCCAACAATCTCAAGCACCCCAATCTGCTATCTGTCACTATATATTAATTTGCAATTTCTAGAATTTTATATAAATAAAATCATCGAGCACATGCTCTGTTATTGGCTTCTTTCATTGATAATAATTTAGAGATTCATTAGTGGTGTTTTCTCCATCAACAGTTCATTCCTTTTTATTGGTGACCAATTTCAATTAAATGATATACCACAATCTGTTTATCCATTTACTTGCTGATGAATATTTGGGTTCTTTGTATGAACACATGATTACTATTATTTTCTTTATCTTGTGTTATCACTGATGTGCAGAATGGCTAGATCTTAGGGAGATATACATGTCAGTTTTTAAGAAACTGCCAAAAGGTTCCAAAGTAGTTATACCATCTTTAATTCCCACAAGAATTCTATGATCATTCTAGCCCTCCATATCCTCAACGTATTTTCTAATTTCTCTTTTAATTTCTTCTTTGTCCCATAATATGCTATACTGCTTCTTAATATTAGAAAAAATGTTAGCTATTTCTGTTAGGAACATCTCACCTAATTCCATTGTGCTCAGATAATATACTTAGAATAATGTGAATCCTTTCAAATATGTTAAGACTTGTGTTATGACCCAGGATATGTCTTTCTGGTAAATCCTGAGAGTGCACTTGAACCGGATGTGTTTTGTGTTGTTGATGTTGGTTAGTTCAGGTTGATTAATTACGTGGTTCATATCTGCTAATACACGTCTTCACTCTAAACTTCAGTGCAGGTCCACACAAATCACCTTGCAAGCTGAAGTAGTGCAAAGAGATCTTAAGGGCAAAAACATGCAATTGTGCCACAACATTTAAAACTTTTTGTCAAAACCTTAAACACTTTCTCACATCAGTTATCACAATCACTCTCCTCATTTATTTCAAGAAGTTTTCCATCACTAACTTCTTCTAGCTGTGTCTCTAGAATCTCTCGAATGGCAGCAAAGTCAGTATTCTCATGGTCAGCTCTTTCTTCTATAACACCTTAGAATCTAGGGCACAGTTCACTGCAGCATCCTTATCTGCCCTAGTAGGTTTACCAGGTATTAAACATTAATCAATTTGTGTCAACTTCTGAATTAATGAACCCAGTCTCTATTGGAAGTAAAATGTTCTTCTTTGGTCTCTTTGTAATTACTGTTTTCTTGCAATGTGGCAAATAATTTGATACTTCTCTACGGATGCTAGCCAAAATTATGATGATCAGTACAAAAAAGTAACTGCATTTCACTTCAACCATAAAAAGCTTTCCTACCCTCCAGTAATTTAAATTGAAATATGTTGAAATGACATTTCCTTTTTATTTAATATCTGTCATGCTTTTCAATAAGTTTCATACTATATCTTCATGCAGGTCAAAGTTTAGTTCTATCTTTGCTTAATATTGCCATTTTCAAAGTCACGTTCTACTTCCTGCATAATCAACTTTTGATTCTTTGTTGGTCTTCCATCTTTGCCAACTCCCACTTTACCTATTTATTTTTGTAAACTGTCAAATGTGTTTCACTGGGCGATAAGGAAGCAATACATGTACATTCTTTGCTGTCAGTGTAGGAACTGAAAACATAGGAACCATGACATGTCACTGACAGACTTTGAAAGAAGTGATGTGACTTGTCACAGGTCATGATGGGTCTCTGTTATCCATATAGTGATTTGTGAACTCAAGAGTTAGTATTAGTAAAATTTGAGTTTACTAAATAACTCACAGTTAAAAAGCCATAGTAACTTAACTGTGAACTGAGTTGTTGAAGAACTCATTATTTCACTAAACCATGGAACCTGAAATACTTGTGTATTGAAAGTGTGCAATGTGAAGACTGTCTATATTTCCTGATAAATCTCCTACTTGTATTATCAATTAGTGAGGTAAGGATATTGAAATCTCTCACTATAATTGAGGAATTGTGTAAATCTCCTTTATATCCTCTCTGTTTTTGCTTCATGTATTTTAAACTTCTATTATTAGATTCAGAAATATTTAGAATTGTTATTTCTTCTGGATAAATTGATACCTTTGTCCTTTTGTCATTATAAATTTACCATTTTACATCTTGTAATAGATTTTGCTCTCTAGTCTACGTAATCTGGTATGTATTAAACCACTTCTGTGTTCTGTTGTTGAATGCTATCATGGTGTGATAATTGTATGCACTGAAACAACTTAGGTGTTGTTAAGGTATTTTGTAGATGTAGTTAACATCTAAAATCAGTTGACTTTATTTTTTTTATTTTTATTTTTTTTAAAGATTTATTTATTTAATTTCCCCCCCTCTCCTGGTTGTCTGTTCTTGGTGTCTATTTGCTGCGTCTTGTTTCTTTGTCTGCTTCTGTTGTCGTCAGCAGCACGGGAAGTGTGGGCGGCGCCATTCCTGGGCAGGCTGCTCTTTCTTTTCACGCTGGGCGGCTTTCCTCACGGGCGCACTCCTTGCGCGTGGGGCTCCCCCACGCGGGGGACACCCTTGCGTGGCACGGCACTCCTTGCGCGCATCAGCACTGCGCATGGCCAGCTCCACACGGGTCAAGGAGGCCCGGGGTTTGAACCGCGGACCTCCCATATGGTAGACGGACGCCCTAACCACTGGGCCAAAGTCCGTTTCCCCAGTTGACTTTAAATAAAGGTGATTCAATAACGTGGGTAGTCTCATTTAATAAGTTGAAAGGCTTAATTAAAAGCAAAACTCAGGTTTTACAAAGATTGTCTTGAGACTGCAACATAAAATCTTGCTTAAGTTTCCATCCAGCTGGCCTGCCATACAAATGTTAAAAGTTCAGTCCTCACTTGTATGAGCCAATTATTTAAAATAAACCTATGTGTCTATATATAAGTCTCTATATCTATTTATCTTTTTATTTCTATCTCCCTCCATATCTATATATGATTAGTTCTCTTTCTCTGGAGCACCCTGACTGATTCAGGGGGTGTATATTTTTCAATTATTTTTCTTTTAGTATTTATGCTGTTTTTGTATTTAATGAGTTTTTCCTGTATGGAACATATTTTTGGGTTTTCCAATTTTTATGTAAAGAATCCTTGCCTTTTAATTGGGATGTCTAGACAATTTATATTTAGTGTTATTATTGATATGTAAGATTTAAAATATAATATTCTATTTGTTTTCTATTTTTCCTATCTGTTAGTTTTGTATCTTTCTGTCTTTACATTAATTGTGATTCACTTTATCATCTCTTTGTGGCCCTTTGTTTGGTGGATTTATGGCAGTTTTAGGTTTATGATATACATGTTTTACTTATCACAATCTACATTCAAGAGATAGTACATAATTAAATGTTCACTTAAAATAGTATACTTTTATTCCATTTCCTCTCCTCCCAGCTATTTTGTCATTGTTTTCAACTATTTTATTTTCAATGTGTATTATAAATGCCACACTCCACTTATTTAATATTTATTTAAAAGGTGAATTGTCTTGAAGAGATTTTAATAATATGAAAGATATTTTACCTTTACCTATGAATTTATCATTTCTGGCCTTCTTCTTTCCTTTTCATAATCTCTTTTTCATCTGGTATCATTTTCTTTCAGTGTGAGGGACATCTTTTAATTTTTTATATAGTATAAGTGTGCTGAGAAAAAATTCTACATACCTGGCATTCATTAAATACTCAGTGCATTCAATATTTATTTTTATCTATTACTATCTTAATTTGCTTTTTCTGAATATTTATTTATTTGATTTTCAATTTCTATTCTTTAAAATTTCTAGTTTTATTACCAATTTTAACATTTTTCTTATTAACAGCAACTCATTTTCCTTACTTATGACATATTGCTATATTTTCCCCATCATTAATATAGAAGGGATATCTCATTTCAACTATTCTACAGTATTAGATGCTATCTTATCATGTTTCCTGTCTTTAGAATGTTAGCTGTGATAATTCAGTTTACAAATAAAAAACTAAAGTTGACCACTTTAATGCTGAAGGAAAAATGTTTTATATGTTTGACTATTGAATTAATCCATTAATCTGCTTATCACTATCTACCACATTGCAGAGTAAGAAAGATTTTAGATAACTGCCTGGATATCATTCACATTTTTTAACCCTGCCACTATTGTAGGAGATTTAACAACACCAGAATATCTAAATTAAAGTAAATAATGACAAATAAATGGATGCTGATTTGGATTTCTTGGTAGATAATTGCTTTTAGTGGAATGAATTAAGGAATTAATGCTGGTTTTCATCAGAGAGCAAGTATCTTTGAGAGTCATTATGTATACTTGAGTCTGTTAAATTTTCATCTCAAAAATAAAAAGATGTGATGTCTATATCAAGAAGCTGAAATGTGGTGAAATAAAGAATGCAGATTAATGACTCTAAATCATGTTTATTCTACTATTGTTAGTCATTTATTTATCAATTCATTCAAATAATTGCTTATTAAATATATTCTAAATGCCTGGCAATGTGCTGGGATACTGTCATTTGAAATGCAATTTTCTCTTCACTTGGGTTTATGATTTCATGATGAGAGGCAGATACATAAAAGTCTACAAAGTGTTAATGGTTCAGTTTTATAATTATTTATTGGATGTATTAGGAGAAAATAAAAAGGAGTGATCACCTACACACCCAGAAAATTATTTCTTATAATATTTTTCAGTTCCAGATTTAATACCTTGTATTAAAGCACAAGTGCTAAACAGAATACCATAAACTAGCCATTCTGTCTATGGCTTATGTACCATTGGGGATTCCCTAGGTAATGTAAGTGTAGCCTGTTGAGGCCAAATCTATTTTTACAATAATTCTCATAATAATTTTATTTCATAAAAATACAAAAATAAGTAATAATGACACTTGCCCTTTTCATGGTGCTTGCTGACATTTTCACTGATGTTGCAAAAGCAATGGTGGATAAAACTGGGGTGCCTTCCAAAGAATCAAGTACCAACTATTACTAGGACTTCTATTCTGCACTGCTACACAATCTTGGAAGAAACAAAAGACAGTCTCACTTAAAAATATCCTTTATAAGAAAGTAAAAATTATTAATATTATTAAATATTGACCCATGAGTATATATATTTGTATGTTTAAAGCATGCATTCAAACTTATTTTAAAAGTAATGGTATTATTAAGAAAATGTTCAAAGACAAAAATTTGTTTTCACTTGGTTTTGAGTCTTGAAATGTTACACAAACTCAGAAATGAACTACTAATACTTGGGAATCAGCATATTTATTTGCATGTATTCTTACATTTTTTCCTTTTTTTATAAGAGTAGTTGTAAGTTTGCAGAAAAAGCATACAGAAAATACAGGAATCCCATAAACTACCCTATTATTAACACCTTGCTTTTAGTGTGGTATTTTTGCTGCAAATAATGAAACAGCATTTTTATAATTATACTATTATAATTACATATTATAAATATAATAGGGTTCAATGTGTTGTACAGTGCTATGGATATTATTTTATATTTATTCTAGTAACATATATACAACTTAAAATGTAAAACCACCTTTATATATACATATCAGTGCTGTTAATTATTTTCACAATGTTTTGCTACAATCACCACCATTCATTACAAAAATTTTTCCAGTCTTCCAAATAGAAACAATGTGGAATGTCAGGATTAAATCTCCGTTTTCCACCACCACCCTGGCTCCTGGTAATCTATATTCTAGCGTCTGACTCTATGAATTTGTTTACGCTAATTATTTCATATTAGTGAGAGAACACAATATTTGTCCTTTTGCGTCTGGTTTATTATACTCAACATATTGTTGCGTTTATTAGGACTTCATTAATATTTGTGGCTGATTAATATCCCATTGTATGTATATATCACACTTTATTCATCATTTGATGAACACTTAAGTTGTTTCCATCCTTTACAGTTGTGAATAATTCCTCTATGAACATCAGAGTGCAAATACTGGTTTGCATCCCTGCTTTAAGTTCTTTTGGATATATATTTAGAAGTAGGATTGCTGAATCAAATAGTAATTCTGTACTTAAATTTCTGAGGAATTGCCAAACTGTTTCCACAGTAACTGCACCATTTTACATTCCACCAACAATTAATGAACATTCACTATTTCTGCACATCCTCTCCCACACTTGTAAATTTCTACTTTTCTTAATAGTAGCCATTCTAGTGGGTGTGAAATGGCACCTTCTTTTGGTTTTGATTTGAATTGCCTTAATGAATGATGTTAGTCATCTTTCGATATGCTTTTCTCTTGCAGCTTTTACTACATTCTCCTTGTCCTTTGCATTCAACATTATGATCATTATGGAATGGGACATTATGTTTCTTCCAAGCTTATGTTATTTGATGTTTTCTGGGATCCTTGAATGTGTGTATTCCCATTGTTTGCTAAGTTTTAGAAGTTCTCTGTCATGGTTTCTTTGACTATTCCTTTTGTTCTTTCTTCTTCTTCTGGGATACTTACAATGCATGTATTGGTACACTTAATGATGTCCCAGGGATCTCTCAGGCTATTTTTGCTTTCTTTTTTCTTTCTGCTCCTCGCATGATGCATTTCAGTTGTCTTTCAGTTCACTGTTTCTTTCTTCTGCCAGTTCCAATCTGCTGTTGAAATCATCCTGGTAATTTTTCATTTACCAGGTGTTCAACCAGTAGTTCTGTTCAGTTCCTTTTTAAAGTTTCTATCTCCCTTTTGAGTTTCTCATATTGTTCCTTTAGAGTTTTTCTGATATTCTTTAGTTAGTCTACTGTATTTTACTTCATTTTCGTGAACATACTGAGGATTTTTTTTTTTTTTACTCTTTGGTAATTCCACAGGCAGGTCTTCTTTGATATTTTCTATTTTGATCCTCTTCCTTTGGATGGGCTGACATTTCCTATTTCTTTATATTGTAATCTTTTGTTGTACAATGTACATTTTAATATTTTAAAATGTTAATTCTGAAATTTAGTTCCTAAGCTGTTTCTTGAGTACCTCCTATCTAGTTAGTGATATGAAATATATTTTCTTGAGGGCCAAGAACTAATAAAAACCAAATAAACCAATGTAAAAAAGTCACCTACCACAGTGCTGCAAATTGACTTTGTGATGGCCTGTATTTTCTTTGAACATTCAAGAAGGTCTGCCCAAGGTAAATGCAAGGTGCAGGGTCCTCCCTGTCTTTTTTGGGCCTGGTCTTGTTCTTGGCTTGTTTGTAGTGTCCTTAGGAGATCCCTGTTTACAGGAATTTGAATGCCCCTTCTTTGCCCCAGAAAACAATCCTTTCCCTCCCAGGGATTCACCTCAGGACTTAGGGCAGGTAAGCCTTTGCCCCAGGCTGCCAGACTTAATTGTTTCTTATTCTGCTTTTGTTGTCTAAGCTGCTTTTGCATGGAGAGCAGATGCTGGGAGGAGGGACGAGCTGGAGAGGAGTTTCCCAGGTCAGTCTTTCTCATCTGCAAGGAGACTGGCAACCCATAAAAGGAATGCTGGAGAGCTTCACACTGCCCTATGGAGAGTGTGAGGGAGGGGCCATCACCAGGAGTTCCTCCCATGGTTTAAACGTTGTATTTTCTTGATTTAACACTTGCCCTGGTAAATGCAGCCCTTTGACTCCTTTCTGTAGTTTTGAAGAAGGCTCTTTAATACTCATTCAGCTCTTGCCTGGGAAGGTTGGAAGAATGGCTGCCATCAGAATTAGGCACCCCAGTGATTTGGAGTAGCTAATCAAAAGCAGTGATCAGCTATCAGATTGTACACCATTAGATCTTGGGGAACTTGGTCTTTTATCCCACCCGGGCACCAGAAAATTGCACAAAGTGCCGGGGTCATGTACCTTACTGCTACCTGCCATGAGTCTGAGAGATGGGTGACAGTAGCCACTGCCTGGAGAGTGCAACTCACTAGTGTTTAGTGTGATTTCCTGGCATCTTCTTCAGATCTTCCCTGGAAGAACAGAGTGTTCTAGATTCCAGAGTTTGAAAATAGTTGATTCAGAAAGTTATGCATGTTTAATCATTGTTCTGATGGAGGAACTTCTTCCTGAAACTTCCTACTCTGCCATCTTCCCGCAATCCCACACATTTTAATATTCTGTGTGACAAAATGACAAGCGTATATAGTACACTCCAGATACATACCAGAGTATGATCTGTTGTTCAATGATTTGAGTTGCAAGCTGAGCCTGGTGCTTTTTTCCACCGAACATTATTTTTACTTGAAATTTTGGGTGACAGACAATCTATGCTAATTTGGACCTGGATATATATAGTAGACAAATTTTTTTCAAAATTTGAAGTGTATGCCTATCACTTCAGTGAAGATGACTAAGGGTATGTGTTGAAAATTTGTTGAACTTACATGCAAAATTTACAATTGAGATTTTTATTCACCTCTGGACTCTTGATAGCTTCTCAATGCTTAACCACTTTTCTAATAAGAATGGTGGTGATACTAATAACTGCTATTTTTGGAAATTTTTAAAATTGAATGTGTTAACATTTATAGGATCATCAAAACTCAGAAAACCAATATTTTTCAAAATGACCAATGCATAATACTACAAAAGCATTTTGTGTGTAGAAGATCCATTCAAGGGAAGCAGGTATAGCTCAGTGGTTGAGCATCTTCTTCCCATGTATAAGGTCCTAGATGCAATCCCTGGTACTCCTAAAAAATTTGTAGTTGAAGAGCCATTCAAGAGTGAGGTACAGCAATGGATTTGATTGTAACATAGTACGCAAAAATTGATCAATATGTTTTCAGATTTCACAGTGCAACTAATATATGAGACTACCACTTGTCAAATTTTGATGTAATATCAAAGAAGTATACCCCCATTAATTGTAAAGGTTATTAAAATAATTTTCCCTTTTCCAACTTCATTTAATTGTGAGGCCAGAGTTACCTCAATATTTTAAGTCAAAACATTACTATAATAGGCTAAATTCAGAAACAGACATGGGAATCTAATTACCATATATTAAGCCACAGAGTTAAAGAATTTATATAAAATGTAAAACGATGCCACTCTTACCACTTTTTGTTTTAGAAAATGTAATTATTTTTCATCAGAGATACATTATTTATATTAACATCTTTATTCTTTTAAATGAAATAATAAACAATTTAAATTTTCTGTGTGAATATAAAATATGGTAAATAATGTCCAAACAACAGGGCTTTGGAGTCCTCAATATATTTTTAATAGTGTGAAGAGTTTGAGATAATTAAAAAAACAACTGAGACACACTTTTTTGAACAACTGTCCAATCCTCAGAGTAATCTCCAAGTAGGATATAAGATAAAATTCAGCAACATAATAAGGGGTAAATAATTTACTAAATTTACTTCCCTTATAGCCTCCACAGAATATTCTGATACTCCTATATACAAATAGTTCTTAAAAATTTCATGGAGAAATAAAAGAAACTCTTTACCATCCCCATTCTTATTTGAAATAAAGATATATTCAGGAGTTGCTTATCCTTTAAAAGTATTTTCTATAAAATCCTATGGGCTTATTTTTTTTAATTACCTGACCTATTTGATGTTAGTGGAAAGCAATGGAAAGAAATAGTGAGGTACTGTACATATCCTATAAATCAGAACACTTTAGATGCAAAGATAAACAATGGAAAACCTAATTCAGAGTTTTATTAATACTTTCATACAAGCTTTAGATTACATAAATGTTATATCAGAAATATAGGGGATTTCCATAAGCTCCATCCCTACCCCCCACTCTTCCCCATTAACAACATCTTTGATTAAGTGTTGATTTGTGTAGTACATTTGTTACAACTGATGAACACTTATTGAAGAAAATCCTGAGTAATTTTTAAAATTGTAGCATTGTAGCATTCTAAGATTTCCCTTCTGTTTATGGATAATAAGTATGTTTAATAATAAGCAAGTTTGTATACATATATATTTATATATACATATGTGAGTGTATACACACAAATATGTATGTGGATGTGTGTATCCGAGAGTGATATATTTCTGCATTGGACTGAAGTATTCCAGTTATTTTATTATTCCTCAGGTTCATAAGCAATTTGTATTAAATAATTTCTGAGGAGCATTCGTCTTGGGTTACCTCTTCCTCCCTGTGAGACAAAATCCCGTACAAGTCACTGAGTTATTGAAGATAATGAATACCCAAAAATTGGTAATATTTTAGAGTTTTTGCCAGGAAATATACAAAAGTCAGGAACTTCTCTTTTTATGTTCATGCAAATAAAGTATAAGCTTTTCCAAATTAAAATTACAAAGAAAGGAATAGCTTGGCCAAACAAAACTAATTTGCATCCATCCCCCATTCTCCCTTAATTAAACAGATAGCATGTAAACTTTCTTTAGTTTTATAGGTATTGTTATATCATGACTTCTAGTTGGTAAACATATACTCATTGGCTAGCTACTTTGTTTGGTGGCTAATACTGAGATTAAAGTGCTGAAAAGGAGTCACAGTTTATGCTTTCATAAATGTTTCAGCATTATTGTAATGAAATAGTCCCAAACAGGGAATCATGCACAATTGGCTTATATTTTGTTTTATATACAGTTTTTATATTTTATTTGCAGATAATAGATACTTGCCCTAAGTATGTTTGGAGTTTAAAATTAAGTTTACCTTACTGTGAGAGTCATAAAGAAGGAAAGCCACATAAAATATTAGATGATATGTGAATCTACACTGAAACTAAAAGGTTTATCAGAATCTATTTATACATTGAAAATCAAGTGCTAATTGTGGAATTTTCTTGTGAGTTCAGTGTTTTTGCAATGTTCTCCCTATTCAATAAGCCTTGTTCCCTTTCTGAAAGCTTGCTTCAGATCCATGGTGAGATGACATGTTGTGATAAATATATGACGATGCAATGATATGTCGCCCTTTCCTAACTTCTAATATTAAATACTACTGTAATCTTCAGATTTTTCTATTCATACTTAATCTCAAAGCAGTGCATCTCCTGGCATGTATTCTAATGAATTTAAATTACACTGACTCAGCACTATTCTTGCTATATATTCTTGCATTCAAATTCTCTAAATCAAAATTCTTTGTGCATTTCAAAGGTTGGCATGTGATAATTTTTACTAGAAATAAGGAAGTTTAAAACAGAACATTAACTAATTTGAAGGATTAAACAAAAGCAATAAATTTATCCTTACTTAAGTTAATAAAAGGTAATACTGAAATCTGGGTGTTTTTTTTTTAATGAGTTCTTTTAGGTATGTACAAATTCAAAATAACAGAATCCCCAATACTTAGGTTATTCCCTTTTGAAGGACCACCTGAATATGGTGTATGGGGCAAGGGTGGCAGCAGTCTGGAGCCATGTCTTTTATCTCAAAGGAGATGGCATGAGGATTCATAATATCCAATTGCACTTTATTTTGTGTCAGAAGGTTTACTCATAATTAAAATTTGAGATAATCGGAAATGGCACAGGTTTATATCCAGGAATTTAAAATTTCATCTACATTGATTTATTTATGAAGTGATACCAGACAAAATTAACTGGGTTATGTTTCTCACTCAGTTTTTTTCAGGAACATGCAAAAAAAAATTTTTTTAAGCAAAAAAATAGGAATTATGGTATAGGAGAAATTTTACAAACTAAGCCAGTGCTAAAGAGTTGGGCATTATATAAAAAGGGGATAAATGTAATTCTACAAGACTGAAATATGCATGTTATTTTATTCCCTTAATGCTTTAATGTAAAATCAAATGTTTTAATGTGCCAAACAAAGTGTAATTTAGAAGGTTTAGGTTAGTATGTTGGTGGAGGGAGAAGGAAGCCAAATACCTAACATTCACATTTTTGTGGTTATCAACTATTGATATCGGTGCCATTGTTTGGCCATTAAAAGCTTAGAAAATGATAATACCAATGGTGATGAGGATAATGAACACAATAACACAATAACAATAAAGGCTATGGACACTTTACGAAACTATTTACAAATCTGTCCTCATTTGACAGGTCAAGATTCATATAGCTAGTACTAATCTGCAACTGCTTGGACAGATAATTATAATTACACGACAAAAATTCTCTCTGAGGATTTGAACTGGCAAGGATCAAAAGGGTTTTTAAAAATATGTATCAGTTTGCACTTTCAGTGGGAATAACATAACTTCTGATGTTAAATCCAGGGCTGCTATCAGGGAGAACTGGTTCCCCGCCACCACCTGTCGTTTGCAAATGGTGAATGCAGATATTTCTTTTAAAGATCGACATTGATTGAGATGTGCCCTGTAGTCTGACCCAGCCCTGCATTTCAGTTTACACCAGGCTCCAGTCCTAAAAGTGCTTTAGGTATCATACATATCAAGTACCGTCTGGCTCCCTAGTAATTAGGTCACATCCAGTGAATAATAGAGAATCCATTACTCTCATTAGGCACTTGCTCTCTCAATGGACTAAGTTATTATACTGTGCCAGCCTGAAAAAGCAGGCAAAGGAAATCCAAGTCTTGTGTGTAATTCACTTTACTAATTCAGGTGAAGCTTTTTCTGGAAACTGTCCAGCTTCAGGAAATCAACTGTTCCACATTTTTCCACTTCTCTTCTTCTTTCCCTACACTCTCATAATTTCTCTTCATGCCCACACTCTGTGAAATTCACCCCTCTTCATTTTTCTCTATACACACTTAATCATTTCATCAGAATACCAAGAATGTACATATCTCAAAGTTTTACCCTTGGATTCCAGCTTTTCTGACACCTGCAATCTGAGTTAACAAAATATAAAGCCAGTGATTTTTTTTTTCTGATTAATATACATTTAAGTCAAGCACTGGGATATACGCAGACATTCTAGTGGATCAGCTATGTTGCAAAGTAAACTCTGGATTTCATGTCCAGTGAGATTTAGTGTATTTAGAATTTGGACCTGCTGCCCTCTGATTTATATGATTGCTTAGAAACATGGAAGACCAAAATATATAGTTTAAGATTTTCAGCTCCAAAAGACAATTTTACTTAGGTCTTTAAATTTTTAGGTCAGCATTAGAAATATAATGCATGACATATGAGTAATTTAAAATTTTCTAGTAGTAATATTTTAAACACAAAAAAAGCAGTGGAGCACAAGCACAAAATGACAGAGTAGGAAGTTTTACAAATCACTCCCTCCTCTAGAAAAGTGAAAGAGCTGGTAGAAGATACTGGACTTAACAAGGTGGTCACCCTGGAACCAGAATGGCCCTTTAGAACAACTTTGCGAGTGCCAGAGGAATTGAGAGGCTGCTGTGTTCAGCCTTTGTAAATGAATGCCTGAGCCGTGGGCCAGGCCTTCTGACTTAGCAACTGCAGAAAGGGCTAGACTGTGGCTGAGCAATGCACCTGGGTTCTGGGAATGTCCATCTGGGGCCAGTGTTGGCCAAGGAAACCTCTTCCTCCAAAAGTTGGGATTGAGGTTGAAAACATTCTGGGGAATTGCTGGCGGGCCAGGGTGAAAGCTGGCCTCAGTTTCCACCTTCTGGGCAGCAGGGCATCCACTCTCTCACAGGCATCTGCCTGGATGTAAAGAGCTAGTTACCTTCTTAGCTGTTTCCCCTTCTCTTTGTGGACACTTCCTGGTTTGGCAGATCCCTGAGGACACTGTAGAGACTATGGTCTAGTTTCAGCCCTCTCGACAGCAAGTCTTCTGGCCTCACCCCAGCATTCACCAGACGTAAGGCCCCAGTGCACTTCTTGGTTGGCTGGGTTCCTTCTGACTCCTTCTCATGCCTTCTAGTCTCACAGATCCCTGAGGGCCTGGGGCAGGTGCTGGTCTCAGTTCCTCTCAGAAGCTGTGTCTCCTGGCCTTTCACCAGCATCTACAGTGACATACGGAGCCAAAGCCCCTCTTTTTCTTTTACTTTGATTTTCAGTTGGTTGACTTTTTTCTTCTCTGTTTATATTTCTGGATCTGGAGGAGCCCTGAAGGAAAACCAGAGATGCTGGCCTAGGATTGGGCCTTGAAAGCAGCAGCTTCTGGCCTCCCACAAACACATAACAAGAAACTTGAGGCGGCATTGCACTTCATTTTTTTTTTTTCATGTTATTTTTTGTGAATGTTTTGTTGCTTGTTAGTATTTTTTAACTCTTTCCTTCTTCCTTCCACTTTTGGCCCTTTCTCTCTCTTTTTATCTTCCTCCCTTCCCTCCTTCCTTCCTCCCTCCCTTCTTTTCTTTTTATCTTCCTTCCCTCCTTCCTTTCTCTGCCTCCCCCTCCCTCTCCCCCTCCCCCTCTCTTTCTTTCTTTTTTTCTTTCTTCTTTTTCTTAGTCTGGTGGACTGATAAATGGGAGAACTAGTTTTCCAAAGTGACTACAATGGAAAACTCAGAATGTCCAGAACTCAACAACAACAAAAAAATGACAAAGCATACAATGAGGCAGGAAAGTATGGCCAGTCACAGGAAAGAAAAAGGATTTTAATGGAAAATATGCCAGAGGAAGAGCAGTATCCAGAATTAAATTAAAGATCTTAGAACTCTAATAAATAGGATCAATGAGCTAAATGGAAACATGAACAAAGAACTAAAGGAACTCAAGAAAACAGTATATGAACAAAATGAGAATTCCAATAATGAGACAGAAATTATAAAGAAGAACCAAATGGAAATTCTGTAATAAAAAATTATAATAACAGAAGTGAAAAATTCAATATAGGATTCATGAGCAGAATAGAGGAAGCAGAAGAAATGATCAGTGAACTCAAAGGCAAAACAATCAAATCTGTTCAGGCTGAACAGCAGAAAGGAAAAAGAATGAAGAAAAAAATGAAGAGAGCCTGTGGAATCTGTGGCACACAGTCAATCACAATAGGCATATCATAAGGAATCCCAGAAGGAGAAGCCAGAGATAAAGGTCCAGAGAAATTATTTGAAGAAATAATGGCAAAAACTTCCCAAATCTGATGAAAGATATAACTATACAAATCCCAGATGCTCAACCAATGCCGTGCAGGATTAACTCCAATAGATCTACACAGAGATACATTATGATCAACTGACAGATGCCAAGGACAAAGACAGAATCTTAAAAACAATGAGAGAAGCCATGTGTCACCTATAAGGGAACTCTAATAAGTTCAACATCTAATTTCTCAAGAGAAACCATGGAGGTGAGAAGGCAGTTAAGGGACATATTTAAGTGCTGCAAGAAAGAAAGAAAAAAACAAAAACAGTAACCCAATAATATACCAAGCAAAGTTGTGCTTCAGAAATAAGAGTGAAATTAAGATATTTCCAGACAAACAGAAATTGAGGGAATTCATCACCACCAGGCTGCCTAAATGGAGCCCTTCATGTTGAACCAAAGTAACACGAGAAAGTATCTCAATGCTGGCTTAAGAAGTAAGTATCTCCAGTATAAGTAGCAACATGAATAAATATTAAACCAATATTATATAATTTTTCATTTGTAAAGCTGTGTTTTATTTCTAATAAGGTTTAGCATTCACATGCATAAATAAAGAATAATGTTTATTACTGAGCTCATAACGCATAAAGGTGTAATTTGTGGCAAGAGCAACATAAAATGGAGGGATGGAGGGATGGAGGTACTACGTGTGTGCAGGCTATTGAGGTGAAATTGGAATCAACACAGATAAATTTTAATAGATTTAGTATGCTAAACATAATCCCCAGAATAACCATAAAGAAAATGTCTAAAAATGTCTAAACAATAGAAAAGATAAGTGACTTGGAATGGCTTTATGGAAGGTCATCCTGAAAAGGAAGGCAGTAATGGGGAAAAGTGGGCACAAAATGTATGACATAATAAATCAATTACTGTGGTAACAGAAGTAAATCTTGCCTTATTAGTAATTTCCTTAAGAGTGAACGGATTAAATTCTCCAATCAAAAGGCAGAGACTGGCAGAATGGATAAATAAACATGACCCAACTGTATGCTGTTTACAAGAGATCCATCTTAGAACCATAGGTACAAATAAGTTTGAAAGTGAAAGGATGGAAGAAATATTTCATGCAAATAGTCATCAAAAAGAGAAGGGGTGGCTATATTAATACCAAGACAAAGTTAAAAATTGTTAAAAGAGATATTATATGACTATAAAAGGTTCACTTCAATAAGAAGTTTTAATAATTATAATAAATATACACCTAACAGTAGAGTGCCAAAATATATGAAGCCAACACTGACAGAATTGAAGAAAGAAATAGACAGTGGTACAATAATATATGAAGATTTCAATGCACTACTTTCAACACTGTGTAGAACATCTAAATGGAAGATCAATAAGGAAGTAGAGGACCTAACAACACTATAAACCAACTATATCTACCCTACATACAGTACACTTCACCCAATAATAATGGAATACTCATTCTTTTCAAGGGCACACATGAAGGGGAGGCCCGTCGCCATTGGGCAAGCCGGGTGAGTTGAGATAAGCACTGTCTCCCATTGGGTGGGTGCTTGGTGCGGGTTGATTAGTGCCCCCAAGGTGCCCTGCCTGAGCACTGGCCCTCTATCTTCATCCACCATTTGGACCACTGGGAAGGTGCCCTGCAGCAATCAGCCAGCCTCTGCCCTGCCTCCCAGAACTTCCCGCCTACTCCCCAAAGTATAACCTCTCCGCGGCTCCCCTGCCCAGCAACGGCCGCGTCAGCAGTTTCAGCCAATCGGCATCCGATACATCAGCCCTCCCCACCCAGCTCCTTCCCGCCTTCCCCCAGCCAATCAGCAACTCTCCCCTCACTCCTTGCCTTATTTGGTGTTACCCTGCGCATATATAAGTGCTGTATCCCCCAATAAAGTAGACCTGTTCGCACCATCCTCAGAGTCTCCGCAGTCGTCCCTCGCGTCGCTGTGCGTCCTCGGCTCCTGCTCTACTCCTCCGCGGAAATCCGTGCCCTCACTCACGGGTCATTCTCCAGGATAGACCCTGTTCTAGGGCTCAAGAGAAGTCCAAACAAATTTTAAATATTGAAACTATAAAAAAGAAACCTCTCTGACCACAATGCAATAAAATTAGAAATCAATAATAGAAGGAAAACTGCAAAAATTTCAAATATGTGGAAATTAAACCGCACACTCTTAAAATAATCATGGGTTTAAAAAATTTCAAGATTTAGAAAATAAAAAAACAAAAACTCAAAATACCAAAACTTTGGGATGCAATAAAAGCAATACTCAGGGTGAATGTGTGGCTATTAATGTGTGTTTTAAAAAAGACAAAGATCTCAGATTAACAATCTTAATTTACATCTTGAGGAAACAGAAAAACAAGAGCAAAGTAAACAAGTAGAGGATCAAAAGGCATCACCAGAAAAAAAAATTATAGACTACTTTTCCTTATGAATAGAGATGAAATATCCTTAAAAATACTAGCAAAACAAATCCAAAAGCATATTAAGTGGGAGTCATGCCAAGAATGCAATGCAAGTCTTGTTCAACATATAATAACCAATCATTTTAACACATTACATAAATAGAATGAAGGAAAAAAATCCACACAATTGTGGCAATAGTTGCTGAAAAATCATTCAACCAAATACAGCTCCCTTTCATAACAACAACAACAACAAAAATTCAGAAATGTAGGAAGAGAAGGAAATTTTTCAACATGATAAAGACCATTTGTGAAAAAACTACAACGAACATCATACTCGATAGTAAAAGATTGAAAACTTTCCCTCTAAGATAAGGAACAAGACAAGTATGCCCACTTGTCTTAATTCACCACTGTTCTTCCATAGTCTGTTAGAAGTTCTGGCCTGAGCAATTAGGCAAGAAAAAGAAGCTAAAAAATAAAATTGGAAGGTAGAAACAAAACTATCCCTATTTGCATATGACATGATCTGATATTCCAAAGGAATCCACAAGACAACTACTAGAACTAATAAATGAATTCAGCAACATGCAAAAATTATGTCCCTAAACACTAGCAATAAATAATCTGAAAAGGAAAATAAGAAATTAATTCCCTTTATAATAATACCTAAACCTGGAGTTCTTAACCAGAGGTCCATGAGCTTGAATTGAAATTCAAAAAAAAAAACATAATTCTTGTGGGGACATGTTGGTGTGGGTGTGATATTTTTATTCAATAATACACAGTATAGTATAGGTTTAGTAAGGGATCTATAGTTTTCACCTGACTGGCAAAGGGGTCCATGGAACAAAAAGTTTACAAACCCCTAATCTAAAAGAATATTATATCTAGGAATAAATTTAACTAAGGACACTAACAATTTGTATACTGAAAACTATAAATACTCCCAAATTAACAAGGACCTAATTAAATGGCAAGACATCCCATGGATTGGAGGAATTAACACATTGATAATGTGTCAATTGTTACCCAATGAAATACCTACTAAAATTCCAACAGCATTTTATGTAAAAATAGAAAAAGTGATCCTCAATTTATATGGAACTGCAAGAGACCTGGAATAGTCAAAACAGTCAAATAGTATGACAAAATGACAGTAATCAAAAAAGTATGGTAATGGTACAAAGATAGACAAATCAGTGAACAGAATTTAAGTCTGAAAGTAGACACATATATCTATCATAATTTGATTTTTGACCAGGATGCCAGATACATGTAGTGGGAAAAGAATATTATCTTCAACATATGGTATGGGGAAATTTGGATATCCACATGCAGATGCCTGTAATTAGACCCCTACCTCACACCATTTAAAAAAATCAATTCAAACTGGATCAAAGACCTAAATATGAGGACTAAAACTATAAAACTCATAGAAGATAAATTAGATGCAAATCTTTATGAAATGGAATTTGGCAATGGATTCTTAGATATGATACCATAAAGCACATGAAACAGAAGGAAAAATAGATAATGTGATTTCATCAAAGTTAAAAGCTTTTGCACATCAAAGGAAGTTATCAAGAAAGTGAAAAGACAACCTACAGAATGGGAGAAAATAATTGCAAACCATATATTGGATAAAGGCTTAATATCACAAAAATATATAGAATGGTTGCCATGCAATAACAAAAAGACAAACTGCAATTTAAAATGGGCAAAAGACTTGAATAGTTATTTTTCCAAAGAGGATATATAAATGTCCAATAAACACAAGAAAAAATGCTCAAAATATTAGCCTTTAGGAAAATGCAAATTAAAATCAAAGTGAAGTGCCACTTGACACCATTTATTATTTTAAAAACTGAAAATAAGCGTTGGAGAGGATGCAGAGAAATTGGAATCCTGGTTCCTTGCTGGTGGGAATGTAAAATGTGCAACCACTGTAGAAAGCAATATGGTAGTTTCTCAAAAAGGTAAATATACACACAATCACCATTTGACCTGACAATCCCACTTCTAGGTACTTTTAGTTATAAACACAAATAGAGTGAAAACAGGGTTGCAAATTTGTGCACCAGTGGTTTACAGCAGCATTAGTCACAATAGCCAAAGGCTGGAATCAACCCGAATCCATCAACAAATGAATGGATAAACAAAATGTGGTCCGTACATGCAAAAAAGGCCTGGGCCAGCCTTTCAGCCCGCCGCCACCGCCCGCCGCTCTGGCCTCGAGCCCCCCCTCCCCCGCACGCCACTGGCTCCCGGGACCCCCGCCGCTCGCCTGCCCACACGTCACCGGCACCTGCTCCGCCCTCGGGCCCACGGCGCGGCCCCCGCGCCACCGACGGCTCAGTCGGTGGACGGCGCCCTGCGGACCCCCGACCGCCACGCGCACCCCTGGTGCCAGGCCGGCCGGCCCCTGACTCTCCCGCAGCGACCGCCTCAGGCGCGAGCGCCGGCGCCCCCTGCCGGCCGGCCCTGCCTCACCACCCCGCGCCCGGGCCAAGCACCTGCCACCACGCCCAGCCGGAGCCCCTGAGCCGGTACCGCCCCGGCCCAGGAGGAGGGGCCAGCCCCAGTCCCGGCCTGCCGCCCACGCGCCCGCACGCCCCCGGCCCCCCCCCACACACACACACGCCCCCACCACGCACGCCTTACCCCCGGAGCTCGGGCCCTGGGCCCTCGGCCGTCGCAGCGGTTCCCCGCGTCCAGACCTCGCGCTCCCGGCCGCGCGCAGGGCTCTGCCCTCGCCTGCCGGGGCCGCCCCCAGGAGCCACGCCCAGCCGGAGGGCGGGGGTCGCCCCGCACGCCGCCCGGCCTTCACGCCACACAGCCGCGCCGTGCGCGGGAGCGGCCGCTCTCCCTTGGAGCGGCGGCCACGAGCCGGCGTCGGATGCGGGCGGCCGCGCTGGCTGCAAACGCCCACCGCGGGGCCAGGTGGAGAGCGGCAGGTGGCCGGATCGGGGCCAGGCTGTCCGCAGGCCTGCGCAGCTGGGGCCAGAGCAGAGGCCCTTGCACCTGGCACCGGGGGCTGCCCAGCCGCAGCGGGAGGCCCCGAGGCGCACGCTGCGGAAGCGCCCCCGGGCCGCGGCGGTGGGCGTGGCCTCGGTGCCCGCGCACCTGCGCCTGGGCCCTGCCGGGCTGCCGGCACCAGCCTCTCCTCGCAGAGGCCCTGGGCCGCAGAGCTGGGGCCCCGGCCCGCTGCCCTGCCACCCCGAGCCCCTGCAGGTGTCCCGGCCTCAGCCGGCCTAGGCCTCGCTGTCGCCAGCGCCTGCTGACGGCGGAGCTCGCCCAGCTCCTGCAGATGCGCCTGGCGGGAGGCGGGAGGCGAGGGCGACACGGCCGCCCGCTCGGCCAGACCTTCCAGAAGGCGCCTGGGCGCTTGCCGCCGGCGGGAGGGACCCTTGCAACCCGCGCCGCGCGCCCCGTGGGGGAGATGCCCTCGGGAGGCCGCTTCCTTCAGGTCTCCCGCTAGCCAGACCCAGCCTCCGCACACCTGCCCGCCGCCAGTGACACCCTGGACTGCTGGGCCTCGGTCTCCCAGCCGCTAGCCCAACTGGCCGCGGAGCCGGGCTGCCAGGACCAGCGCCTCTGCTCGCCGTGCCCTCGTGTGCCCTCGTGCCCCGAGCACAGATCCCGGCCCACGGGCCAGGCCCCGGGCTGCTGCTGGGGCCAGAGGGGCACGGGCCAGAGGCCTCGCGGGCAGCTGACCGGCGGCTGTCCGCCGGGCAGGGCAGGGAGCTCTGGCCCGAGAGGGCCCGGGTGTCGGGTGCTGGTGCTTGGGCTGGACCAGGTGGGGAAGGCACCGGCTCGGGACCCGGGCTCAGCCAGGTGGGTCCCGGGATCAGCCAGGTGGCCCCCGGGATCAGCCAGGTGGCCCCCGGTCTGCCTCCGCCGCCGCCGGCGGTGTGTCCAGGCACCTTGGGCTCTGAATGCCGCCAGCCCCGTGCAGGAGGAGCGATGGGCCGCGGCCACACGTGCCGGTGTGCGTGCGTGCGCCTGTGTGTCTGCTTCGCGGGCTCCGGACCATGTCCCGTTGGTGGGCACAGGGGTACCGACCGCACTGGCTGAGGGAGAGCGCCGCCCGCTTTCCCGCTGCCCAAGGGGCCAGGGGATGTGGGTGGCTGGTAAGGTGGGGCCTGTCTCCTGGGCTCAGGGGGCCACGGGAAGTCTGTGGCATGGGGCCCATGGGCGTGGTGCCAGGCAAGGCAGGGAAAGGCGAGAAGGGGCAGGCCCGGTGTGCACGGTTACAGGGCACGGGCCGGAGGAAGGGCCGGCCGGACGCCGACAGGTCTAGCGGTCCTGGGTTCTTGGGCCCAGGCGCAGTGGGCGCGGGCCCCCGCGGGCCCCAGCCACGTGTGGGTTGGTGCGGGGCTGCGAGCTCCAAGGAAGGGCTGGGTGGCCGCAGCCTGCGTGGCTGCGCCGCCAGGGAAGGGCGCGCGCAGGTTGTGGTTGGGGCCGGGGCCGGGGGCCGGGGGGCCTGCATACCTGGCGCTGAGGGCTGCGGGGAGCCGGGCTCGGGGCGGGCAAAAGGAGCGCGAGCGAGAGGGAGGGGACGGTGCGTGGCAAAAGCCAGAGCACCGGGTATTCCCAGGCGGTCTCCCATGCAAGCACTAAGCAGGCCCGACCCTGCTTAGCTTCCAAGATCAGACGAGATGGGGCGCGTTCAGGGTGGTATGGCCGTAGATGCTGGCTGCCCCCGGTGGCAGCCTCAAGAGCCTGCTGTGTCCCGCAGCGCTGCCAGCCGCCAGCCTTCCGCTCCCGCCCCAGTTATTACAGTATGCTCCACTTGAAACATTTAGCAGTATTACATGGACTAGTAGAAAAAAAATTCTTAATTGATATATTTGTTGATGGAAAGCCATAGAAAAATGAAGTTATGAAATATTCTTTCCTACAGAAGAACCTTGAAAACATTATGTTCAGTGAAATAAGTAAGGCTCATGAGCACAAAAATTGTGTGGTATCACTGCCACATCATGTCTAAAAGTAACAAATTCACAGAGATAGCAAGCAAATTACAGGTTACTGGGGAAGGGGGAGAGGGGCATATTGACAGGAGAGAAAGGAAGGAGTATGTTTTAAATTTTTTTAATTTAAGAAAGAATTTAAAAAAGAAGTGAGATTAATATTAATAATATATTTTGTTTAATCCCATGTATGCAAAATAGTGTCCTCTCCATCTCTGATTAATATTGAACATGTATTGAGAAATTTTAACTTCTCAACTTCATGTCATTGAACTTTCTTATGTATTTAGACTTACATTTTAATTCAGGCATTAACATTTTTTTCTTCTTTATTTTCTTTTTAAATGCTATATTAAAAAAATATGAGTTCCCCATATACCCCCACCCCCCCATCCACTCCTCCCACATCAACAACCTCTTCCATCATTGTGGCACATTCACTGCACCTGGTGAATCATTTTGGAGCACTGCTGCTCCACATGGAAAGTAGTCTCCATTGTAGTCTACACTCTCCCCCAGTCCACCCAGTGGGCCATGGCAGGACATACAATGTCCAGCATCTGCCCCTACAGCACCACCCAGGACAACTCCAAATCCTGAAAATGCCCCCACATCATATCTCTTCTTGTCTCTCCCTACCATCAGCAGCTACTGTGGCCACTTTCTCCACATCAATACTACAATTTCTTCCCTTACTAATCACGATAGTTCCCCAGCAGAACACCATTAAGTCCACTCTAATCCATACTCTATTTCTCCATCCCGTGGACCCTGGGATGGTTATGTTCAGTCCCCCTCTACATCAAGAGTGGGCTTAGATTCCATATGGATGATGGATGCAATTCTCCTGCTTGCAGTTGTAGGCACTCTTGGTTCCCTGCTGTGGTGGTTGACCTTCTTCACCTCCCTGTTAGCTGGCCAGGGTAAGCCCAATAAACCAGAGGGTAGGAGTTGCAAGTCTGCTGAAGTTCAGGGCCTGGCTGTCACATGGACAGTCCAGAGATTCAGGTGTCCTGAGTATACACCAACCCAAACGCCAACCACAGGTCTGATAAAAGTCACAGAAGACGCATGTGTAGAAAGTTCGTATCTGAGTCCAACTCCATCACACTCAGGAACACAAACTCCAAAGTAGGACCAACTGACATGGCACTGAACTCCAGAGCCATCTGCCATGACCACAGAACCTGTAGGTCTCTGTAGCCCTCAACCAGTACCTGGGTTTCTATCTACTTTGGCTGTCTCTGGTACCCTGCTGAGGCATGCATAAGCATTACCCCTCTGATGACTTCCTGACTCTTTTTTGGAGATTCACAGTCATATAAACTCATTTGCCCTTTCCATTTTCCCCTTTTATCCAAAGTCAAAAAGCAGTTTTTAACACCTGATCTTAATGAAGGCTGAGATATTCTGCTGTTCTGAGTTGACCCTTTTATTCAAGGTCCTTTTCTAGTTATGTCATCAGCTGATGCTTGGTAGTAATCCCTCGGGACCAGGGAGGCTCATCCCCTGGAGTCATGTCCCACCCTAGGGGAAAGGTAATGCATTTACATGCTGAGTTTGGCTTAGAGAGTAGCCACATTTTGAGCAACATGGAGGCTCTCAGGAGGTAACTCTTAGGCACCCTGCAGTTATATAGTCGTGTCAAAGCAATAAAATGGGGTTAAAAAGAACATATCTTATATTGCTTCAGTTAAAATTAAATTAAAACCTAAATTCCTAGTTACACCAGCTTCATGCCAAGTGCTCAGTAGTCACACGAAGCTGGGGTCTACCCCATGATTGGTGCAGCTATGCATGCTTTCAAATGCACTCCCAAGGTCAGGGAGTATTTTTTCTCCTGACTGGGGATGAGCATCCAATCTGTGTGCTCATGCCAGGTTCTGTCCTCTAAGGACACTTGAGTGTAGCTTAATACTCTGCTGTCTCTATCCTGAAGTTCATAACTTCTTTTTTATCAAGGTGCCATGCATTTTAATTTTTCACTGGGCCCTGGAAATTATGTATATGGTCCTTTGCCCAGCATGAGTCTAGTGGCCTTGCACTTCTGCTAGCAATTACATCTAAGTCTACGATGTAAAGATGATGTAATTTTTCCATAAAAACTCCTTCAAGAGAGATTCAGTTCAAGTTGCAGCAAATGGAACTGAGAAGCATAAATTCCAAAGAGGTTGTTGTTTTAAGCTGGTGCTTCTTTGGGGTGGTTTATCATGTAAAGGAGGACTATTTCTTTGTAAGGAATGCTGCCTTTGGGAAAAAAGAATGCTTTTTAAAAAATCAGTTCAGTGGAAGTCCAATACCATATCACCACACACTTCTCATTTATCCTTTTAAGTATCTTTTTCAAAAATCAGTAATGACTTGAGTTACAAATAAGCATTCTCTTTTTTCTCCTCTAATTATTTCTCTCCATCTTTCTGTGACTATTCACTTGCATAATATTAAGAATCTTTAACTGTAATAGCTAATCTATCGCAAAGGCATATTGCTTTCTGATCAATTTGTTCTGGTGCTAATCTTTATAATTATAGAAAGCATTACCATAATTTTTTTAGTTTAGTTATTATTTGGCCTTGTAAATTCTATCAATCGATGTAAATGTTCCCCCAGACAATTGGAAAGAATCTCTTTTTGGTATTTCTATCACAGCTATTGATTTATGAATTAATAGAAGGGTTTTTCTCTATTGTGCTTTTTTAAAAAGTCCTTAATACCTGCATTTATCTCTATAATTTGTTGCACAGATATTTTCTTTTTTTATTTAAAATTTATTGAAGTATAACATTCATAATGAGCATACATAAACAGTAAGTGTATAGGAACAGTTGTGAACTTACAATAAAAACAAGTGTATCATCATAAAGGGCTCCCATAAATCAGCCCACCCCCAGGAGCTTGCATTGTTGTGAAACATTCATTTCACAATGAACTATGAAAGAGTATTGTCAAAATAATTCTTATAGCCCATATCTTACATTTGGTATATTTCCCCCCAACCCACCTGTTTATTAACACCCTGTATTAGCATTATCTGTTATAGTTCATGAGGAAACATTGTTATATTTGTTCTGTTAACTACAGTCCATCTTCCACCACAGTATTCATTGTGTTACACAGTCCCATGCTTTGTACAATCCATTCAAAGTGTACCCTCAGAGGATCTCATTTTCCTCACAGAGTTGTGCTGTCATTACCTCAGCCAATTTTTGAACATTTTCATAACTCCAAAAGGAAGGCTCACAAGACCCCCTTATAACCCCTATAGTTGTCCCTTAGAATTGAAATAATATCTTCTTACCATTGCTGTAAAATAACACATTACACTTAGCTATTGTTCATAGGTTATATTAGTTGTAATTTTCCTGTGTTTCACCATATTTTTAACACTTTGTAAAAGAGCATTCTTATATTTATATTATTAAAACTAATCTTCATCCACCACCAAATCATTTATACATTCCTTGGATTATCACCTAAATTATTTTCTTTTGACATTTATGTCCAAAGAAGACCTCTTACAGGCACAATCACATTTATAAATCAGCAGTGTTTGTTATACTAGCTATAATGTGTTCTGATCAACTCTATTCATTTCCTCACTTTTACAATAAACCTTATTAAAAATTCTACACACATAAGCATCAGCTCCCATTCTTAACCAACATTCTATTTCCTGGTAACCTATAGTCTAAAGTTTCCCTCCATGAGTTTGTGCATCATATTTAGTTCATATTAGTGATACCATACAATATTTGTCCTTTTGTGTCTGGCTTATTTCACTCAATATAATATCCACAAGGTTCATTCATGTTGTCATATACATATTGATTTCATTTCTTCTTATTGTTGAATAGTATTCCCTTGTATGGATACACCACATTTTCTTATCCATTCATCAGTTGATGGGCAATTGGGCTAATTCCATATTTTAGGAATTTTGAGTAATGCTGCTATGAACATCATTGTGCAAGTGTCAGTTTACATCCATGCTTTCAGTTCTTCTGAATATATTCCTAGTAATGGAATTGCTGGATCATATGGCAGCTCTACATTTAGCTTCTTGAGGTTTCCCCAGTCTTCCACAGAGACTGCACCATTACACATTCCCACCAACAGTAAAGGAATGTTCCTAATACTCTACATCCTTTCCAGCACTTGTACTTCTCTGACTTTTTTCAAATGGTCACTCTATAAGGTGTAAAATGTTATTTCGTTGTAGTCTTGGTCAGCATTTCCCTAATAGCTAGTGAGGTTGAACATTTTTTTCATGTACTTTTTAATGTATTTATTCCCTCTTTGGAAAAATTTCTATTCAAGTCTTTTGCCTTTTATTTGTTTAGGTTATATTTCTTTTTTATTGTTGAATTTTGTCATCTCTCTATATAACATGGCTATCAAACCCTTATCAGGTATATGGTTTCCAAATATTTTCTCCCATTGAATAGGCTACCTTTTTACTTTCTTGACTCTTTTGAAGAACAAAAGTATTTAATTTTGAGGAGGTCCTACTTCTCTAGTTTTTCATTTGTTGATTGTGCTTTGGGTGTAATGTTTAAGAAACTACCACCTACCATGAGATCTTTTTCTGGGACTTTTATGGTTGCAACCTCAATATTTAAGTCCTTGATAAATTTTCATTAATTCTTCTTAAGGTATGAGATAGGGATGCTCTTTCTTTCTTTTGGATATGGATATCCAGTTGTCCCAGCACCATTTTCTGAATAGACTGTTTTGGCCCAGTTGGGTGTGCTTGGCAGCCTTCTCAAATATCTCTTGACCATAGATGTAACGATCTATTTCTAAGTTCTTATTTGGGTTCTGTTGGTCAAAATGTCTATCTTTCTGCCCGTATGATGCTGTTTTTTCCATTGTAGCCAAATAATGTGAATTAAAGTGAGCATATAAGAGTTCTCCAACTTTGTTCTGTTTTAAGACATTTTTGACTACTCAGGGCCCCTTATTCCAAATAAATTAGCTAATTGGCCTTTCCACTTCTGTAAAAAAAAAGTGGGGCCTATTGGTATTTTGATTGGGATTACATTATCTCTGTAAATCAGTTTGGGTCAAATTGCCATCTTCACGATATTTAGTCTTCCAACACATGAACAAAGAATGTGCTTCCTTTAATTTAGTTCTTTGGTTTCTTTTAGCAATGCTTTGTAGTTTTCTGAATACAGGTCCTTTATGTCCTTAGTTAAGTTTATTTGAAATATTTGATTCTTTTACTTGTTATAAATGGATTTTTCTGACTTCTTCCTCACATTGCTCAGCAGCAGCATATAGAAAGACTTCTAATTTTTGCATATTAATCTCGTATCCCACTACTTTGCTGAACTTGCTATTAAATTGAATGCATATGCTGAGGATTTATATAGGAGCCTATCATCAATAAATAGTGAAAATTTTACTTCTTCCTTCTTATATGGGTGCCTTTTATTTCTTCATCTTGCCTAATAGTTCTAGGTAGAACGTCTAGCAAAATATTGAATAACAGTCATGATAGTGAGCATCCTTGTCTTGTTCCCAATCTCAGCAAGAAAGTGCTCCTTCATCATTGAGCTCAAGCTAGCTGTGAGTTTTTCATATATGCACTATATCATATTGAGAAGGCTTCCTTCTATTCCTATCTTTTGGAGAGATTTGTCAAGAAAGGATGCTGTATTTTGTCAAATGCCTTCTCTGCATCATTGAAAAGGATTATGTGATTTTTCTTCAATTTATTAATGTGGTTTTTTATGCTAATTGATTTTCTTGTGTTGAACCACCCTTGCATGCCTGGAATAAAAACCACTTGAAGGTGGTATATAATGGTGGTAATGTGCTTTTGGATTTGGTTTGCAAGTATTTTTTTGAGGATTTTTGCATCTAAACACATTAGAGAAATTGGTCTATAAATTTCATTTTTTTTTTGTATTAACTTTATCTGGTTTGGTTATTAAGGTGATGGTGGTTTCATAGAATTAGTCTGATAAGTATACTTTCCTATTCAATTTTTTGGGAGAGCTTGAGCAGAATTGGTACTAGTTCATCTTTGGGTGATTGGTAAAATTCGCCTGTGAAGTCATCTTGTCCTGAACACTTCAGTTTGGAGAGGTTTTAGATGGCTGTTTCAGTCTCTTGTGATTTGTTTTTTGAGGTCTTCTGTGTCTTCTAGGATCTGAGTAGTTTGTTCCTGTATATCTAGGAACTTGTCCATTTCATCTCCATTGTCTGTTGGTATTTAGTTGTTCATAGTATCCTTTCATGATCTCTCTTATTACTGCCATGTCAATGCATCTTCTCTCTCTTTTTCTTTGTCATTCTAGCTAATGGTTTGTCAATTTTGTTTATCTTATAGAAGAACCAATGTTTGGATTTGTTGATTCTCTCTTGTTTTGTTTGTTTTTTTAATTTAATTTATTTCTGCTTTGGTCTTTATTGTTTATTTCCTTTGACTTTGTTCTTTTTTTTAGTTCCTAAAAGTGTAGAATTAGGACTTCATTTCAGCTCTTTCTTCTTTAATGTAAGCATTAAATCCTGTAAATTTCCCTCTTAGCACTATTTTGCTCTATCCCATAGGTTTTGATATGCTCTGTTCCCATTTTTTATTCATCTTGAGATATTTACTGAGTTTTCTTGCAATTTCTTCTTTGACTCACTGATTATTTAAAAGTTTGTTGTTTAATTTCCATATATTTATGAATTTTCCCTGTTTCTATCCACTATTGATTTCCAGCATCATTCCACTATGATCAGAGAAAGTGTTTTGTATAATTTCAATCTTTTTAAGTTTATTGAGGCCTGTCTTGTAAGCCATCAAATGGTCTATCAAGGAGAAAGATCCATGAGTATTTGCAAAGAACATATATCCTACTGTTTGAGACGTAATGCTCTGTAAATGTCTGTTAGGTCAAGTTCATTTATCACAGTATTCTAGCTTTCAGTTTCCTTATTTATCCTCTGTTCAGACTTTCTATCCAATGCCGATAATAGTGTATTGACGTCTCCAACTATTATTTTAGAAATATGTATTTCTCCCTTCAGTTTTGCCAGAGTGCATTTCATGCCTCTTGGGGCACCCAGGTTAGGTGCATAAATATGTATTATAGTTATTTCTTCTTGGTGAATTGATCATTTTATTAATATATAGTGATCTTCTTCATCTCTTATAACAGTTTTGCATTTAATATTTTGTCAAATATTCTCTTATACCAGTTTTGTAATTCAAATTTTGTCAAATATTACTATCACTAATCCAGATCTTTTTTTTTTATTACTATTTCTATGGAATATCTTTTTCCAACCGTTCACTTTCAACCTGATTGTGTTTTTACATGTGAGGTGAGTCCCATGGGTCTTTTTTATCATTTCTGTGAGTCTATGTCTTTTGATTGGGGATTTCAATCCATTAATGTTCAATGTTATTATAATAAAGACATTACTTAACTTCATCCATTTTATCCTTTGACTTTCTGTTGTCATATCTGACTATTGTTTGTCTTTTTACCCTTTAATTTATCCTTCCAAATAGTCTTCATTTCTACAATCTTCTCCAAGTCTCTCTGCCTTGTCTTTTCCTTTCAGGCTGTAGCATCCTTTAGTACCTCTTGTAAATCTGGTCTTTCGGTAAGATATTCCCTCAGTTTTTATTCATCTTTGAAGATTTTAAACTCACCCTCATTTTTGAAGGACAGTAATTCTGGATAAAGATTTCTTGGCTGGCAGGTTTTCTCTTTCAGTACCTTAAATACATCATAGTACCTTCTTCTCACCTCCATGGTTTCTGATGAGACATAGGCACTTAGTCTTATTGAGCTTCCTTTGTATGTGATGCTTTGCTTCTCTCTTGCTGCTTTCAGAATTCTCTCTTTATCTCTAGTATTTGTCATTCTGAATAATATGTGTCTCAGTGCATGTCTATTTGAATTTTTTCTGTTTACAGTATGTTTTCTTTCTTGGATATTGATATTTATATCTTTCATAAGGGTTGGAAAGTCTTTTGTCATTATTTCCTTAAATATTCTTCCTGCTTCTTTCCTTTTTTCTTTCCTTCTGGGCCACCAATAATATCTATGTTTCTGCATTTCATGTCATCATTCAATTTCATGAGTTCCTGTTCAGTTTTTTCCGTTCAATTTTCTATCTGTTCTGTCTTCTAAAGTTCAGATTTTCTCTTCTCAGATTCACTTATTCATTCTTCTACCACTTCAAATTGGCTGTTCTATGCCTCAGATATATTTTTAACCTCATCCATTGTGTCTTTTTATATTCATTTCTTTAAAAATATTACATTCAAAAAATATGAAGTCCCATTCAACCCCACTGCCCCCACCCCGCACTCCCCCCACAGCAATAGTCTTTCCCAACATCATGACACATCCATTGCATTTGGTAAGTACATCTCTGGGCATCGCTGCACCACATGGTCAATGGTCCACATCATAGCCCATACTCTCCCATGTTCCATCCAGTAGGGCCCTGGGGGGATCTACAATGTCCCATAATTGTCCGTTAAGCACCACCCAGGAAACTCCAAGTCCGGAAAACGACTCCACATCTCATCTCTTCCTCCTATTCCCCGCACCCAGCAGCCACCATGGCCACTTTTCCCACACCAATGCCACATTTTCCCTGTGGTCATTGGATTGGTTGTGTTCATTGCACTACTATGTCAAGAGGGGGCTTAGATTCCACATGGATACTGGATGCAATCCTCCTGCTTTCAGTTGTAGGCACTCTAGGCTCCATGGTGTGGTGGTTGACATTCTTCAACTCCATGTTAGCTGAGTGGGGTAAGTCCAATAAATCAGAGTGTAGAAGTTGAAGTCTGTTGAGGCTCAGGGCGTGGCTATCATATTGTCAGTCCAGAGATTCAAATCCCCTAGATATATCTTAAACCCCAGCACCAACTACAATTCCAATAAAGTAGCATGAAAGCCTTGTGAAAAGAGATCCCATCTGAGTCCAGTTCCATCACACAGAAACACCAGCTCCAAAGAAGGGCCAACTGTCATGGCAGTGAACCCCATCTCCCATGACCATAGAATCCGTGGGTCTCTTTAGCCCTCAAAAGAACCAATACATGGGGTTGTATCTACTTTATCTGTCTCTGAGACTCTGCTCAGGTGTGCATAAGGGCAATCCTTCTGACAACCTCCAGACTCTTTTTTAGAGACTCATAGCCATATAAACTCATTTCTCCTTTCCATTTCCCCCTTACATTAGGTCAAACAGCATTTTAAAGTCCTGTTATTATATGTAGACAGAGACATTCTGCTGGTCTGTGTTGAACCTTTAATTCAAGGTCATTTTCTAGTTGCATCATCAGCTGGTATTTGGTAGTGATCCCTCGGTGCCAGGGAGGCTCATCCTCGGGTGTCATGTCCCACGCTGGGGGGAATGCACTGCATCTACATGCTGAATTTGGCTTTAAGACTGGCCACATTTTAGTAACATGAAGGCTGTCAGGAGGAAACTCCCAGGCACAGTGCTGCTCTAGGCCTTGTTCTTATTTCAGGTGTATAGGCTCACAAGCATAGTCATTAGTATCAGGGGCTCACTGTTGGACCCTAATTCCTTCCTGGTTCTTACCGTTGCACCTGGGGGACTGATGCTGCTCCCCTAGGGACCACGACAGAGCAACCCTGGCCAGGAACCCATATCCCCCCCAGCTGTTGTTTTTAATTGTTTCCACTATGAGTATATCCAAACATTACCATGCACCCTGGACATATGCCCTGTATAACTCCCTGTCAACCATATATCGCCTGTCCATGTTCCTCCGCCACCATTGTTGAACCACTCTGTGATCCAAAACTTCCTGAAAAGCAAAGCCCAGTATAATGTCAGGTTCCCTTACTAGTAAAATGGAATATAGCCATGAGTTTAAAGGTTAGATCTAGAATACGTATTGATTTGGAAAAATTCTGCATCCTATCTTTCTCTTTTCTTTTTTCCTAATTATTGAACTTATCTTCACAAGAGCCTTAGATCACAGTAATTCATATATACAATATACAGTACTCCCACACATCCACACACCTTTTCCCTTCCACAGCGATAGTCTTATAACTTATTCATATCATATTTACTTAAACTAATGTACAGACTCTGAGACAATAGCTTTCAAACAAGGTGACATCTGTGCTTACATTGTGGTCCATACTTTAGGATATACAGTTTTCTAAATTTTTAGTTATCCTATGTTTTACATTATGGTTTACATTATTAGTCTGTCATACCCTATATGTTTTTGGTGTAATATTACATGTTTTATATCCATCCTTGTGTACTCTCATGAAACTCCTCTCTTACCCCCACATTTACCTTGGTTCCATCCATTCAACATCCATTTTCCCCTCCTCTTGGGGCCCACAGCAACAGCCAATCTCCATTTCCCGAGGAGCCATGTCCAGAGATACTTGCAACAGTGTTCAGGGCCTGACTTGCTCAACTGCCCTAATGCCCTGGGAGCCACCCTTTCTCTCAAGAGATACAGTTCCCTCTATTTGATGGCATTAGTCCTCCCCAGGATGTGGGGCCACCCCCACTCTCACTACGTGTGTCTCTATCCAATGGTACAACCCACCCTGGCAAAATGAGCATTCAGACATTCCCCAGGAGTCCATCCCCCATCAGACCATCCCCACTGAGCATCCTAAACAGGTAACCCTCCTAATTATATTTTGATACGATTTTCTCAGCATTTTACTCTCAACCAACACCTGACACTCTCCTATGTTCGTATGTTGCCCCTCCCTCCCCCCAATTTTTTGGGTAATATTACCCATCCGCCCTTCCCCAGCCCCCTCAACCACGCAAATCCCCACCCAAAGGCAACCCCTTGCCCCCATTTTATCTCTTCTTTGTGCTCATACTTACCGCCAGCTCATCATAGATTCCACCCCTGCAGACGTTGGCTCATATCCTTCCTCCACCCCCGATTTCCTGTAAGCCTATCTTCCAGTCTCTAGCTCTCTGAGGCAGCTTGCTTATTTCATATCATTGAGGTCATGTAGTATTTGTCCTTCAATGCCTGGGTTGCTTCACTCAACATAAGGTTCTCAAGATTCATCCATGTTATCATGTGTGTTTGTAGTGTATTTGTTCTTACAGCCGAGTAGTATTCCATTGTATGTATATACCACATTTTATTGATCCACTCATCTGTTGATGGGCATTTGGGTTGATTCCAACTTTTGGCGATAGTGAACAATGCTGCTATGAACATTAGTGTACATATATCGGTTTGTGTCCTTGCTTTCAGTTCTGCTGGGTATAAACCCAGCAGTGGTATTGCTGGGTCATATGGCAAATCTATGGTTAGTTTTTTGAGAAACCGCCAAACTGTCCTCCAGAATGGTTGGATCCTTCTGCATTCCCATCAGCAGTTCCCCTTTCTTCACATCCTCTCCAGTATCTGTATTCTTCTGTTTTTTTCATAGCTGCCAATCTTATGGGAGTAAGATGGTATCTCATTGTAGTTTTGATTTGCATTTCCCTGATAGCTAGAGATTTGGAGCATTTTGTCATGTGCTTTTTAGCCATTTGTATTTCTTCTCTGGAGAAGTGTCTGTTTAAATCTTTTTCCCATTTTTTAAATGAGTTGTTTATCTTTTTATTTTCAAGATATAGGAGTCCTTTATATATGCAAGTTATAAGTCTCTTATCAGATATATGGTTGCCAAATATTTTCTCCCATTGTGTGGGTTCCCTTTTTACTTTCTTGACAAACTCCTTTGAGGTGCAGAAGGCTTTAATTTTGAGGAAGTCCCATGTATCTATTTGTTCTTTTGCTGCTCGTGCTTTTGGTGTGATATTCATGAAGCCATTTCCTATTACAAGATCCTGTAGATGTTTCCCTACACTGCTTTCCAAGGTCTTTATGGTCTTGGCTCTTATATTTAGGTCTTTGATCCACCTTGAGTTATCATTTGTCTCAAGATTTCCCCTACAATTTTTTCCTTGACTGATTGTTTGCTTAAGTATGTGTAATTTAACTACCATATATTTATTAATTGTCTTGTTCTCTTCCTGTTTTTGATTTCCAGCCTCATTCCATTATGGTCAGTGAAAATGTTTTGCATAATCGCAATCTTTTTAAATTTATTGAGACTTGTCCTGTAAATCAGCATGTGGTCTATCCTTGAGAATTATCCCAGCACACTTGAGAAGAGTGTAAATCCCTCTGTTTTCTGTGCAGTGTACATTAAAGTCTAGTTCATTTATCACATTATTCAAGTTCTTCTGTCTACATGTTCTATCTCTTGATTAGTGTGATGTATTGAATTCTCCAACCATTTTTGCAGAGATGTTTATTTCTCTCAAGTTTTACCATTGTTTGCCTCATGTATTTTCAGGTGCCATGGTTAGGAGCATAATTATTTATGATTATTATTTCTTCTTGGTGGATTGGCACTTCTGTTAATACATAGTTTTCTTCTTTGTTTCTTACAACAGCTTTTAAAAATTTTTGTATTATTTTATATTATTACCTTTTTAAAAAATACATAGATCACACAAAATGTTACATTAAAGAATATGAGGTTCCCATATACCCCTACCCCCCACCCCCCACTCCTCCCACATCAACAACTTCTTTCATCAATGTGGCACATGCACTGCATTTGGTGAATACATTTTGGAGCACTGCTACACAGCATGGATCATAGTTTATGTTGTAGTTTACACTCTCAGTCCATTCATTGGGTTATGGCAGGTTATATAATGTCCTGCATCTGTCCCTGCAATATCATTCAGGACAACTCCAAGTCCCAAAAATGCCCCCATAGCACACCTCTTCTTCCCTCTCCCTGCCCTCACCAACTCTTGTGGCCACTGTCTCCATGATTTAAAGTCTATTTGTCCAATATGATTGTAGCTACACCAGCTCTTTCCTGTTTACTATTTACATGTAATATATTTTTCCATTCTTTCACTTTCAACCTATTTGCATCTTTGTGTCTAAGATGAGTCTCTTGTAAACAACATTAGTTTGATCAGGCTTTTTTTTTTTTCATTCATTCTGTGAATCTGTGTCTTTTGATTGAGGAATTTAATCCATTAACTTTCTGTGTTATTATTGTAAACATTTACTTCAGCCATTTTGACCTTTGGTTTTTATATGTCATACTTTTTTTTTTTTCGTCTCTCTTTTCCTTTATTTCAACCTCTTTTTCTGTATAGTTTAACTTTGTGATCTATCTGACTGATACCTTTATCATTTCTGTTTTTGTATATTTTTAAAATACTCTCATTGTTGTTATAATAATATAATATAATCATCCTATGGTTGTATTATACAAACTACATCTATAATCTATTAATTTGAAGAGATACCAACTTAGTTTCAATAGCATACCCATTCTATGCTCCTATATTCCTCTTTCCCCTATTTATCTTGTTTTTGTTCCAATTTATCACATTACATTTTCATGTCCATTGTCATGACATATGCTTTTTTGTGTGTTCAATTGTATTCTGACTCTTATAGGAATAAAAGAGTATTGTGAGAGGATACTGTACCATTAGGTTTTTAAAATTTTTTAATGTTTTTTTAAAGACATTCAGAATACATAAATGTTACATAAAAAATATAGGGGATTCCCATATGTCCTGCTCCCCACACCACCCACATTTGCCCCCAGTAACAACATCCTTCATTAGTGTGGTATATTCATTGTAATTCATAAACATATTTTGGAGCATTGTTATTAGGTATGGATTATAGTTTACATTGTAGTTACACTCTTCCACACAATTCTGTAGGTTATGGCAAGATATATAATGACCTGAATCCATCATTGTAATGTCATTCAGGACAATTCCCAAGTCCCCCAAATACCCCCATATTACACCTGTTTTCCCTCTTCCTGATCATAGAACCTCCAGTGGCCACTGCCTCCACATCAATGATATAAATTCTTTCATTGCTAGAATCACAATAAGACTTTAGTAGATCCAGTAAAAGTGACAGAAAAGTCACATCTGAGTGCAACTCCATCACACTCAGGAACACAAACTCCAAAGTCAGACCAACTGACGTGGCACTGAACTCCAGAGCCATCTGGCATGACATAGAACTTGTGGGTCTCTGTAGCCCTCAGGAGAACCAGTACCTGTGGTTGTATATACTTTGGCTGTCTCTGGAACCCTGCTGAGGTGTGCATAAGCATGACTCCTCTGATGACCTCCCAACTCTTTTTTGGAGACTCATAGCCATATAAACTCATTTGTCCTTTCCATTTCCTACTTTTATTCAAGGTCAAAAAGCAGTTTTTAACACCTGATATTACATGTAGGCTGAGATATCCTGCTAGTCTGAGTTGGCCCTTTTATTCAAGGCCTTTTTCTTGTTACATCATCATCTGGTGCTTGGTAGTAATCCCTCAGTGCCAGGGAGGATCATCCTGTGAGTCAAGTCCCATGACCTGTGCTTGGCGCTGGGGTTGGTATACTCAGGAGACCTGCGTCTCTGGACTGTCCATGTGACAGCCAGGCCCTAAGCCTCAGCAGACTTGCAACTCCTACTCTTTGGATTATTGGGCATACCCCAGCCAGCTAACAGGGAGGTGAAGAAGGTCAACCACCACACCAGGGAGCCAAGAGTGCCTACAACTGTAAGCAGGAGAATTGCATCCATCATCCATGTGGAATCTAAGCCCCCTCTAGATATAGAGGTGGAGTGGACATAACCATCCCAGGGTCCACAGAATGGAGGAATAGAATATGGAGTAGAGTAGACTTACTGATAACCCACTATGTGATTAGTAATTGAAGAAATTGTAGCACTGATGTGGAGAAAGTGGTCATAGTAGCTGCTGATGGTAGGGAGAGGGAAGAAGAGATATGACAGGGGGGCGTTTTCAGGACTTGGAGTTGTCCTGGGTGGTACTGCAGGGACAGATGCTGGGACATTGTATGTCTTCCCATGGCCAATGGGTGGACTGGGGGAGAGTGTAGACTACAATGTAAACCACTATCCATGTGGTGCAGCAGTGCTCCAAAATGTATTCACCAAATGCAATGAATGTCTCATGATTATGAAAGAGGTTGTTGATGTGGGAGGAGTGGGGTGAGGGGGTTGGGGGGTATATGGGGACCTCATATTTTTAAATGTAACATTTAAAAAAGAGAAAAACAAAAACAAAGCAAAACAAAACAAAAACAAAAACAAAAGACTATAGTAGAATACCAGTAAGTCCACTCTAATGCATAGTTCATTCCCCACTCCTGATGTTTTAGAGTCTGAGAGAGCCAAAAACTATCATGTCACTCTTCTCACGTGCCTGGTTTCTGATGAGAAATCAGCACTTAGTCTTATTGGGGATCTTATATGTGACAAATCACTTTTCTCTTGCTCGTTTCACAATTCTCTCTGTACCTTTGGTATTTGAAATTTTGGTTAGTGCATGTCTTGATGTAGATCTATCACAATTTATTCTGTTTGGAGTACATTGTGCTTTTTTGATATGTATCTTTATTTCTTTTACAGGAGTGGGACATTTTTGGCCATTATTTCCTCAAATAGTCTCTCTTCCCCTTTTTCCTTTCTATCCTCCTTCTGGGACACCCATGCCATATATTTTTGTGTGCTTCATTTTGTCACTCAAATCCCAGAGATACTGCTCATTTTTTTCTATTATTTTTTGTATCTGCTCTTCTGATTGCGCGATTTCAACTGTCCTTTTGTCTTATGTATTTTTAATCTCTAGTGTATGTTTAACCACTATCATTGTCTTGTTCATCCCCATGATTTCTGTTTCTTTTTATACTTACAAGTTCTTCTTTATGCTAAAAAATGTCTTCTTAATATCCTTTATCCCTTTATCCATATTTTCCTACAACTCCTTGAATTGATTTAGATTTGTTTGAATTTCTTTGATTAGTGTTGAAATTCTGAGTCTTCGCTGATGGCTGATGTGTTAATTTGCTCCCTTGACTAAACCATATCTTCCTATTTCTTAGTATAGTGATTTTTTGCTGATGTCTGGGCATCTAGTGAGCTTGATGAATTACCCCTGATGGCCAATCTCTCCCTGCTTTAGGGTTTTATTGCTACTTGGCTTTACGTTATGTCAAAGGTCTTCTTTTTTTTAAAATTTTTTTTAATTGATTTTGTAAAAATATTACATTACAAAAAAATATATGAGGACCCCTTCAACCCCATCACCCCCACCCCACCACTCCCCCCCCAGCAACACTCATTCCCATCATCATGACACATCCATTGCATTTGGTAAGTACGTCTCTGGGCACCTCTGCACCTCATGGTCAATGGTCCACATCATGGCCCATACTCTCCCCCATTCCATCCAGTGGGCCCTGTGAGGATTTATAATGTCCGGTGATTGCCCCTGAAGCACCATCCAGGGCAGCTCCAAGTCCCTAAGACACCTCCACATATCGTCTCTTCCTGCCATTCCCCATACCCATTAGCCACCATGTCCACTTTTCCCACTCCAATGCCACCTTTTCTCTGTGGACATTGGATTGGTTGTGTCCATTGCACCTCTATGTCAAGAGGAGGCTCAGATTCCTCATGGATACTGGATGCAATCCTCTCGTTTTCAGTTGTAGGCACTCTAGGCTCCGTGGTGTGGTGGTTGTCCTTCTTCAACTCCATTTTAGCTGAGTGAGGTGAGTCCAATAAATCAGATTGTAGGTGCTGGAGTCTGTTGAGGCTCAGGGCCTGGCTATCACATTGTCAGTCCAGAGATTCAGATCCTCAAAGGTCTTCTTTGATGCTTGGTCCAACATGTTTTAAACCTTGAGGATTGCCCATTTTTAACTGTTCAGGTTTTTCAGCTCTTTTTCAACTGATTTGTTTAAACTCTCTCCCTCTTTCATGCCCCATTTTCCTGTACTTTTCAGTTGTGGGACCTGTGCTGTCTTACAGAAGTTCAGTTTAACTATACTCCCTTTTTTTTCCCCCATGAGCCTTTTCTGCATCTTTTTTTTCCCCCTTAGTATATCCCACACAGGGAGCCAGACCGGGTTCATCCAGAAAGTGGCTTTTGTGTTTAGGTGTTGCAGCCATAGAAGATGAGCTACATGAACACACCTCTGCCAACAGGTCTGCTGAGGTCTCTTTCCTTCCTTTTCCCCTGGGAACCCTTTGTATGCAGCCTGGCTTCCCAGCTTCTCTTCACTCTGGGTCTCAGCCCTGAACCTGGAAATGCGCAGGGCTGTGACTGACTGCTGTGTCCTCCTAGTCTCCCTCCATGGTGGGAGTGAGCCAGGCCACCCTGCCGCGGCCCAGCAACTCCCAAGCTCTGTGGGACCAATGAGCAGGAGGGGCGTGGACCAGTGGCTCCAGCGTAGAAATTTCCTACCTGCACAGGAGATGACTTTTCTTTTTCTTTGATTCTGCCTTTGTGGAGACCTTTTCCGGTTTTTAGTTCCTTCTGAAGTTCTAAGCAAGTGGAATTTGTTCCTTTATTAGCGATTTCTCCAGAGGATGTTTTATATCACCTCTCTCTTTCTTACCTTTTCAACATTATGACACCACACATGCATTTGTACATTTTATAAGGCTTTTAGCACACAGCAAACATTCTTTATAATTTGCAATAAGAAAATAAATATGGGTACCCTGAAAAATCTTCATCAGTTTGCCAGATGTTTTTAACATATGCAGTGCAAGAAAAGATCTGCTAACAGTGAGGAGATATACATTAACTTGGGTTTCTAACATCGCATAATGAAACTATTCTCTAACATCTGGTTGTAATTTATGAAACTTTCCTCCTTGCCCAGTCTCTGAAGTTATACACCAGAGTGAAGAAATTTACAGCAAGATGCCAAGGCAATAAGCTCTTTCCATTAATATGTTCGCCTACAGTTATTGACTGTGTATGATACTACTTAGGATAATTTTTCCTTATAAGAGCTAATTTTCTTGTGTGAATTTGTTTAAATGATACCAATAAACTTTTGACATGTGCTGGGTTTTTCTGCTTTCCTTTGCCACAAACAAGAACATTGAATCTGGTGACATTTCCTTACACAGGAGCATGATGAAGAGCTGCTTACCATTTTTTTGCACTGATTGAAAGGTATAAAATGTTATTTACTATTGGATCACTGAAATATTATTTTAAGTTCAATGCCTTATATTTATTGACCTAAATAATGTGCCTGATTTGTTACTTTCCATAAGGAAATATGCTATATTTAAAGAGAGGAAGTTTTAACCCTGTTTGTCAAAGGGATTATGTTAGTGTTCCATAAAAATAGAAAAGGAAAGGACATATGAATTCAAGAATCATTCTATTATTTAGTCCAAACAAATATGCAATTGATAAAATACTAGCTAAAAACACAAGGAGTGAAGTGCAATGTGAATTATGGCCTATAGATAGTAGTATAATTGCAATAATGTTTCATCAATAGTGACAATGTTAACACACTAATGAAAAGTATTAATAATAGGGAAAACTTCATGTGGGGGGTATATGGAAACTTTTAATTTCTGTATGATTTTTCTGTAAAGCTACCACTGGACTAAAAAAATGGGCTTATTTTCTATTTATTGATTTCTACTCTTATTTTTTATTATTTACTTGTTTTCACATGACTTAAATTTGTTCTTTTTCTGGCTTCTTAAGGTAGAAGTTTGGCTATTTGACTTAAGTCTTTCCTTTGCTCTCATATAAACATTAAAAAGTGCCCATTTGCCTCTAAGAACTGCTCTAGATGCATCCTGCAATTTTGATAAGTTGTGCCTCATTACCCTTTCTTAAACGTATTCTAGTTTTCTTCATGATTTCTAAGTGTTTCCTACTTTAAATTTGTTTTGGTTAAAGAAAATACTACATATGATTTTAATATTTACAAATTTCCTGAGACTTGTTTCATGGTTTAGTATATTATGACCATTAGTGAATGTTCAATATACATCTTAAAATAACATGTTCTGCTATTGATGTGCATAATGTTATATAAAGATCAGTTAGGCCAATTTGCTTGTTAGTGGCCAGGGTTATACTTATTGGTATATTGTCTACTATTTTATCAATTCCTGAGAGAAGAACATTGAAATATCCAACTATATTTATAGATTTGCTCCTTCTCTAATTCTGTCATTATTTGCTTTACATATTTTGACTTCTGATAATTAGGTGCATATACATTCAGAATTGTTATGTCTTATTATTGAAATGATGCTTTCATCATTATGAGACACCCTGTGCATCTTTGGTAAATTGCTTATTCTGATTTTTATCTCCTGTGTTAATATAACCATGACAGTTTTCTTAAAATTGGAGTCTACATGGTAAATCTTTTTCCATCCTTTTGTTTTACTTATACATGTCTTTCTTTTAAAGTATCTTTCTTTGAGAAAGCATATTGTTGGATCTTATATTTTTATTCTGCCTGATTATTTTTATTCTTTTCCTTAGGGAGTTATCTAGATGTCTAGTTATGTCTACAGTGTTATTAATATTACCATCTTGCTATTTATTTTCTGTATGTCTAATTTTTTCTATATTCTTTTTTTCCATCTTCATGATTTATTTTGAATTGAGTATTGTTTAATATCACAATTTTATTCCTCTATTGGATTATTTCTTATACCTCTGTTTTAGTTTCCTAGGGTACTTAAAACAAATACCATGAAATGGTTGGATTTGAACAAGAGAATTTAATAGCTTATAGTTTTGAGACTGAGAAAATGTCCAAATAAAGGTTTCATCAAGGAGATTCTTTCTTCCCAAAAACCATCTGCCAGTGATCCTTGGCTGCTCTGCAAGGCACGTGGCAGCATTTGCTAGTGTCTCCCTTCTCTGTAGGTTTTGTTGATTTCATCTTCTTGCTTCCATGCCTTTCTCTCTCTTCGTATTTTTTCTATTCATAAAGAACTGCAATGATAAGATTATGACCCATCCTGAATCAAGTGAGTCATACCTTAACTGAAGTAGCCTCCTCAAAAGGGCCTGCTTGCAATGGGTTTATACCCACAGGAATGGATTAGATTTAACATGTTTTTCTGGGGCACTTACAGCTTAAATCTACCTCAACTTATTTTTAAAATTTTTTTTTCATTTTAGCGGTATGATTTACAATATGCATCTTTAACTTGCTAGAGTCTATCTTCAAATACTCTTATACTAAATATAATGTATAACATAAGGGACTTCTAACAATATACTGCCATTTCCCACTCCCATCCTTTGTGCTTCTGCTGTCATATATATTACCTGTATATATATAATTTAAACATCACAATATATTGTTATCTTAGAGGTCATTTCTAAACTCACCATAACTACAATAGATGAGTGACTGTAGAAATATAGATCACCATTTTTCCTGTCCTTATTGCTGCTGTGCTCTGAGTACCAATAGCATTGATATCACCTGGGATTCCATTATAAATGCCACGGCTCTGTCCCCAGACATTTTAATAAATTTCCCATGTGATCTGTATGCATATTGTCCTATTTTTTGAATGGCAATTTTCTGAGGAAGTTAATGATCAGTAAGGATTAAACAAATGATTTCTTTGAAACTGCCAAAGCCTTGACATACCTTGGGAAATATTTTCTAGTTCCTTTTTGGGATTCATAATTCCTTCACTTTTATGCCAGTTTCCTTTCCAGATTTTTAAGGTGCATTCTCAATTTAACTGGATTTATATCATCATCCTGCCTACAATATAAATAGCCAAATTTGATTTTCCTAACAATTAATTTAACTGGATTTATATCATCATCCTGCCTACAATATAAACAGTCAAATTTGATTTTCCTAACAATTTTCCAGAATTTTTTTTTCTTTGCTACAAGGTAACCATGTTAGTTCCTGATTCTCCATAAAAAAGATTGTAAACATCTGAGTGATAGAAGTTAACTGTGATGGCTAGGCTATTGTATCAACTTGGCCAGGTAATTGTGCCCAGTTGTTTGGTCAAGCAAGCACTGGGCTAACTGTAATACAGGGACATTTATGGACTTTAGTCACCATTGGCTTTACTGCAGTGGTAAATCAAAGGTAGCTGATTATAGTTGCATTAATCAGGGAGATTGCCATCAGCAAGGAGTGATGCTTAACCCAATCAGTTGAATGCTTAAAAAGGGGAAGTATGGACTATAGTTAACAACAATATTGTAATATTCTTACATCAATGTGAAAGATGTACTGGCTTAATAATAGGGGAGTATGGGAAAATATGCCAAATGTACACTATTGACCATAGTTAGTGGTAACATCTGATGATATTATCTCATAGTCTGTAACAAATGTTCCACAGCAGTGTGGTGGGTTGGTGAAGGGTTGTTGTATGGGAATTCCACACATGTGCATGATTGTTTTGTAAGGTCACAACTTCTGTAATAAAAATATATTTTAAAAAAGGGGGGGGGGAGTGATTCCAGCATTAAGAGAAAATTTCCCAGCTTGTCTTTGGACAGCCAACATATCCCAGAACTCATCAAGAACCTTCACTGGACTTTCATTGCAGCTCCTGGTTGCAGCCTGCCTGCAGAACCTGGACTTGTGCAGCCCCATGGCTGTGTGAGAGACTCTTATAGAATCACATACTAGTAACAGATATCTCTTATTAATTGTTTCCCTAGAGAACCCTGAATTTTGGTACCAGGAGTGGTTCTTGAAGAACAGAATCTTAAACATGGGGTGTCTGAGGTGGCTCTGGGAGTTTTGCAATTGTCTCTCTACCCTAATTGGACTCAAGGGTACTGACAACTCACTTTCCAATAACGAAGAGGCTGCTAACAGTCCATGGCGTGTATTGGCAATTGAGATACACAAAATAGCATCACTGGATTCCCCTAATTCCATGCTTATAAGAAGCAAGGATCTGGGTGAGAGTGTTTTCAACACCTTAACAGAGTTTTGCAGAGTCAAACGGTATAATAATATTGGTCAGCTTCTCCTAGATACTCTGGATAATGTTACAAAAGAAAGAGATGAGTTAAAGGCTTCAAATGTGAAATTTAAACACCGAATGGATGATGCAAATGTTTCTATGTGTTCTCTGAAAGAAAATCTTGTCTCCTGTAGCCACAAGCTTGAAATATCTGAGAAACAAACTCAGACTTTCATTGTATGAGTAGCAGAGTTACAAAGGAAATTCAGTAACTGTGCACTGGGGAAAAAGAAATGACCAGGATTATTAGATACAGGCTCAGAAGTGACATTAATTCCAGGAGACCCAAAACATCACTGTGGTACACCAGTCAGAGTAGGGGCTTATGGAGGCCAGGTGATTAATGGAATTTTAGCTCAGGTCCATCTCACAGTTGGTCTAGTGTGTCCCCAGACCCATTCTGTGGTTATTTCCCCAATTCCAGAATGCATAATTGGAATAGACTTACTCAGAAACTGGCAGAATCCCCATGTTGGATCCCTGACTTGTGGAGTGAAGGCTATTATGGTTGGAAAGGCCAAGTGGAAGCCACTAGAACTGCCCCTACCTAGCAAAATAGTAAACCAAAAGCAATACTGGATTCCTGGAGGGATTGCAGAAATTAGTGCCACCATCAAGGATTTGAAAGATGCAGGGGTGATGATTCCGACCACATCCCCATTCAACTTCCCTATTTCACCTGTACAGAAAACAGGTGGATCTTGGAGGATGACAGTAGATTATCATAAACTTAACCAGGTGGTAACTCCAATTGCAGCTGCTGTCCCAGATGTGGTATAATTGCTTGAGCAAATCAACATATCCCCTGGTATCTGGTATGCAGCTGTTGATTTGGTGAATGCTTTTTTCTCAATTGCTATTAATAAGGACCACCAGAAACAGTTTGCTTTTAGCTGGCAAGGCCAGCAGTATACGTTCATTGTCCTGCCTCAAGGGTATATCAACTCTCCAGCCCTGTCTTAATATTGTCCGCAGGGATCTTGATCGTCTCTCCCTCCCAGAAGACATAACACTGGCCTGTTATATTGATGATATCATGTTGATAGGACCTAATGAGCAAGAAGTAGCAAAGACTCTAGGCTTACTAGTAAGGCATTTGCATGAGAGAGGATGGGGAATAAATCCAACTAAAATACAAGGTCCTTCCACCTCAGTGAATTTTCTAGGTGTCCAGTGGTGTGGAACATGTCAAGATATCACTTCTAAAGTGATATCTTTAGATATCACTAAATCTGGCTCCTCCTATGACCAAAAAGGAGGCACAACACTTGGTTGGTCTCTTTGGATTTTGGAGACAACACATTCCTCATTTGGGTGTGCTACTCTGGCCCATTTACTGTGTGAACAGAAAAGCTGCTAGTTTTGATTGGGGACCAGAACAAGAAGAGACTCTGTGTCAGGTCCAGGCTGCTGTGCAAGCTGCACTACCACTTGGGCCGTATGATCCAGCAGATCTGATGGTACTGGAAGTTTCCATGGCAAATAGAGATGCTGTCTGGAGCCTTTGGCAGGCTCCTGTAGGAGAATCACCTTGCAGACCCTTAGGAATTCAGAGCAAAGCCCTGCCATCCTCTGTAGATAGCTGTTTCCCCTTTTTTGAAACAGCTTTTGGCCTGTGATTGGGCCTTAGTAGAGACTGAATGCTTAACCATGGGCCATCAATTTACCATGAGACATGAGTTGCCTATCATGAGCTGGGTATTGTCTGACCCACCAAGCCACAAAGTGGGTGTGCACAGCAGTACTCAATAATAAAGTGGAAGTGGTATTTATGAGATAGGGCTCGAGTGTATCCTGAAGGCATGAGTAAGTAACATGAGGAAGAAGCCCAAATACCCATGGTCACCCCCCCCCCATGTTATCTTCTCTTTCCCAGTCCACATCTTTGGTCTCTTGGAGAGTCCCTTACAATCAGTTGACTGAGGAAGAGAATACTAAGGCCTGGTTTACAGATAGTTCTGCACAATATGCAGGTACCACCCCAAAATGGACAGCTGCAGCAGAGCAGCACCTTTCTGGGATATCCCTGAAGAAGAGTGGTGAGAGCAAATTCTCCCAGTTGGCAGAACTTCGAGCAGTGCACCTGGTTGTTCATTTTGCTTGTAAGAAGAAATGGCCAGAGGTGCGCTTGTACACTGATTCATGGGTTTTTGCCAATGGTTTGGCTGGATGGTCAGGGACTTAGAAGGAATATGATTGGAGAATTGGTGACAAAGCGGTCTGGGGAAGAGGTATGTGGATTGATCTTTTTGAATGGACAAAATACATGAAAATTTTTGTGTCCCATGTGAATGCTCATCAGTGGGTAAATTCAGCAGTGGATTATTTTAATAATCAAGTGGATAAGATGACCCACTCTCTGGCTAATGCTCAGCCTCTTTCCCCAGCTACTCCTGTCATTGCTCAGTGGGCTTATGAACAAAGTGGCCATGGAGGTAGGGATGGAGGTTATGCTTGGGCTCAGCAACATGGGCTTCCCCTCACCAAGACTGACTTGGCTACAGCCACTGCTGAGTGCCCAATCTGCCAGCAACAGAGACCCACACTCAGCCCCCAATATGGCATCATTCTTTGAGGTGACCAGCCTGCTACCTGGTGACTGGTTGACTAACATTAGGACCACTTCCACCACAGAAGGGGAAGTGATTTGTTTTAACTGGAATAGACACATACTCTGGATATGGGTTTGCATTTCCTGCATGCAATGCTTCTTCCAAAACTACCATCCATGGACTTACTGAATGTCTTACCTACCACCATGGCATTCCACAAAGCATTACTTCCAATCAAGGAACCCATTTCATAACAAATGACATGCAGGAATAGGCACATGCCCATGGAATTCACTGGTCTTCCCATGTTCCCCATCATCCGGAATCAGCTGGATTGATAGAAGGGTGGAATGACTTTTTAAAGAGTCAAATAGGTGGCAATACTTACAAGGCTGGGACAATGTTCTCCAGGAGGCTGTGTATGCTCTACACCAGCATCCACTCTATGGTGCTGTTTCTCTCATAACCAGGATCCATTGGTCCAAGGATCAAGGGGTGGAAATGGGAGTGGCACCACTCACTATTACCCCTAGTGACCCATTAGGAAAATTTTTGCTTCCTGTCCCTGCAACCTCAAACTCTGCTGGTCTACAGGTTTTAGTCCCAAAAGGAGGAGTGCAGTCACCAGGGAACACAACAATGATTCCACTGAACTGGAAGTTAAAACTGCCACCTGGCCACTTTGGGCTCTTCTTACCTCTGAACCAACAAAGAAGGGAATTACTATACTGGCTGGGGTGATTGATCCTATCAAGAGGAAATAGGACTGCATCTACATAATGGGGGTAAAGAAGAGTTTGCCTGGAATACAGGATATCCCCTAGGGGATCTCCTAGTACTGCCATGTCCTATGATTAAAGTCAGTGGAAAACTGCAACAACCCAATCCAAGCAGGACTAACATGGCCCAGAATCTTCAGGAATGAAAGTTGGGTTACCCCCCCAGGCAAAGAACCATGGCCAGCTGAAGTGCTTGCTGAGGGTAATGGAAACATGGAATGGGTAGTGGAAGAAGTTAGTCATAAATATGAACTTCGATCACATGACCAGTTACAGAGACTAGGACTATAATGGTCATGAATCTTACTTCCTTGTTTCATTATTATGATGATTGTATATGCACACAAAATCAATTTCTTTGTCTTCCTCCCCCAATTTTTCCCTTATCATATAACAAGTTGTATCCATTTCATGTCATGATATTTGAGGATATCAAGTTTGAGAGTGAAAATTTTCCAAGAACTTTTACCCTATTCTGTATGGAATTAATGCATTTCCAGTTGTACACAGGAGAGCTGAACATTGTTAGACAAAAATATATATATATACATATATATATATATATGCATGCCTGTCATTGTTTCTATTTAGAGATTACGTATGGTTTAAGGTAATGTGTGTAGTTGCCGAATTGACAAGGGGTGGACTGCAATGGTTAGGCTATTGTGTCAATTTAGGTAATTTTGCCCAGTTGTTTGGTCAAGCAAGCACTGGGCTAACGGCAATACATGGGCATTTATGGACTTTAGTCACCATTGATTTACTGCAGTGGTAAATCCTAGGTAGTTGGTTATAATTACATCATTCAGGGAGACTGCCATCAGCAATGAGTGACGCTTAACCCAATCAGTTGAATGCCTTAGAAGGGGAAGTGATTCCAGCATTGAGAGAGAATTTCCCAGCTCATCTTGGACAGCCAGCATTTCCCAGACCTCATCAAGAGCCTTCACTGGACTTTCATTACAGCTCCTGGTTGCAGCCTGCCTGTGGAACCTGGACTTGTGTATCCCCACAGCTGCATGAGAGACTCTTACAGAATCACATACTATTGACAGATATCTCTTGTTGAGTCTGTTTCCCTAGAGAACCCTGACTAATACATTAACTATCAAAGATTTATATCCAGCCTGCTGACCCTCCAGAGAGGGAGTTAATCCATAGTGCTACATAGCTGTCATCACAACAATTGTACATTAATCTCCTGATCATCGAGGAATGACTGATACTCCCAAGACTGGAAGCCAAGTCTCTACCGTATTGTCCTATTGCCAACACAAGTCTTGGCTCTGCCCACTCACCTTCAGTCACATCAGCAGAGGAGTTGATATTCAGAGGAGTTGAAATGTGCAGGGATAGACTAGGGCTTTTGGCCAGTGTTTTGCCAGTCCCTCATTATGCCAGTGGAAGTGCTGGTATTCTCCTCATCGTGCAACACAAATCCTACAAAACCAAGAGTTAAGGACTCTTTCCCAGACTTTCCCATCTCTCTTTCCTAGATTCCTGTGTATTATTTCAGAACATGCTGAGAACAGGGGATTATCACACTTGTTAATGTTTTTATATCCATGAGTGTTCCACAAAGCCATGCCGACAAAGTATATTCTTTGCTCAACTGTCAGTGTTTCCATTTGGAGAATATTTATTTTGTACCTTATTAGCCCAATCGCGTCTCTTTAACCATTCAAAGAATATCCATTTTAGTTTCTGTAGATGTGCTGAGATTCTTGCAGGGTATCAGAAATACAAAATTGAAAATTTTCTATTACTATCATCAAGGTGTTCACAATCAATTAGGGAGTTGCTGACAAAAACGATGGAAAACATGATGTATTAAAATAAAAATGAAAAAATGAACCAAATAGCAGATTACTCAATGTCTTGTAAGTTGAGAGAAATAGTCTGAAGAGTACCTGTCATTTTTTTTTCACATTGAAAATGGTTTTAGGTGAATGAATTGCCATGCCATCTCAAGCGTAATATGGAATTTTTCTCCCCACAAGTCAACAATGACTAGTATATAACTTTCCCAAGAATATATTGATATGTATATAAAAGTAGAAGGAAAATAAGCAAAACTGGAAGTACTCTGTGTGACTCTCATAATCACATTTTCCCAACCTTGGTGTCAGAATTCCTTTCCTACCTATCTCCTGATGTGCAGCAGTGGCAATGCCAATTTACACCTAAAGAATGGAAGAATTTCAGGCATTTCTGTTCCCAGGATCCAAGAAAACTATTAGGAGGGTTAGAAGGAGAAAAAATACTTTCCTAAATCCTTATTTCTTGCCTCAGATTAGAATCTCGAACTCATTTTCTTAAAATAAATCTATTTACAGATCTGTTATCTTCCTTTGTGACCTCAAAAATACTGCAGAACATAGTATTCAGATAACACATGTTTCCAAGTTCTGATTTATTCCATGACAAAAGCAGTAATATGTGTCCGACAAGGACAAAAAGGGAGATCAGTCTGGTGTCATATATTTTTGTTCTTCAATTACAGTGACAAATTGCCCTAATAATAAAATCCAGACACTCGTGAAAACACAAGTACACAGACATAGACAGCACAAAAATACATCCCCCCAAGAGCAGGGATCAATGCTGAGACATAAGAAAGTTTAAACTCTGTAGTAAAGCAAGTATTAATTTATATAGATATCTATAGATAATTAAGAGCTGTAGAACATTTTCTCTTTTTTCTATGGTGATTAGGGTTTACATTTTTTGTATTATGGATTAATGATTATGTAGAGTTAACTCTAAGATTTCAGTTCTTTTGCTCGTCACTACTTCCTGTAGAGTTTTATTCTCTTTAATTAATTATTCCTTTACTGAGAGTACATTCTGAGATAACTCTTGAAGAGGAGAGTGTATGGATGATAAATTTTCTGAGTCCTTAATTTAAATTCCATTTTGGTTGGATGTAATTTTCTAGATCAAATTCATCTACCCTCAGAAGCTGCTATATTATTTTCTATTATCCAGTGCTACCAGCGTCCATCCTAATGTCAATATGATACTTATTTTCTTTGTTTTTCTTTCAGAATTTGGAATTTTTCTTTTTTTAAAAAGAAAGTGTTCTGAAATTTGTTGAGTCTGTTTTATTTTTAATTTGTTTTTCTTATAACTCGTGGGCTACACTCTATATTAAGAATCTCTTCTCCCCCAATGGGAGATTTCCTCTGCTGGTTTTTTTCCTTCTTTCTTTTCTATCCACTATTTCTATTATTTTTTCTTGACTATGTTCATCAGGTCATCTTTAGAAGTGATAATTTTGATACATTTGGCAATCAGATGTTTTGATTTTTAAGATTTCTTATTATTTTATAAGTAATATAATTTCCCAAATCTCTATGAGCTTTTAATTTTACATTTTCTAAAACTTTCTTCTTTTATATTTTCTCTGTGTTCTTGGTTATAGATTTTGAAAATTTGGTGTATTGGGATAGTTTCACATATTGATTTTCCTAGCATGGCAATCGTTTTAGTTTCCTAGCTGCTAAAGCAAATGCCATACAAGTTGGCTTAAGAATGGAAATTTATTGGCTCACATCTTGAGGCTAATAGAAATAAAAAAATTGAGGCACCAGCAAGGTGGTGTTTCCTCCCCAACGACAGTAGCATCCTACGGCTCACGGTCAGTGACCCTTGGTCGTTGCGTTTCTGCCACACAGCAGTGCACATGGCAGCCATCTTCTCTTTTCTTTCTGGCTTTAACTGACTTCCAGCTTCTGGCTACTCCTGTGGCTTCTCTTTTGGTCTGATTTTACACTGTTTAGAAAGGATTCCGGTAATCTAGATCAAACCCAGCCTGATCCACCAGGGTCTCACCTTAACTGAACTGACATGTAGAGGAGATCTTATTTTTAATGGGGCACACCCACCAGAAAGTGGACCAAGGCTGAGAATATGTCCAAACTGGGGGACACAATTCAATCCACCATAGTAATTCCTTGTCATCTTAATACCTGAATTATGGTCTCTTTTTGTTTTAATGTTGATCTAATGATTTAAGAATTGGGCTGCCCTTTTGGGGGAGAGGCATTCCCAGTGCCTCTTAGAGTTCAACTATAAGCTCTCTCAGGGGAGCAGATGCTAAGATTGGATGAGATGTGCAAGGAATTTACTGGAGGTAACCCCTGTGAAGGAATCAGGGAAGGCAGGGAGAGCCTTCACATCACAGCACAGATCTAACACCAGTTTAGGAAAGAGACATGGAAGTGGTCACAGAGTCACGGATTACAGTAGAGTTCTAAGAAAGGTTCTGCCAGATGGATGGAAAATCTTTGGGTTAATGTAGCTGCAGGAGGAGATCTGCTTCAGGCAGGAACTGGACTGCATTAGAGTCACTGCTGTTCGGATACGGACTGGAACCAGTGACAGAAAATGTGGCCTTGGCACAAACATGAAGGTCCAGGGGGCAGGAGCTGGTGCTGTCAGTCCACAGTGCTCCCCACAACAGGAGATTGAGCAGCAAATTTTCATGACTGCCATGCCTGGGAAAGCGCTTTTTCTCCCCAGCCAGAAAAGGCCTTCTCTTTCTTTTCCTGGAATCTTGACTTGAGGGCCCTGGAGTTTCCACTCCAGCAGCCATTTGCACCTGAATAGGCTTTGATTTGCAGACCTTTCTGGTATTGTTCCTTCATTCCTTTCATCCTTCAGGCACTTCTCAAAAATTTCTTGTCAACGGATGCCAACATTCTATATTTTTCCATTTTTTCATAGATGATTATTTTACATTTGTAGTATAGCACTTCTTTCCTTTCATAGCATGGGATTCCCTGTGGGTGCACTTTTGCACTCACACCTACAGGTGATGTGGGCTATGGGTGGGAGGCTCTTTGTCTCTTCAGAGATAACCTAAGCTCTCTGACCTGTGGGTGGGATGGTAAGAGGCTGCCGTCCTGCCCTTGGTAACAATGGCAAGGACTCCAGTCCCAGGAAACAGTTTAACAATGCGAGGTCTATAAACTTTAAGTATTTAGGGGAAATGCAAACAAAATATGCTAAAAGCTTATCTAGAATGTATGAAGTCCATGCTAAAAGCTTACCTAAGATGTGAAAGATATATAGGCTAATTGAAGCCTATTGGGAACTGAAACAAAGGGACCATTTGGCCTTTCCTCTCTGTATAAAAGATATTCAAAAATCTTGCTCGGGGCTTGGGATTGAAACAGAAAGCTCCCGAGTCCAGCCAGCTGTCAATAAACCATTTTTCCTTCTCAAAATCATTCCTGAGTCCTGGCCTCTCTATACACAAATAATTGAACCTCTCTCAAATTCTACAACATTTTTGGCAACCACGAAGGGACAGCAAATGCAGGCTAGAGATGACAGCATTTTACTGCCCCTTCCAAATCCCTGAGGAAGCCGGGAGGACTCGGGTGAACCCCAAATCTGGGTGCCCCTGGATTAAATTTAATCCAGAAAAGATGTGGGCTCCACCGGAATCTTCCCGACAAAAATCGAGGGCAATGGAAGATCTGAAGAGAAAGATTCTGGGAACAAAAAAGAACTCTGAACATGGAAGAAGGTAAGACTCCCCAGGTGAGCACAGTCTGGAAAGCCCTAGCTTTAATTGCTAGGAACGGGAGGCTGATCACCTCCCAAGAGAACCCTAGTAGCCCCAGAAAACTGGGGGGAAGTCGTTCTCTCTAGGCCTGGGAAAACAAGAAAAACTGGGGAAAAGTCCTGGTGTTTTAGGTTTGTCTAACTGCATGTTAAAAGCTGGTACTGGTCTCACATCCATTGAAGGAGTGGAGTCTTGATTTTAATAGGAAGGGATGTTTATAGGTTTGAGTCCTAATGTCCTGGGGAAAAACCAGGAAAAAGCCCTGGTGTTTTGGGTTTGTTTAACTGCATGTTAGAATCTGGTGCTAGTCTTATAGCCACTATAGGAGTGGAGGCTTGATTTTAACAGGGAGGGTTGTTTATAGGTTCGAGTCCTAATGTCCTGGAAATTGGTCTGGATTTAAAAAAAAAAAAAAACTTGGTTACAGGAAAATGGATTGGCTTTTTAGTGGAGCTTGGTCTGGGTGTAAAGTTAAACAGTGGAAAAAGTCTAGCTGAAATCTTTTGTTATGGTGCTAAATTGTGAATGAATTCTCTTTATACCAAATGTTAAGTGTTCTAAGGTTTGTGATGGCTGTGGGGACAGCCATGCTGAAAAAAATATATAGAACTTGTGGGTCAGATTAGTGACCTTTGTGCTTCTGTCTGTGTCAGCTCAATGCTAGTGTTGGAGCTGTGTCATTATGTAAAGCAGAATACAGTAAAGCTAGAACACTCCCTTGTCATTGGCAAGGGGGTGAAATGATTATGGGGCAAAACTGAGGAGTCTGGATGTTTGCGAAGTCTAGATGTTTGTGCATGCTCTGCTGTCTTGTCTCTGGTCTGCCCCTTTGCCGGGGCTTGAAGGCCATCTGTGTCCCCACCACACACCCAAGTTTGCTGAGGCTGCCCCAGTCAGGGTGACTGGGTCCCTGGGAGAGTTGCCGAATTTGAGTAGGTTCTGTCTGCCCATTTTAGCTGAAAGCTGGAAAGGGGGGAGTGGCTTGTCCCTTTCCAGTGAGTCCACACCTTCTATTCATAAGCCACTTTCCTGTTTGATTGTTGTGCACCTGACTGCCTGGAAGGGGGGGAAAGTGAAGGGGGTGAAAAGTAGAATCAGAATAAATGCAGTAAAGTTCCCTCCCTAGGGTGTCAAAGCCAAAATACGTTTGCATCCTGCCCAGGTTCTTAGAAGGTATTGTAGTAACTTTAAGAGAATGTGTTCTGTAAAGGTAAAATTTGTCTTAAAGGTATAAATAATTATAAAAGTTTAACAAAGCATTGTTTAAATTAAGGTATTTAAATGGCTAATTGCAGAAAGTCATTATTAAACAAAAACCGAATTGATAATAATAATAAAAGGTAATTTTATAACAAGAAAACTTTTCTTCAGCAGCCCCTGCCAACTTGCTTCCAAAAACCTGTTTCTGGTATTACATGCTACTAAGTATTTAAAGTGAAGAAAAGTTCATTATTTTAACAAACTTGTTTAGTATTAATGGCAATTATATGTTGTAAGAAGTTTGCCTGGTAACTTAGTATGTGGGATATATGGAATGTGTTTTTATTGTTAAGAGAACAGAAGATGATTTTGTCCTAAGATAAAATGATTGATTATTGGAAAGGGTAGAATGTGGGACAAAACCCGAATGAATACTGAAAGTGTAGAAGGTTTGTGGAAGGAAAATTTTTATGATTAAAATTGAGTAAAATCAGTATACAAAGAAAAACCGTTTTATCAAAATAGCTTCTTGTGTTTTAACCTCATCATTTCCTCAGTGTTTGAAGAAGCCTTACCTCTTTTAAAAGAACATTATGTTCTAGAAATCAAATCCTGAAAAGTAGCTTTTTATTTCAAACTAACTGCAAGAGATTTATTCTTTTACCTTAAAAGAAAAATTAAAGTAATGGTTAAGTTCATTTAATATGTTATGTCGAATGAAAGGTGTTTAAAAGTGTTATAAAATTAATAGGTTTTAAAAAATTAATAAAAACTGTAAGAGTTAAAATCATTTATAAATGCATTTATATTATAAAACAGCGAAAAAATAATAATTGAAATTATAGCAGTGAATTTAGCCTGAAACTATTATTTAAGTGTAAATTCTAAACTAACCTTTCCTTTGTTTATGGTTACTTCAAGCCTAACCTCACCCCTTGCCTTTGCCTATGTTATTTCATAATAGCTTCTGCCCCTACAGGCCAGAGAAGAGCTGGGACATCACTGTCTCCTGTCCTGGTATTAGTAACCCTTTCTCTCATGAATTCAAGTGTAAACTAAATAAATTGCTGCCTGATGGAATAAGGTTAAATGACCACTGGAGTTTTATTATCTCCAAAATCAAAAAGGGGGGTGGAGGGGGAGAAGTCTCCTGCCTTGATGGTCAGTGTTCCTAAGAGTGGCAATTCATGAGAGAAACCAGTCTGTCTCCTTGAGGCTTCAAATAGCCTCAGTAAATATATATAAAATTAATCTTGTTGCTTATCCAAAATTCTGCTAAATTCAAAGTAAAATATAAAGTTCTGAAACAAAAAATAATGCTAAAGCATTGAGAACATTTTAGTTACAATCCATTAATTAAGAAAGAAAATTCTTATGTAAAACTGCATAGTCATAGTGTAAAACTGCACAGCCATAGTGCAAATTAAGAAAAGTTCCAGGAGTCTTTGAAATGTTTTGTAAAAATTTAGAAGTTTAAAGGAACTAAAGTTATGTTTTTGTGTCAAACTATTCATGTCTGCCTATTTGCTCAAATTGTTGAGGTTAAATATGCAGTTATAAGTAATATATATTTCTGGACCCCAAATTAAGCTAAACAGTATATAAAATAATGCAGATTATAAGTAACATCAATGAGTTGTGTTTCTGTGTCTAACTCTTTGTGTCTGCCCATTTGCTCAGTGTATGTCTTCATACATCAGGATAATAATATCAAATTAACAAATGAAAATTCTTAAAAGAGCTCTATTCAAATTGTTAAAAATTAAATATGCAGTAATATATGTAAATATTCTTAAAGTCCAAATCAAACTAAGCAGGACAAAAAAGTCATATAGAAATCTGATTATAGAAACAATTGGGAAAGGGCCTCCTCTTTGCAAGAGCTTTAAAGGCAAGACTAGGTGTGGCAGATTAAACCTATCTACTAAGATAGGGAATTAAGAATCAGTTTGCCCAGTAATTTCCCAATTTAAACCTGTTGTCAGCCATAAAATGTAAAAAAACAAAGATTAGGTTAGTTTTCACATAAAGGAAAAAAAATGTTGATTGGTGTAACCTGGCAGCCTGCTGCCTCAGTCTCCCACTCCCGGGTTGGACAGCAGTGGAGGAAACCAGCTTAGGCCAGTCCTATGGGCAGTGGAAGGATGCCCAAGAAGGAGCTAAGTCGGTGCCATTTCAGCACTAAATTCTATTCCTTATTTTGACAAAGGGGAGCAGGTAAAAACTAAGATGGTTGGAATGTGATAGAGGAAGCAGATAAATCACAAACTTTTGCGTGGGAAAGTTAGATCTCAGATAAGCTGTAACTTCTGAAGAATCCAATCTATACAGAAACAGAGGAAGAGCTTGCGTGCTAGGCTTAGGGGTATAAATTGTGTCATTTTTCTTTGTTCAGGGCGCCAGCCATATCTGGCTCTGCACCCCTTCTTGAAAGATTGAGAACAAATTATTTTCTTCTCCACGATCTGGTGAGCCTTATTTTCTTCCAGAAGATTTCTTTCCAACAAAATAAAGGTAATTAATGGCTCTATTAACAAACTTCAGTAAATAAAGAAAAGTCCATAGAAACTATGGAAAGATCTTTCCTGGGTTGTGATTAAACAAATTAAGTAATTGTGTAATGTGTTTTAAAACCTGGTAGTCAGTATGCATTTAAATTATTCATTTTCATAACTTAAACAAAGAAAAGAAGCGTTTAGCTTCCTGTAAGGGAAAAAGAGAACATTCCTTGCATAAACTATAATGGTTTCAATTTTATTTAACTTGAGTGTAATCCCCCATAGTTAATTTATAAACTAAATTAACATTATATGTACAAAATCTTTAGAGTAATGAAAATTGTAAGTTCACATTGGTAAAATTAGGCTAAAAGAAAAATTGTAGATGTGCTCTCTTAAATAGAGTAAATTTCTTTAGTTGGTAATTGTAATTTAATAAGTTTATTTAAACATGAGGTGGCTAGTCAATGTGGTTATAGTCAATTATAAAGAGTTTGTAAAACATCTTCCAAACTAAAAACATTTAAATAGTTCTAGTTCTAAAAGTCATTGTTAACTAAAACTTAGATTGGTTGCAAAAAAAAATAACTTCGTAATAATAAAACCTGTCTGAAGGCCACCGCAAAGTACATATTTAAGTAAATGGTAATAAAAATTTATCTTGAGGAAATGGACTTTGGCCCAGTGGTTAGGGCGTCCGTCTACCACATGGAGGTCCGCGGTTCAAACCCCAGGCCTCCTTGACCCGTGTGGAGCTGGCCCATGCGCAGTGCTGATGCGCGCAAGGAGTGCCGTGCCACGCAAGGGTGTCCCCCGCGTGGGGGAGCCCCACAAACAAGGAGTGCGCCCATAAGGAGAGCCGCCCAGCGCGAAGGAGGGAGCAGCCTGCCCAGGAATGGCGCCGCCCACACTTCCCGTGCCGCTGACGACAACAGAAGCGGACAAAGAAACAAGACGCAGCAAATAGACACCAAGAACAGACAACCAGGGGAGGGGGGGAATTAAATAAATAAATAAATCTTAAAAAAAAAAGTTATCTTGATTCTATTGGCAATATTCTGTTTTCATTTTAACAATGAAAAATAATTTTTTTTTCCTCTATTACTAAAGTACCTACTGTTATCTTCATGGTAAAACTCTGTAAGTAAACAGTCATTTGATATATGATGTGTTGCATTAAATTGTTTAAAAAATATATATAAAAACAAGGAATAAACGTTAACATTGTCAAACTGTTGTGCATTCAAACCAGGCATTGAATACATTACAGGTGGCCTCTCCATGTGAGTTATTGGCTAGGCTGGTCACTAACTCCTCAATTGAAAATATTTGCTATATCAAACTCTGGTTCTGCTCCTGAAGTCGATGGAAACTATGTTGCAGTTTCAAGCTCCTGCAGCAGCCAATAATGACTCGGTACAGCCAAGTGTACAATGGATATCACCTCCAGACTGGCACTGTTCCGTAATGCCAGAGAGCACTATACACCAGGCTAGTAGAACACTGGAAACTCTCTAGAATCATCAATGCTGCCACTTGCTCACTGTGTGAAGAACATGCTAAGTGGAGCCATGGTACCAGGATACTACTGTAAATGAAACTTAAACACAATTGACATTATGGCCTGCTCTCATGGAGAGATAACATGTAAAGTATTACAAACCTGAAACTTAAAACTAATAATTGCAACTCTGAATCCTTATGCATTAAGTAATACATTAGTTAATATTAAGTGCTGTACTTTTATCCTGTACTAAATATATGCCTAATAATTATAACGTTATCTTTTCTATTTTGGATCAAGTGCAGAAGTATATTAGACATGATAAATTCCTAGTAAATTCATTTTCTAAACAGTTAATAAACATGTCTATAGAATAAGGTGGGAGTCTCAGCCAGGCTCAGTCAACTTACTATATTCTACTGTACTCTACTGTGTAGCAAAGGTGAGGCTTGCTTGCGGATGGTGAGTCACCTATTGAACAAGCCAAAATTGCTAGAAATTGTAAAATTAAAACCAAGGTGTAAAAACCCTTTATTTTGTAGTTCTGATCACTCCCACAGCTGAAAACTAAGAGAATTTCCAACTTAGTGTTCTAATCCTGAATGGAGCCAGTAGCCCAACGAATGCCAGTTCACCAGAAGCATCTGACGGAGCAAATGAGTGCCAATCATTGAACAGCTTGGAATGTGTCTTCAGACAAAGCTAAGTGTCTGTTGCAATTTCTCTCTAAAGATAAATAACTTAAAGTATATATGCTGTTCCCACCAGCTTTTAAGAAGGAGTGCCATCTTTTATAGGCACCTAACGTTGTCTACCTCTGTAATCCAATGTCCTCTTTTAAAAACGGGTATTCCAAATTTTTTATGAAGTTTGTTTCTTTCAGAATGAACATCTTATTAACCATATGAAGACTTCATCCAACTTTGTACAGAATGCTGGATCCATCTTCCTCCAGTTAAAATAAGAGTTTTACACCTTATTAGGCAATGACTACAGCCCATGGCCAGTAGGAAGCAGTTACAGAAAAGAGATCATCTCCCTTCAGCACCCCTTTTAAATTAAAGGTGTAAACTCTTTAAGGGTAAAATAAAATTAATGGATGGATCTGGAACCTGACTGGAAATCCATGTGGGTGCCGGTGGCCGCAGGATGACTGCAGGAGACCCCTGCCCCAAGATTCTGCTGTCCAGAATGAAAAGTTCTAAACTTCTAAAAACAGTCCCGGATGTTACACTAAAGATTGATAAATAATCAATCAAAACAACAAACAGCCATCCATCTCATAGCTCCAACAATAATTATGCCAAAGCTTAGCAAGTTAAACTTTGGCAAAGGGGGGAAATGATGTGGGCTATGGGTGGGAGGCTCTTTGTCTCTTCAGAGATAACCTAAGCTCTCTGACCTGTGGGTGGGATGGTAAGAGGCTGCTGTCCTGCCCTTGGTAACAATGGCAAGGACTCCAGTCCCAGGAAACAGTTTAACAATGCAAGGTCTATAAACTTTAAGTATTTAGGGGAAATGCAAACCAAATATGCTAAAAGCTTATCTAGAATGTATGAAGTCCATGCTAAAAGCTTACCTAAGATGTGAAAGATATATATGCTAATTGTAGCCTATTGGGAACTGAAACAAAGGGACCATTTGGCCTTTCCTCTCTGTATAAAAAATATTCAAAAATCTTGTTCGGGGCTTGGGATTGAAACAGAAAGCTCCCGAGTCCAGCCAGCTGTCAATAAACCATTTTTCCTTCTCAAAATCATTCCTGAGTCCTGGCCTCTCTATACGCAAATAATTGAACCTCTCTCAAATTCTACAACACAGGTAGTTTGAAATTATATATGTGAGTAGTGCATAACCAGACTGCTCATCTGAATCCTTTGGAACATTTCTTAACATAGTCCTGGCCTCGACCCATTACAGAAAGGCCTGAAATCAGGGCTGGGTACACAATTCCCTGGCTGAGATGCAACATGAGAGTGTGTCACTGTGTTAAACACACACACACACTGAGTGGGGGTGGAAAAGTAACATCTTGAAGACCTGTTACTTTTTAAAAAAATTAATAAACTTTCTTTTTAAAGAGGTTTTGGATTACAGAAAAATTACATAGAATTTATGAGGGATTCCTGTGTACCCCCCTCCTTGTCCTACATCATCCCCTATTTTTCAAAAATGTAGCAATACAATTTATCATGATGTATCTGTAAAATCCACTCAATTAAAAATAATGACCAACTTGTGGTAAGGACTGACCTACCTGCAGTGATAATCTAAAAAACAAAACCATCATGTGACAACTAAAGGTGTTACTTTTAATTGGGTGTGGCACACTGAATGAGGTGGGTTGTCCTGTGGATTCCAGGAGGTCTTATAAAGAGAAGGAAACCAGAAACCAGTGTCAGAGGTCGCTGGGGAGAGGAGCCGGAAGGTGGAGCCAACTGAACCTCTCTTTAGAAAGGAGAGGGCATCGCCACGCATCGGGACAGCCAGGAACCCACCTCTTCCTGGTCACCTGGGGCACCATGGGCTCTGGGAGGAAGCAAGCCTCCTCGCCAATGCCTTGATTGGACTTCTGGCCCCTAAAACTGTGAGCCAAAAAATTGTTGTTGTTTGAGCCAACCCATTGTGCAGTAGAAGCCATAGCAGCCTGACAAGCAAAGTAGAACTTTTGCCTGTTTGTTGCATTACGTAGAAAAGTAATTCTTTCTATAGGCAAAAAAATAAGATGACCTCAACACTTAAAGATTTTAGTTCAGGTAATTGTTTAATCAATACCAGGACATATGTAGTCAAAGCTCTGAAACCCCAAAGATTTGCAGACTGCATGGGATAAAGGACATGTGAAACCCATGGAGGGTCTGGCTCTGGAATAAAAAATTCCAGGAAGGAATTATTCTTATAGTCTCCCTGCTGAAGAATCAAACACTGAGTATTTTGACAGATTAATGGAATAAATTATGGTTGTTTATTTTGTTCATGATTTTGACCTAAAGTGTTGGGTTACATATTGTGGACAAGGTGATAGAGTTGGACTGAACAGTTCCAGAGCTCTGGCATCAGCTGTTTTCTTCTCAAGCTTTGCTTGTAGTCATCATGTCCATTTTCATGTCAGCTGAGTCTGGATTATGAGTATCTTCAAAGACCCAGATACATGGGTGGGTTTTGTCTAGAATTATCCATTGTGTCGTGGATGTGTATTTGGCATGATGCCACAGGTATGTCTGTGCTTCATTCCTGCCACCTTGCTCCTTCCATACTACAGGGTTTCTGCCATACTGTCTGGTGAGCATTCCAATTTCTTTATGTAGCTGGATTCCTGATTGAACTCGAGGCATCTTGGTTAGAACCCTGATGTGTGCCCCCTTTCATTTCCCTGAGGCCCTTTGTCTTAACCCCTGAACTCATTTGCTGGCTGGGATGGATGTCTGTATATACACAGGGATTATTACAAGTGTAGGTTATGGCTTCTGCCTAGAATTTCCTGAAGTCAGTTCTCAGGTGAAAGATTAGAACTCTGGATATTGATGCAAACTGGAATGACTTCAGTTTATAGTCTTTACATTTTATCCCAGTGCCTGCCCCTTCCTGAGTCTGATATATAATTTTTCAAGCTTCACAGGCAAAAGCAATTTTAATATGGTTTTCCATCCAAGTGGCTAAAAGAGTTAAACCTATTAAGAATGAGGATCCTACGACAGGAAATAGGACCAACTGTTTAAGGGAAGCATAGCACTTCTAAATTTTCATCGGATAAATTAGATAAATGCCTTGAAGAATGAAACCTAGTAAAGCAATATTATACCTATCTTTAACTTGAGACAATAATAATAATAATAGTTTGGTAGCGACCACATGGAGGCAGGGTCCAGAAAAGGGAGGCTGCAAGGAAACAGCTTGCCAGGGAATATAGGCGGTGGCTCAACTTCCCACCTTGTATACAGAGAAGGAAGGGGGAAACGTGAGGTGAATGACCATCGGCACACAGTGACTCCACCACTAAAAATGCAAGTAGATACATGGCAAATAAGAGGAGCAGTAAATATTACTATACCCACTTTATAGATAAGGCAAATGAGCCAGAACAAACCTCACCCTTGCCAAGGACTTTCTTTGGAATATGGAAATCAGAGGTCTTGGTATACTGAAGTTTTAGAAATTTTAATCAAGTAGTATTAAGTATTCATCTAGGAAAATATGAATTTCACCCATAGAAAAAGAGCACTAAATAAAGAAAGTTAGCAATTTATGAAAACATAAATGATGTAAAGCTCAGTAGTAACTTTTTGTATTAGTCAGCTTTCTCTAGGGAAACTGAATTGACAGAAGATACCTGCAAATCCCGAGTCAATTCAGAAATCCCATTTTTAAGTCTGTATTAATGCAGCCCAGTACCAAGCTGTATTCGTCGGAGTTTCCTAGGGGACCAGAAGTGACAGGAGATGTCTATAATTAGCATGAGATTTTAGAAAGTTCTCCCACATGACCGTGGGGATGCAGAAGTCCAAATCCCGCAGGGGCTCTGATGAAGGTCCTTGATGAGTTCCCAGGAGAGGCCCTGGCTGTCCGAAGCTGAGCTGGAAAGTTGTCTCTTAATGCTGAAATTACACCCCCTTTTAAGGCTTCAACTGATTGGACAAAATGTCACTCATTGCTGAAGGCAATCTCCTTGGTTGATTGTAGATGTAATCAGCCATCTATGCAAACTGATGATTAAAGTCCATAAATGTCCTTGTATTATAATTAGCCCAGTGTTTGCTTGACCAAACAACTGGGCACAATTACCAGGCCAGGTTGAGACCTTAGCCTAACCATCACACTTTCAATATGAAATTCTATTAAGTGGGTGATTTTTCTAAAAGTTTAATAGAAAAAGATAAATAACTCCTTATAACAATAAAATGGATTCAAGTTGGAAATCAGTTTCATCTTTTTCTGAATTATGCAAGAGATGTTAATGCACAATTTTAGGAGCCGTGGGACTCAGGATTATTGACTTACATTTCCAAGGGAAGGATTTTTCAAAAAATAGAAGTTTGCACAATTGAAGTTAATGATGCTATATAGCATTCATCAATGCAAGTATTATGATAGTAATTGAAAATAGTTAAAATGTATATGGATTAATAATATAAAACACAACTTTAAATGTTCTCAATTTCTTCATTAATGTTAACCAGTGTCCCACCAAAAATTTTTTTTAAAAAGCTATAATATTTAAAGGTGTTTAACTCAAATGGAGTTAGCCTATATTTTGAAAATGAATTATTACACACAAATTTTTAGAGTTCTTCTAGATATAGATGTAAACATGTTAAAATTTTTTATAAAGATAAAGCTTGGATTGTGCTATTATCAAAACCTGATTATATTTTTTCTGAAGATAATATAAAAAGTTCTGGGGACTGTAGTTTGGTTTACAGTGCCCTGTAATTTGGTTAATATGTCACCTCCTGAATTCGTAGTATAGACAGATTTCTTAACCTGAGTAATATTTGATTTTATGTTATCATTAAGTAATTTTTAACAGGTGCTAAATTACAATTTTGTGCACAGAAATTACATGTGATGCATATGATACTCTCACAAATGTAGCATGAATTTTTCATGATCAAGGCTAATGCAAGAAAGAATAATTTTTATGATAATTAGGGTATTACAATGAATACCAAAGAAATTAATGATTAATATTTGTACATTGGATAGCAATGAGTTCAAATTAAGAGATGTTGGAGGAAATTTTATATTATATATGTATATTTTTCAGTGAGTTAAAATGGAACATAGAACCAGATACTAAAATAATTTGCTCGTTTTGTCTCAAGTGGTAGATTGTCTTTATTAATCTATAATTCTCTGTGTTTGAGTTGATCAGTTGAAATAGAGCAGATTTTATATCAAATTTGGCAATCCCTGTCCTTTAACTGCTGCGTTTAGTCCATTTACTGTATTACCATTACTGAAATACTTGAAATTATTACTATGACCTTATTTTGAGTTTTTTCTTGATCCTGCCTTTCATATGTATATATTTTCTTCTCATTTGTTTTCGATAAGATTGAGCACATATTTTTTATTGGATTTCTCATATATTATTATCAGATTATAATTTATAAGTCTATTTTGCTTTTAAATTTAATATTTAAAAGCATTGTAGATTTAATCAATATTTTCATGTTCCTACAGAAAAACAAAAGAATACTAGAATAATTTACTCAAATTATCTCATCATCTCATTCATCTTTTGTATTGTTTACTAGTATTTAGTTCTAATATTGGAATTAAATGTTTGTTTTATTTATTTATAAGACATTAGGTTTAATATCAGCTATTTTAAAAATGATTTTCTTATCTGTGCATGCATGGATGCTGTATATGTGTTTTCTTCACCAACATTGCTGTATGTTAATATTTGCAAAGAACCAACTTTACGCTTAATTTTTTATATAATTAACTTCTAGTCTAATCTTTTTTCCTCTTCTTTCTTCTCTTCTACTTTTCTAATAATTGCATTGTGCTTTTAAGCATTGCTTTATGTGCTGCGTTGTGTTTTTAAGCACTGCTTTATGTGTATCACCCAAAGTTTGGTATTGTATGTTGAAAGAATTATTCAAATGAAAGTTGCTGATTTTCTGGATAATAAGTTTTATAGCCCTTTACCAAAGTGACTGGCCCAAAAAAAAAACTGTAATTTAAAGTTACATTGTTATTATTGTGTAGTCAAATATAGTTTCATACTTTTAGACTTATATTTGTTTTGAGAAGAGTTCTTGATTTTGTAGGAAATTGTTTTCAAATAAGAGAGAAACAAATACATGCAAATATAAATGCAAACTACACTTGACCCACTCAGTTTGCAAAAACACAGATATTAATAGCTGAAAGAATTCCTTTTCCATGTCTACGTAGCACATAGGGCCCTCTTTCTCTCAGGGCTGCTTCTGCTGCCAGTTTCCATTGCTGAAGTTGCCATCCTTGGTTCAGGCTGTCAGGATCACTGGAACCACATTGACTCTAGTGATTTTCTCATCAGCTTCTGTTCACATTTTGTGCATGAAATCTTAATGAGTTTGCTCAATCTTCCTTTATACCCAAATCCCAAATTTAACATAATCATTCTGTATCATTCCATGCCTACTGATTAGATAGAAGTGTTGACATATATTTCTTTATAATTATCAAACACAGTACTGAGTAGAGAGCATGTATTTTTGGCATTATGCATGTGGCATCTGCCTTAAATTATTTTAATAACTTAAACTGCTTTATCAGTAAAATTCATATCTTGCACAAAAGTTTATCTTTTCAAATCATACATCTTGTGCAGTTGATGCAAGTTTAAAATCACCTATTTTCATTTAAAAATGCAAATGATGTTTGAAAACACAAAATTTTCCCTTAAGTTTATCCCCAAAACTCATTTAACAGAAAAAACTAATATGAAAATAAATGATATATTTTCTTAATTTTTAAAATTTAGGATGGATATTCATATTTTGATACAAAAAATCATAATGTGTTCAATGATAAGGTGTTATATACTCCACTGGTATTACAAATATGAGGTCTATGCATAGTACTACTTTATTATAAAAATGAAAATTCAGAATTCTGAAACAAATTTGGCCCTAAGATTTCTGATTCATTGTTGGTAAGCTGCAGATATTTCTTCTTTCAAAGTACAAATTCTACCATTTTCTCTCCATGCAAATTGTGGCAAGTTATTCAATTTTTACATTATTAAATCTCATCAACTGTAAAAATAGAATAACAATGGTTCTTACATCCCAAAGTTGTTTGGAGAAGAAAAGAAATAATCCATATATGGCATTTAAAACAATTTATGGCATATAGAATGTTTCCATCACATTTTCTTATTATTCTGATTTTTAGGCTTGCTGCTCTTTCTCCTTTCCCTTACCCTCCTCTCTCTCTTTGACTGTTGTATTCTACATCTTATAAACGAATCCTGTTCTATCAAGGATTTATTAGTTTGCTCTGTTAATGCATTCCCAAGTAATCATTACTATTTCACATTCCAGTATACATGTTTACACTTGAAGCAAATCAATACAAATGTTAACTTCCTTCCATTAACAAATTTTACAATTTCAAACTAATCAAGTTGGTAGTTGGTCAAATAACTAAGGAATGGTAAAAATGGGGAGGATTACATGATGATTTTGTCATTTAATTAATTTATTTTCAACTGTCAATTTCAATCAACATTTTTTAACATATCATATTCAATATTTTAGGAATGTTCAAATATGTAGTATTTGTAGGATTTAAACTATAATTGAAGAAACAAAAGAATATAATGACAGCAAAGAGATAACATATTTTTTATTTACTTTAGTAATTTTGTAATCAAACATAATAAAAGGAAGTTTAAAAGGATATGTGTGTGTGTGTATGAATAATTTGGTATAGGGTCAGAGAATTCCTTTAGGAGCTGAACACCTTGTGAGATTTTGGTTATTGAAAATTCCAAAAGATAAAAACACACTAGAGGGGACTTTCAGGAAGATGGTGTCAGAGTAGGTAGTCATATCTCAACTATCTCATAAAAACAATGGAGGAAGGGCAGAAGGCTGTCCAAGGAAGATGCTTTGGGGATCAGCAGACCAGGAAAGTGCTGCACATCCTCCAGAAAGTTGAGGGACAGAGAGACAAAGAAGTCAAAATGAAAATCATGTGTTACTGGTCTCCACAGTTGGGAATGGGCCTATCCCCCAAACTTAAAGGAATGTTTTAGATAAAACCCTTGGCTCCCTGTAGTCAAATGAGAGGAGAACAGACTTCTTCATCCCTGGGAAGAGGGAGGGTGCAGCAAAGGGTGGAGAGTGGTTTCTCTTAATGAGTTTGGGCAGCAAAGCCTTCTTTGAATCTTGGTTCTGGACACACCAGAATCACAGCAAGTGGAGATCAGAAGACACACCTCTGTGGAAAGATTTTCTGACAAGTGCCATCTCACTGGCTGTCTGGGAACTGCAAAGAGAAAAAAAATGCTTTTTGGAGTCTTTCATTTCAGACCCCTTGGATCAAATCTGCACCTATTAGTGGGTCCCTGGCCCTATTTTGATAACTTATATGTTGGGCAATTTTAAAGATCTAGAATAAGTTGAACCAAAATATCAAAGAAGAACCATGAAACAAAACCACAAGACAAGAGCAAGAAATTGACTGTCAGAGTAAATCCACCAATAGAATCATATGCTGAGACATCAGCAAAAAATTACAAGCCTTGCTAATAAACAGGAAGATATTGAACAGCTAAGGGAACAAACCACAAATCCTGATAAGACACAGGATTTAAACAACTAATCACTGAAAATCACACAAATTTCAAAGTCAAGTTGAATAGTTGAAGGAAAATATGACATAAGAGATAAAGGATATTAAACAAACTGGGCAAGCATAAAGAACAACTTGAAAGTCTGCTCAAAAAGTAACAGAGCTTATAGGAATGAAAGACACAACAGAAGGGAGGGGGGCAAGATGGTGGCTGAGTGAGCTTACCTGATAATATCTCCTGCAAAGAAGTGACTGGGCAGCGTTGGAGGTTCTTCGGGACCAGGCTGTTCCAGGATTTTTGCAAGACAGGAGGTGTCTGGACATCGATTTGGTGGGAAGATAACAGAGAAAATATGTCTATAAAATATAATTGAGACTCTTTACAAGGAAGTCCGGGCTGTGCGCGGAACGCTGCCTCCTAAGGTGGGCGGAGCCACAGCGCCAGGAGCCACCGCGGCATTTTTTCTTTTTTCTTTTTTTTTTTTTGAGGCTCTGCAGTACTGGGGAATTCATAAGCCCTGAGTGGCCTATTGGGAGGTTAATAGGACAGGAGGTGCTTGCAGACCGATTTGGGGAGACAAACGGGAGTTTTATTGCAAAGCAGGGGAATTTTTGATTGCCGACACAAACAATAGCGCTTCCGCCTAGAGCCCGCCCCCCCCCCAAGTTAGGCTGCTGATCTACAGTGGACTTAAATTGATAGCAATAAAGAGACTCCATCAGGGTCTGGCAGGGTGGGAGACATTTGGAAGCCAATTAGGGGAATATTTTGCAAAGCGTGGAAATTTTGGGTTTGGACTCTGTTATTAGTGTTTCCGGCTGGAGCCCCATCCCCAGGCCTGGCTATTGATCTGCATCATTAAGTTGGCTGCAGTGTAGAGGCGCCCCCAGGTGGCCATTCCGGGGGATCACAGGGTGGGAGAGGTCCTGAAGTTGAACTGGTGATACATCCACAGAATAGACCCCAGTGAGTGAGTGAATTGTGGGGTACAGGCACACAGGATAGAGGTTGTGGATGTGACCTCACCCATAGGCCTGGCACCCAGCTGCAGGGATCCCTGAAGGCTGTGATGCACTGCGGTGCTCCCAGGCTCCCTGCTAACCGGACTTGAGGTTGCCAGGTCTGAGTCCCCTAAACCCTGGTGGCCCAAACCCCAGAGACTCACACCTCTTGAGTCTTCAATATCTCAGACTTTCCATCCCTGAATCCATCACAGCCTGAGGTTCATCTGAGGTCCTTGAATGTCCTAGTCCTCAATGTTTGCGTTTTTTCTTTTTTGTTTTGTTTTGATTTTATTTTTATTCTATTTTATTTTTTATTTTTTTTAATGTCCTGATTGCTAACATTGCATTATCCCCTAGTCTTTTCTCCCAGCGTATCCCCCAAACTCTTTTTTTTTTCAGTTTTTAGGGTTTTTTTTTTAATTGTTATTCTTGTGGCTGTTGTGGTAGGTGTATATCTTTTTTTTCTTTTACCTACCTGTTCCCCACCCTTTATCCACCCCCCTTTTTCTTTCTTCCTTTCTTCTCTTTATTTTTTCTCTCTCTCTCATCCCTCATTTTCTTGTTATTTTATTTTATCTTAACTATACAATAGGTGCTGCAGGGAACACCTCTCATTTGCTGGGTTTCCTCATCCTCCACTGCCTCATTTCTGTTTGATACATTTGGCTACCTACACTATCTCCTTTCGCCTACATCTTGATAGCCTCCATCATCTACTGTCTCTCCAATATTCCACCTCCCTTTATTTGATCCACAAAGTGTCTAACTCTTAATTTCTAATACCTTTGTTTTGTTTTCTGTCTGTTATCCACTCTTGAAACTATTGCCTTTCTTTTCTCTTTCCCTCTCTCACGAAAACAATAGCTTTTTAATTCATACCATATTCCTCCAATATTCAGTTGACTACCTCATTATAGGTACTCTACCTACTGCTATAACTCTACACAACTTACATGAATCTAACATCCATCCTCCCAGATCTCATATTGTTGCTCTATTAACATTTATCACCAATACTACTTTACATTTTTTCCTTGCTTACACAATTGCCTTTCCCCGGCCCTAATACTTTCCTTTTAAATGAACTCAACCAGCAATAAGAAATTAAAATAAGAAGAACAAAGTGACAAAGAGAAGATATAACACGCAAAAACAAGAGCTAATTAATCTCCAAGACTAGACAAAGAAGCTAAGGAACTGATTAAACCCGTCAAGATAAAGTGATGACCAGACAGCAACAAAAACCTACAAACCAAACCAGTAATCAGGAAAACATGGCTGAATCCAATCAAGAAACTAAAAATCAGGAAGGGGAGCAGAACTTCACACAAGTAATGAAAGATCTCAGCACATTTATCACCAACAAATTTAATGAAGTAAAGGAAGAGGTTAACAACATGAAGACAACACTTGGAGGGGAAACTGCAGACATATGCAAAAAGATAACAGATATGATGGGAATGAACACCACAGTTCAAGAAATCAAAAATACACTTGCAGCAAACATCAGCAGACTAGAAGAGGCAGAGCAGAGAATTACTGATGTGGAAGACAGTACATCAGAAATCAAACAGATAGTAGAATTGGTCGATAAAAAGATAGAAAAAATCCAGCTAAGACTTAGGGAACTGAATGATAATGCAAAATGCTCAAACATACATATTATAGGCATTCCAGAAGGAGAAGAGAAGGGAAAGGGGTCAGAAGGAGTGTTGCAGGAAATAATGGCAGAAAACTTCCCAAATCTAATGAAAGAGACAGATGTACATATCCAAGAAGCACAGTGCACCCCACTTGTCATAAACCCTATCAGGCCCACCCCAAGACATATACTTGTCAAATTATCCAATGCTAAAGACAAAGAGAAAATTCTAAAAGCATCAAGGGAAAAGAAAAACATCACATTCAGGGGAAGCTTCATAAGATTAAGTGCTGATTTCTCATCTGAAACCATGGAGGCAAGAAGGCAGTGGTATGATAAAGTCAAGGTACTAAAGGAAAAATATTTCCAACCAAGAATACTCTATCCAGCTAAACTAGCATTCAAAAATGATGGAGAGTTCAAAATATTCACAGATAAACAGAAACTGAAAGAGTATGCCAACAAGAAACCTCCCCTTCAAGAAATTCTAAAGGGAGTTCTGCAGGAAGAAAGGAAAAAACAGGACAGGCAGAGTTGGAGGAGAGTGTAAGAGCAACAAAAAAGACAAAAAGAGAAGAAAAAAAAAGCAAACAAAATATGACAAACACAACTCCAATCAAATTATGGCTAACACAAATAATTCCTTGAAAGTAATAACTCTGAATGTCAACGGATTAAACTCACCTATCAAAAGATTCAGACTGAGACATTGGATAAGGAAATATGACCCATCTATATGATGTCTACAAGAGACACATCTTAGACCCAGAGACTCATGGGGGTTGAAAATGAATGGCTGGAAAACAATCATACAAGCAAACAATAACCAAAAAAAGGCAGGAGTAGCTATATTAATATCAGACAAAATAGACTTTAAATGAAAAACAATTGTGAGAAACAAAGAAGGATACTACATTTTAGTGAAAGGGACAATCAGTCAAGAAGCTCAAACAATCATAAATATTTATGCTCCTAACAAGGGCGCCTCTAAATACATGAGGCAAATGCTGGAAACACTAAGAGAAAGAATAGATGCATCTACAATTATAGTGGGGGATTTTAATACACCACTATCAACTCTTGACAGAACATCTCAAAAGAGAATCACTAAGGAAACAAAACCTTTGAACAGTATATTAGAGGAGCTGGCTCTAATAGACATATATAGATCATTACACCCAAACACAGCAGGATATACATTTTTCTCAAGCGCACATGGATCATTCTCCAAGATAGACCATATGCTAGGCCACAAAGAAAGGCTGAATGAATTCAGAAAGATTGAAATCATACAAAACAATATCTCTGACCACAGAGGAGTGAAGCTGGAAATTTGCAAGGGACAGAAGCCCAGATTTCACACCACGATTTGGAAATTAAACAGCACACTCTTAGAAAAACAGTGGGTCAAAGAGGAAATCTCAAAAGAAATCAATCACTACCTTGAAACAAATGATAATGATAACACAACATACCAAAATTTATGGTATGCAGGAAAAGCAGTACTGAGAGGGAAATTTATAGCCATAAATTCATATATCAAAAAAGAAGAAAGCAAAAATTGAAGAACTAACTGCACATTTGAAGGAATTAGAAAAAAACAACAAAGTAATCCAACAGGAAGAAGAAGGAAGGAAATAACAAAGATAAGAGCAGAACTAAATGAAATAGAAAATAAGAAAGCACTTGAAAAGATAAACAAGACCAAGAGCTGGTTTTTTGAGAAGATCAACAAAATTGAGAAACCTTTAGTGAGACTAACAAAGAAAAAAAGAGAGATGAAGCAAATACACAAACTAAGAAATGAGAAAGGAGATATCACCACTGACCCCACTGAAATAAAGTCTATCATAAGAGGATACTTTGAAAAACTGTATTCCAACAAAAATGACAATTCAGAGGAAATGGACAAATTCCTAGAAACACATAAGCAGCCCATATAGATGAAAGAAGAAATTGATGATCTCAACAAACCAATCACAAGTAAAGAGATAGAATCTGTCATTAAAAACCTCCCAACTAAGAAGAGCCCAGGGCCAGATGGCTTCACAGGTGAATTCTACAAAACATTCCAGAAAGAACTAACACCAATCCTGCTGAAACTCTTCCAAAAAATCAAAACAGAAGGAACATTGCCTAACTCCTTCTATGATGCCAACATTACCCTAGTACCAAAGCCAAACAAAGACACCGAAGAAAGGAAAATTACAGACCAATTTCTCTAATGAACCTAGACACAAAAATACTTAACAAAATACTTGCTAATCGTATTCAACAACACATTGAACGAATTATACACCACAACCATGTGGGATTTATTCCGGGTATGCAAGGATGGTTCAACATAAGAAAATCTATCAATGTATTACACCATATAAACAGATTGAAGGAAAAAAATCACTTGATTATATCTATAGATGCAGAAAAAGCATTTGACAAAATACAGCACCCTTTCTTAATAAAAACACTCCAAAAGATTGGAAAACAAGGAAATTTTTTGAACATGATAAAGAGTATATATGAAAAACCTACAGACAACATTGTTTACAATGGAGAAATCCTAAAATCCTTCCCTCTAAACTCAGGAACAAGACAAGGATGCCCGTTGTCTCCACTCCTGTTTAACATTGTCTTAGAAGTACTTGCTCGAGCACTGAGGCAAGAACCAGATATAAAAGGCATTCAAATTGGAAAGGAAGAAGTCAAAATTTCATTATTTGCAGATGACATGATCCTATACATAGAAAACCCTGAGAGATCTACAACAAAGCTTCTAGAACTCATAAATGAGTTTAGTAAAGTTGCAGGTTATAAGATCAATGCGCAAAAATCAGTAGCATTTCTGTACACCAATAATGAGCAAGATCAGGAGGAAATCAAGAAACAAATACCATTCACAATAGTAAATTAAAAAATCAAATACTTAGGAATAAATTTAACTAAAGATATAAAAAACTTATACACCAGGAACTATACAAGACTCTTCAAGGAAATCAAAGAAGACCTAAGTAAATGGAAGAATATTCCCTGTTCATGCATAGGAAGAATAAATATTATTAAGATGTCTATCCTACCAAAGCTGATCTACACATTCAATGCAATCCCAATAAAAATCAACACAGCCTTCTTTAAGGAACTAGAAAAACTAACTATGAAATTTATTTGGAAAGGAAAGAGGCCCTGAATAGCCAAAGACATATTGAAAAAGAAAAACGAAATTGGAGGAATCACACTACCTGACTTCAAAATATACTACAAAGCTACAGTAGTGAAAACAGCATGGTATTGGCATAAGGAGAGACACACAGACCAATGGAATCGAATTGAAAGTTCTGATATAGAACCTCATATATATAGCCATATAATGTTCAATAAAGCCACCAAACCCTCTCAACTGGGAGAGAATGGCCTATTCAACAAATGGTGCCTGGAGAACTGGATATCCATATGTAGAAGAATGAAAGAGAACTACCATCTCACACGTTATACAAAGATCAACTCAAGATGGATCAAAGACCTAAATATAAAAGCCAAGACCATAAAGACCTTGGAAAGCAGTGTAGGGAAACATCTACAGGATCTTGTAATAGGAAATGGCTTCATGAATATCACACCAAAAGCACGAGCAGCAAAAGAACAAATAGATACATGGGACTTCCTCAAAATTAAAGCCTTCTGCACCTCAAAGGAGTTTGTCAAGAAAGTAAAAACGGAACCCAGACAATGGGAGAAAATATTTGGCAACCATATATCTGATAAGACACTTATAACTTGCATAGATAAAGAACTCCTATATCTTGAAAATAAAAAGATAAACAACCCATTTAAAAAATGGGAAAAAGATTTAAACAGACACTTCTCCAGAGAAGAAATACAAATGGCTAAAAAGCACATGATAAAAAGCTCCAAATCTCTAGCTATCAGGGAAATGCAAATCAAAACTACAATGAGATACCATCTTACTCCCATAAGATTGGCAGCTATGAAAAAAAACAGAAGAATACAAATACTGGAGAGGATGTGAAGAAAGGGGAACTGCTGATGGGAATGCAGAAGGATCCAACCATTCTGGAGGACAGTTTGGTGGTTTCTCAAAAAACTAACCATAGATTTGCCATATGACCCAGCAATACCACTGCTGGGTTTATACCCAGCAGAACTGAAAGCAAGGACACAAACCGATATATGTACACTAATGTTCATAGCAGCATTGTTCACTATTGCCAAAAGTTGGAATCAACCCAAATGCCCATCAACAGATGAGTGGATCAATAAAATGTGGTATATACATACAATGGAATACTACGCGGCTGTAAGAACAAATACACTACAAACACACATGATAACATGGATGAATCTTGAGAACCTTATGTTGAGTGAAGCAACCCAGGCATTGAAGGACAAATACTACATGACCTCAATGATATGAAATAAGCAAGCTGCCTCAGAGAGCTAGAGACTGGAAGATAGGCTTACAGGAAATCAGGGCGTGGAGGAAGGGTGTGAGCCGACGTCTGCAGGGGTGGAATCTATGATGAGCTGGCGGTAAGTATAAGCACAAAGAAGAGATAAAATGGGGGCAAGGGGTTGCCTTTGGGTGGGGATTTGTGTGGTTGAGGGGGCTGGGGAAGGGCGGATGGGTAATATTACCCAAAAAATTGGGGGGAGGGAGGGGCAACATACGAACATAGGAGAGTGTCAGGTGTTGGTTGAGAGCAAAATGCTGAGAAAATCATATCAAAATATAATTAGGAGGGTTACCTGTTTAGGATGCTCAGTGGGGATGGTCTGATGCGGGATGGACTCCTGGGGAATGTCTGAATGCTCATTTTGCCAGGGTGGGTTGTACCATTGGATAGAGACACAAGTAGTGAGAGTGGGGGTGGCCCCACATCCTGGGGAGGACTAATGCCATCAAATAGAGGGAACTGTATCTCTTGAGAGAAAGGGTGGCTCCCAGGGCATTAGGGCAGTTGAGCAATTTAGGACCTGAACACTGTTGCAAGTATCTCTGGACGTGGCTCCTCGGGAAATGGAGATTGGCTGTCACTGTGGGCCCCAAGAGGAGGGGGAAATGGATGTTGAATGGATGGAACCAAGGTAAATGTGGGGGTAAGAGAGGAGTTTCACGAGAGTACACAAGGATGGATATAAAACATATAATATTACACCAAAAACATATAGGGTACGATAGACTAATAATGTAAACCTAAACCATAATGTAAAACATAGGATAACTAAAAATTTAGAAAACTGTATATCCTAAAGTATGGACCACAATGTAAGCACAGATGTCACCTTGTTTTAAAGCTATTGTCTCAGAGTCTGTACATCAGTTTAAATAAATATGATATGAATAAGTTATAAGACTATCGCTGTGGAAGGGAAAAGGTGTGTGGATGTGTGGGAGTACTGTATATTGTATATATGAATTACTGTGATCTAAGGCTCTTGTGAAGAGAGGCTCAATAATTAGGAAAAAAGAAAAGAAAAAGATAGGATGTAGAATTTTTCCAAGTCAATACGTATTCTAGCTCTAACCTTTAAACCCATCGCTGTATTCCATTTTACTAGTAAGGGATCCTGACATTATATTGGGCTTCACTTTACAGGAAGTTTTGGATCACAGAGTGGTTCAACAATGGCAGTGGAGGAATACTGGCATAGGATGTTATTGACAGGTGATATATGGTGACAGGGAGTTATACAGGGCATATGTCCAGGGTGCATGGTAATGTTTGGATATACTCATAGTGGCAACAATTAAAAACAACAGCTGGGGGGGGTTACTGGGTTCCTGGCTGGGGGTGCTGTGCCATGGTCCCTAGGGGAGCAGCGGCAGTCCCCCAGGTGCAATGGTAAGGACCAGGAAGGAATGAGGGTCCAACAGTGAGCCCCTGATACTAATGACTATGCTTGTGAGCCTATAGGCCTGAAATAAGAACAAGGCCTAGAGTAGCACTGTGCCTGGGAATTTCCTCCTGACAGCCTTCATGTTACTCAAATGTGGCCAGTCTCGAAAGGAGAAATGAGTTTATATGTCTATGAGTCTCTAAAAAAAAAAAGAGTCTGGAGGCTGTCAGAAGGATTTCCCTTATGCACAACTGAGCAGAGTCTAAGAGACAGATAAAGTAGATACAATCCCCAGGTATTGGTTCCTTTGAGGGCTAAAGGGACCCACGGGTTCTACGGTCATGGCAGATAGGGTTCACTGCCATGTCAGATGGCCCTTCTATGGAGCTGGTGTTTCTGCGTGATGAAACTGGACCCAGAGGGGATCTCTTTTCATAAGACTATCATGCTACTTTACTGGAATTGTAGTTGGTATTGGGGTTTAAGATATATTTAGGGGATTGAATCTTTTTCCTGACAATATGATAGCCAGGCCCTGAGCCTCAACAGACTCCAGCTCCTACAATCTGAATTATTGGACTCACCTCACTCAGCTAAGATGGAGTTGAAGAAGGGCAACCACCACACCATGGAGCCTAGAGTGCCTACAACTGAAAGCGGGAGGATTGCATCCAGTAACCATGTGGAATCTGAGCCTCCTCTTGACATAGAGGTGCAACGGACACAACCAATCCAAGGACCTCAGAGAAAAGGTGGCAATGGAGTGGGAAAAGTGGACATGGTGGCTGATGGGTATGGGGAATGGCAGGAAGAGATGAGATGTGGAGGCGCCTTTGGGACTTGGAGTTGCCCTGGATGGTGCTTCAGGGGCAATCACCGGACATTGTAAATCCTCCCAGGGCTCACTGGATGGAATGTGGGAGAGTATGGGCCATGATGTGGACCAATGACCATGAGGTGCAGAGATACCCAGAGATGTACTTACCAAATGCAATGGATGTGTCATGATGATGGGAGTGAGTGTTGCGGGGGGGGGGGGAGGGGTGCGGTGGGGGTGGTGGAGTCGAATGGGACCTCATATTTTTTTAATGTAATATTTTTACAAAATCAATTTTAAAAAAACATAAAAACATAAAAACACATAAGATGTTCCCATATACCGCACTCCCCAACCCCCCACCCCATCATTTTTGTAAATTGTATTTTTTGAAGATATATACATCACACAAAAAAGTTACATTAAAAAATATGAGTTTCCCATACACCCCCCATCCCCCCGCCCCACTCCTCCCACACCGACAACCTCCCTCACCATTGCGGCACACTCATCGCACTTGGTGAACACTGCTGCACCACATGGATAATAGTTTACCCTGTAATTCACTCTCCCCCAGTACATTCAGTGACTTATGGCAGGATATGTAAAGCCTAGCATCTGACCCTGCAATATCATTTAGGACAACTCAAAGTCCCAAAAATGCCCCCACATCACATCTCTCCTTCTCTCTCCCTGCCCTCAACAACTACTTGTGGCCACTTTCTCCCCGTCAATGATACAATTTATTCTGTTGGTTGTCACAATAGTTTTATAATGGAATATCAGTGAGTCCACTCTAATCCATATTTTATTCCTCCATTCTGTGGACGCTGGGATGGCGATGTCCTCTCCACCTCTAGATCAAGAGGGAGCTTAAATTCCACATGGATGAGGGATGCAATTCCTCTGCTTGCAGTTGTTGGCACTCTTGATTCCCTGGTGTGGTGGTTAACCATCTTCACCTCCCTGTTAGCTGACCTGGGTAAGTTCAATAACCAGAGAGTAGGAGTCGGTTTGAGAGTCTGTGTTGGTGCATGCAAACTTACTTTTCAAAATTTAATTGCCAATGGTATTCTGAAGTGAAAAACTCAGATTTTTGATATCTTTACTATTATAAACAATGTGACTGCAATAAATCATCCTTGAGAATGTTTCCTTGTGTTCAGTTGCAAGTGCCTCTCTGGAGCAGATGCCTGGGTATGGAATTTCTGAATTGAAAAGAATGAGTATCCTTTAACTTATTAGTATCCTCTAGTTCCCTATTCACGGCTCCAGTTCACACCCACACTAGTGAAGTATAAGAACTCAGATGACCACATTTTGTCCCAAAACTCGGTATTGTTGGACTCATAAATTTCTCATACTTTGATTAGGAAGATTGATATTATATGGGTTTAGTTACCATTCACCTGTTAAGTATTAATAAACACATCATCGGAAAAAAAAGAGGTGTCAGAAATACATTCCATGGTTTCTCATCATAACAAGAGTTAGAGTGGGACCAAAACCACAGTTTTTGACAAAAGAGAGGATAACCACAATAATACACACACAAGGTTCAACCTTGCCAGATTTAGCTTTGGGCACTTAGCAGGGTACACAGCAGAGTAATAGTGAAATCTTATAGACCAGAAGATCAAGTGGCAGTACATGTGTGTTTGGGAAGCAGGTACCCTCTAATGTGCTACCTCAAGACCACAAAGATGACAGTTTTGATACCAAATTTGCAAAATTTTTGAGGAAGGAGAGGAGCAGAAAGTCTGAAGGAAGTGAAACTTAATCTGAAAAGACTTTCAAATGAGAATGTCTAAATTATTGAGGTGTCATAAGTTTATTTAGTACTATTTTAGTGCCTAAATTAGCATTTAGAAAATAGTCACTGTAGAAACAAACTGAATATTTAGGCAAAATATTATTCTGTTTTATCTGCAGTGTTTTAAAAATAGATTTTACTGAATATGTCTAAAGGTCTGGAAGTTGTCAATAAATGAATATATGATTTCTGCTTCTGATTAAATAAATGAACTTATTTTACTTTATTTTATTTTAATTTTTAAAATTTATTTTTAAAAAATATTACATTAAAAAAATATGAGGTCCCATTCAACCCCACCGCCCCCACCCCACCACTCCCCCCACAGCAACACTCTCTCCCATCATCATGACCCATCCATTGCATTTGGTAAGTATATTTCTGGGCATCGCTGCACCTCATGGTCATTGGTCCACATCATAGCCCATACTCTCCCACGTTCCATCCAGTGGGCCCTGGGAGGATCTATAATGTCCGGTAATTGTCCCTGAAGCACCACCCAGGACAACTCCAAGTCCCGAATACAACTCCGCATCTCATCTCTTCCTCCCATTCCCCACACCCAGCAGCCACCATGGCCACTTTTCCCACACCAATGCCACATTTTCTCTGTGGACCTTGGATTGGTTGTGTCCATTGCACATCTATGTCAAGAGGAGGCTTAGATTCCACATGGATACTGGATGCAATCCTCTTGCTTTCAGTTGTAGGCACTTTAGGCTACATGGTGTGGTGGTTGACATTCTTCAACTCCATGTTAGCTGAGTGGGGTAAGTCCAATAAATCAGAGTGTAGGAGTTGATGTCTGTTGAGGCTCAGGGCCTGGCTATCATATTGTCAGTCCAGATATTCAAATCCCCTAGATATATCTTAAACCCCAGCACCAACTACAATTACAGTAAAGTAGCATGAAAGCCTTGTGAAAAGAGATCCCATCTGTGTCCAGCTCTATCACGCAGAAACACCAGCTCCAAAGAAGGGCCAACTGACATGGATGTGAACCCCATCTGCCATGACCATAGAACCTGTGGGTCTCTTTAGCCCTCAAAAGAACCAATACCTTGGGTTGTATCTATTTTATCTGTCTCTGAGACTCTGCTCAGGTGTGCATAAAGGCAACCCTTCTGACAACCTCCAGACTCTTTTTTAGAGACTCATAGACATATAAACTCATTTCTCCTTCCCATTTACCCTTACATTAGGTCAAACAGCATTTTAAACTCCTGTTATTAGATGAAGATAGGGATATTCTGCTGGTCCACGTTGAACCTTTAATTCAAGGTCATTTTCTAGTTGCATCATCAGCTGGTACTTGGTAGTGATCCCTCGGTGCCAGGGAGGCTCATCCCCAGGTGCCATGTCCCACACTAGGGGGAATGCATTGCATTTACATGCTGAGGGTGGGCAAACAGTGGGGAACAGGTAGGGGGAAGAGAGATACAGGTATACACGTGCCACAATTGCAACACTATCTAAAACAACAACGAAAAAACCCCCTAAATAACTGTATTTAAAAAAGGACTTTGGGGGACACGCTAGGAGAAAAGACTAGGGGATAATGCAATATTAGCAATCAGGGCGTCAAAAAGAGTAAAAAATAAGATAAAGTGAAAATAAAAACAAAACAATATGGACCAATAAAGATAAAACGCAAACGGTAAGGTCCAGGGCACTCAAGGACCCCAGGTAGATGCCAGGGCGTGATGGATTCAGGGGTGGAAAGTCTGAGACACTGAAGACTCAAGAGGTGTGAATCTGGGGTGTGGACCGCCAGAGTCCAGGGGACCCAGACCTGGCAGCCTCAAATCTGGTCCACAAGGAAGCTTAGGAGCCCCAGAGTGCAACACAGCCCTCAGGGATCCCCGTAGCTGGGTGCCAGCCCCGTGGGGGAAGCCAGGTCCGCAAACTCTATATTTAATGTCTGTTCCCTGTAATTCACCTACTCCTCAGGGTTTCAGCCTTTGGACAGCTCCCTCCCTGTGCTCCCACACAACGGCCACTAGAGGGCGCCTCCACACCACAGCCAGTTCAATGACCCAGATCCCAAGCCCCGCCAGGTGGGCTGGGCTTCAGCTGGAAACGGCGGAAAACAGACTCCAAGACCAGAAGTCCCAAACTTGGCAAAATATTCCACCAATCGGCTTCCAGACGTGTCCCCCTCCCTCACTGCACCCTACAACAGTCTCCCAATTGTGTCCCCTTATTGCCAAAAATCCAATTCCGTTGCAGATCGGCAGCCGGACCTGTGGGGATGGAGCTCCAGGCGGAAGCGCTACCTGCCCTGTCCGGTGACCAAAACGTCCCACGCTTCACAACAAAACACCGTCTGTCTCCCCAAATCGATCTGCAAAGGAGTCCTGTCCCATCAACCCCTCACCAGCCGGCCCAGTATCCGCGAATTCCTCAGCACCGTAAAGCCTCCAGAAAAAGGAAAAAAAAAAAAAAAAAACCCTGGCCGCGGAGGCTCCCGAGCTGCAGCAGCGCCCCATACCGCGGCTCCGCCCACCTAAGGAGGGAACTTTCCGCGCCCAGCTGGGACCTCCGTTTATATATTATAGACGTATCCTCTCTGTTACCTTCCCACCAAATTGACGTCCAGACACCTTCCAACCAGCAAAAATCCCCAAACAGTGCGGTCCCAAAGAGCCTTCAATGCTGTCCAGCTGCCCCCTGCAGAGACATTACCAGGCAAGCTCACTCAGCCACCATCTTGCCCCCTTCCCCCTGTTTTTATGTTTTTAATGTAACATTCTTTGTGATCTATTAACTTTAATTTAAAAAGTGTGAAAAAAAAAAGAGCAGTTGCCACAGGTGATGACATATGCAAGCAAGCTTTTCATATCTAATGCTGAGGGGGAAAAGCAGGTGATAAAATGCAGTGTACAAGTTTATGGCATTTCTATACATTTAAAAGATTCAACATGAAAGTCTATATTGTTCATAGATATATGCATATAGGGGAAAATTCAAAAACATGCATTAGTCACAAGCTTTTCAGGTTAATAATTCATACTCAGTTAGAAAGGGGGAGAAAGACAATCCAGTGACATATTTAAAGTGTGCTTCTTGAGGATAAAAGAAAGCCCTCCGGATAAGCTTCCTAGGGCTGCCGTAACAAATGGCTGGAGTAAAGCAACAGAAACGAACCTTTCGGAGATCTGGAGACCAAAGTCTGAAATCTCGGTGCTGGCAGGGTCACACCCTCAGAAGGCCACAGGAGAATCCCTCCTTGCTTCTGCCAGCTTCTGGGCTGGTGGAAATCTTCACAGCCTTGGCTCGTAGACGCAGCATTCTCATCTCTGTCCGTCTTCACGTGACTCTTTGCATGACTTTCTCTGGGTCCCATTTCCTTCTGCCTTTCTCTCAAAAGGACACCTGTCATTGGATTAGAGCCCACCCTATATCCAGGGTGGTCCAATCTTGATAGCCTTAACTTTACTGCATCTGCAAAGACCCTTTTTTCAAAACAAGGTCACATTCTGTCTCTGGGGTTTAGGGCATGTACATCTTCTTGAGGGCCACCACTCAAACCACTATTTCATTAAAATAAGCAAGGCAAAAATAGTTTACATGTGCTTAAAGTCTATGAAGAAAGCCTAGCTGCTCTTCACATTATTTTTTATAATTCTCTGTAGTATTGAGATGTTTCATGATTTATGATAATTATTAACGAGGGAGACCCAGATGCTTTTGCTAGCTGAGAGAAAGTATTTGAAGTTGGAGTAGTTAAGTAGACTATGTTGATTTTCTCCCTATTCTTCATTGACTCATCTAGATCATCACCCCTTGTCCTCTTTCTAACAAATAAAAGTACTTGCTGAACTTCAAGATATTTTACCTTAAACTCATTCCCCTCTTGGTGACTATTAACTACTGTCCTCCTTCCTTGTAAAATTATTTCTGGGATGAAACAGTAGTGTTATATTCATTAGTGGAGCCATAGTTTGAATAATAGTCATATTGCAGAATAGGTAGGCGATGAAAGCTAGGTAGATGAAAACCACTCCGTGGAAAATATCCTTGGAATCTGGATTGAAAAAACAATGACCGTTCCATCATATCTCGATGCAACGGCTTGAGGTGATTTGGCCTGCCTCTCACTGGAGACCGTGTGATTGTGTTGGCTGTGGCAGTTGTCATAGTCGTGTTGTGTGGAGCATCTTTGGCTCTATGGAAGAAGGGTACCTGCTATCCATACCTGCCACCCAGCCAGGGTGGAAATTATAATAGTTACAAATCAGGAGGCCTTCCCAGTCTGCCTGGGGTGTGGATACTTGATCCTAATTTAGAAGCACATTGCTCAAGGCATTTAATTGCCTTGTATAAGATCTGAAAATTAAGTGGCGACATACAAGAACTCCAAACCGTTAGCTCTTATCCTCACTGAAGCTGTGTAGAGTCACTAGTTCAACAAATGCGCTGTCTTCACTTTTAGAATATAAATTTCATGAAGGCAGGATATTTTTCCTGTTTTTCAATGTCTGCATACCAAGCACTTAAAACAGAACCGGGCACATAACAGATATTTAATAAATATGTGTTGAATGAGTTAATAAATAAATATTTATTAAATAACCAGTAGAACCATTAGTGTAAGTCCTAGGAATTAGACGATGAAAAAACTAAAGAATGTGCCTGCACCCTGAAGCTTAGAGTCCACTAGATAAAATGATAAACCTAGGAACAGATAATGTCAGAAACAAGCCTGAGCTACACAGAAAATAAACTAATAATGAGATAGAGTGTGGAATGGGTGCGCTATCATTACTTGGTGAGCAGACAGGCCTCTCTAGGTAAAGAGAAATAACTCTTTAATGAAGCTCTATGAGAAGAGTATTCAAGGAAAATGGCACAAAATTTAGGAGGCCCTTAAATGGGAATGAGAAAGGAATTTTCCAGGGAACAAAAGAGTGTAGGAGCCATGTTGAACGCCCTGGAAGGGAGATTGACAGAGTCAACTGAGCTGGCATTAGCTATGTAGGGAATTTGAAGTTTATTACCATTTTAACAGAAAGCTACATGAAGATCTTAAGTAGAAGAGAAAGCAACTGAGACAGGCTGTGAAAAGTTCAATCTTATGGCTACTGCCATGTGGGGGCTGATTGTCCATGATAAGGAACAAGATTCAAATTTTATCCAGTTTATTATTTAATTTTATGAGCCTCCCCTGAGCATTTTCAATAAATCCTTTTTCTTTCATACATTAACTAGATATTTCCTGTTATGTTCAAATAAAAGTATCTGAATTTATTCACCCAGCAAATCACTTTTTCTCATCCTATTTATTAATTCTTTAATGGGTAGCATTAATAGGTTTTAGCTGAACAACTGAAATGATATCATTTAATGATTATTAAAAGTTTAATTGAGGTACAGATCTTTTAAGTGCTTTCTTTATTATCTTATCTCAGGTTATAATTGCACATGAACATTTACCTAATAAATTCTTTATTACATCATGAACATATATATGTAATATACAAATTAATTTTGCTTGCTCAGGACATGTATATTATGGTATATATATTCTCCATTGCATTGCTGCAACAACATGCTCTTCCTTAGCTAATCCCATTGCCCTTGGCACAGCTGACATTGGGGAAATTGAGTCACTGTTGCTGCTTTGACAGGAAGATGGGCTGAGATTTGCTTGTTCTCCTTTCCTTGTCCTGGTGAAGTTACTTCTCAGCTAAGGTTTCTCTTTTTCTTTTTAAAAATATGGATGCGGTAAGCAAAGGGAATTAGTAGAGAGTTATGAGTTTTAGAGTCTCCTCTAATGTTTCCAGCATGCAAAACAATTTGTTCCCAAACCATGTGAACTCCAAAAGTATATTTTAGGTGAAAAATTCAAGGCTGAAAATAGTTGACAAAGAGATATATGACTCTCTGCCTCAAATATTTTCCCTACCATGATATTCTTTATAGGTTCAACCATATTTTATCATCTTATGATTTTAATAACTATCAAAATATTTATAAGTATGCAGCATCCTAAGACAAATGCAAAATCAACACTAGAATTATACTTCCATAGACAATCGCACTCACAAAAATGACATATGTACTTAAAGTTGCTTTGAACAAAAGTGTACTTGTATTTAAAGCAAAGGAGAATCTATTACATGGTTAAATCAATGTTAAAATGTATTTGTAAAGCCATATATTGGAAAAATGTAATAGAGCTAATAAAATTCTATAGTATGAACATTTTCTGCCTTGTAACAATATATTATTTAAGGTCTGTGGAAACTAAGTGTTTTAATGCACATAGCGCTGTTGATCATAATGGGTTTTTGACATCTTCAAAACAGGTTGTGTTTACATCATGGGGATATGGAGATAAACAAACACATTGAAATCTAAAGTCTCCTGTGAAATACAAGCTTTCATTTTATAGGTGTTTATTATGAACAGCAAGCTTCTTACAAATAGGTAGTCTCAGGCTGAAATGCTCTTAATTAACTTGCTTGAGCTTAAAGGGCCTTTAAAATTGTTGACAGGGTTTTTCACTGAAAGTACAATGGCATTCGAGGAGATGATAGCACGTATTGCTCTTTTTCATATTCATAAATGATGTTCTAACTATGTAGGTGTAAGAGAAGGGAAATTTTTGATAGCATATCAAAACTTACTTCAAATTCCATCCTCCTTAATGCTTACACAGAAACACCTACTTTTTTTGTTTTCTTTCTTTCTTTACTTTTATTAAATTGTCTTTATTTTTTAAAGATACATAAATCACAAAAAATGTTACATTAAAAACATAAGAGGGGAAACGGACTTTGGCCCAGTGGTTAGGGTGTCCGTCTACCATATGGGAGGTCCGCGGTTCAAACCCCGGGCCTCCTTGACCCGTGTGGAGCTGGCCATGCACAGCGCTGATGCTCGCAAGGAGTGCCGTGCCACGCAAGGCTGTCCCCTGCGTGGGGGAGCCCCACGCGCAAGGAGTGCGCCCGTGAGGAAAGCAGCCCAGCGTGAAAAGAAAGAGCAGCCTGCCCAGGAATGGCGCCGCCCACACTTCCGGTGCCGCTGACGACAACAGAAGCGGACAAAGAAACAAGACGCAGCAAATAGACACCAAGAACAGACAACCAGGGGAGGGGGGGGGAATTAAATAAATAAATAAATCTTTAAAAAAAAAAACAAAAAACATAAGAGGTTCCCATATACCCCTCACCCCACCCTCCCACTCCTCCCACATCAACAACCTCTTTCGTCATTGTGGCACATTCATTGCATTTGGTGAATACATTTTGGAGCATTGCTGCACTGCATGGATTAGAGTTTACATAGCAGTTTACACTCTCCCCCAGTCCATTCAGTGGGTTGTGGCAGGATATGTAATGTCCTGCATCTGTCCCTGCAATATCGTTTAGAACAACTCCAAGAATGGAAAATGCCCCCACATCTCATCTCTTCTTCCCTCTCCCTGCCCTCAGCAACTGCCATGGCCATTTAGTGAACTTACTCGCATTCTACTATAGACGCACCTACTTTGATTTCACTACCCTTGTGAGGTTGTTCTTTGTCTTCATTCCCAAAACAAGGGACAAATCTACCTTATTTCTTACTCTCTTAGTCCCGTTCATCCCAACAATTATTGATTGAGGACTCATCATGCCAAAAACAATGCCAGGCACCGAGCATTCAATATGATCAAGCCAGAGTCTGGGGTCATAAGTCTTCACTGAAACATTTGGAAGGACACCTACAGTCACAAGGTGTGCATGTGTAAAGACGGAGGCATGCATAGCGTGTTATGGCAAGGCAAATAATGTTGCAACCTGGGAGATTTCATCTGATATTTACCCTAAATTATTAATGACTGGTTACTCTCCTACCCCCATATAATACAGAAACTTAAATATTTAAGATCTTAACAATAAGTAGAGGATAACCAAAGGAATTCCACACACCAAGGAAAGCTGTTATGAAGTGATATTTTCAATTTACAAAGATAAGTTTTCGAGTCTGTCACATTCCACCATGTATGCCATTTCCTATTTGCTATTTGCACAAAGGGAAATTTTTTTTTTAATTTTTTTATTTTTTATTGACTTTGTAATAATATTACATTAAAAATATATATGTGAGGTCCCATTCAACCCCATCCCCTCACCCTCCCTCTCCCCCCCCAACAACACTCGTTCCCATCATCATGACACATCCATTGGATTTGGTAAGTACATCTTTGGGCACCTCTGCACCTCATATACATTGGTTCACATCATAGCCCATACTCTCCTCCATTCCATCCAGTGGGCCCTGTGAGGATTTACAATGTCCGGTGATTGCCTCTGAAGTACCATCCAGGGTAGCTCCATGTCCCAAAGATGCCTCCACCTCTCATCTCTTCCTGCCTTTCCCCATACCCTTCGTCCACTATGTCTACTTTTCCCATTCCAATGCCACCTCTTCTATGTGGACATTGGATTGGTTGTGTCCATTGCACCTCTATGTCAAGAGGAGGGTCAGATTCCACCTGGATGCTGGATGCAATCCTCCCATTTTCAGTTGTAATCACTCTAGGCTCCATGGTGTGGTGGTTGTCCTTCTTCAACTCCATCTTAGCTGAGTGTGGTAAGTCCAATAAATCAGATTGTAGGTGCTGGAGTCTGTTGAGGCTCAGGATCTGGCTATCACATTATCAGTCCAGAGATTCAAATCCCCTAAATATATCTTAAACCCCAACATTAACTGCACCTCCAGCACATTGGCACGAAAGTCTTATGAAGGGAGATCCCATCTGAGTCCAGATTCATCACACATAAACACCATTTCCAAAGAGGGGCCATCTGCCCTGGTAGTTAACCCCATCGGCCATGACCATAACTCCCATGGGTCTCTTTAGCCCTCAAAGGAACCAATATCTGGGGGTTGTATCTGCTTTATCTGTCTCTCTGACTCTGCTCAGTTGTGCATGAGGGCAAACCTTCTGCCAGCCTCCAGACTCTTTTTTAGAAACTCGTAGCCATATAAACTCATTTCTCCTTTCCATTTCCCCCTTACTTTAGGTCAAACAGCATTTTAAAGTCATGGTATTTTATGTAGACATGGATATTCTGGTGATCCGCATTGAACCTTCCGTATAAGGTCATTTTCCAGTTGCATCATCAGTTGGTAGTTGATAGTGGTCCCTCGTTGCCAGGGAGGCTCATCCCCGGGTGTCATGTCCCACGCTGGGGGGAAGGCATTGCATTTACATGCTGAGTTTGGCTTCGAGACTGGCCACATTTGCACAAAGGGAAATTTTGATCTTAATAGACATTTCATGCCAGAAACAGGAAAACCCATTATAGATATAATGAGGTAGAAGATATAGTTCAGTATTACAAAGTCGTGTTATTACAAAAGATTATCATAAGGAGGAAGATTGGATAAAGTGCTTATGTGCACAGAAATATGATTTAAGTATTTAAGGGTTCAAAATGTTCCTTTAAGTAATAGGTTACCAAAGTTGGTAAGTGTGCTCCGTAGATTCCATTTTCTTTAGAATCCGTATTGCGTGAGTTCTCACTGTTGGGACCTCAGGCCAGCTCTCCTCTCACACCCCATGCCTCTGCCCCTGGCCAACCTTGATTAGCTGGTTCTGGGATCTCAAAGTGGGACGCTGTCCACTTTGCTTTTCCACACATTTCTTCATGACATATGCATTGCTTTATAACTAACTAGCCTAACAAACCTAGCATGGCTATCTCTGCAGCTACCTCTCGTTTTAAGCTATTTCTCTTGCTCCTTCCAGTGTTCTTGAGTTACATAACCAACTCACAAAATGGGATTATGCCACTGACCATCACATGGCAGCTGTAGGGTTGCGTCTTTCAAGACTGATGTGTACTGAGCAGTTACCTGAATATCGCACACCAACCTTTGGGGTTACAGAGGCTTTTATTTTATTTTATTTTCTCCTTTTCAACTTTTTAAAAAATTTTTTTATTATTTTATTTTTATCAAACTGTCTTTTAAAAAAAGTACATAGATCACAAAAATTTTACATTAAAAAATATAAGAGGTGCCTACATCCCCTCACCCCACTCTGCCCACTCCGCCTGCATCAACAACCTCTTTCATCATTGCAGCACATTCATTGAATTTGGTGATTACATTTTGGAGCATTGCTGCACCACATGGATTATAGTTTACATTGTAGTTTACACTCTCCCCCGGTCCATTCAGTGGGTTATGGCAGGATATATAATGTCCAGCATCTGTCCCTGCAATATTTAAGACAACACCAAGTCCTGAAAATGCCCCCCACATCTCATCTCTTCTTCCCTCTCCCTGCCCTCAGCAACTACCATGGCAACTTTCTTCAGATCAGTGCTACAGTTTCTTCTATTACTAGTCACAATAGTTCTGTAGTAGAATGCCAGTAAGTCCACTCTAATCCATATTTTATTCCTTCATCCTGTGAAGGATGGTGATGCCCACTCCACCTCTATGTCAAGAGGAGGCTTAGATCCCACATGGCTGATGGGTGGGATTCTCTGGCTTGCAACTGTAGGCACTCTTGATTCCCTGGTGTGGTGGTTGACCATCTTCACCTTCCTCTTAACCAACCTGTGCAACTGCAACAAACTGGGAGTAGGAGCTGCAACTCTGCTGAAGCTCAGGGCCCAGCTGGCACATGGCCAGTCCAGAGACTGAAGTCTCCTGGGTATACACCAACCCCAGCACCAACCACCGTGCAGTAAAAGTGACAGAAGAGGCATGTGTAGAAAGTTCACTCCAACAAACTCCAACAAACTCACGAAACACAAATTCCAAATTCCAAAAGACTCTCATTTCAGAAAATTATCAGCAAGAGGAACACAAGTTTCAAAAAAAGCAAACAAAACAATGATAGAGTATTAGATAAATTCTGATTTTAATTAAAAGTTTTACTAATCCGCACTTAATGGTGCGAAGTTGTATATGTTCTATGGGGCATAGAAGGGCTAAAAGAAAGCAAAACAAAACTTAGGGCTTGACTGAGGAGATCATAGGAAAATACCAATAAGTGGCACAAATGTTAGGACTGTGAATTAGACTGAACTTCACTTAAATGCTGACTCTGTATCTTACTGTATACCTAATTTGACCATATTACTTAACCACTTTGAACAATAAAGTAAACATTTAGGGGCAAAAGTTATAATAACCATTTTCACACAAACTCAAATTATTATAAGCTATATTAATCATCTATTAAAACCAGGGGACCGATAACAACTAGTTCTTGCACTCTTCTCACTTGGGGGAACACATGGTCTAATAAGGAAGATATACTTAAATAGCTCAATTTCAGAAGCAATGTAAATAACGCTTTAAAAACTGTGAAAGATGTTTTGAAAGCTAGCTTCAGTTAAGGAGTGTCTGCTTTCTACAGCCACAGAGTATTCCTTTATTCTACTGAAGTGTTTGGTTAGTTTTTTTTTTTTTTTCTTTTTACAGCCACACTTCATTCTGCCTACTATACACATCAGGAATAAATTCCATATTTCCAATTAATTAGTACATATAGATTCTAGTCTCAGATTTAGAGTTCTCCAGCTATAATATCCCACTCTATCTCTATTTTCTTACATGTAAAATTGAGTTGAGGTTTTCTGCCCAACTTCATTCACAGAAATTTTGTGGGAATGCATCCATTATATTTGGTGGTATTAAAGTAATTTTTTATTGAACTTCCAATACCATGCATGTATTTAATTCTTAGCTTCCAAGAGAGTTAACTCTAACTAAAATAGTCTTGCGATCTTCTCATGAAACTCTTCAAGAAAAATAGCACACCCCACAGCAAAGGATTTTGCCCTATGTTTGCATATAATGTCAAAACCTCAAATAGTCAAAGAACTTTAAGTGAGAAAAGATTTTGCCACTAGAAAGCAAACCTGACCTTTGGAAGGAGGCATGCAGCAGCGGTTTTTAAAGGGAAGTATATTTATATCTTCAATTCATTTTGAGTCCATGAAAAACAAGAAAGATTGATGGACGGGTAGAAGGATGAATAGATGGCTTTATATGAGACAAACAATCGTAGCAGTATGTTAATAGTAGAATCTAGGTGGTGGGTAAATGGGTGCTAATTATAAAATTCTTTGAACTTTATTACATTTGTGAACATTTCCATAATAATATTTTGGAAAAAATTGGGGCATGCGAGAGGAAGAAACTGCCATTAGGATGTGTCTCTATTCCATACACTTTGAATTTCAGTCTTTCTTTCTTTCAATATTTGGTAGCTTTCCGGGGCCTATCCACTCCCCCAGACAGTACCGCCCCCACACACCCTTCCCCGACAAATCCTTGTTATGTCTATGACTTGAGTTTCATAGACTTTATCTCTTTTTAGAGCTCAGAGTTGCTTAATTTGCCTTTTGAGATCATTTTTTTTGCTACCAACTGTCCTGCCCAAACCCCACACTCTTCTACGATCTGCATCCAAGAAAAACACCCGTGGGAACCGGGTCAGAAACTTAACTGCAAACACCCCCATTTTCAGGAGTTGATTGTCGAAGCCTTTAACTTATACACTACATGGGGTAAATTATGGAACATGGAAGAAAAAAGTGGTGTACATATAGTTGTCATTCTATAAGGAGTTGATTTTCAAATCAAATGGCATATTTTTATACAAGTATAATGATATACTTGGTAGAAAGGCTTTTATTTTATTTTATTTTTTTTTAAAGATTTATTTATTTATTTAATTTCCCCCCCTCCCCTGGTTGTCCGTTCTTGGTGTCTATTTGCTGCGTCTTGTTTCTTTGTCCGCTTCTGTTGTCATCAGCGGCACGGGAAGTGTGGGCGGCGCCATTCCTGGGCAGGCTGCACTTTCTTTTCACGCTGGGCGGCTTTCCTCACGGGCGCACTCCTTGCACGTGGGGCTTTTAATGACTATTTATCAAGTGGCTGTCTCTCATGAATGCTAATATTTTGCCACACCCTTCCTCAACCCTTCTTCAGAGCCAGCGTCTGTTATTTTAAATTTCAGGGTAGGCAACTCACTCAGTCAGTGGCAGATTGCTTTAATTATTGTTATTTGTTATGCCTATTGTTGTAATTCTTAGTGTGCTTCAACATTTATTAAGAATATGCCATATGGTAAGCTACTTACTCCAAATAATCAGATGTTTTGACATATCTTGTATGACAGATTTTAATTTCCTTCTGTGTTTCATGTTATTTTTCTTGATTCTGTTTAAACAAAACACTGTACTTGGCACACTTTGTTTTCTGGTTGTTCTCTAAAACTACAATCACTGTTGCATGAGGAAAAGAGCTCTAAAACTGGAGCCAGAAGACAGAATTTCTTGGATAAAATAAGCATTGTACTTTTAGTGGAATTTTTTTGCTATTTAATTTAAATTTAACTTCTTGCCTGAGTGTCATTTTTTTTTTTTCATTCTTAAATTGAGGGGTTAACTGGGTTGACTTCTATTGTCAATTTCAGCTCTATTACTTTTTCTGTTTATTTCAATATGCTGGAAACCTTTCATTGCATAAAGTAAAATGTTAAAATCTAGAGAAAAATAAATGCAAATTATGTTTAAACAATTTGTCGATTTCCTAATATTTATAATTATTCAGTCTGCTCTTCGGTATTTTCTGACTATGAATTAGCTAGTATTATAGCTACAGTAAAGTTTTTCTTTGGGTTATAATATCCTAAGGCCTCTTCTGCAGGCTTTATAAATTTTATTTTGACAGTGTTTTGAACAGGGTATACATTTCAAAGAAACATGTAAATGGCATATTCATTCTGTACGCTAATTAAAATAATGACATGTTCTGCCCCGTCCCTTCCTGTATCCCAAAGAAAAGTAAAAGATAACATGACACGCTACAAATAGTACAGTTTTTCTTCAAAGCCCAATTAAGATACTTCGATGCAAGGAACAAGAGTTCCTGTCATGATAATTCCATTGACTTCTCATGATTGGCTTAAGTATTGGAAATAATACATTTGTAAAATACTTGATATTCAATAGAATTACATAAAAGGTAGAATTAAAATCAGATCAGAATGTGGAAGATGTTCTCAAATTTATGTAATAACTGTCAATGACAACTGTCAAATGAGCCAAAACTGGAGTTAAAACTTATCTGGAAGAACGCTGGGAAACACCTTCAACCAGGATCAAGCAAACTGAACGAGTAAGTTGGAAAGTCATGAATCGTCTTTTCCTTTAAAGAATATTTTTGAACATGCTCTAAATAAAGAGCCTTGAAACAGTTTCGTTTTATTGAGTTAGGCATTTTTCTAATTCCAATGAATGAAGCACTGAAAGGCATCTCGCACCATGGACTGAGCACAACTGCCAGCAGTGGATATTTCAGCTACACCTGTTCCCAGCTCCTTCAGCACTCAATGCTTATCTGATTTTTCCCCACATGTATATGGCTACATGTGCCTCCTGACGCCGACCCTTCTGCCTGGGATGGATCCTGTGTGTACACATTTGCTGAAGCCACATCAATAACTTAATTCCCAGCACGTGAGATGTTCTCTGCATGGCCTGTTCTCCAGCAGTCTTTCTGTTTCTGACTCAATGACACATATTACCCTGCGGTGTAATTATCTCTTTAGGTCTCCGTATTCCTTCAACCCACTTTTCCCTTGGGTTCCCTACAGTAAGGGATTGTATATCATGCCTTTCTTTGTATTACTGATATCATTTATTTTTTTAAATGACACCAGTAAGCACTCAATATGGACTCCTTAAATAATATTATGATTAAGATAATAAATTCTGGCATTTATTCAAAGAGTATTTCTTTTACTGATCACACTAATGATATTTTACTACTAATGATATGAGAAATTTTAAGTAGAATATAAAATGATGTACTGCCCTGAAAAATATGTAAAACCTTTCTGGCCTAGTTTCCTTATCCTACCTTTTGAGAACCTTAGAGACATTTGACTTGAACAGGGAAATCCTAGTTAGTTTTTTAGCAGGCAGTTTGTTTCTATGAGAGAAAAATACAATTTCTGTGAATTTTATAGTAACTATATGGTTAAAAGTTTTAGATAATATTTTTAAAATAGGATATCCAGAGGTGAAGATACAGTGAATGCTATGTACCGTGTACAGAAATTACAAGCTTTAATATTGAACTCAGAGGATTTTTTTTCAAGTAGGCTTTTTTGTTTTGTTTTGTTTTTTTATTTATTTCTCTCCCCTTCTCTCCCCCACCCCACCCCAGTTGTCTGTTCTCTGTGTCTATTTGCTGCGTGTTCTTCTTTGTCCACTTCTATTGTTGTCAGCGGCACGGGAATCTGTGTTTCCTTTTGTTGTGTCATGTTGTTGTGTCAGCTCTCCATGTGTGTGGTGCCATTCCTGGGCAAGCTGAACTTTCTTTTGCGCTGGGCAGCTCTCCCTATGGGATGCACTCCTTGCGCGTGGGTCTCCCCTACGCGGGGACACCCCTGCGTGGCAGGGCACTCCTTGTGCGCATCGGCACTGCTTGTGGGCCAGCTCCACACAGGTCAGAGGATTTATTGAACCTAGACCTGTAAAGGTATAAGAAAAGACAAGAAAATTTTGAAATAAAAACTGTAAGGATAGTTGACCCTATTAGTTGATTAAATTAAAAGAATCATAATTAAAAGAGTTTGGCATCATTGCAGAAACTTACAACTCTCAAAACAGAGTAAATAATCCCAAAATAGAAATGCATTAATGCATTAGAATTAAGTTCATGTTAAATATCATATTTCAACTATGGAAAATATTTGGAACGTTCAAGAAATATTGGAGCAGTTGATATTCATTTAGTAAAAAAACAGTTAAAATCAAGCATCTTGCTTCATATCATGTACAAAATTAAATGAACCATAAAGTTAAATACATATTTTTTAAAAATAAATGTAGTAAAAGGAAATACAGGAGAATAGTTTTAATAGTCAATTCAAAAAGCACTCCTCAGCATGACATGAAAGTGAGAATAGGGAAACGGACTTTGGCCCAGTGGTTAGGGCGTCCGTCTACCACATGGGAGGCCCGCGGTTCAAGCCCCGCGCCTCCTTGACCCGTGTGGAGCTAGCCCATGCGCAGTGCTGATGCGCGCAAGAGTGCCGTGCCACACAGGGGTGTCCCACGCGTAGGGGAGCCCCACGCGCAAGGAGTGCACCCATAAGGAGAGCCACCCAGCGTGAAGGAGGGAGCAGCCTGCCGAGGAATGGCGCCACCCACACTTCCCGTGCCGCTGACGACAACAGAAGCGGACAAAGAAACAAGACGCAGCAAAAAGACACAGAAAACAGACAACCCGGGGAGGGGAGGGGAATTAAATAAATAAAAAATAAATCTTTAAAAAAAAAAAAAAAAAAAAAGAAAGTGAGAATATATGAAGGAGAACATCGACTGTGTGATATCATAGCAAAAAAAGAACAAAACCTGACAACAAAAAGACACTGCAAAGGAAAAAAGCAAATGCTAGAATATACTTGAAAAAGATATAAAACAAAATTTTAATATCCAAAAAGGAAACAAATACAAGATGAAAGAAAAACATTGGCAAAGTTTATGAGCATGTAACTAATATAGAAAACATTTAAAATCACAATAAGCATAGGAAAATGTATTTATTCTCAATAGTTATGAAGGAAATGCTAATTATGAAAATATTAGAAAATATTTTACCTATCAAATAGGAAACAAATAAGAAGATTGAAAATATCAAGTGTTATCAAGTGTTACAGAGAATGTGGGCAAACCAGCAATTGCATCCCTGATTTTGGGGGTGCAAAGGGGAGATTTTGCATTGTTTTGTGAAGAAATTTGATGATAAATGTATATTATTTACATACTATATTATATTTCATAATATATTAAAATAATAAATAAATGCATTCAATAATATATTTTCAAAATAAATATAGCAGTAATAAATATATTTTGATATTTGATAACATATATATTATATACCTAAAGGAGATATTATACACTATTTAAAGTAATGATGATATTTGTATATTTATATACCATATAAACCATATAATATACATTTTGTAAAGCAATTTGACAATGTATACATATTAAATAGATACAAAATAGGTATTGTAAAGCAATTTGATAACATAAGATATTGCACATCCTTTGATCCAACAGTAACATTTCCTTAAATAAACTTTAGATAAATATGGGGAATTGAGGATAATTAGAGTTTAGGAAATTGTAGCTTTTAGACTAATTATCTTCTAAAAAAGTCCACGTATCTATTAATATTTTTATGTAGGACTGGTATCAAATTTGTACAAAAGAAATCAAGGGTCAAGAACAGTATATATAGCAGGCATGCGGAAGAACTTTGGCATTTTGTTTTCACAGTGACTTAGCAATGACCTGTGAGCGTGCGTGCATGAGTGTGTGTGTGTGTGTGAGCATGTGTGTGTGTGAGTGTGTGTGTGTTTGCCCATAGCTGTGGAGCACTACGGGCCTGGCAGACAGACCTTTAAGCCATGAGTGGCTGTAATGCACAAGAAAGGAAAAGCCCATCTACCTTTATTGCACATATCAAAGTTTGCCTAAAATGTTCATTGTAATTATTTTAATACTCACCTGGCAATTAATCTGTCTACTTACTAATTTCAATTAAAAGGACATGATTGAAACTTATGCCAAGCATTATTAGCATTGTAAACCAATAAATCTTGGAGTTCTGTCTTAAACTAGAGATTTCAAGGCTAATTATTTGGCTACAAAGATAGATTTGCTTGGAAAAGATTGCACTTTCCACGGTTCTGTAGAAAATGCAGATTTACTGCTTCTTTGCTGGACACGTACCAACCTCATGTCAACGGAGAGTGGCCGGAAGGTACCTGGCACTCAAAATGGCTGTTTGCCAATTGGAAAAGTTTCTTTTAAAAAGGGGGGCTATTGTACATTCTTTTCATTTAAAGCACAGGGAAGTGTGTGGTTTGTTGAGCAGGTGCCAAAGCAAAATAAAAGAACATTGCTGATTGCCCACACAAATTTTGTATCCTGAATTCGATAGCTTCAAGGTGTCTCTTTTGTTGTTGAATTTTGTCTCCTCGTGGGCTGTAATTTTGGGGGATGGTGGGGCGGGGGAAGAAGGTAATCTTTCTGGCTGGAAGACTGGCTTCCACTGAGGGACAGCTGCCATTGCCCAGTGGCACAAAGACACTTCTGCGCCATTCGTATTTGCAGCAAGGCAATGCAAGAACCAGAGAGTGGTTTGGAGTAGATCTATGGACCTAGGAAAGGCAGATGAGGGGAAGATAAGGCGAAAAGTATAAAGCCGCGAACAAGAATTTCCTTTGAGGTTAAAAAACAAGGGCTTAAGGGCTCAGACTTTGAGATTCAACGGACTGGAGCTGAAACCCCATCTGTCTGCCACAGACAGGTGTTTAGATAAGAATACCTGAGTAAACATTACCTAATTTTGTAAAATTATGGATGAATTTCACATGCACCCATGCTGCACCCATTCTGGGATATGAGCTTATGATTCTCAATAGTCCTGCATTAATTCTCATTTGTTTATGTCAAAAAAGAGTCTAAAAAGCACTGTGAGAGAGATTATTCTTTTCCCAGATTCCTAAAATCATGCATCTGTAAAAATCAATTCCTACAGCAAAGTGCTTTTCTGATAAATAAATTGAATAACTGCAATTCCTTGGCACTAATCTATTCTGATAATCAATACCAACGTTGTTCAACATTGATTATGACTGGCCTCGGTGCTAAGGAAATAAAATGCCATCATCTATACTTCTGTTGCAGATTTCTGGGTCTCCAGCCTCCGGTGAGCTGCCCTGTGACAGCACCCTACTTCCCCATTACCTGCGGTGCTCTGTGGTTTTGGGCACACATCCTCACTCTGGTAGTGGAATCCGTCTATTCTCTACTGTCTGGGACTCTGGTCTGCTGCGTTTACCTTGGCCCAAAGGAGAGAAAGTTCTAGTCCATAAATCTCTCTGGTGTCTCGCATAAAGTCAGTATAACGCCTCCTGTTTTAAAGCACATCCACCTCAGCAGGTAGGAGCACTGCCTGGCTCCTGGACGCTCCAGTGCTGTCGCTCTTTGAAGACGAGAGAGAGCAAAGCTCTTATCTGCTGCCAATACACCCTTATCGCCACTCACTCTCTGCCGGAATGAATTTTCACATGTCTGTCTTCACGAATTTTGCGACCAAATGTCGTTTGCCTGTAAGATTGTGAATTTCTTGTTTAATGGCCCCGATACCATTGCATGCGCAAGTCAGTAACGTTGGATAAGGTTTCTCATGGCTCCCTCTGTCTAGCTACTATCTATTCTCTCTCTCTACAGCATCCACATTTTCAACATCGTAGACTCCACTTCCTCATATTTAGAGCAACTTTATGTCCTGGGTTGGCTGAGCTAGTTCTGGATTATATCTGTTCACCTGCTGGCGTTGTGGCTAACACTGGCTTTCACGCTCAACGAGTTCTGATTTAGGTGATAAGTGCTCACGTTGCTCATTCAATACACCCCATAAACCACTGCAGTTAAGGTCCTGCCCTCACTAGAGTATGCAATTGTGCTCACTAAGTCGCTGAAGAGCCGTATTTGCCAATGTCAAGCATTTCAGTCTTTATCTTCTTAGACTCCCCTTCTTTTGAAACTCTTTATTATTCCTTCCTTAATTTGATCTCTTTGATTCCCTGAAGCCACATGATGCTCATTCACACTACTTCCTCTCTGCCCAGGACCACTATGCCTATTCTTCTTCTCCCTGCTTCTTAAATATTAATATTTCCCAAGATTCATTTTACCACCCTACTGCTCTTGAGCTGCATATTTTCCTTAGATGATCCCAGTGACATTCCGCATTGCCCTTACCACCTTTATGCACATGATTCCCAAACTAGTATCCCCAAACCTGCCTGCTTGTTCCACCTCCCTCCAACAAGCTTTATGGAAATAACTCACATCCGCTTCTGCCTCTCCAGTGATAGTGCCGCTGTCCTCGACAACTTCACCTGAACTAATACAATGGTTTTATCACTAGTCTTCTCTCTTTAGGTTTAAAGCTTTCAAAGTTTTTCCTAAAATGAACGCATTTTTGTCCTCCTCAAAGTTTTTTGAAGTCCTCTTTTATTTACTGCAATAGTCAGACTCTCAACATGCCAAATCAGATGCCTTCTAACAGGCCCCTTGCCTGTGTCTCCAGCCTCCTCCTCCTCTCTCATCATCTGCAATAAATCCTACCTGCCCCCGCAGAGCACTGCTTTTAGCTCACCACACTCGCCAGGCTCTTTCTCACCTCTGCCTGAGCTCTCGCATTGTCCCCTTCCTAAAGAGCTGCCGCGGGGCTCCCTCCCACGGGTCTTTAAACACGGAGCCCACGCCCACCTGGTCGGAAGTCGTCCTGAGCGCTTCAGGGGGAAGAGATGCCTTTCCAACCCCCTCGCTTTGCCCAGGCACGTTGTCTACGGATGCTCTTCAGCAGCTCACCAGAATGACTCTCAGCACACAGAGGGTTCTTCCAAGCAGATGCCACACATGTGTGGCCCCGGCACCACACAAGCTCATTCTTCAGTTCTTCAGCACAGGGGCTGAAGTTGCCGCAGAACACCTGCAACAATAAGATTAGTATTTCTGTTTGAAACAGAATGAATAATATTGACAATATGTAACATCGTTTCAGAAAGTTTTGATTGTATTTCAAATCATGCAGGGAAGAGTTTCATCAAGAAATAGGACCAGGATGCAATTTTCATACGTGAAGTTCTGACCCAATCACTGGTATATCAGATATGAGCTTAGAATTTTATAATTAGTGTATTAATGTAAGTTAATATAAGTAGCTTCCCTCAATTCTGTGCCAGCACAGAATTTATATGTTAACCTCAGCTGCAATGAATTTCCTGCTGGAAAAGACCTTATATTTAATTTTTGAAGTTAAACTTTTAATAAAACATTTTATTATTGCTTAAAGTAAATTGTTTGTACTAGAGATAAAAATCTTATTTGTAAAAGGTACTACTTTTAGTATAGAAATTTAAGTCTGGATATGTAGAGTAAACATGTAAAAAATTAGGGCATGTTTTACTCTTTAGAGAAGAAAACATCCTCGGTTTCTCAGATACACTTCTTTTTGGCTATGATTAGTCATTTTTTCTTTGGCATTTTCAGAGTGGTTTTCCTTTTGGTTCCTCTTAAATTTGAATCTTGTATGAATGAAATCCATCATTGCCTTAGAGGTCATTAAGTGGCAGTGTTTATGTTGGACAGGTGCAGAAACGACCCTAACGCATGATGTCTATCAGGTACTTTTTTGAAGTTGTCTCAGTTCATAACAGAATATGATGTATTAGTGATAAGAAGGATTGTTTTTCACATTACTAATAAGGGAAGAGTCATTTGGACCCTTGTTGCTATTTACTGCTATGTTCTATTACAATGCCTCATCAAAAGGCACTGCTATATACATGCATTTTCCCACATTGTTTGATTATTAAAGCCTTAAGGGAATTAAGACCCCATTGTTTTAATAAAGTATGAAATGTGTATTAACTCTTTGAGATAAGCTCTTCTTTTTTGGACAGACTGCAGCAGGGAAGAAGGTGTAAATTATGACTTGATAAAATGGAATAACAGCCCTGGTGCTACTTAGTTTGTACCACACTGCACTGATTTTATTCAGCATTGCCTTCATTTTTTTAAAAAAAGATTTATTTATTTATTTCTCTCCTCTCCCCACCCCGTTGTCTGTTCTCTGTGTCTATCCGCCGCGTCTTCTTCTTCGCCCGCTTCTGTTGTTTGTCAGGGGCAGGGGAATCTGTGCTACTTTTTGTTGTGTCATCTTGTGTTAGCTCTTCGTGTGTGCAGCGCCATTCCTGGGCAGGCTGCACTCTCCCTCGAGCTGGGTGGCTCTGCCTACGGGGCTCATTCCCTGCGCGTGGGGCTCCCCCACGTGGGGGACACCCCCGTGTGGCAGGGCACTCCCCGCCCACATCAGCACTGAGCATTGGCCGGCTGCACACGGGTCAAGGAGGCCCGGGGTTTGAACCACGAACCTCCCATGTGGCAGATGGGCACCCTAACCACTGGGCCAAGTCCGCCGCCAGCATTGCCTTCATGAGGAGGTAAGGCTGGAGAGGAGTGCCAGGTATTTAGACCCCTAACTCAGTGTCAAGCTGCTAGGTGTTAGCCCACAGGAACCACACAGTCTGGCTGAGCCAGGAACACTCCCGTAAGCCACTGGCTTATTTTCACCCTGATGCCCAATATCATCTCTTATAAAAGGGTTGAGGCATGGGAAGAGTTGTTTGTTCATGGACTTCACGTCATCTCCTTTTACGGAGGAGATGATCGATTCAACTGTCAGGATGAGCTATCACATCCAATGGCAACTGTATCTTTCATTTACTCAGGTCAAAAACTGGAGGCATCCTGGCGCTTCTTTCACAGCCACTCATCTAAAACCAAAGTTTTGCTTTCAGGACACGACTGTAATCAGGTCCCTTCCACTGCTACCTCTCAAGTCCAAGCCAGAAATCTCTCCCGCGTCTCCACTCTTGCTCTTCCCTCTGCTATCTATTTCCAACACAACAGCCCAAGTGTTCCTTTTAAAGTGTAGACGATATCATGGCACAACTATGCCATCAGGCCTCCAAGGCTGTCCCTGCCACTCTGAGTAAAGAAACTGAAGGCAAATACCCTGCAGCCCTCTTACCAGTGGAATGTTAAGGCAGTCATAATAAGCCATCTTACTTTGGTTTATTTGAAATTTCTTTATTGTATATGAATGTTGCCTTTCGTTTGACTGAGGCATTTGAAATTTAGCACCTGTAGGTAGACTTGTAATTGGTGTAAGGGCCTTGCTGAAAGGAAGACAGGAAACTATGGGTTCTATGGAGATCTTCCCACGCAGCTTTGCAGAGATTCTTTCACAGCATATTCAATAAATCTTCACTGAAATAAATAGAGCCAGCCTGTTATTCAGAGCACTGCCATCTGTGATCTCCCAGCTGATAAATGTGACACGGTGACCACTCATACCTGTTTACTATTTCTACATTTAACCTTGATTATGAAACAATAGTCATTAGCATAAAACATTGCTTCAGAAGCGTTGCTATTTATGGTTTTGTGCATCAGCTTAACTAAAATTCAAGTGCGGTTTGTCAGGGGAAAAGACTTGCATTTACTGTTTTGTTGGCTCTATAGTTCCTGAGAAAACACCATCACATAAATATTATTCAAACATGCACATCCAAACAAAATAAGGCCTGGGATTCCAGAAGGAAGGGGTATTATACTAACAAGGCCAGTGATATTTCAGTCTGTGCCTTGGCAATAAGAAGGAATCCTGAAAAAAATAATTGGGATCAAGGTTATGAGTACAGAGGAGATTGAATCAAAGTGTAAATGCAAAATGGGCCAAGACATTAGAATATGCTGCCAAAATGTATTTCATGGAGAAAATGAAGATCTGTATCCATATTAAAATTACATATACAAAAGAATATAATAGTACTAGAAAAGAGTCATGATTGTGAATACGATTTAATTATAGGTTATATTGGATCATTTTTTGCCATATGCAGAAAGGGGATGAAGGTTAGAGTTTTCTTACAATAATCAAGACTGGAGGAAAAGCTATTAACATTACAATAATTAAAGCAAAATCTTCTGATAATAGAATTACTACAAGTAATCAACAAGACCCCTCGTGTTCTGTATTGCTTAGCGTACTTCTCAAATATTGTCCTAATAAATCATTTAAATACCCTCAGTGTGAAAATCATCATCTAAACTTAATATTTAACATTCTTCACCTTGGGAAAAGAAATGATTGCAGATTGTTTCAAGATTTTAAAGGGAGATGTAGCAGCACCAATCTAAAGCTATACGCATATACCCTTAGCACAGCAATTCCACTGCTTTTTTCCACAGAAAAATTAAATAAATAAAATTTAAAATGTGATATATACCATAATATTCATTGTAGCATTGGTTTAATAGGAAAAACTGCTTTAAAAAGCTGAATGATCATCAATTATGTAAAGATTTAAATGAAATATAGTACATATAAAGTGTGAAATACAATGCACTGTCTTTAAAAATGAGGTAAAATTCCATATGCTGATATGGAAATATCTTTATTACATGGTTAAAGCAAAGCATAATGTAATATTTTCTGTACAATGCAATCATAATTACCTACATTTAAAATACACATATGTATACTTTAAGAATTTATGTGTATTTGTTTTATAATATAAAATACAGTCAAATATATATATATATATATACAAGAACCAGAAGGGACACTATGTGAGCTTGGAATATGTGCACATTTAAAATGCTTCCTCCAACATTGTGAGCTCTTATTGTCAGCTACATTATCATCCCCATCATCACCATCATTTTTACACATGTCCATATACGAAAGGAACTTTCTCTAGAAAGATACATACATGAAATATCAATGGGACTTTAACGAAAGGGAAAGAAATATTTTTAACTTTCATTTTGTATTATTCTGCACAGTTTGGAATATGTGTGTGTTTGTAAGTACTGGCTTAACTTTTTATAAAACTCTATTAAACAGTAAACATATTTAAGCACAGAATATTAGCTAGGAAATCTACTTCGAAATGCATTTGTTATCTTACATGCACAGCCATATTTGTGATTGTTATATTTTGCTTTAGAAATAGTGATCAGCAAAATGAAAAGAAAGGGATTGTATTTATCTTTGTCACTTCAGAGCTTAGATCTCTGACATATAGTAAAGCATCAATAAAGTTTGTCTTTAAAACAGGGCAGGGTGTCTTACAAAAAAGCTAACTTTGTGTTTTTTAAGAAGAGAAGCACTAGATGTCATTTTGTTCTCATGGAAGGGTGGGGGACGGCTCACGACAAGTGTAAACTTCGTAAGCTACCACGCATTCTGCCCCAGGGATGATGACAAGGCTGTTTGTTTCTAAGAGCTGAATTCGCCTAATATCTGAGGATGGCGGAATGTGTGTTTGTGCTTCAAAAACAGAAACTTCCTGTAGGGGGAAGACCATATGTCCTGTTTTGCCTGGAACAATACAAATTTATACCTGTTGACCCAAATAACAATTAATATAATCCATTTTCATATTCAACAGTTTTGAAGTTTGGACAATGAATTATATGTCCAGTCCAATTAATAGACAGACAAACTTTATCTTAGAATTTCTGTCTTATAAATTGAGTTGACTAGCACTTTCCATGTCAAGGGTTGAAAATGAAGCTGTCAAAACTCTTGTTCCAAGACACTAAGACACCTGAATTAACTGTCTTAAACATTCTACTCAAGTTTGTTGTCAAATATCTCTGTGAGGAATTATCTGGAATTGATTATGACTCCATATTTAATAAATGAGTGAACTTCAGCAAATAGTTTAAATTCTCAATGTCTCACAGTTTTCTCATTAGTAAAGTGGGGTAATTATTTTATCTAATGTATCTATTAATTATTTTTGTTTTTTTAGAGTATATTTCAAATACAAGAAATACCCAGTTCTTAAGTGAGTTTTGGTGAATGTATACACCATGTAACCATCATCCAAATCAGCAAACAGGACATTTCCATCACCCTCAAATGGTCCCTTATGTGATCATAAAATCAGTTCCCTCATAAGCAACAAGGGTTCTGATTTCTATCCACAGAAATTCTGTTTCTGTTCTTTACCTTTATATGAACTCCTTGTGAACCATATCGCCTGCACTCTTTTGTACCTGGCTTCTATAGCTCTAATTAATTCTACTGAGGTAATTCACATTGCTTATGGATAACCTGTAGCTCATCCTCTTTTATTGGTGATCAGTTTCCCATTGTATGAACACATGACAATACATTACCATTCTCCTGCTGATGAAGATGTGGGTTGTTTCTATTTTGGGCGTTTATGAATAAAGCTGCTATAAACATTCTTATACAGATTATTTTTCTATTTTTATTTCTCTTGAGGAAAGTGAAATTTGCTGGATTGTAGGATGGGTGGCTGCTTGATTTTAAGAGAAATTGCCAAAGAGTTTTTGTGTGGGAAGTGATTGTGTCATTTATCATTTTCAGTAACATTGTATGAGTTCCAACTTCTCTGCATCAACATTTGGTGTTTTCAGACTTTTCCATTTTAGCCATACTAGAGAGTGTCTATCAGTATCTCATTGTAGAGTAGTGTTGGGGATTGAATCATGTCCCCTACAAAGAGCAGGTTCAGGTCTCAACCCCTTGTCCTGTGGGTATGAACCCATCTGTAACTAAGAATTTTGAAGACGTTATTAGTTAAGGTATGCCCACACTGAATGAGGATGGGCTTTACTCCAATATGGCTGAAGTACTTAAAAGCAAAGAAAACTGGACACAGAAACCAAAGCAAAGAGAGCAGCCAAAAGCTGGAAGTCCTTAAAAGCAAAGGAAATTGGACACAGAAAACAAAGCTACAGAGAGCATCCAAAAGCTGGAAGTCTAATGGAACCCAGAAGAGAAAGGAGAAAATGTTGCCATGTGCATTGTTATGAGATGGAAAAGCCAAGGACCCAAAGACCACTAGCAGCCAGTGCTAGAGCAACACTGTTTTCAGAGAGAAAGGGTTGCCTTCTGATGCTCTGAATTTGGACTTCCCCTAGCCCCAAAACCATGATCCAATAAATTTCAATTGTTTAAACCAATACATTCCATGGTATTCATAATCACAGTCAGAAAACTAAGACAAGATGTCATAAATTTCCAAACTATGCTTACAGATTTCTCTATTTCCTCATTTATTTCTGTCAATTTATGTTCTATATATGAACGATTATGATCATTATGTCTTCCTAATTAATTAACCTTCTCATCATTCTGAGATGATCCTTTTAGTGACAAATACTCTGTTTGGAAATTGACTTTGTCTGATGTTATAAACATACCAGCTTTCATAGGCATGCATGAAATATATTTTTCCATCTTTACACCTTTAACTTATCTGTCGATGTATATGTAAAACACTCTTTTATGAAGTATATGGCATTGTCAATCTCTTTAATCCATTTTGCCAAACATTGTCTTTAGCTGCTGTATTTAATCCATTTATATTTATTGTAATAGTAGACACAATTAGATAGGTATAGGGTTTGATTTTTCTACTTGATTTTTACTTGTCTCTATTTTTTTCTTATTTCTTTTTCTGCCTTATTTTGGGTTAATAAAACATTTTAAAATAATATGGAGCTGGCCTATGTGCAGTGCTAATTCATGCAAGGAGTACCATGCCATGCAGGCATGTCCCCTGCATCGGGGAGCTCCACGCACAAGGAGTGCACCCTGCAAGGAGAGCCACCCAGCGTGAAAGAAAGAGCAGCCTGCCCAAGAATGGTGCCACACACACAGAGAACTGATGCAGTAAGATGATGCAACAACAACGACAACAAAATAATAATATATATTAATTCCTCTTTTGGTTTTAACCACACTGTGTTTTAAGGGCTGTTCTAGGTAAGACAATATGTGTTCTTACCTAGAGATAATTTTTATCACTAAAAATGAAATATGAAAACTTTTAACAATAAATTTGCATTTAAATCCCAACTTTTGTGTTAATTGTTGCCATATATTTTTACATCTGCATATATTTTAATCCCCATTAAGTAAGGTTCTATTTTTGTGTTGAAGCAATTTCTTACCCCTTAAAAATAAATGTGAAAACACAGTCATAATTTTTATTCAGTCCCCACAAAGTTATCATTTTTCTGGTGTTCTTCATTTCCTTCAGTAGAACTGAGTTTCCATCTGGTGTCAATTCCCTTAGCAACAAGTTACCTCAGATTTTGTTTATCTTAAAATATTTTCATTTTGTGTCCATTATTAAATGATATCTTTTCTGAATATAGAATTCTGTGTTTTGTTTTGTTTTTTCAGTACCTTAAAAATGTTGTTTTGTATATTCTGGGCTTCATATCCAATGAGGGGGCATGTTTCCATTTTTTGTAGTATGGTGTTTTTTTCTCTGTTTTCAAATATTTCTTCTTGTATTTGATTTCCAGTAATTTGTGTAGCTATGCTTGGGATGGTTTTATTCATATTTATCCCTTCTTATGTTTGCCATACTACTTGGCTCTATAAGCTGATGTTTTTATCAAATGTGAGGAATTATTGTTTCCTACATTTTCAACTATTTTTATAATGAATTCTCTCTCTCTTCTCCTTCCATGACTCTAAGGGCACCAATGTTAGATCACCCAGTCATTGTTTTAGAGACTAGAGCACTGTTTATTTCTTTAAATTTTTCCTTATCTTCAAATTCTGTCATTTTTATTGCATTTTCTTCACTGATTCTTTCTTCTCTATCTTCAATCTGCTGCTATTAAGCTCATTTAGTGAAAAATTTCATTAAGCTATTTTAATTTAAAGTTCTAGAGTCTACATCTTATCATTTATATATATGTATATATTTGATTACAGAAACTATGACTTGCAGTCATATGTAATGAATAGAATTCCCATACAACACCCCTTCGCCAATATCTTACATCATTGTGGAACATTTGTTACAGGTTATTAAAGAACATCATCAGACTATTACCACCAGCTATGGTCTATTTGTACTATTAACCACACTCTTCATCCAACTCTGGTTTCGCTGCTATCCAGTCCCTACATTGTTCTCTAGATTTCTTTCGATTGATATTCACATCCCAAAATGACCCCTTTCAGCCACAATCCCTTTTATAAACCAGCTGTGTTACGTATACTCACTATAATGCGTTACTATCACCCCCAACCATTTCTACACTTTTATAGTCAGGCTAATTAAAAATTCTACATACAGTATGCATCAGAACCCCTTCTAATCTCTCATCTTATCTCTTAGTAACCTTTACTCCAGCTTTTATCTCTATGTGCTTATTCTTCATGTTTAGTACATATTGGTGAGTCCATACAATATTCACCCTTTTGTGTCTGGCTTATTTCACTCAGCATAATGTCTTTAAGGTTCATCCATTTTATATGTGTCCTAATTTCATAAAATACAAATTCAATAATGTTCTTCTGTGAATTAGAACAAATGTATATCACTATTACAAGGTGATAAGGATATGGTGATGCATGGGAAAAACACAATAAATTTAACTTACAGACTACCGTTAACAGCAATATTGTAATATTCTTGCATCATTTTCGAAGAAGGTACTGTATCAATGCTAAAATTCAGTAATAGGGGGCTATGGGAATTTTTCTTTTAGACGAAGGAAAATTTCAAAATTTACTGAGGCAATGATTGGACAACTCTGTGAGGAAAGTGAGAGCCACTGAGTGTGCACTTGGGATGGAATATACAAGGCCTGGGACTCTATAACACAAGGAACCATGTAACGGAAGATGGATGGTGGTTAACAGTACAAAGTGAGAGTATACTCTCATGAGCTATGAAAAATGTGCAATATTAACACATGGTGATAATTATTTGGGGTATATGGGAAAAGGTACCAAATGTACACTATAGACCATAGTTAGTTGTAATAGTCTGATGATGTTCTTTCATAGTCTTTAACAAATTTTCCACAACAATATAAGGTGTTCATGGAGGGGTGTTGTATGGGAATTCTGCACATTATGCATGATTGCTTTGTAAGTTCATAACTTCTCTAATAAAAAATACATGTATTTTTAAAAGATATCAGAGATTCATAGGAAGCTGCAGAGATAGTATCTCATGAGATTTTTGCCATGTTCCTTTCACCCACTTTCCCCTAATGGTTACATCTTATGTAACTATTTCATTATATCAAAACAAGTAAAGTGACATTGGTACATTGTGTGTATACTTATATGCCATTTTACCACATGTACATTTGTGTAGCCACCACCACAGTTAAGAAACAGAACTATTGTCTCACCACATAGGTAGGTATTCTTGGTTCAAACACTTCATAGTCACATCATCCTTCTTATCCCTCCAACTTCCAACCTGAGTAGCACTAATCTGATCTCCCTCTCAATAATTTTGTCATTTTCAGTATGTCATATAAATAGAATCAAGTAAATGTCACCTTTGGAGATTGGCTATTTTTATTTCAGGATAATATCATTCCATATAGCTAGATCAGAATTTTTTTATCCACTCTATCAATCCCTGTTGTTTAGTAGATGTATTTAGACTACTGTATTCACACGAATTTGTGTTTGTCTACCATATTACTTTTTGTTTTCTGTTTGCTCCCTCTATTTTTATTTCTTGGTTTTCTTTTTCTTGCCTTTCTGTGGTTTACTTGGAACATGGTAGAATCCTATCCCAGTATCTGTAGTGTTTTGCATTTATCTCTTAGATTGTTCTAGTTATTACATTATACAAAGCAAATTGTCATGGTCAACTGATGTTGACATTTTCCCGTTCAATGACATATAGAAAACTTTTCTTGTTTTAGGTACCTTTACCAACTTTCATTCACAATATAATTGTCTTAAAGCGTTATTCTACATAGATTGAAAATACATCAAACAAAGTAACACATTTTCTGCTCAGCTACAAAGCATAATTTAGAAAACTCAAGAGAAAAAAGAAAATCCACTATATTTGCACATAGTTTCGCTCTTTCTTTTGTGCTTTCTTCCTTTCTGATGTTCCAAGATTCCTTCTTTTATTGTTTTCTTTCTGTTTCAAGAACTGCATTTGGTCATCCTTGTAGACTAGTACTGCTGGCAAGAAAAACTCTTAATTTTCCTTAATCAGAGATTTATTAATTTCCCCTTCATTTCATAATTTTAACAATTATGGAACTCAAGTTTGACAGTTCTTTTCTTTCAGCACTTGAATATGCTTGTGACACTTTCTTCTGACTTCCATTATTTTTAATAAGATATCCATGATTTTTCCCTAATAAGTAAGGTTATCATTCTCTCCTGCTGTTTTCAGAAATTTTTCTTTGTCTTTAGTTTCCAGAAGTCTGATTATGATGTGTCTTAGTGTGGATTTCTTGGATATATCCTGTTCAGAATTTTCTCATCTCCTGAATTGGAATGTTTATGTCTTTTGCCAAACATTGGGATTTTTCCATCATTATTTCTTTAAATACTTTATTAGCCCCACCCTTTTTCTCCTTTCCTTCTGGAACTCTGATGAAATGAATTTTAAACATTTTGCTATGATCCCATGGGTTCCTGAGTTTCTGTTCATTTTATTTTCAGTCTATTTTCTATCTGTTGTTCAGATTAGGCAATTTCTCTTACTTTATCTTTAAACTTGCTGATTCTTTCTTCTGTGCTCTCCATTCTGCTGTTGAACCCATCCAATGATATTTTTATTTTGGATATTTTATTTTTCAATTCCAAAATATTAATTCTGTTCCTCATTATATCTTTTGCTACTTTGTTGAGGTTTTCTTTTTTTTTTTATTTGTTTCAATTGAATTTATAATTGCTTGTTGAAGCAATTTTGTGGTTGCTGTTTTAATATTTTTTTCTGCTAATTCTAAAACTTATGTCATCTCTGGATTGACATCTATTGAGTATAGCTTATTTTATCCAGGTATTTCTGAAATGGCTTCTTTACTACTAAATATTATTTTTCATTGTCAAGCATTTCATGTGGACTCAAATCATATGTGTCTCATTATTGATCTTTGCATTTTATCTTAGACAAAAAGAAAAAAACCGCACCACAATGGGAGATCAAAACCTGCCCTTAAGGGATTTCAGAGGAGCAATAGCAATATGGTGGTGATATTACACGGACAGAGTATGTTAAAGAGAGGACATGGTCATCTGTGATGTTGATAATGAGAAGACGGCTGTAGAAGGATCTGCTGAAATATTGAGTCAGAGTTTAAGTATTTAAGGAACTTCTGTTGGTGCAATACATGCAGTTCAGGCTGAGGGAGCTGTTATATGACTTTTGGCGTGTGTACCATACTCAGTATTTTGTATAATAATGTCATTCAATCTTCATAGCCATATTGTGAATGATGTCCTATTGTTTATATTTTATAGATAGACTTTATAGAGGTTGAGTACCTTGACCTAGGTCACATAGCTAAAAAACTTCATAATTGAAATTCAATCTCATATTTATCTGTGTAGTATTTGAAAGGTATACCCATTTATAGAATGCTGTTTAACAATTACAACATGTTCAGCAACAACCTGCTGATTGATACAGATTATGAAAAATAGGAGGAAGAGAAAGGAGTACTGTGGGGACTAAAATACTATCCAGACTGTATAATATAGTGAAACCTTAAATAAAATAGGAATATGGGTGATATTACATATATAAGGCAGTTTTTTAAAAATATAAATACAAATAAACTAGAGAGATGGAAACAGAGTGCAGCAGGGGCAGCATAGAGAGAGTGAGAGGTAATGAGTTTTATTTGTTTGTTTGGTTTTCATTATCACTGGAATAATGAAAGTGCTCTAAAAATGATTGAAGTGATGAATGCACATCTATGTGATTATTCTGAATACCATTGATTGTATACTTTGGGTGGATTTATGCTGTATTAGTATGTTTCAATAAAATTGATTTGATAAAATTTACTATCCAGACACCCAGATCTGACAGTTTAGAGATCCACCCTTCAAAACTTTATTTGCATAAAGGCAATGAGTATCTGCTTCCACTTCAAAGATACAGAATGAAAGAACTGCAAAAACGACAGTTGTAAAATTTAACAGGGTAAAGAAAAGGGGCAGATTGCATAGTGGTCTCAATGAAAAAATATACCTAGGTCCAGTTTACTGAAGCTTGAAATTCTATACCTGAATTTTCTTAAAGGATTTCTCTTCTGTCAAAATGCAAAGTCTATATGCTAAAAACAAAACAAAAGAAAAAATTTAAATGGAAGGAAATATACCAAAGTGTTAAAAACTGATTTTGGAATTTAAATTTCTCTTTAAATAATTTTCTCTAACCCACTTCCCAAAATCTCTAATGGCTATAATTTACTTCTATAGGATAAAACCAATTTGATTCAAAATAACCTCTTGTAATTCATCAAGGTATTGAATGGAAGAGACAACAGGGGTGCGGAGCAGAAATGTATTCAGGAAGCACCTGTGAAAAACTTGAGTGCCCTTATAATTTCGTAAAAATAATGGAATGATTTATACCGAATGAAGAAAGGAAAAAGGCAAATGTGAATGTTGTTTTATTTGTTTTATACATAAGCTACTGAAGAAGCAGCCAAAACATGGACATATGTGGCTTCCAAAGGTGAGGAGATTGGTTTATTCACCACTCAGCAAATGCTTACTGGGATCCTATAGTTCAGGGTACTTTCTTTATATTAATTGAAATTTCAGGAAGTAAAGGCTGTCCTATAAACATTTCAAGAAGTTTGTTCCCTCCTTTACTCTAAAATGGAGAAATAATATTCTCTGAAGAAAAAGGAAGAAGGGGAGACGAGGGAAAAGGAGAGGGAAGGAGGGAAGTAAAAAGAGGTACAGAAAAAAGAGGAGGAAGAGAAAGGAAACAAGCAAAAGAGAAGGAAGAATAAGAGGAAGATCAAGAGCAAAATAATAAATAAATTGTTTGATCACCTACTCTTTTAAGCTGTCACATGCATTAATTCAATGACATCACTTCCCTGATTTGTGTATTATTTTTATAGCTAGCACATAATAAGTGATAATTAAATGAGGGAGCATTTGAACAAATAGACTATTTCTAGAACCAGTGAGGACAGTCATAATTGTGATCAATTGCTTGGGAGTCACAGACATACTCAATGGCCATCTCCCAGCCCTTGCCTAACCCCCTCCTTTCCCCACCTTGCTTGTTGGCATGCAGGTGTTTGATATGTTTCCATTTTTGCTTGTTAGGATACAGGTATTCAGTATATTTCCATTCCTCAAAAGACCATACAGCAGGCAGGGGAGAGGGGTGTTAAATCTCAACCTGGGCACACATGTTGCTTGATAAATGCTTTATCCTCATTTGACGGGGGTGCCTGCCCCTCGGGTGTATAAAAGCCCACCACCTGAGTGGCACAAGTGTCCCTCATCTCCAACGTGAAGCAGAGCATGCAGAGCTGTCATTAACTGGCCCTGTCACAAGCTGTGGGCCTCCCAGAGAAACTAGCCATGATGGGACTCTTCTCTCCTCTTTTGGATGCTTTGTGCAGTGTAAATCATAGAGCAGTCATTTCCTAAAAGTCTCTGTTGTGCCTGAGCATGTGTTCCCACAGTGTACAACATAGCAACTTACTTCACACTGATGTTCTGTAACAGTCAAAGCTCTGGCTCAATGTAACAACTCACAGCAAATTTTGCTGTTTGAAAAGTGTCGCAGTTCTCTTGCAAGAAATGGGCTTTCTACAACCTGTAAGGAGAAGGTCTGAAAGGTCACAAAAGAGCAGAAGAATATAAATGTACCCTAGGTCATGTTCAGTGGACCAGTCCAGTAGTGGCCCTTAAAGTGTGATCTCCAGATTTATTGTGTCCATACCAGCGGGGACTTGCTTGAATGCAAATGCTAGGCTCCAGTTCAGACCTATGGGATCAGAAACTCCGGGGGCAGGGATCCAGTAATCTGTGTTCTAAGCAGCCCCTTCAGATGATTCTGATACATTCTCCTTTGAGAACGGTTGGTTCCAAAGTCAAAGAGAAAGCTAAACTGTTGGAAAATTTAGGTGACTTTTCCAACTTTGACAAGAAAGGAATAAAGTAATGATTGTCTGAAGGAAAAATTAAACTGAAATATAATAGTAACTAAACTGAAATAAAATAGAAATTCTTATGAAATCACTGCCTTTTTAAAGATAGAACAGAAAACGAGAGAATTTCAATATACATTTATTAATAGAAAACAGATCATTAAAATAAATGATCATAAAAGGAAGAGAATAGGGGTAAAAGAGAAAGGAACAAGCATGTATTAATTGCATGCTATGTGCCAATATTCACAGGCATTATATCTTTTAATCTTCACAGCCTCTAATTTATGGATGATGACCATGACATCTAAATACCCAATATCATGGTGACTCTGTATAGATTAAACTTCATCAGATAAGAAATATTTTACACCATCATCTAAATTTCAAGTATATACATAATATTCTAACATTTTTTCTCTGAAAATGAAATCTACCTCAATGCCTTTTCCAATATTACAGGATAAATTGGAGTAGGGCTAGGGGTGTAACTATCAATACTAAAGTGAAAACTTATTATAGAACTTTTAAAAACAACACCAAAAATGTTTAAAGGAGCTTTAGATTAGATAAATGTTATATCAGAAAGAGAGGGGATTCCCGTATCCCACTCCCAACACACTTCCCCCCATTAAAAATATCTTATATTTGTGACAATTGAGGAACACATATTGAAGCATTGCTACTAACCAAGGACTACAGAAAAATAATCCAAATTTTTATATTAAGAGTTTGGACATTAGTCCAGTCTGCTGTGGCAGTGCTGACGCAGGCCCTTTCATTAATCAAATAATAATACAACCCCCGCATTCAACTCCTTTGATTATTTTAGACCCTACCTACAGTATTCTGGTGGTATTTTGCTCTACTTAATTTTTATTGCAAGCAAATGACAGAAACGCAATGTAAATTAATATAAGTGGAAGGGTAATCTATTGGCAGACCATGAACCATCTCCAAGCAACCAGGCAGGTTTTCCTAGAAGGGGACTCTGGGCCAGGAATTTGGGTGCAAGTGATTTATAACCACTTCCAGGAAACCAGTTAGGGGGTGGGGAGAGCAGAATGGGGCCAGGGAGGAAACTAAACGCGGGGGGGGGCGGGGAGGAGCACCTCAGGTGACCCCAGGCTCAGGCTCATCTCTCCGAGAGATCTGGGGTGGAAATTAACCGAGTTTTTCTTCCGTGGAGGCAGATGAGCTGAGCTTCCTCATGGACGTTGGTCAGGAAGGGGCGACAACAGGCATCTTCCGTGTGATCCCAGCACTCCAAGCTCTCCCAATGGGCAGGAGTCTGTCCCTGAAGAAGGTTGCAAGTATGAACAACTAGCAGAAAAGCCCCTGAAGCTGACAGTGACCCCAGGGCGGCTGGGTGGTAGCCAGCGGTGTCGGCTCCACAGAAGGGCGCAGCTGAGCCTTAAAAACAACTGTGGCTTGTAGCCTTGGACGTTTTGCGTGGCGAGGGAGTCTCCCAGCTCCACGGCGTGCTGAGTTCATTCCTCTCTGCCTTCAGAATAGCTTCCTCTATGATGTAAACAAGCACAACTCCTGGGTGTTAATACATCAAGTTCGGCCAACGGAGAGAGGCACACTCTTCTTAGCCCAAGTCCAGAACTCCCAGGGAAGGACTCATTGTCCTCGTCTTTCAAGTGCCCATTTTTGGCCATCATCTTTGACTCACCTCAGGCCCAGGGTGGTTTTTAGGAATATGCCAAACCCTACAAGAACAGCGAAGGTAAGGATGGAAAGAGAGAGTTCCCAGAAGAATTAGCTGATGTCAGGGGGTTGATTCCATGGTCATAAACTATACCACCAAGTGTACATAACTCCTCCATGACACCTAAGATAAGAGAATAAACACAGTGAAAATTAAAAGGATGGGTGTAGCTCAGTGGTTGACCGCCTGCTTCCCATATATGAGGTCCCAGGATCAATCCCTGGTATCCCCTAAAAAACAAACTAACTGAAAAAGCAGTGAAGTGATTGTTTTGGCAGCACATATACAAAAATTGGAATGATACAGAGATGGTTAGCATGACCCCTGCACAAGAATGACACACAAATCCATGAAGTGCTCCATATTTTTAAATAAAAATATGTTAAAAAATAAAAAATAACAGTAAAGAATTTATTTCAGATGTAATGGCATGGAAGTGTAATAGGGAAAACAAGACAAAATCTGAATATATGTAATGCTGCAGGATGAGAATTAAATGTATTATTTCATAATACCCAAATATATCTATATACTCAGCTGATAGTAATATTTTCAAAATTTTCCCTCATTTACTTTTGAAATAGTCTACTTTCTGGTACATAAAATAGTTTGTTAAATAATTAGTCATGCCTATTTGCAGGCCTAACTATCAAGACAGATTTTTTAAAAGCTCAGTTTTGGTTCAATCTCTTAGTGAAAAGCCATGGGTTCAAATTGATTTTGCTATAAGAAAGTAATAAAATATTATTTCCACTCCAGTGAAAATAAGCAGTCTTTCAAAGGCATGTATATTTTAGAAATTGAAATAATACTGTCACATTTTTTCTTTGATGACTTAAAATCTTTTGGAAACTTGTATTATTTGTAAAATTTGCAGGAGAGAACTCTTTTTTGAAAATAAACTTGTTTAGTTCATATTCTTCTAAGCAAAATTCATCATTTAAACGGTGCCCAGACAGTTACTGACAATTCAAATTGCTTTTCATAACTCAAATCAATAGCAAAAATAGGAGTAAAATAATAAACACGTTTTGAAAAATGAAGAATGTTTTCATTATAATGTTCTTCCCCATGGCATTTCAGGAAAAAAACTAAACATCCCAACACTGAAATATGACACATTACAAATAAAAAATGACATACAATAGCTAGTAGAAGCTATTCTGTATGAATATCCTATGCAATGTACTAATAATAAATCCCCTATATTTTATCATGATTTAAACAAAAGGAGGTAATTCTCCATGGATAAAAGTCTATCAAAGTATGTGGTTTGGTATATATCAGAAGTTTAGTCAAATGGTCAAACGTTTCTATTATTATGCTTATTACCATTTTATTTACATGGTAAGTCTCCTTTTAAGACACTCTTATGCCTTACATTTTACAAGCAACTTTAAAACTTTTTCATGAGAAGTAGCCTCCAAACCACAAACATGCCATCTTCAATGTAACTAAAGTCCAGAAATCTAACCACTTGAATCTCTGGATTTCTGTTGAAAGATCCAGTGAACAGCCTCTAAGCCTTCAAAACATAAACCTTATTTTTTAGAACTGTTTTATATCTACAGAAAAATTGTGAAGCTAGTACTGAAAGTTGCCATATCATCTATACCAAGTTTCTCCAAGTAATAGCCTCTTACATTAGTATGGCACATTTGTTAAAATTAATAAACCAAAAATGGCACATTGTTATTAACTAAAATCTATACTTTATTTAGATTTCCTGTGGTTTCATCTATTATCCTTTGTCTGTTCCTGATCCCATCCAGACAATTACTTTCAGTTGTCTTGTCTCCTCAGCTGTTCTTGGCTGTGATGGTTTCCCAGACTTTCCTTGATTACTAGGACCTTGACAATTGATGAATACTGTACTGGGCACATGAATTGCAAGGTGTCCCTCAGCTGTAATTTTCCTGGTGTCTTCCTCATGGTTAAATTGGGATTGTGTGTTTTACAGAAGTAGAGTGTTGTTGCACCACATCATATCAGCATGACCTACCATTGTTGATGTCGACCTCCATCACCCGGTGAGCTAGCGTGTGTCATGGTATCCCCCCTGTGAAGTTACTGTTTCCCCTCCTCCATACCTTACTCTTTGGATGGAAGTCACAGTGCAAGCAACTGCAGACCACACTCCAAGAAGGGGGGATTATGTGCCCTCTCTATGAAGGCAGAATAGTTACATAAATTATCTTTAATTATAATGCCTAGGAAACGTGTCTCTTCTTCACCATTTACTTATTTATCCAATCATTTGTTTCTATGTGTATGGACTCACCCATATGCATCTTTTTACTTTGGCCAAGAAGCCGGAAGTCAACAGAACCAAAAGAGGACATCACCATGTGAGGCAAGGCTTGGATACAAGCCAAGAATCCCCAAGGATTGCTGTTGAGCCAGTGCCAGAGCTCTGCCGGTCTCACAAAAAAAAGTGTGGTCTTGCCAACATGCCTTGATCTGGACTTCTGGCCTCGGAAACCATGAGTACAGAAATTCTTGAGGCTTACGCCAAAACAAGTTTGTAGTATTTGTCATAGCAGCCTGACAAAATAAGATAGGGGTTTAGAAAGGGTAAGGAAAGAAAATAACATAGAGAAGAATTTAAAAACTCTAAACAAGTTAAGAAGAGTAAAGAAAAGGTGTCAGTGTTTTCATAGATATGCATATATATATATACCTATATATACACAATTTATATAATATGTACATATACATACATATGGTTAATTTGCTACTTCATCCAGAAAAGGTTTTCTCATTCAAAGAAAAAAATTCATTTTTTTAAACAATCAACATGCTATATAATGCTCTTATTAAGTATAATTTCACCAATTACAAAATATCCAATTCAATACATACATGATAACAAGGTTACTTTATACTCCATGTATAATTTGTTTAGCTCAATTTCTCAAAACCACATCCATTCTTCAATGTGAGAACAACAAGAACCAGTCTGGAGAGTGTTCCTTATTTCTCCAGAATTGCTTATCATTGATTGAACACTGTATGTTTTCAGTAGATAAAATTAAATTATGAGTGATTGTCCCATGATTTTTGTTAACTTTGGGATTTTCAAATCTAGTTTCCTTTTCATGTCTCTTAGTCATTTTATTCTGATGCTTCACTTGAAGTAAATAATTATGCTGATTGTTTCCCTGGATTCCTCAAAAGTTCACTATTTGTAAGTCTAAAGATTGACCTCAATGAGATCTGAATATTAAAAACTGCCTCTTATTTATTACTTTGGTCATTTGAATTATTTGTGTCTACAAAGTCAAAACCTGGGTTTTCAGTATCGTATTATATTATTTTGATCATTTCGATATAGTTAATCCACCAATTCTGCATAAAACATAAACGAGGCCACATTAATTTCTAAAAAGAAAACTAACATGCATTAAGATCCAATATACTTTAGATGCAGTAATTAAGAATGAAAATTCTTATCTGACAAATGAGGAATCACTCATAAATTTCTGATAATTACCGATAGAAGGTATTTTGTGTTTTGTTTTTTATTTCAAATGTATGGTCTTTCCACCACAGCATGATGCTTCTGTAATTTTTATCTGTTCTATGCGATGACCCTTGTCCAACACAATGCAACTATCAGTAGAATAAAGCTATACAGAAAATACAAAAGGGGAATGAATGCTCAGTTTAGGAAAATTGCTTTTATTCTCTTTCCAGCTCTTACCCTAATTCACTTGGTAACATTGGGCGAGTTACTTCACCTCTCTTATTGTAATGCCTTATTTTCTCTCATAACACCTGTTCCTTTAAGCTAGGGCTCAGCAAGCTTTCCTCAAAGAACTGACAGTAAATATTGCGGGCTTGGGGAACCAGTCTTTCTCTGACACAACTACTCAACTCTGCCATCGTTCTTTCTTTGCCTTGTGCAATGGTTAGAAAGTTCTTTACCTCTCTCTGCCAGATTTCTCAACCATCAGGTGGGAATTGTGACCGTTTAAAACAGGTCAATGAATTCTTTAGCTCTCCGCCCACATGCCTTGTCTTGACTCTGATCTGGCTTTAATAATTTCCTTGTAACCAGAAGTGATACTTTCCACTTTGCAAGGGTATTTCAGAAAAGTCACAGTGCTTCTACCTGTTTTTCTCTGCCTGCTCTGGCAGAAACCTGCCCACGTGTAAGAAACCCAACTCCCCTGAGAGTCACCTGCTGTCACTCCAGTCCGCTTCACCTGCACCCCAGCCCACAGCCAGCGTCAGCTGCCAGCCATGATTGGGAGCCGTTCTGGAAATGCGTCCAGTCGGAGCATCAGAGGCTTCAGGCCTGCCTGCTAGCTGACTGACTGCGTGCATCACCACAAGCAAGGGCTGCCAGGCCAGCCTTTCCCAAATTGCTAACTGACAAAGGTGTGACCAAATTAAAAGAGGTGTTGTCAAACAACGTTTTGTTAAACAACGTTTACCTCTGGGGAAATGTGTTATGCAGCAGAAGTAGCCAGAAGAGATACAATGAAATGAGGCCCTCCTCTTATGCTTGTAAAAGAATTAAATAACTTAACATGCATAAAAGGACTTGGACTTTTTCCACAGCAATGTAGAGTGCAGGTTAAACATCTGTGCAAAAATGCTGTTAATGTTTTAGTCATTTCAGCTTCCTAATCAAAGGGAAAGTAGTGAATTTTCAAAACAAAATTTTAAAGAATAAAATCCCTAACCCTAATGAGTAAAATGTATTAGTACTCAAAGGGGCAGTTTATACATTAGCCACAGGATCTAAGTTCCATGATAATTTTATAGACCCACAAAAATTTTTCCATTTAGCTTCTTTTAAAATCAGAAATAAAACATAAATAGAAAAATAATTAATAAGTAATAATAAAGCCAGCCTGGATTATATTCATCTTTATACCACGGCCATACTAAAATATAACTGTTAACTCTTTATTCTAATGAAGGAAGTGGCCTTTGAAGGCTCAAGATTCCAGGCCAGTGTAAGTCATAATATGAAACCAAATATGTAAAGATTAGTAATGGCCCGTTGGAACCTCCAGCTGTGATGCCTCTCTGGAATTCTTGCATGTAAACCTGTACTTTTTCTTTCTTTTTTTTTTTTTAACTCACCTGCTCTTTGGGGTTCTTATTTATTTTCCCACTGAGCTAATCCTGTATGACTAAAAACATCACAATTCCTACTGGTTAAGTGAAAAGCAGGTGAGGGAAGAAAGGATAAGAAGGAATCTCAGGAGAAACATCTGGGTTGAATAATATATGATCATAAAGTGATGTCAAACTTTTTGAGCTCTAGTCCTAGATCTTAATTTTGTGATTAGGGGAACGCCAACTCAAAAAAGTTTCATCTCTCTGATGATCTCTAAAAGCTGTTTTCATTTTATATCTTTTTACTGTTTGGGGGCCCATTTGGACATGGGAAGGGTCCAAATTTTGAAAATATCTATTTTCTAAGATGGCAAAATATATTTAGAGAAACATACAGGTGTTCTGCAATTTCTAGAAAGGTCTGGTCCTCTCTCACTTGTTCACATGTTATGTTGCCTCAGCAGTTAAAGAACATCTCTAGGTTTTAAATAGAATCTGTTTCCTTGAGAAGAATGAAGTCCTGACAAGCATTTGTTTTTCATTCTGAGCTGATCTTCAGTTAGCCCTAAAAAAAGGGTAATTAGAAACCCAAAATACGCTCAGAATGTCCATGCATTAAGCTCTGGGTAATGATAAAAGAGTTGCCAGTAAATTTTACTTCTAAATGAAACTATTCTAGCTATTTGTTATCATATTTACCAAAGTAACAGTTATCTGATAAGTTTGGAAAAGGATTCTGATTTGGGCCTCTCCAAAAATAAACTGCAGTCTGGTCTGCTTAAGCTAACTTTCCTTGATTATCATTAAAAACAAACAAACATGAAGCAAAACCAAGCTCTATGTGTAGGGCACTCATACTCCTGCTGTGTGAAAATAGTAGAACTAGAAGGAAGCACTTATATAACGGTGCTATGCATATAGAATAGCCAGGCTGACAAAATAGTTATTTTCCATTTCCAGTATTCTGATTCCTTAACTTCGTAATTGAATTCTTACCAAGTGTTTTATCTCCTTCAGCTTCACTTTCTTCTGCTCTTAAAGTGAAATAATTAAGCCTGCCCCATCTGTTGCAACATGTGTTTATGGCAAGAAAGGAGGCATATTACATACAAAACATTTACATGGTAATGTAAAAGACAAGTATTAGTAATTGTAGAAATAATAGCCGTAGTGTTAAGTTTTTAAAAGTCCTCTATGCAAGGAAACAGAGTTTTCAAACATTTTACAGAATATTTGGATTTTGAAAGAAATCTTATGTCTTTCCATTCAAGGCAACGTTACTTAAAAAGGTGCTGCAAGATAGAAATACTGACCCCAGGATTATAAGAACTTTCACTCTAGTAAATAAACTATACATAGATAAATATAAGATTCTACAAAAAATAATTCAGTGTATTCAGATCTTAATTCTGTTTCCACAAACATTTCTATCCTAATTAATTTTAAACCTTAACCAATAAGTATTTTATAATTCAAGATATATCCCAATATATTCATAGTCATATTAGAGCCATAGTCTCAACTAACTAATTATAAATTACAATGTCACCTTTTTAAATAGAACATAAGTGAAAAGGGGACTATATTTATATGCATGTTATAGTGAAATTTTCAGATTAAATGCATTCATTCATGCTTTTAGTTAAAAGAATATTTCATATTTAATTTTCAATGAGAAATTTTAAAACATTTATTTTGTTAACCAGCCACACCATTGTCATTGACCAAAGGGTAATTTTAAAAAGCAAAATGACATCAGGTGGAGTGAAATAAGCCAGGCACAAAAGGACTAATATTGTATAAGCTCACTGATGTGAAATAATTAGAATAAGCAAACTTGTAGAGTCAAAAACTAGAATATAGGTTACCAGGGGTCAGGGTAGAGGTAGTGCATGGGAGTCAGTTCTTAAAATACACAGAGTTTTTATTTGGGGTGATAGAAAAGTTTTGACAATGGAGAATGCTGATGGCAGCACAACATTGTGAATGCAATTAACACTGAAATATATATTTGAATATGATTAAATGGGGAACTATGAAGCTATATATGTGTTACTAAGGGAAAATTTAAAAAAAACAACAAGAAACACTAATATAAACCATGGACTACAGTTAATAGTACAGTTATAATAATATTCTTTCCTCATTTGTAACAGATGAACCACACTATTGTAAGGTGTTAATAATGGGAGTATATGGGAACTCTGTTTTTTGCATGATTTTTCTGTAAGCCTGCAACTTCTCTAATAAAATTCGATTTAATAAAACCAAAATTAAAGGAGATACAAATCAATCTAATTAAACATTTTAACTGTAATATGTTTCTAGATAACAAAATTAGATTAAAATATACCTTAAATTTTTAAATTAATATAAATTTTAAAATAATTAAAATAAACTCATATTTTAAATTAAAAATACTTTTATGTAGAATGGGAATTTTCAGATTATTAGAATTCACAACTTAATCATAATTTATTTGGGGAATTCATAGTGTATAAGTGTATAGTTTTATTTTTAAGAATATTTAAAATTTTATCACCATTTCACACAACAAAGGAAAATTTAATATCTTAAAGAAAGGAAGGTTATTACCTACAGCAAATGATAATCTTTGCCATGAAAGTATATTTTCAGCTTAGCAACAATATATATATACATAATCATTGACTTTATTCATTATCATTTTACCATAGAATTGGGAAAAGTTATCCATAAGAAAACACAGTTCATATAATGAAGTTTGGAAAACCAAAAGAGGTGCAAAATACAGTGAGATTACAAAAGGTGTGTGCTCAATATTTTTCCAAACAATTAGCTTAATAATAAATTAGAAAAGGATTCTTGAAAGAAGTTTCTCACAAGCTGAATCCTGGAAGATGTAAAATAATAGAGGATGGGTCAAAATTGTAAATCTATAAATAGTATAGCATTGCCATTAGTAAGAGTGTTGGCTTTTTAAAAAATTTTTTTTATTTTTAAAGAAGCTTTAGATTACATAAATGTTACATAAAAAATATAGGGAGGAAAGCAGATATGGCTCAATGGAAAGAGCTTCCACCTACCATATAGGAGGTCCAGAGTTCGATACCCAGGGCCTCCCGGCCCATGTGGCGAGCTGGCCCATGTGGAGTGCTGCCGTACGCAAGGAGTGTCGCCCAGACAGGAGTGCCCCCCGCACAAGGAGTGCACCCCGTGCAAGGGGTGCAGCCCCCTGCAGGAAAGCAGACTGCCCGGGAGTGGAGCCACCCACATGGAAAGCTGACGCAGCAAGATGATGCAACAAATGAGAGACACAGAGAAGAGACAATTTGAGATGCAGGGAACTAGGAAGCTGAGGTGGAGCAAAAGAATGATCGCCTCTCTCCCACTCCGGAAGGTTCCAGGATGGGTTCCAGAGCCACCCAATGAAAGCATAACAGAGACAGAAGAACACACAGCAAACGGACACAGAGAGCAGACAATGTGGGGGGAGAGGGAATAAGGAAAAAGAAAATGTATAAGGGAATTCCTATATACCCAACCCTTCCCCCTCCCACACTTTCCCACATTAACAACATCCTTCGTTAATGTGGTACATTTGTTAGAATTGATGAACACATATTGAAGCATTGCTACTAACCATGGACCATAGTTTAGAGTTTACACTCTGCCCCACACAATTTTATAGGTTATTACAAAATATATGATGGCCTGTATCTGTCATTGCAACGTCATGCAGGATAATTCCAATGCCCTGAAAATGTCCCCATGTTACAACATTTTTCCCTCTCCCTCCCCTTTTGAATCATGTGAGGTTCATTACTGACTCTGGCTGTAGCTTTGGGTAAGTTATGTGGTCTCTTAAGTCTGAATTTATGCGTCTATTAAAAGGGTTTAAAATATGCATCCCTTAGATTATTGTAATAATTGCATAAGTTAATTAAAACAAAAAGGATATCTTGACATGTAGCACTTAGTCCGGGCTAAATAAATATTGTCAATATTTGATGATGATAATGACTTAAACTGAAAGATGCATCAAAATGTGAGAAGAATGGAGTGAAGAAACAGGCATGTTCTGGGGCATGAGTGTGTTTTATGCCACACTAAGGACACATACTTAGGGAAAAGGCACCCAATGATTTATCTTTAGGAAACTCATTTTAATAGTACTTTACAGAACAGATTGAATCAGGTCAAGAATTGCAACACAAAGAGTAGTTTGGAGACTGTTTTCAGCAGTCCAAGTGACAGAGCATGACAGCAGTATGCTACAGCAAAAGTGGCTATGAGAAAGAAGATAATGATACGGGTCACAGGGGTATTTTTAGGGACGCTACATGTAGTGAATCGTCATGTGCTGAGATGTTTATGAAGGAGCCAGAGAGTTTAAGAGGCATCCTGGGTTTGATAAAACCGTTCGGCATACATTAATACAAACATTTCTCAATAGTGAGAATTTTAAGAATGGACTATTTGGGACATATTGCAAATGTGCTTTTAAAAAACGTACCCCTTATTTAGCAAATCAATTTTATTGATACATATTAATAAAACATAAATCCATCCAAAGTGTATAATCAGTCACATAGTTGTGCATTCATCACTTCATTCATTATTAGAGCATTTTCATTATTCCAATAATAATGACGAGAAACAAACAAACTCATCACCTCTCAATCTCTCTACTTCCCCTTCCATACATATCTACTGTGCTCTTTCCATCTCAGGAGTTTATTTGTAGTTATATTTTGTAAAAACTGTCTTATAGATGCAATATTACCTGCTTTGTATTTCACATGCGGTTTCACTCTGTCCTAAGTACCATGTTATGTTTTTCGGCTTTCCTTCTAGTAGTATAGATGACCTTAGATTTTCCCTTTCAACCACTGTCATGCCCATATAATAGCTCTGCTAGTTAAGAACATCATGATATGCTTTCACTGTTCTATTTATTTACAAAGATTTTCAAACAAATTGTTTACCAATCTGCACAGATTAACCCTCAGCTTTCCATTCTCTACCCTCCTTCTATTTTCTGTATTCTGTATTCTAATTATCAACTCATAAATTTATACAATATATTTAGTTCATAATAGCACAATCATGCAGCACTTGTCCTTTTGTGTCTGGCTTGCTTCACTCAACATAAGGTCCTCCAGGTTCATTCTTGTTGACATATGCGTCACAACTTCCTTTCTTCATACAGCTGTATAATATTCCATCGTGTCAATAGACTTCAATTTGTTCATCCATTCATCAGTTGATGACATCTGGGTTGTTTCCACCTTTTGGCAATTGTGAATAATGCCACTATGAACAATCGTGTGCAGATGTCTGTTTGTGTCACTGTTCTTAGTTCTTCCAGGTATATACCAAGTAGTGGTATTGCAGGGCCACATGGCAACTGTATATTTGACTTCTTAGGAACTGCCAAACAGTTCTCCACAGTGGCTGTACCATTCTACATTCTCACCAACAGTGAATAAGCATTCCTATCTCTCCACATTCTCGCCAACACTCATAGTTTTTTGACTTTTTAATAGTGGCCATTCTAATAGGTGTGAAATGATATCTCACTGTAGTTTTGATTTGCATTTCCCTAATCGCTGTGATGTTGAATATTTTTTCATGTGTTTTTTTGCCATTTGTATTTCTTCTTTGGACAATTGGCAGTTCAGATCTTTTGTCCATTTTTTATTCAGGTTGTTTGTCTTTTTGTTGTTGATTTGTAGTATCTCTTTATATATCATGGATTGTAAACTCTTATTGGATATGTGATTTCCAAATACATTCTCCCATTGCGTCGGCTGCCTTTTCACCCTTTTGACAGAGTCCTTTGAGTTGCAAAGGTGTTTAATTTTGAGGAGGTCACACTTATCTATTTGTTTTTGCTCATGCTTTGGGTGTAAGGTTTAGGAAACTACCACTTACCACAAGATCTCGAAGATATTTTCTTACATTTTCTTCTAGTAATTTTATGATTGAACTTTTATATTTAGGACCTTGATTCATTTTGAGTTAATTTTTGTATCAGGTATGAGATTGGGGTCCTCTTCCTTTCTTTCGAATATGGCTATCCGGTTCTCCCAGCATCATTTGGTGAACAGAATGTTCTGCTCCAGGTGGGTGGTCTTGACAGCCTTACCAAAACTCACTTGACCGGAGATGTGAGGGTCTATTTCTGAGTTCTCAATTCAGTTCCATTGGTCAACCTGTCTATATGCCAGTTTCATGGAGGGTTTTGGGGTTTTGTTGTTGTTTTTTTTTTTGTTTGTTTCATTTGTTTGTTTGTTTTACCACTGTTACTAAGTAATATGCTTTAAAATCAGGAAAAGAGACCTCCAACATCATTCTTTTTTAAGACATTTTTTGCTATTTGGAACCTCACCCTTCCAAATGAATTTGATAATTGGCTTTTCAAGAAAAAAAAAAGTATCCTTTTTAACTCTGATATTTAAAGCAACAACTTATAGTGGCAAATATTCCCCAAGGTGGCAGAAATTGGTTTAAAATAGAGAAAATTTAAATACTGGGTGGTAAAATTATTCAGCAATTGCATAGTATTCCAGAGTTAAAGGAGAGAATATTGGCTGAGTTGACAATTGTTTTAGGAGGTATATTGATCTAAATGGATGGTTTCTGTAATAAGGCCAATGCCTGTCCAAAACAAATGCAGACACTGGTCAAAGAAGATGCTAGGAGTACTCACAGAGCAAATATGCTAAAAGGCATATTTGTTAAGGAAATGATGAACGGAAGCTTCAATTTCTGGTTCAGAACATAAATTTTTAGCTTTGTAAATAGCAGAGTGTTTACTGTTAGAAAAAAAAACAACAACCAATACAACTTTTATACAATTCATGTTTGTCAATTCAACCAATGAATTAGAGATCAACTCTAGAAATAGAATAATAGGGCTGAGCTAAAAGTATAGTAGTTATATATTGAATTGTTCACATATTTTTTCTGTCAGACAGAAATTCTAACAATTTAATAGACAATATATAAGATGTAAGAAGTTTTGCCAAACTTCCTTTGGAACCCTGAAGAGGAGAGTAAGTTTAAGAGGCAAACAAAAATCTAAGTTCCTGAGAGAAATCCAAAATTTTCTTCATGCTTAAAGTTTTCTGAATTTTCTTAAAATTATTTTAGGTTCCTATGTATCATAATCACATCATTGAAGGAAGAGAACATTGATCACAGGGCAGTGAATAATTCTTCATAGTGTCACAATAATCTTCTTAGGACACCCCAGAATCAGTATTCTAATTCCCCTATGCTGATTAATATCCCGAAGGGGTGTTTGACTGTAATAGAACATGTTAGTATGTTTCAATCAAATGGAGTTTCAGTGAAAAGTAAACCAATCCTCTGGATAAACCTGGGAACAAAGTGTGGTGTGTGTTGAAACGGATACTGGGAATTCTGATTTCTTATGACCAAATAATTGACAAAGCTATTAAATGTGTATTTAAATAGGAAAATCAAAAATTGTAACTTGAAGAATAAAACAACTTGCCCTAATGAAGTAAATTGCTGATTGCTTTGCTGTATGAGTAAGTTTATTTTTGAAATGTTTATGACAAAAATGCCTCTGAATTTTAATTGGCTTTTCTAAGTTTGGCTGGCCTCCCATTGTCTATTTATATAATATGTTTATCCCCCTACAATGTGATAATGGAATATAGGTAAAGACGTGTGTGTTCTTCACTACATTTAAGCCAGAAAGTGGAATAAAAATCCAAATAGGAGCTTTGTATATCTCAAGGTCTTTAAAGCTTTCTCCATAGCCTTCTGTGAAAGTCTTCTACAAAAAGCCAAAAGGTCTCATAGGTTAAGCACAAGTCTGCATGTTTTGTGTGAGTGTCCACACACCTACTAACTAGCTGAAGAAAACAATTATCAGTAAATCCCGCGGTTCTTATTTGACCCTGCGTGAACATGTCCCCCTTACTCTTCTCTGACCTGCCTAAAATTTGAGTTTTTTCTTCCGACTTTAAAAACAATGTTGCTTCATCATTACATGTAGTCCTAAAGGTATATATTGTTTAATTTTTAAAACGTTTGAACTTTAAGTGAGGCAAGAAGATATGCTGTATTCTTCTGTACCTTGCATTTTTACTCATTTTAGGTTTTCTTGATTTACCGTATTAAATATGAACCTGAACTTTTACCGCCATTTGATGTATAATATTGCATGGTATGAAAAAATCAAATCTATATAGTTTTTTTCTTCCCAATAAATATGTAAATTGTTACCAGGTATTTTTTTTTTCATCACAAACAGTTTTGTTTTGTGTGCTATATAGCTTATGGTATATATACAGGTGAAAAGTTATCCCAAAGGGATATACTTTGAGTGGAATTTTTGAGTATTAGGTTATATACCTTTTCAGCTTAGATAGCACCACATTGTAATGTAAATTATTTGGAAAAAAAAATCATTCTCCCTTTAGCAGACTATCATAGTTCTGGTTTATACATATCCTCTACAATGTTTGCTATTGTCCAGAAAAATTTTTTTTTAGAAAGGTTTTTTTTAATTTTATTTCTCCCCCTCCCCCCCCCCCCCATTGTCTGCTCTCTTGTATCTATTTGCTGTGTTCTTCTGTGTCCGCTTGCATTCTCGGCGGCACTGGAAATCTGTCTCTTTTTGTTGCATAATCTTGCAGCATCAGCTCTCTGTGTGTGCAGCACCACTCTGGGCAGGCTGTGCTTTTTTTTTTTTTTTTTCACACGGGGGTGGCTCTCCTTGCAGGGCGCACTCCTTGCCCAAAGGGCTCCCCTACGCAGGGAACGCTCCTGCGCTGCATTGCACTCCTTGCATGAAGCACCACTGCGCATGGGCCAGCTCACCACATGGGCCAGGAGGCCCTGGGTTCAAACCCTGTACCTCCTATATGCTAGGCGGTCGCTCTCTCAGTTGAGCCACATCTGCTTCCCCAAAATTTTAATTTTTGGCAGATTCTTGGTTATTAAATGATATTTCCTCACTAATGAATACCACTTATTAATGAGGTTAAGTAACAGCACCATGTTCTTTTAGTTATTTCTAATTCCTCTAATGTGAAATATCTATTCAAATATTTTGGCCAATTTTTTACTGTTTTTAACTTATTATTAACAGTGTTTTTAAAATATATTTCTGGAACGAATCCTTTTCTGTAATATGTAACAAATATATTCTCCTAATTTGTAAATTTTATTTACTTTCCTTTTGGAATCTTTTAGGGAGCAGCAGCTTTTAATTTTAATACAGATAAATTAAAAAATACTTTCATTTACATTTTGAACACTTTAATTCTTATTAATATTTGCCAAATCAAATATTAAAAAGCTACTCAACCATGTTTTCTTTAAGCTTTTAAAGTTTGCCTTTCATTTTTAATTCCTTAACACACTTAAAATAGAAATTGTCAAACTTTGCAAAAGTTAAAATTTAATTTTTCTCCTTTTTTAATGCTCATATGAAGGACCAATTGCTTCAAACACTTTCTCAGGTAGTCAAAAATTTCCCCAAGGATATGCAGTAACTTGTTTCCTTTATGTTATTTACCAGATATTCATGTCTGAGTGGACTTTCTCTTCTGAACCCTTGATATCTGTTTCTAACTCTATGCTAATGTAGTACTCTCTCAATTACTAGACCTTTAAAATAAGTATTGAGATCTGGTAGAACCTGCCATTAGCAATTTAAACAATTTTTTTACAAAAATAATCCGTTTTAGCCTTATTCCATGCCTGCACTTATATATAATTTTATAAAACTTTTCACTTGGGTAAAAGGATAACAGAAGGTCATCCAAGCTAAATTCTACAGTTTTATGTTTCCACGTAAGTAACATAACCATATACCAATGCCAAAATCATGAAAAATAAGATTCCAGAAGCCTAGGAGTACCATTAAGTCCCATTCTTGCCACTAACCCCATCTGGGAGTAACAACTATTGGACTTCTAACACCATAGATAAGTTTTGAAATTTATATACATTGTACCATAGACCATGTAATGTTTTTGAGTTCGCTTTTTGTATTTGGCACTACATTTCTGCGATTTATGCCTGTGTTTGTCTCTGGGTGTAATTTGGTTCTTTCTCATTGCCATACAGAATGCTATGGTATGACCACACCACAAATCATCCTTTCTACTACTGATGAAAAAATAAATTGTTCGCAGCCTTTTTAAAAACAGGCTATCACCGAGAGTGCTGCCATGGGGCTCCACTTTGGGCCAAGATGGAGTAACAGGGCCTGCATTTATCCTCTCACCTGAAATAGCTAAAAAAAGGGAAGTCAGGGAAACCACCAGTGACCTCCGGTTTCATCAGGTGCCTGCTGAGTTGGCCCGGGTTACAGCGCTGCTAAACCGCCTGCGGCTGGACACCTGCACGCAGAGCGTGAACTACCAGCGCCGCCTCCCCAGGAAGGCACTGCCCGCCGCGGTTCTAGATGTTACAGCCTAACTTGGAATTGTGACACTGTCGAGAACTCCCTCTGCCTCCCAGAAGCCCTGGTCTTGGGGTTGCCGCTGGCGTTCTGGACAGTGTCAGGATTTGACAAGGGACCTCAGGGAATGAGCAGCTAGCGACCCTCCTCGGCCAGCCCCAGCCTCTGACTCTGTTTCTCCCACCTTCGGCGCAAAGGCTCCCGTTCAGGAACATCCCGAGGTAAACGCAGCTGCAGGAGTCAACCTGTCCAAAGCTCTGCCTCTGGAAGACGCCCTGCAGTTCTCATTGCCTTAGACCTTCTGCTTCTCCGATGCTTCTAAGTCTTTCTTTAAAATTGTGTCTGAATTGTTTTTTTGTTTTGTTTTGTTTTTTTTCGTGGTGGTGGCATTGTCCCGTCCACGCTATCCCATCCGAACTATTAGTAAGAGTTTCTCAGCTCTAAATTTTAGAATGAAAATGCTAAAATTCCTTATAATACCTGGTTAGGATTATTTTTACTATAATTTCAATGTGCTTGCATTCAATTTATAGGTCAATTTGTAGATAAACAATCTTCTACTGAATCTTCTTATCAATGAATATGGCATATACCCAGACACATACGCACATGCATACATTTGTATTCATTTATTTAGGGTGTCTATAAATATATTTATATGTAACTATATTTAATAGGCAGATAATATATTTTATATTTCAATTCAGATAATAAGTTTTGCATACAGGATTCACATAATAAATTTTATTCCTAGATATTTTACGTTTTTGTGATTCTTATAAAAATCACATTTAATCTTCATGATTCTAGTGCACAGAAGTGGAATTGATGCAATTTTTGGATCTATAGCTTCTGAAATTGCTATTGTTCCTTGTTAATTCTAATATCTTTTTGTTGATTCTTTTGATATTTTATGTAGATTGTAAAACTTTTATAAAAATGAGTTCATTTTTTATCTTAAATTTATTGACTATTCTCTATCTTTAACTGGGATTTGGTCTGTTTGATGAATTGCAGAAATATCCATAGTAAAATACTTCATGTCTGACAGAATTGTAGGTCGGGCAATATTTGCTTTATATATTTTGAAGTTAGTTTCTCATTGCATAAATATTTATTTCTAGCTTTCTCTTAATTTTAACCTTTTGCCAGTGTGTACTCTTATTTTCCTTAAAGTCTTTGTGGTCTTATTTTAATATCATTATGCCGGTTTTATGTTGATTAGTATTTTCTTGGCAAATATTTTCTGTCTTTTACTTTCAACCTATTGTCAGGAGAAAATGTGCCATGAATATTTACGTTTCTTCCCAGTAAGGGCTCTCTGAGCAAAGAACATTGTCACCTGGTTTAAAGGAAGCTTGAGTGGCAAACACAGCTTGAAAGATGGAGGTAGTGTGTTGTTTGAGAGAGATTTAAAGTTTTATCTTCCCCGAAAGCATTTGCTTATACTCCAGAAAACATAAACCTAGAGGAGAACTTCCCCCTCTACCTTGGAACTATTGTCTGCAGATGAAAGATAATAAAAACCCGGGACTTTCTTTTCCTTTCCCTGGAGAGGATTTATTTACATTCCAAACTAAGGTTTTTTTTCCCTTTCCTTCCTTCCCTCCTTCCCTCCCTCCCTCTGGCCCTCTCTCTCCCTCCTTCCCTCCTCCCTTCTTTCCTTCCCTTCTTCCCCCCTTCTTTCCTTCCTTCCTGTGTTTCCTTCAGTCTCCTTAACTCGTGCCCTCTTTCTCTGGATGGAGGAGCAGAGTGACAGCTGTCCTGTGTAAGCTCCCAGTGCCATGCTTTGGGGACTCCTCTCCCGTGGCTCAAGCACTGCTGGGTGGACAGGTGAAACACTCAGCACCTCCCTCTGCGTGAACTATCATTGGGAGCCAGAACTCGTGAGATTGTTGAGTGAGGAAATAGGTGTGTGCTGTGCGTCAGTGGTCCGAGGCTCCTGTTGAATAGATAATGTAAATTATAATTGTATAATGTTCTATAATTGTATGTTTTATATAAGTTAGACTTCTATATAACTTTCTAAAATACATGTTAGAAGTAGGTTAATATCTAATAATATGTGTGTCTATAAGGAGGCCAACTTGTTAGCTTACTTGCTTATAGGAAAACATCTTAGGCCTCTCAAATGTGAACTGGACTTAACAATATTATGGCTGAAATATCAAGTATGTAATCTGGCAAAATGTGCAGCTGGGACTCAGGACCAATTAAAATATATGATTGTAATATATATTAATTTTTTAGTACCAACATTTTGTGTTTTCAAAATTTGCCACCTTTTCCTCTCCCTTTTTTTTCTCTTTCTTCCCTATTTGTTAAATGCATACGATTTCATTCTTTTTTTTTTTTTTTTTTTTGAAGTGAAACACCATGTCTTTAATGACAAACACATGCCTTGGAGTGCTAAAGAAAACTCATTGGGGTGAGGGAGTGGGGGTATATGAAACCTCTTATATTTTTTAATGTAACATCTTTTGTGATCTATGTATTTTCAAAAAAACAATGATGGGGTAGAGGGTGGGGAGTGGGGTATATGGGAACCTCTTATGTTTTTTTTTTCTTTTTTTTTTTTATTGACTTTGTAATAATATTACATTAAAAATATATATGTGAGGTCCCATTCAACCCCACCCCCCCACTCCCCCTCTCCCCCCCCAACAACACTCGTTCCCATCATCATGACACATCCATTGGATTTGGTAAGTACATCTTTGGGCATCTCTGCACCTCATAGACAATGGTCCACATCATGGCCCATACTCTCCTCCATTCCATCCAGTGGGCCCTGTGAGGATTTACAATGTCCGGTGATTGCCTCTGAAGCACCATCCAGGGCAGCTCCATGTCCCAAAGACGCCTCCACCTCTCATCTCTTCCTGCCTTTCCCCATACCCATCATCCACCATGTCCACTTTTCCCAATCCAATGCCACCTCTTCTATGTGGACATTGGATTGGTTGTGTCCATTGCACCTCTAAGTCAAGAGGAGGCTCAGATTCCACATGGATGCTGGATGCAATCCTCCCATTTTCAGTTGTAATCACTCTAGGCTCCATGGTGTGGTGGTTGTCCTTCTTCAACTCCATCTTAGCTGAGTGTGGTAAGTCCAATAAATCAGATTGTAGGTGCTGGAGTCTGTTGAGGCTCAGGACCTGGCTATGACATTGTCAGTCCAGAGATTCAAATCCCCTAAATATATCTTAAACCCCAACGTTAACTGCACCTCCAGCACATTAGCATGAAAGTCTTATGAAGGGAGATCCCATCTGAGTCCAGATTCATCACACATAAACACCATTTCCAAAGAGGGGCCATCTGCCCTGGTAGTTAACCCCATCGGCCATGACCATAACTCTCATGGGTCTCTTTAGCCTTCAAAGGAACCAATATCTGGGGGTTGTATCTGCTTTATCTGTCTCTCTGACTCTGCTCAGTTGTGCATGAGGGCAATCCTTCTGCCAGCCTCCAGACTCTTTTTTAGAAACTTGTAGCCATATAAACTCATTTCTCCTTTCCATTTCCCCCTTACTTTAGGTCAAACAGCATTTTAAAGTCATGTTATTTTATGTAGACATGGATATTCTGCTGATCCGCATTGAACCTTCCGTATAAGGTCCTTTTCCAGTTGCATCATCAGTTGGTATTTGATAGTGGTCCCTCGTTGCCAGGGAGGCTCATCCCCGGGTGTCATGTCCCACGCTGGAGGGAAGGCATTGCATTTACATGCTGAGTTTGGCTTCGAGACTGGCCACATTTGAGTAACATGAAGGCTGACAGGAGGAAATTCCCAGGCACAATGTTGCTCTAGGCCTTGTTCTTATTTTAGGTTTATCAGCTCACAAGCATAGTCATTAGCATCAGGGGCTCACTGTTGAACCCTCACTCCCTCCCGGTCCCCGCCACTGTACCTGGGAGACTGTCGCTGCTCCCCTAGGGACCACGACAGAGCACCACTGGCCAGGAACCCAGTACCCCCCCTGCTGTGGTTTTTAATTGTTGCCACTATGAGTATATCCAATCATTACCATGCACCCTGGACATATGTTCTTTACAGCTCCCTGTCAGCCATATATCACCTGTCATTGGTATCCCATACCAGTATCCCTCCATTGCCATTGTTGAAACACTCTGTGATCCAGAACTCCCCGAAATTTGAAGCCCAATATAATGTCATGGTCCCTTACTAGGGAATGGCATATAGCGATGGGTTTAAAGGATAGATAAAGAACTTGGATAAAGTTAGATAAAGAACTTAGATAAAGAATGTTGACTTGAGAAAATTCCACATCCTATCCTTTTTTTTTTCCCCCCTGATTATTCAGCATTTCTTCACATGAGTCCTAGACCACAGCAATGCATATATATAATATACAGCACTCCCATACATCCACCACAAAACCTTTTTCCTTCCACAGCGATACTCTTACACCCTATTCACATCATATTTACTTAAGGTGATGTACAGAGTCTGAGATATTAGCTTTCTAACAAGGTAATATCTGTGCTTACATTATGGTGCATACTTTAGGATACACAGTTCTTTACATTTTTAGTTATCCTATGTTTTACATTATGGTTTACATTATCAGTCTGTCATCTCCTATATGTTATGGTATAATATTACATGTTTTATATCCATCCTTGTGTACTCTCAAGAAACTCCTCTCTTGCCCCCCATTTACTTTGGTTCCACACATTTAACGTCCATTTTCCCTTCCACCTTGGTGCCCACCGTGACAGCCAACCTCCGTTTCCTGAGGAACCACTTCCAGAGATAGATGGAATAGTGTTCAGGGCCTAACTTGCTCAACTGCCCCAATGCCCTGGGAGCCACCCTTTCTCTCGAGGGATACAGTTCCCTCTATTTGGTGGCATTAGTCCTCCCCAGGATGTGGGTCCACCCCCACTCTCACTACTTGGGATTCTACCCCATGGTGTCACCCACTCTGGCAGAATGAGCCTTTAGACATTCCCCAGGAGCCCGTCCTGCATCAGACCCTCCCCTCCGAGCATTCTAAACAGGTAACCCTCTTTATTATATTTTGATATGATTTTCTTGGCATTTTACTCTCCACCACCTCCTGACCCTCTCCTGTGTTCGTATGCTACCCCTCCCTCCCCCCACTTTTGGGCAACGTTACCCAACCGTCCCTCCCCAGCCACCCTCAAACCCGTAAAACCCCAACCAAAGGCAACCCCTTGCCCCCATTTTATCTCTTCTTTGTGTTCATACTTACCACCATCTCGTCTTAAATTCCACCCCTGCAGACATCGGCTCATATCCTTCCTCCACCCTCCGATTTCCTGTAAGCCTATCGTTCAGTCTCTTGCTATCTAGGGCAGCTTGTTTATTTCATATCATTGAGGTCATGTAGTATTTGTCCTTCAATGTCTGGGTTGCTTCACTCAACATAAGGTTCTCAAGATTCATCCATGTTATCACATGTGTTTGTAGTTTGTTTGTTCTTACAGCCGAGTAGTATTCCATTGTGTGTATATACCACATTTTATTGATCCACTCATCTGTTGATGGGCATTTGGGTTGATTCCAACTTTTGGCAATAGTGAACAATGCTGCTATGAACATTGGTGTACATATATCGGTTTGTGTCCTTGTTTTCAGTTCTGCTGGGTATATACCCAGCAGTGGTATTGCTGGGTCATATGGCAAGTCTATGGCTAGTTTTTTGAGAAACCGCCATACTGTCCTCCAGAATGGTTGGATCCTTCTGCATTCCCACCAGCAGTGGATGAGTGTTCCCCTTCCTTCACATCCTCTCCAGCACTTGTATTCTTCTGTTTTTTTCATAGCTGCCAATCTTATGGGTGTAAGATGGTATCTCATTGTAGTTTTGATTTGCATTTCCCTGATAGCTAGAGATTTGGAACATTTTTTCATGTGCTTTCTTGCCATTTGTATTTCTTCTTCGGAGAAGTGTCTGTTTAAGTCTTTTTCCCATTTTTTAAATGGGTTGTTTATCTTTTTATTTTCAAGATGTAGGAGTTCTTTATATATGCAAGTTATAAGTTTCTTATCAGATATATGATTGCCAAATATTTTCTCCCACTGTGTGGGCTCCCTTTTTACTTTCTTAACAAACTCCTTTGAGGTGCAGAAGGCTTTAATTTTGAGGAAGTCCCATTTATCTATTAGTTCTTTTGCTGCTCGTGCTTTTGGTGAGATATTCATAAATCCATTTCCTATTACAAGGTCCTGTAGATGTTTGCCTACACTGCTTTCTAAGGTTTTTATGGTCTTGGCTCTTATATTTAGGTCTTTGATCCATCTTGAGTTGATCTTTGTATAAGGTGTGAGATGGTAATCCTCTTTCATTCTTCTACATATGGCTATCCAGTTCTCCAGACACCATTTGTTGAATAGGCCACTCTCTCCCAATTGAGAGGGTTTGGTGGCTTTATCGAATATTATGTGGCTGTATATGTGAGGTTCTATATCAGAGCTTTCAATTCGATTCCATTGGTCTATGTGTCTCTCCTTATGCCAGTACCATGCTGTTTTCACCACCGTAGCTTTATAGTATGTTTTGAAGTCAGGTAGTGTGATTCCTCCAATTTCGTTTTTCTTTTTCAGTATGTCTTTGGCTATTCGGGGTCTCTTTCCTTTCCAAATAAATTTCATAGTTAGTTTTTCTAGTTCCTTAAAGAAGGCTGCGTTGATTTTTATTGGGATTGCATTGAATGTGTAGATCAGTTTTGGTAGGATAGACATCTTAATAATGTTCAGTATTCCTATCCATGAACAAGGAATAGTCTTCCATTTATTTAGGTCTTCTTTGATTTCCTTGAACAATCTTGTATAATTCTCGTTGTATAAGTTCTTTACCTCTTTAGTTAAATTTATTCCTAAGTATTTGATTTTTTTATTTACTATTGTGAATGGTATTTGTTTCTTGATTTCCTCCTGATCTCGCTCATTATTGGTGTACAGAAATGCTACTGATTTTTGCGCATTGATCTTATAACCTGCGACTTTACTAAACTCATTTATGAGTTCTAGAATCTTCGTTGTAGATCTCTCAGGGTTTTCTATGTATAGGATCATGTCATCTGCAAATAATGAAATTTTGACTTCTTCCTTTCCAATTTGAATGCCTTTTATTTCTGGTTCTTGCCTCAGTGCTCGTGCAAGTACTTCTAAGACAATGTTAAATAGGAGCGGAGACAGTGGGCATCCTTGTCTTGTTCCTGAGTTTAGAGGGAAGGAGTCTAGGATTTCTCCATTGTAAACAATATTGGCTTTAGGTTTTTCATATATACTCTTTATCATGTTCAAAAAATTCCCTTGTATTCCAATCTTTTGGAGTGTTTTTATCAAGAAAGGGTGCTGTATTTTGTCAAATGCTTTTTCTGCATCAATAGATATAATCATGTGATTTTTTTCCTTCAATCTGTTTATATGGTGTATTACGTTGATTGATTTTCTTATGTTGAACCATCCTTGCATACCTGGGATGAATCCCACTTGGTCGTGGTGTATAATACGTTTAATGTGTTGTTGAATACGATTAGCAAGTATTTTGTTAAGTATTTTTGCATCTAGGTTCATTAGAGAAATTGGTCTGTAATTTTCCTTTCTTGTGATGTCTTTGTTTGGCTTTGGTACTAGGGTAATGTTGGCATCATAGAAGGAGTTGGGTAATGTTCTTTCCGTTTCGATGTTTTGGAATAGTTTCAGCAGGATTGGTGTCAGTTCTTTCCGGAATGTTTTGTAGAATTCACCTGTGAAGCCATCTGGCCCTGGGCTCTTCTTAGTTGGGAGATTTTTGATAACTGATTCTATCTCTCTGCTTGTGATTGGTTTGTTAAGATCATCAATTTCTTCTTTCGTCAATATGGGCTGCTTATGTGTTTCTAGGAATTTGTCCATTTCCTCTAGATTGTCATTTTTGTTGGAATATAGTTTTTCAAAATATCCTCTTATGATAGTCTTTATTTCTGTTGGGTCAGTGGTGATATCGCCTTTCTCATTTCTTATTTTGTGTATTTGCATCTTCTCTCTTTTTTTCTTTGTTAGTGTTGCTAAAGGTTTGTCAATTTTGTTAATCTTCTCAAAAAACCAGCTCTTGGTCTTGTTTATCTGTTCAAGTGCTTTCTTATTTTCTATTTCATTTAGTTCTGCTCTTATCTTTGTTATTTCCTTCCTTCTTCTTCTTGTTGGGTTACTTTGTTGTTGTTTTTCTAATTCTTTCAAATGTGCAGTTAGTTCTTCAATTTTTGCTCTTTCTTCTTTTTTGATATATGAATTTATGGCTATAAACTTCCCTCTCAGTACTGCTTTTGCTGCATCCCATAAATTTTGGTATGTTGTGTTATCATTATCATTTGTTTCAAGGTAGTCATTGATTTCTTTTGAGATTTCCTCTTTGACCCACTGTTTTTCTAAGAGTGTGCTGTTTAATTTCCAAATCGTGGTGTGAAATCTGGGCTTCTGTCCCTTGCAAATCTCCAGCTTGACTCCACTGTGGTCAGAGATAATGTTTTGTATGATTTCAATCTTTCTGAATTCGTTCAGCCTTTCTTTGTGGCCTAGCATATGATCTATCTTGGAGAATGATCCATGTGCGCTTGAGAAAAATGTATATCCTGCTGTGTTTGGGTGTAGCGATCTATATATGTCTATTAGATCGAGCTCCTCTAATATACTATTCAGATGTTTTGTTTCTTTGGTGATTCTCTTTTGAGATGTTCTGTCCAGAGTTGATAGTGGTGTATTAAAATCCCCCACTATAATTGTAGATGTATCTATTCTTTCACTTAGTTTTTCCAGCGTTTGCCTGACGTATTTAGAGGCACCCTTGTTAGGGGCATAGATATTTATGATTGTTCGATCTTCTTGACAGATTTTTCCTTTCACTAAAATGTAGTATCCTTCTTTGTCTCTCACAATTGTTTCACATTTAAAGTCTATTTTGTCTGATATTAATATAGCTACTCCTGCTTTTTTTTTTGGTTATTGTTAGCTTGTATGATTGTTTTCCAGCCATTCACTTTCAATCTCCATGCGTCTCTGGGTCTAAGATGTGTCTCTTGTAGACAGCATATGGATGGGTCATATTTCCTTATCCATTGTCCCAGTCGGAATCTTTTGATAGGTGAGTTTAATCCGTTGACATTCAGTGTTATTACTATCAAGGAATTATTTGTGTTAGCCATATTTTGATTGGATTGTGTTTGTCATATTTTGTTTGTATATTTTTTTTTGTCTTTTTTGTTGTTGTTGTTGGTCTTATACTCTCCTCCAACTTTGCCTTTCCTGTTTTTTCCTTTCTTCCTGCAGAACTCTCTTTAGAATTTCTTGAAGGGGAGGTTTCTTGTTGGTATACTCTTTCAGTTTCTTTTTGTCTGTGAATATTTTGAACTCTCCATCATGTTTGAATGCTAGTTTAGCTGGATAGAGTATTCTTGGTTGGAAGTTTTTTTCCTTTAGTACCTTGACTATATCATACCACTGTCTTCTTGCCTCCATGGTTTCAGAAGAGAAATCAGCACTTAATCTAATTGAGCTTCCCTTGTATGTGATGGTTTTCTTTTCTCTTGCTGCTTTTAGGATTTTCTCTTTGTCTTGAGCCTTGGATAATTTGATAAGTATATGTCTTGGGGTGGGCCTGTTGGGGTTTATGACTTGTGGAGTGCGCTGTGCTTCTTGGATATGTACATCTGTCTCTTTCAGTAGATTTGGGAAGTTCTCAGCCATTATTTCCTGCAACACTCCTTCTGACCCCTTTCCCTTCTCTTCACCTTCTGGAATGCCTATAATACGTATGTTTGAGCGTTTTGCATTGTCATTCAGGTCCCTAAATCCTAATTGGATTTTTTCTATCTTCTTATTGACCCCTTCTACTATGTTTGATTTCTGATGTACTGTCTTCCACATCACTAATTCTCTGCTCTGTCTCTTCTAGTCTGCTGATATTTGCTGCAAGTGTATTTTTGATTTCTTGAACTGTGGTGTTCATTCCCATCATATCTGTTATGTTTTTGCGTATGTCTGCAATTTCCCCTCCAAGTGATGTCTTCATGTTGTTAACCTCTTTCATTACTGCATCAAATTTGTCGGTGATAAATGTTCTGAGTTCTTTCATTGCTTGTGCCAAGTTTTGCTCCCCTTCGTGATTATTGGTTTGTTGATTGGATTCAGTCATGTTTTCCTGATTATTGGTTTGGTTTGTAGATTTTTGTTGCCTTCTGGTCATCTCTTTATTTTGACGAATTTAATCAGTTCCTTAGCTTCTTTGTCTGCTTTTGGAGGTTAATTAGTTGTTATTTTTGCATAGGTGTTATATCTTCTCTTTGTCACTTTTTTCTTCTTACTCAAGTTACTTGTTGTTGGTTAAGTTCACTTTAGAAGAAAGTATTAGTGTTGGGGAAAGGCAATTGTGTCAGCAAGGGAAAAGTGTAAAATAGTATTGGTAGTGTATGTTAACAAAGCAAGAATATGAGATCTGGGAGGATGGAGGTTAGATTCATGTAGATTGTATAGAGTTATAGCTGTAGGTAGAGTACCTTTTATGAAGTAGATGACTGAATATGGGCGGAATATGGTATGAACTACAAAGCTATTGTTTTCATGAGAGAGGGAAAAAGAAAAGAAAGGTAATAGTTTCAAGAGTGGATAACAGACAGAAAACAGAACAAAGGTATTAGAAATTAAGAGTTAGACACTTTGTGGATCAAAGAATGGGAGGTGGGGGGTGGAATATAGGAGAGACAGTAGATGATAGTGGATATCAAGATGCAGGGGAAGGGGGATAGTGTAGGTAGCCTAAATCAGTTCACACAGAAATGAGGCAGTGGAGGATGGGAAAACCCAGCAAATGTGAGGTGTTCCCTGTAGCAACTATTGTGTACTTGAATTAAAATAAAATAAGTGGAAAATGAGGGACAAGAGGGAAAGAGAAAACCGAAAAAAAAAACATTAATTATAATAAAGAAAAAAAGAAAGACAAGAAGAAAGGAAGAAAGAGAAAGAGGATAGGCAAACGGTGGAGAACAGATAGGGGGAAGAGAGATACAGGTATACACGTGTCACAATTGCAACACTATCTAAAACAACAACCAAAAAAACCCCTAAATAACTGTATTAAAAAAAAAAAGGACTTTGGGGGACACGCTAGGAGAAAAGACTAGGGGATAATGCAATATTAGCAATCAGGGCGTCAAAAAGAGTAAAAAATAAGATAAAGTGAAAATAAAAACAAAACAATATGAACCAATAAAGATAAAACGCAAACGTTAAGGTCCAGGGCACTCAAGGACCCCAGGTAGACCCCAGGACGTGATGGATTCAGGGGTGGAAAGTCTGAGACACTGAAGACTCAAGAGGTGTGAGTCTGGGGTGTGGACCGCCAGAGTCTAGGGGACCCAGACCTGGCAACCTGAAATCTAGTCCACAGAAAGCTTAGGAGCCCCGCAGTGCAACACAGCCCTCAGGGATCCCCGTAGCTGGGTGCCAGCCCCGTGGGGGAAGCCAGATCCGCGAATTCTATATTGAATGTCTGATCCCTGAAATTCACCTAACTCCTCAGGGTATCAGCCTTTGGACAGCTCCCTCCCTGTGCTCCCACGCAACGGCCACTTGAGGGCGCCTCTACACCACGGCCAGTTCAATGACCCAGATCCCAAGCCCCGCCGGGTGGGGTGGGCTTCAGCTGGAAACGCCGAAAACAGACTCTAAGATCCGAAATCCCAAACTTCGCAAAATATTCCCCAATCAGCTTCCAGACGTGTCCTCCTCCCTCACTGCACCCTACAACAGTCTCCCAATTGTGTCCTCTTATTGCCCAAAATCCAATTCTGTTGCAGATCGGCAGCCGGACCTGTGGGGATGGGGCTCCAGGCGGAAGCGCTACCCCCCCCTGTCCGGCGACGAAAACGTCCCCCGCTTCACAAGAAAACACCGTCTGTCTCCCCAAATCGATCTGCAAAGGAGTCTTGTCCCAACAATCCCTCACCAGCCAGCCCAGTATCCGCGAATTTCTCAGCACCGCAAAGCCTCCAGAAAAAGGAAAAAAAAAAACAAAAACCCTGGCCGCCGCGGCTCCGGAGCTTCAGGAGCGCCCGCTACCGCGGCTCCGCCCACCCAAGGAGGGAACTTCCCGAGCCCAGCTGGGACCTCCGTTTATATATTATAGATGTATCCTCTCTGTTACCTTCCCACCGAATTGACGTCCAGACACCTTCCAACCAGCAAAAATCCCCGAAACAGCGCGGTCCCAAAGAGCCTTCAACGCTGCCCAGCCGCCCCCTGCAGAGACACTACCAGGCAAGCTCACGCAGCCACCATCTTGCCTCTCTCCTATCGATTTCATTCTTTTTTTAAACTTGCATTCATTTTTCAGTATTTATCTACTCTTTTAGTAGTTACTGTGAAATTTTAACATGAAATTATAAAAGTTTAAATGTAACATCATCTTCCTCCTACCAAAAAAATGCAACTTATACAATACTATTTTTCAAATTTTAGTACTATCATCTTTCATCTAACTCCACAAAATAGTTTTTATGATTATTATTTTAAATAGTATATGTTTTGCTTGTTTTTTCATGGGAATTTATCACTTTCTCAGCTCTTCATTTATTTTTATATCTCAGAGCTTCCATGGAGAATATCTCTTTATCTGCAAATACACCTTTTACAGTTGCTTCTATTTGGAATCTACATGTCTTAAACATATTCAGTTTTAGGTTTGTCTGAAAATATTTTGATAGCTCCCTTTTCGTTGAAATATAATTACATTTTGTACAACATTATTTTGATTTTCAAAACTGTAAAGCAATGTTTATCTTATCTTTTATCTTCTGTTTTTGCTGTTGTGAATCAGCCCATTGGTCAAATTACTTCATTGTCAATAATCTATCTTTTCTCTTTGGATACTTTAAAAATGGCTGATAATGTATATGTGTGTGTGTGCATGTGTTCTTCAATTTTATTATGCATTTCTAAGTGTGGATTTATTTTTGCTTGAGAAATAATGAAATTCTGGAATTTAAGTGTGTGCATCTTCTACCAGTGCATTGCTAAAAGGTGGGTTGTGATAGTGGGTAAGTTTAGACCTGTCAAATAATAAGTTCATATTAAAATTTATAGAATAACCACGAAAAAGAGTAGATAGCTGAGAATGTCAAATCGTGTGAGTGTAAAACTATGCTATTAGTTCTATTAACTTTGGTTCTTTTACAATATACTTAATGATTTTTGATTGACTTTTTAATTGTTCATTCCCTAGATTCTTTTATTTCATTAAACACATTCAACAAAATTATTTCACTTTTCTTCCTATAATTATTAAAGTACATATAGTTTCACTTTTTTTACTCTGCTGCGATTTCCACTGATTCTCACATAAAGGCCCATGTTTCATTTGGTTCTGGTTTTATACTAAAATTATATTTATTTATATGTTCATTTATTAAAATATATGTATTAATCATTTGTTCATTTATTCATTCAGCATTACGTGTGATATTTTTGTGATGCCTGATCTGATGGTGCATTCCTAAGAGCATTTGAATTTTTCAGGCAAAACTTTAATTTACTTTCCCAACTTCTGTTATTTTGGGTGGTTCGGGTTAATATAAATTCAGAACAGAAGTTGCTTAGGACTGTCTTTCAGTATCAGATTATCTGAACTGCCACGGCATTTTCTCTCCTCTCTGACATCAATAGCATAGATTGTCAGGAGCCCTAGTTTTGTGAGGAGGTCCCTGATCAAACTTCTCACTTGGTGCAGCACCTGCTAGCGTTTCCATCTGCTCCATCCATTGCCTTTAAAACTTAAGCTAGTCACTGGGTATGGGCAAATACCCTTAGCACTGTCTCTACCTTCTTTGCCCATTCACCCACCTTAATCTGTTTTTTTTTTTTTTTTTTTTTTTGGTGAGATACCAGGACCAAGGATTGAACCCAGTAACTCATATGCAGGAGGCTGGCACTCAACCACTAAGCCACAGTTGGCTCCTCTGTGTCGGCTCCCTCGTCTGTTTGCTTATGGTTTGCTGGTTGTCTTTAGGAGGCACGGGAACCAAACCCAGGGCTTCCCATGTAGGATACGGACACTCAACTGTTTGAGCCACGTCTGTTTCCTCAAACCAATTTTTATTTCAGTTTTGGCATCTGAGTATATGAATCGTTTTGGAAGAAAAGGACTGACTTCTGGATTTTAAGTCTTCTTTTTCCCACCCATTGATAACTGAGGAAAGTATGACTGTTAAACTGAACTTCTTACAATATCATTTCAAAGATCGTATCCATTGGAATTAATGAAGGTCTCGCTAGGACCGCTATACACTGATGGATGGTTTTTAAGAATTTTTTAAGATAAGGTTATAAAATGATGAGTATATATTGGAAAACTTCTAATAAGTGGACCATAATTATGTTAAACAATGAGAACTAGGCATGCTCCCTTCCAAATGCTGTAAAACTAGCTCCATATTTAAGCTGTCTTCCTGTATGTAGGCATTTACTTGGGTTGACACGATCTGCATGCACTTCAATTTTCATCTTTCAATTCCGAATTTTATACTATGTAGTAATTAAGATGCTGAAAGCTTCTTGATTCAGTTGTTATTCTGCTCCCACACTCCTTTTTTGTATCTTTTCTTAATGCTAAGCAACCATAGTGCTAAGTAAGCCCACTGGCTAAGTACAACCCTTTGCATCTAATCAGTTCCTTTGACAGTCTGAAACTGACACCCACTTCCATAATCTTGCAATTTAATTCAGGGTTTTACATAATTTGTATCTGGAGGAACTTTCAGGATATCTAATCTGCCAAAAATAGAATTCTTTAGAAGTATTTTATATGTCCCCCTTTCATATATTAACCCAAACTATAGATAATTACAATGCAGTGTAACAGATATCATGATAAGCATACACATGGAATTTAATGGAAGCTATAAGAGGCTGAGGGTATCTTAATCAGAAAAGTTATGAAATATTTAAGAAAGTCCACAGTATAGAAAGTGTAAGTAGAGAAGAGTGGGAAGGAAATTCTGGGTAAGAAAAACAGCACGTAGATAGACACAAAAAGTGAAACAATAGGACACAATAAGGAAACAAAATGGCAGATGCTGTTATGCTTGAAAGTTGTTTGTGTACATATGTGTGTTTGTGGGTGTGTTGCAGGGAAAATGCAGCGAGGACCGTAGAGGTGCGCAAGGCTCAGGCGTTAAGTTCCTTCTGGACTGGATGAAGACGAGCTCTAGGTTGGTAAGCAGCAGGGGCGCCAGGGCCTCTGCCTGCCCTTTCATTTACAAAGTAGGTTTTTCAAGTACGTATTTTTTATTCTTCAATTTACATGGAAAAGAAAATTAAGTAAAAACACCAAATAGTAACAGCAATTTTCTCAGAGCGTTGGAAATGATAATTATTATTGGCAACTTTGTTCTTCTATATTTTGCAAATTTTGCCTACTGAAACAAATACTTTTAAATCAGAAGGATAGTAGTCTTACCCTCAAAAAGTTCAATTTAGAAATGAAATGTGGTTACATTAAGAAGTTAAATACGATTTGCAATTGCAGAGAGACCTCACTGGGATATTTTCACTGACCACTTTGTGGGCGCTCCCGATAATTTTCCTGAGCTGGTAAGCCAGACATTGTGCTAAGTGTTTTGCGTGGATTTATACTTAATTCTCACAACAGCCTTTGGTGGCAGGTGCTAAGGTTATGTTACCCATTTCAGAAGGGGAAACAGGTTTGGAGAGGTTACGTAAATCTCATACACAAATAATTATTGGAGCCAGGACCAAATGCAGAAAATCTAATTGCAGTGCCTTTGTCCTTCTAGAACACAAAACTTGCCAACAATTTATAGTTTCCCAAATTGAGATTTGAACTATGTAAGTTTTCAGTGGCGCTCATCACTGGTTTTGTATTCAATCAGAGTGGCTCTGAGCCAAGGCTCAGACCAGTTACTCTTCATCATGAACCAAGCAGTTGAAACAGAAGAGTCCTGTAAGAGTCTGTTTTCTTCAGAGGACATGCTTGAATGACATGGTGACTAAATGTGCTTTAAAAAGAGGAAGATCTTAATTGACTATCATTAATTTAAAAATAAAGTGATTCACTTTTAACTCGAAAATACTGGAGACCTATGTCGAAATCAATATTAAATTTAAGTTAAAATGTATTCAAATATTTATGAAAAAAGCAAATACAAATAATATTCTATACCACTTATTTCTTAAGTTACAGCTTCCAGTGAACTAAGGTAAAAAAAGAAATATCAAGGTATATATTACTATCATTGTCCAAAGAATAAACCATCACAATTTTTTCTGGAAGGATATTCTTTTCTCTGACACCAGTTTTAGCATGTCTGATCATGCAGATTGTATATGCGTTATTATGTAACATAATAAGAATCCATTCTAACTGCAGCTTTTCAAAAGATAGGTGATTCTTCTGATGGACATTACTTATTTTCCCTCTGGAAAAATGGGAGTGTTTATAATTAAATATGTATTCACTAACAGTATTTACACAGTTGTCTCTGGGTTAACTTGCAGTCATCTTCACTTATTTTTCCCAAGATTTAATCTAAAAAAGCCACTTACTTTTCTGCCATTTGACCCCATATTATTATTCTCAACAACTAGTTCTAGCATTTTGTTCTATTCCATATGGTAAAATTTCAGACTTCCTCTGAAGTCTGTTCCTCTGAACATTCCTCTGAAGAATGTTGGAGACAACATTCTTCTCTTCAACAGAAAGCAGAGAAGTTCTGTCTTTGTCCTCAAATTTTTATATGGGAAGCATAGGGTTGAGGTATGGGAAAATGCTATGGTTTTGACAATAAAACAACAAATTTCTGGTTGAGGAATTTCTTAACACATCTCATCTATACATGAATGAGTCCACATAATCATATATATATAATATTCATTATCTCTCAAAATCAAATATTTGATTTTTATTTTTAAATTTGCACATATATAACGTTTTAATTTAGGAACCCTCTGGTTTCTTATGCTCAGGAATTCTAATGGTGTTAGTCTGCTAGCCCAGCTGCCTTAACTTCGTTAGACTTTCAGTTATTTACTGAAATCCCATACTTCTCTCTGAAGTTACAATTTGCTTTCTTTTTTTTTTAAAGATTTATTTATTTATTTAATTTCCCCCCCTCCCCTGGTTGTCTGTTCTTGGTGTCTATTTGCTGCGTCTTGTTTCTTTGTCCGCTTCTGTTGTCGTCAGCGGCACTGGAAGTGTGGGCGGTGCCATTCCTGGGCAGGTTGCTCTTTCTTTTCACGCTGGGTGGCTCTCCTCACGGGCGCACTCCTTGCGCGTGGGGCTCCCCCACGCGGGGGACACCCTGCGTGGCACGGCACTCCTTGAGCGCATCAGCACTGCGCATGGCCAGCTCCACACGGGTCAAGGAGGCCCGGGGTTTAAACCGTGGACCTCCCATGTGGTAGACGGACGCCCTAACCACTGGGCCAAAGTCCGTTTCCCTAGTTAAATTATTATCTATTCCTATTTGCTAACAGAAGGGACATACTTAATATCAGTGAAAAAAAAAACCTCTGTATTGTTCCATTCCACTTATTGGTGGAGGAGGGGAAAGTAAAGATCATAATTGCAAAATCTTTGCCAGCTTTTCAGTGTGCTGAGCTGTCAGACCCAAAAAATTACTATCTGTTCTCCAAAGTATATTCGTTCATCCCTTGATAGGCAAAGAAAGGTTGGAACCAAAAGAAATGGAAGCTTAATGTTTCCTCATCAAAAAAGAAAAATTTGGGTTTGCAAAGGAATGTGTTTAAGGCAAAAGAGGTAAATGGGAGAGGAGAGGAAAAGGTGAAAAGAGAAAGACGATGAAGACAAGGTCCCTGGACAACGTGGGCAAAAAGGAAAAATGCAGTTAACAGAACAATAAAGACCAAAGGAGTGTTTACATCCAGGATGTCGAATATTCCATGGTATGTCGCTGCTGTTTAAAGATGCTTTATAACCATTGTCCTCAAAACTTCAATAAGTCACCCAAACACAACCAACCTGCATTCCTCCTTCAGAATTAGGGCAGAGAGAACTAACCACAGGACATGAGCTACAATAAAACCAAGTATTTGGTGGAGGTTAGAAATTTGGGAGGGCAGTAACTAGGACACATTTCAACATTTTGAGAATTCTGGGAAGTACTGGAGAAAAGAGGCAATGAGTTTAACCACCATAGGTTCGATGTGAATTTAAGTCATTTTCAATTCATCAGAGGGGTGATGCTTATGCACGCCTCAGCAGGGTACCAGAGACAGCCAAGATAGATGGAAACCCCGATGCTGGTTCTTCTGAGGGCTACAGAGACCCACAGGTTCTATGGTCATGGCAGATGGCTCTGGAGTTCAGGGCCATGTCATTTGGCCCTACTTTGGAGTTCGTGTTCCTGAGTGTGATGGAGTTGGACTCAGATATGACCTTTCTACACATGCCTCTCTGTTACTTTTACCAGGCCTGTGGTTGGCATTTGGAATGGTGTGTACTCAGGAGATCTGAATCTCTGACGTCCAGGCCCTGGGCTTCAGCAGACTTGTGGCTCCTACCCTCTGGTTTATTGGACTTACCCTGGCCAGCTGACAGGGAGGTGTAGAGGGTCAACCACCACACCAGGGAGCCAAGAGTGCCTACAGCTGCAAGCAGGAGAGTTGCATCCATCATCCATGTGGAATCTAAGGCCCCTCTTGATGTAGAGGGGGACTGGGCATCACCATCCCAGGGTCTGCAGGATGGAGGAATAGAGTATGGATTAGAGTGGACTTACTGGTGTTCTGCTGGGGAACTACTGTGATTAGTAAGGGAAGAAATTGTAGTAGTGATGTGGAGAGGGTGGCCATGGTGGCTGCTGATGGTAGGGAAAGGCAAGAAGAGATATGGTGTGGGGGCATTTTCAGGAGTTGGAGTTATCCTAGGTGGTGCTGCAGGGATGAATGCTGAATGTTATGTGCCTACCATGGCCCACTGGGTGGACTGGGGGAGAGTGTGGACTACAATGTGGACCACTGTCCATGTGCTGCAGTGGTTCTCCAGAATGTATTCGCCAGGTACAGTGGGTGTGCTGTAATGATGGAAGAGGTTGTTGATGTGGGGACCTCATATTTTTTTAATGTGACATTTAAAAGAAAATAAAGAAGAAAAAAATTTATACTATACTTTGGAACCTGGGATTTTCCAAGCAAGTATTAGTTAAATTAATATAATAGTACTTGCTTCTTACCGCACAAAGATTGTTGTGTGGTTCAAGTAATATATATGAATTGATATAGCCAAATAGCCTAAAGGCAGACAATTATAGGAAATGCATAAAAAGCTTGGCAAATATGTTTTATCACAAAACATAATGTAATAAATTAAAATTAAACTGTAGTTTATTCATTTCAAGTTTCATGGTTTTAAAAATGTTCCATGTTAATTCGGGGAGGGGTGGGGGAGACAGTGCCATGCTCTTACCTGGAAAAGGTTTACAAAGAACTAGCATAAATTCCGGAGTAATCCAGTAGCCATAATTTATCTACAAAGCCCCAGAATAAAAAAATATCTAGGCTCACATTAGTAGTAAAACTAAAATAAATTAATTTCCAGTGACGTAAAACAAGGCATCAATCTGTTGCTGATGCCATATTGATTGAATATATGTTATATTAGATATGCCATGCACCATGACTTGAGGTACAACTTTCTTGGCAGGTCATCTTTAAAAAATGAATGCCAATAGTTTCCAAATGATCCAGAGACAAAGCCTAATGTGTTACTTTGCTAATGCAAACTTTCAGACTAAGTAATCTATTAATGGTATCATTATAAAATTGTCTTCTAAAAGTTATAATAAGCTTGTCAAAGAGAGTGTTTATTATCATAGGGGAATTAAAAGAAGTTTTTAAGTAAATACTTCTTGTTTTAATCACTTGGATTTGAGAATAAAAGAAGTGAGATTTATATAAAGGAAAATATCTAACAGTATGATTAAGCAAGACAAAGCCTGTATGTTAAGAATAGTAATTTGACAATTAAAGAGGCTCACATTGTGACATAACTGCAATATCAATAAATTTCTGAACAAACGAGCTAAATATTAAAATCATAAAATGATATAATAATGAGAAAATTGTTAACATATATTTATACATTTGAGCATGCTATGTTACTTCTTTTTTTGTTTTGTTTTGTTTTTGTTTTTGTTTTTTTTATTGATTTTGTAAAAATATTATTTAAAAAATATATATGAGGTCCCATTCAACCCCAACACCCCCACCCCACCACTCCCCCCTCAGCAACATTCACTCCCATCATCATGACACATCCATTGCATTTGGTAAGTACATCTCTGGGCATCTCTGCACCTCATGGTCAGTGGTCCACATCATGGCCCATACTCTCCCCCATTCCATCCAGTGGGCCCTGGGTGGATTTACAATGTCTGGTGATTGCCCCTGAAGCACCGTCCAGGGCAACTCCAAGTCCCAAAGGCACCTCCACATCTCATCTCTTCCTGCCATTCCCCATACCCATCAGCCACCATGTCCACTTTTCCCACTCCAATGCCACCTTTTCTCTGTGGACCTTGGATTGGTTGTGTCTGTTGCACCTCTATGTCAAGAGGAGGCTCAGATTCCACATGGATACTGGATGCAATCCTCCTGCTTTCAGTTGTAGGCTCTCTAGGCTCCATGGTGTGGTGGTTGTCCTTCTTCAACTCCATCTTAGCTGAGTGAGGTGAGTCCAATAAATCAGATTGTAGGAGCTGAAGTCTGTTGAGGCTCAGGGCCTGGCTATCATATTGTCAGTCCAGAGATTCAAATCCCCTAATTATATCTTAAACCCCAACACCAATTACTGTTCCAGTAAAGTAGCATGAAAGTCTTATGAAAAGAGATCCCATCTGAGTTCAGTTTCATCACGCAGAAACACCAGCTCCAAATAAAGGCCATCTGATATGGCAGTGAAGCCCTTCTGCCATGACCATAGAACCCGTGGGTCTCTTTAGCCCTCCAAGGAACCAATACCTGGGGATTGTATCTACTTTATCTGTCTCTTAGACTCTGCTCAGTTGTGCATAAGGGCAATCCTTCTGACAGCCTCCAGACTCTTTTTTAGAGACTCGTAGCCATATAAACTCATTTCTCCTTTCCTTTTCCCCCTTACATTAGGTCAAACAGCATTTTAAAGTCATGTTATTATATGTAGACAGGAATATTCTGCTGATCCGCATCGAACCTTCAATTCAAGGTCATTTTCCAGTTGCATCATCAGTTGGTAGTTGATAGTGATCCCTCGGTGCCAGGGAGGCTCATCCCTGGGTGTCATGTCCCACACTGGGGGGAAGGCATTGCATTTACATGCTGAGTTTGGCTTCGAGACTGGCCACATTTGAGTAACATGAAGGCTCTCAGGAGGAAATTCCCAGGCACAGTGCTGCTCTAGGCCTTGTTCTTATTTCAGGCATATAGGCTCACAAGCATAGTCATTAGTATCAGGGGCTCACTGTTGGAGCCTCATTCCTTCCCAGTCGTTGCCGCTACACCTGGGGGACTGCTGCTGCTCCCCTAGGAACCACAACAGAGCACCCCCGGCCAGGAACCCAGTACCCCCCCAGCTGTAGTTTTTAATTGTTGCCACTATGAGTATATCCAAACATTGCTATGTTACTTCTTGACTTACTATGAATTTAATATTTTAGGACTCCATTATCTACAGCTGCAATGAATTTTCTCATTATATATCCAGATAGATTTATGGATAGATTGATAGATGATAGGTAGGTAGGAAGTGATTAGATAGATAGATAATTAGGTAGGCAGATACCCATAACTTGAAAATGAAGATCTAATCCTCCCATCTTGTCAACTCAGACTAGTGAGAAATATAGTGTTGTTGCTAAGAAGAAAAAACTATGTTTCTGGATATATATATATTTTTAACTGTTTGTACCTTAAAGTATGGTTAAATGTTTGACAGTGATTTGAAGGACAAATTACTCTTTGTTAAATGTATATCCAGTAGGGAAAAGATTAATGCCAGTCTTTTCAGCTGATAGGAGCATCAAGCTCTAAAATGAAGCTCTAAAATGGAGAAAAGAATCACAGTAGTTAAAGCAAGACAGCACAGGTAGGAGAAACCAGCAGTGAAGTGCCTCACAGCTGCTCCTCTGTTCTTCCTTCAAGCTCTTCTCTTCCCAGCTGCTCCGCACGCCTCCCTCCCTGAGAGGCGGGGCGCCATACCTAAGAGCCCAGGCTTTGCCAACAGCTAACCAGGCTCCCAATCCTGACTCCCCTATCTACAAAGAATTTTGGCTGAATGTTCATCTACTTGTTGTAATGTTTGTGCACACAATGGAAAATTTCATATATTAAAGAAAAAGTTGGAGTGAGAAAAAAGATGCGTGAGGAGGATGGCACTGAACTTCTCAAGAATTTAAGAGTTTCTTAATAGGTCAAGATTGGTAGGGCTATCTGAAAAATGACCACAGGATTCCCAGAAATGAAATTGGGATCATGTCCTTGAACTTTTTACAGTAAATTTTTAAAAAGGAAAAATTATGTCGAGCATTACTTCACTTAATTTTTTACATTAGTACTAATAAGTTGGTATTAATAGCATACATATTTTATGTAATAACTTTATTGAAATATAATTCACATACCGTACAATTCACACATTTCAAGTACAGAATTCAATGATTTTTAGTGTATTCACTGTATATTCACAGAGGTATACAACTATCTTCTGTTTTAGAATTTTTATCATATCCCCCAAAAAAGGCCAGTACCAGTTAAACATCCATATTTCAAAATAGAACTTGGTGAATCTAATTGGATCATCCAAATTATTCAACTGAAAAGCAAAATACCCCAAATTCAAATTCAAGTCCCTCAACTCAACAGAGCTGTGCTTACTGATGATGCATCTTATTACTAGCACTCTAAGCATAGCTATATTATCATACTTTCAGTGTTAAAGACACACTAGCAGATTATGTAACAGTAGCTTTCACTTTTAAAAAGTCTACTAATACTTTTTAATAGTAAGTTTTGATACTGTATTTAAAACTTTATTTACAATACTATTTTAAGAATACCTGTGCTACAAAATATAGAAAATGATTGTAGGTTTTTTGTCATATAAGCTGCAATATATGACTCAATTTAAGGAATCATTAAAAAAATCTATAAAATAAGTATGATGGCATTTGTAAATGAAAGAAAATACTTTTGGAGAGAATTAAATTTTAAGAATATAGGAAAAACAGATAACATCTTTGCTTTTCTCTATTCCTTAAGGTCAAAATATACTCAAAATTAAAGAGCAGAGAATTTTATACTGACATAAATTACAGAGATAATCATCAATCTCTGGCAAAGCACTCTATGGATGTCTAAGAGATGTATTTCTTAGTTATTCTTTTTAGGTCCCTTATCTTGACATGTTATTCTTTTTAGGTCCCTTATCTTTCTCATCACCTTCAGCTTGACCGAGAGCATTATTATAAACAGTAAGGAAATTTTCCTTTAGCACTGTCTTAAGAAACCGTTTATATTAAGACTAGGAGCCTTGAAAATTCATATATGATTAAATATGACTGTAGAAAAACTTTCACAAGTTACTCCTAATGGTTCTCAGAAAGCCCAGATCCATCCTAATAAAACAATAATCTGGAGAATTGATCTATCTTTTCATGTTTGTCAATTGATTTTCCTTTCCCAGTGAATATTTTTGTCAGTGGATAACAAATAATATATCCCTCTTCACCAAACTTTCAGTTAACCAGAGATAATTTATGCCCTTTACCACTTATGTTATTCAGAAAGTGGAGATAGGGCATTCTTTGGCTCTTTAATTTTACTTATACAAAAAAGTCATAATGTTTCACCATTGATCATAACTTATCTTTCAGAATTTTAATGTCATAAGTAAAATTTGAAAGTATTTTGTTTTATCATTGTTAATGAATTCTTAAAAATATGCAAATTGTGAAAGGGAAATTAAACCAATGTTTTAGTTTGCTAGGTTGCCAGGATGTCATATACCAGAAATGATTGGCTCTTACAGTGGAGATTTACTAGCTTACAAGCTTACAGTTCTGAGGCAATGAAAATGTCCTAGTCAAGCCATCAGCAGGTGAAGATGCTGCTGGTGATCCTGGATTCCTCTGTCACATGGCAAGGCACATGGCAGCATCTGCTGGTCTTTTCTGGTTTTCATTGCTTTCAGCCTCTGGCTTCCATGGCTTTCTGCTTCTGTGGCTCTTCTCTCTCGCTCTCTCCTTATTCACCTCTTTATAAAGGACTCCTTAAGAGGATTAAGACCCATCCTGGTTTGCGCCTTAATTGAAGTCGCCTAATCAAAATGTCTCACCTACAACAGAGTCACACCCACAGGAAGGGACTAGCTTTAAGAACATGATTTTCAGAGGGTACATACAGTCTCAAACTACCAAAATCTACCCTCTGGACACCAAAAAGACATGTTCTTTCCATATGCAAATACATTCATTCCATCCCAATATTTCCAAAGCCCTAAATAATTTCACTAACAGCATTAAGTACAAAGTCTCTTCAAAATCAGTTACAGGTGAGGTCTATCCTGTGACACAGGATTCTCCCTTCAGCTGTGGACCTGTGAACCTTAGAAAAAGTCTTCTGCTTCCAAAATACAAAGGAAGAACAGTCACAGGATAAACTTTTCCATTTCCATAGGGAGAATTTGAAAGGTAAATGGGTCATGGGTCCTAGACAATTCTGAAACCCTGTAGGGTACATTCCACTAGATTTCAGGGTCTGAAGGTCATCTGTAAAAGGATGCCCTGCCTTCTGGGGCTGATGGAGTGACAGTCTCACCTTTTCCAAGGGCTTGTGCAGTGGCCCTGCTTTCCCCAAACACTGGGGTGAGGGCTCCAACATCTCCAAGTATTAGGTGATGTGCACGCTCTCAGCTCGACCCTCATCAAGACTTGGATGGTGGCCAAAGTCTAGGCTTCACCGTCTGAGAACACCGGGGTTGAGGCCAGACTCTGTACAATCTCAGGGGCTCAGGCTCAGCCCCCATAGAACAGTGAGGTGGCCCCCAGCCTCTCCGCAGCCCCCAGAGACTGGGCACGGCCCTTTCTGAGCCTGGGCACCAGCACTCTTTCTGAACAATAGGGCCTTCCCCAATGCCTGGGGCACACTCGCCCTTTCCACACACATTGGCGGGCTCACTGTCTTGGCCCAAGATGTCCTCAGCCCAGAGCTCAGCTCCCATGGTTTGTCCTTTGAATTCATTTTTCCTTCAATCTGTGCCTTTTCTGTCCCTTTTACTCCAGTTTGGCAGTGGTTCTGTTCATACAGATATTGTAAAAACCTTGCCAGTTTCACGGGTAGCACACAGGGTCCCAGCTGACAGGCAGTAAGGCCTTCCACAGCTCCTTCCTGGATGACTGCGTTTCCAGTCCTGACTCGCACAGAAATGTCTGACTGGGTCCCTCTTCGGTTAAGTCCTCACGTGAGGCACCATTCTCTGGAGACTTGCATTCGGGAAGCTCAGAATTTTCCAAACCATCAGTTTCTGGGTTCTTTGTGCCCAAGAGTTCAGTTCTCAGCTTCTCCCTTTCCTTTCGCATTTTACTAGAAGCTGCAAGGAGAAACCGAATGCACTTTCCATATTTAGTTTGGAAATCTCCTCAGATAAATATCCAAGCACATCACTTTCAAATTCTGCCTTCCATCTCAAGTTTTGCCAAATTCTTTGCCATTTTAAAACAAGGCTTGCCTTTCTTGCAGCTTGCCATGACATATTCCTCATTTCTAAGGCCTCATCAGTCATCTACTAAGAGTCTCTTCGAAGCAATCTAGGCCTTTTCTATCACTCACCTCATAATTCTTCCCACATACCCAATTAATAAGTCATTTCTACAGTTTTGGTGTTTGCAATAGCAGCACTCCACTTTCCTGGTACCAAAATCTGTTTTAGTCTACTAGGCCACTGGAAAGCAATGTATCAGAAATGAGTTGGCTTTTATAATGGGTACGTATAAGCTTACAAGCTTACAGTTTTGAGACCGTGAAAATGTCCTAGTCAAAGCATCATCAGACAAGCTCTTTCCCTAAAGACCAGCTGCCAGTGACCCTAGACTCCTCTGTCACAGGACAAGGCACCTGCTGGTTCTCCCTTATCTTCCAGGTTTTGTTGCTTTCAGCTTCTGGTTTCCATGGTTTTCTCTCTGCTTTGGTGGCTTTCTCTCTGTCTCTTCATATTCATATTATTTATAATGGACTTTAGTAAGAGGATTAAGATCCACCCTATGTCTTGCTTTTTAAAGATTTATTTATTTTTATTTTTTTCTATCCCCTTTCCCCCCTCCGCACCCCCGGTTGTCTGTTCTCTGTCTATTTGCTGCGTCTTCTTCTTTGTCCGCTTCTGTTGTTGTCAGCGGCATGGGAATCTGTGTTTCTTTTTGTTGCATCATCTTGTTGTGTCAGCTCTCCATGTGTGCAGCACCATTCCTGGGCAGGCTGCACTATCTTTCGCGCTGGGTGGCTCTCCTTGCGGGGCTCACTCCTTGCGAGTCGGGCTTCCCTACACGGGGGACACCCCCTGCGTGGCACGGCACTCCTTGCGCACATCAGCACTGCACATGGGCCAACTCCACATGGGTCAAGGAGGCCCGGTGTTTGAACCGTGGACCTCCCATGTGGTAGACGGGCGCCGTATCCACTGGGCCAAGTCCGCTTCCCCTAGGCCTTGCTCTAATTGAAGTCCCAGCCACAATATGTTCACACCCACAGAAATGGGCCAGCTTTAAGAACATGATTTTCTGGGGTACATACAGTCTTAACTGCAACCTCTATGGGTTATTATTTTTATATTTCCATTCTTAAGAAACGTTAACATTTCCTACTTTTATGCAGACTCAAGAAGAGTTTATATGATTTTATATATTTTGGTTTGGAAATACAAGTTATATAGTCAAAGTGAAAACATTGTATATTTTATCATATCAAGGGAAGAGTCTTTAGAATTAATCTTTGTGTTCAGGGAATTTTCCTCTAATGTTGCAGTTACAATAGGCAGACAACCTCAGACTCAACCATGACCAAATGGCTTCACAGGTGAATTCTACCAAACATTCAATAATTCAAAGATAATTAATACAATCTTGCTCAAACTTTTCCTAAAAATAGAACAGGAAGAAAATGCTACCAAACTCATTCTATGAAGCCAACATCACCCTAATACCAAAGCTAAATAAAGATAACATGAAAAAAATAAGATTGTAGATAAATTTCTCTAATGAATATAGATGTAAGAATCCTCAACAAAATATTAGCTAATTGAACCTAACAGCACATTAAAAGAATTAAACATCATTATCAAGTGGGTTTTATCTAAGGTATGTAATGATGATTCAACTCAAAAATCAATCACTGTAACTCATCACATTACTTAATTGAGGAAGAAAAATCGCACGATCTTTTGACTGACCCAGAAAAGGCATTTGACAAAATCCAACATCATTCCTGATGAAATTTCTCCAAAAGATCAGAATAGAAGGAAATTTTCTCAACATGACAAACTGCATATATGAGAATGTGGAGACAGCAGCCCCAGGAGCTGCTGAAGGCAGGGAGAGGGAAAAAGAGGTGTGATATGGGGGCATGGTCAGGACTTGACGTTGTCCTGAATCATATTGCAGAGACAGATGCAGGACATTATATATCCTGCCATAACCCCCTGAATGAACTGGGAGACAGTATAAACTGCAATAATCCATGCAGTTCAGCAATGCTCCAAAATGTATTCATCAAATGCAATGACTGTACCACATAAAAAAAGTTGTTGATGTGGGAGGAGTAGGGGTGTGGGGAGTGGGGTATATGGGAGCCTCTTATATATTTTAATGTAACATTTTGTGTGATCTATGTATCTTTAAAAGAAAAGATAAAAGCAAAACAAAACAAAACCCACAGCTAACACTGTACTCAGGGGAGAAAGATTGAAAGCATTCCTGCTAAGAGCAGGAACAAGACCAGGCATCCAATGTAACCATTGTCATTCAATATTGTGCTAAAATTTCCAGGTACAACAATTAGGCAAGAAAGAGAAAAAGAAAGGAAAGAAGTAAAGCTTTCACTACATGCTAAAGACATGAAAGTATATATAGACAATCCTGGAAAAATACACAAAAAATCTTATATACGTAATACATGACTACAGCAAAGTGGCAAGATACAAATTAATATACAAAAATCAGTAGCCTTTAAATAAACTAATAATGAGCTATCTGAGGAAAAACTAGGAGGGAAATCCCATTACAATAAAGACAAAAACAATCAAATATCTAGGAATATACTTAACCAAGGATTAAAAGAAATTATATTTGGAAAACCACAAAACATTGCTAAAAGAAACCAAAGAAGACATTAGAAAAATGGAAGGACATTCCATGCTCATGGATTGGAAGACTAAACATCAGTAAGATGTCAATTCTAACCAAAATGATTTACAGATTCAATTCAATCCTCATAAAAACCCACAAGTATTTTTTGCAGAAATAGAAAAGTCAATTATCAGATTTGTTTGGATAGGTAAGGGGCCTTGAATAGACAAAATGTATTTTAAAAATGAAGTTGAAGGACTCTCACTTCCTGACTTTAAAACACGTTACTTAGCTATAGTGATAAAAATAGCATGGCACTGGCATAAAGATATGTTGACCAATGGAATGGGATTGAATGTTCTAGTCAATTTATAACAAAGTGATTTTTGACAAGGTTGTCAAGCCTAGCCAGCTGGGGCAGAGCAGTCTATTAAAAAATAGTGCTGGGAGAACTACATATCCATACCCAAAAGAAAGAAGGAGGACTCCTATCTCACACTTTATCCAAACATTAACTCAAAATTGATCAAAGACCTAAATATAAAACTATAATCATTAAACTCATAGAGGAAAATGTAGGAAAACATCGCCAAGATCTTGTAATAGGAAGTGGTTTCTTAAACCTTAATCCAAACCATGACCAATGAAAGAAAAACTAGATAAATGGGACTTCCTCAAACTTAAACACTTTTATGCTTCAAAGGATTTTGTCAAGAAAGTGAAAAGCAGCCTACTCAGTGGGGAAAAATATTTGGAAACCACATATTTGGAAACCATATCTGATAAGGGTTCAATAAGGGTTAGACATACATGTTATATAAAGAGATTATATACATTCCCCAATGGAACAGCAACAATCCCCCAAGTGCAAGGGCAAAGACCAGTGAAGAAAGATGCTCCAATGATGAGCCCTTGATACTGATGACTATGTTTATGGGTCTGTGTGCCTGAAATTTGAACTAGGCCTAGAGCTGCAGAGTACCTAAGAGTTACCTCCTGAGAGCCTCCATGTTGCTCAAATGTGGCCACTCTCTAAGCCAAGTTCAGCGTGTAAACGCATTACCTTCCCCAACATGGGATGCGACTCCCAAGGATGAGCCTCTCTGGGGCAGAGTGATTACTACCAATAACTAACTGGTAATGCAACTAGAAAAAGATCTTGCATAAAAGGGGAAAATGGTGAAGACAAATGAGTTTATATGGCTAAGAGTCTTCAAAAAAGAGTCAGAAGGTCATCAGGGGTCAGGCTTACGTATGCCTCAGCAGTATCCCAGAGGCAGCCAAAATAGATACAACCCCAGGTTACTGGTGTTACTGAGGGTTGCGATCATGGCAGTTGGCTCTGGAGTTCAGTGCCTTGTTGGTGGGCCCTACTTTGGAATTTGTGCTCCTGAATGTGATGGTGTTGAACTCAGATGTGACCTCTCTACACATGCCTCTTCTGTCACTTTTACTGAACCTGTGGTTGGCGCTGGGGTTGATGTATACCCAAGAGACTTCAATCTCTGGACTGACCATGTGCCAGCTGGGCCCTGAGCCTCAGCAGAGTTGCAACTCCTGCTCTCTGCTTTGTTGGACTTACCCATGTCAGCTAACAGGTAAGTGATGATGGTCAACCACCACACCAGGGAACTGAGACTACCTATAACTCCAAGCAGGAGAATTGCATCCATCAACCATGTGGGATCTAAGCCCCTTCTTGATATGGAGGTGGAGTGGACATCACAAGCCCAGGGTCCACAGGATGGAGGAATAAAATATGGATTAGAGTGAACTTACTGGTATTCTACTGTAGAACTATCGTAACTAGTAATGGAAGAAATTGTAGCATTGATCTGGAGAAAGTGGCCATGGTAGTTGCTGTGGACAGGGAGACGGAAGAAAAGATGAGATGGGGGGCATTTTCAGACTTGGAGTTGTCCTAAATGATATTGCAGGGACAGATGCTAGAATTATATATCCTGCCATACCTACTTATTGGACTGGGGGTGAGTGTAAACTACAATGTAAACTATAATCCATGTGGTGTATTAGTACTCCAAAGTGTATTCACCAAATGCAATGAATGTGCAACAGTGATGAAAGAGGTTGTTGATGTAGGAGAAGTGGAGGGGTGGATTGTAGGGTATGTGGGAACCTCATATTTTTTAATGTAACATTTTTGTGATCTATGAATCTTTAAAAAAAAGAATTTAATAAAAAAAATTTTTTAATTTTTAAAAAAGAGATTATATAGCTCAACAATAAAAGGATAGGCAACCCAATTAAACAAATGGGCAAAAAACAAGAATAGACATTTTTCCAAAGAGAAAATACAAATGACCAGAAAGCACATGAAAAAATTGTTCAACATCGCTAGCTATTTGGGAAATGCAGATCAAAATGACACTGTGATAACATTTTTGCACCTTATAGAATGGTCTACAAAAACAGAAATCTGGAGAGGATGTGGAGAAATGAGAACACTCTTTCACATTGGTGGGAATGTAGAATGGTACAGCCTTTGTGGAAGACAGTTTGGTGGTTCTTCAAGAAACTAAATATAGAACTGCTGTATGATGCAGCATTCCCATTACAGGAATATATTCAGAAGACCTAAAAGCAAGGATGTGAAATGACATTTGCACACTGATGTTCAGAGCAGCATTATTCACAATTGCTAAAATATGGAAACAACACAAGTGTCCATCAGTCAATGAATGGATAAACAAAATATGGTATATACATACAATGGAATATGATTCAGCTGTAAGAAGAAATGAAATCATACGCATATGAAAACATGAATGAACCTTGAGGACATTATGTTGAGTGAAATAAGTCAGACACAAAAGCTCAAATATCAGATGGTCTCACTAATATAAACTAAAATGATGAGTAAACTCATGGAGGTAAACTCTAGACTATAGGTTACTAAGAAATAGAATGTGGGTTGAGAATGGAAGTTCATGCTTAATGCACATAGAATTTTTAATAAGGTTTTTTGTAAATGTGTGGAAATGAATAGATTTGGTGGTAACACATTATAGTGTATAACTAACACTGCTGAATTATAAATGTGATTGTGGCTGAAAGGGGTGGTTTGTGGATTAACAGTTCAATTGAAACGAACCTAGACAATAATGTGGCGATTATAAAGCAGTGATTTTGGTGGCGGATGAAGATTTGGTTAATAGTATAAGAATGTTCTTCCTTTACAAAGTGGTAGCTATGTGGTGATACATGGGAATATTACAACTAATGCAACTCATCGATTATAGTTAGCAGTAATATCGTAATATTTTTGTGGCAATCACACAAAAAAAGATATTATACCAATTCCACGGGACACAATAGACTGGTATAAGGGGTATGGAATTTTTCCTGTTGACGTAAAGAAAACATTCTTAAATGAAGTGAAGTGATGATAGCACAACTCTGATGGAAATGAGAGCCACTGAGTGTACACGTTGAATGAATTGTACAAAGCATGGACTGTATAATACAATGAACACTGTAGTGGGAGATGGATTGTGGCTAACAGAACAAATATGAGAACATTCTCTCATGAACTATAACAGATCTATAATACTAGTACCAGGTATCGTTAACCAGGTGAGTTGGGGGAAAAATATGCCAAATGTAAGATATGGGCTAAAGTTAATATTAATAGTAATTGTTTTGACGATGGTCTTTCATAATTTATAACAATTGTTGCACAGCAACACAAGGTGCTGGTGGTAGAGTAACGCATGGGAGCCCTGAATGATGATATGCATGTTTGTTTTGTAAGTTCGCATCTTATACTATACACTTTTCATCTATGGATGTTCATGTAGTATGAACAATAAACTTCAATCAAAAAGTTAAAAAGAAATTGCAGTGTGGAATAGTAAGACAATTATTAGGCACATAGATACATGAATGAGCTGTGCCAAAATCAACAGAACTACCCAAACAAGGCTAGCAGACAGATAGATGTAAAAGCTAATTAAATGATTATATTGTAATCATGTATACTGTTTATATGCTTATTACATGATATTTTGTATCAATAGTTAGCCAATAAAATATCTTTACAATAGGACTTGCTATCTTGTTATTTGCTAGTATATAAGAATACAAATTTGTATATATTTTTAGTCCAGCAATCATGAAAAATTAACATTTCCTTTCTTATCTCATGGATTGTCTAATTATACTGTCATCTGCTCTCAGCCCTCGGAGACCAAGCACATCAGTATGACGTGCTAGCTCCCCGTGGGGCCTCCACCCCAGGGAGAATGCCACAGAGCCAACTGTCATCTCTCTCATTGGCAGACAGAACAATTCTTGTTTGAATTTTTAAAAATTAATTTATTGAAGTATATCACTTATACATAAATATATATAAACAATAAGTGTATAATAATGGTTGTGAACTTACAAAACAAACATATATAACATCATACAGGACTCTCATAATTCACCTTACCACCAATAACTTGCATTGTTGTTAAACTTTTTTAACTAATGATTAAAGAGCATTGTCAAAATATTACTAACCAAAGTAATTTTCCCCCAACCAAACCTATTACTATTATCTTTATATCATTTATATATGAACATACATAAACAATTACGTGCATAGTAAAAGTTGTGAACTTACAGAGCAAACATGCATAGCCTTATACAGGGGTCCCATACATCAACCCTCCACCAACACCTTGCATTGTCATGAAACGTTGGTTAAAAATTATGAAAGAATATTGTCAAAATCTTACTACTAATCATACTCATCTTAAATTTGCTGTGTTTTAGCCCCAACACACCCTATTATTATTTTTAATTATATTTTTTATGACAGAAGTTGTAAACTTATAAAACAATCATGCACATGTGCAGAATTCCCAAACAACACCCCTCCATCAACATACCACACTGTGGTGGAACATTTGCTACAGATAAGACAATATCATCTGATTGGTACCATGTCCACAGTGTACATTTGGTTCACATTTTCTATACTGCCTCATTATAAACACAGTCCATCTTTTGCTTAGATGCAAGAATATTATACTATTACTACTAACACAGTCCCTAGGTCACTCCAGCTGTATTTTCCCCATGCTTCTTCACATTCCCAATACCCTGCAGTAGTGATGTACATTTGCTCTAGCTCACAAAGGCCATTCTTGATTCTGTACCATCAACTACAATTCTCATCCACCTCTTGGTTTACCATGCTGTTCAGTTCCCAGTTTATTCTCTAGCATTCTGTCAACTGGCACTTACATACCTAGACTACCACTTTTCCTTTTTATGTTTCTGGCTGTACAGAATCCCTTACCCTTCCAAATAAATTTGATGATCATGTTTTCAATTTTTCTTTTTAATACTGGTAGAATTTTTATCAAGATTGTATTGAATCTGTATATCAATTTGAGTAGAAGTGACATCCTAATGATAATTATATTTACTCTTTCAACCCTTGAGCATGGTATGTTCTTCTATTTATTTAGGCCTTTTTAAAATTTCTTTTAACATGGAGTTGCAGTTTTCTGAATGCAAGTACTTTACATCATTGGTTAAATTTATTCCTGACTATTTGAGTTTTATCTGTCATATTTTATTTTCACCACTCTTTTGATACTTTTAGTTACTGTTTTTTTTTTAAGATTTATTTATTTATTTAATTCCCCCCCTACCCCGGTTGTCTGTTCTCTGTGTCCATTTTGCTGCATCTTGTTTCTTTGTCCGCTTCTGTTGTCATCAGCAGCACGGGAAGTGTGGGTGGCGCCATTCCTGGGCAGGCTGCACTGTCTTTCGCACTGGGTGGCTCTCCTCACGGGTGCACTCCTTGCATGTGGGGCTCCCCTATGCGGGGGACACCCCTGGGTGGCATGGCACTCCTTGCGTGCATCAGCACTGCACATGGACCAGCTCCACATGGGTCGAGGAGGTCCAGGGTTTGAACCGCGGGCTTCCCATGTGGTAGACAGACGCCCTAACCACTGGGCCAAGTCTGCCACCACTTTTAGTTACTTTTATTGATAATATCTTCATTTCTAGATTCACTTCCAGGACTCTCTCCCCTGTCTTTTCTTTTCAGGCTCTAGCACACCCTTTAGTATTTCCTGAAAATCTGGTCTCTTGTTTAGAATTTCTCTCAGTTTCTGTTTATCTGTGAATATTCTAATCTTGCCCTCATTTTTGAAAGACACTCTTGCTGGATATAAGATTCTTGACAGAAAGTTTTCCTCTTGTAGTACCTTAAATATATCAGACCACTGTCTTCTTGCCTCCACAGTTTCTGGTGAGAAATCAGCACTTAATCTTATTGGATATCCCTTATATGTTATGCATTGCTTTTCTCTTGCTGTTCCCAGAATTCTCTCTTTGTCTTTGGCATTTGACATTGTAATGAGTATGTGTCTTGGAGTTGGTCTATTTGGATTTTTTCGGATGGGGGCATGTTGTGCTTCTTGGACATCTATGTCCTTCAATAGGATTGGGAAATTTTCTACCATTATTTCTTCAAATATTCCTTCTGCCCCTTTTCCCTTCTCTTCTTCTGGGACACCCATGACACGTATGTTTGCATGCCTTTTGCTGTCATTTAGTTCCCTGAGACCTTGTTCAATTTTTTCCCTTCTTTTCTTCATCTGTTCTTTTGTATGTTCACTATCAGAGGCCATTTATTCAAGCTCACTTATCCTTTCTCCTCCCTCCTCAAATCTGCTATTATATGATTCCAATGTTTTTAAAATTTCATTTATTGCAACCTTCATTCCCATAAGATCTGCTATTTTTCTATGTATGCTTTCAAATTCTTCTTTTTGCTCATCCAGTGTTTTTTTAATATCCTTACTCTCTTTAGCCATCTCATTGAATTTATTAAGGAGATTTGTTTGAACATCTATGATTAGTTGTCTCAACTCCTTTATGTCATCTGGAGGTTTATCTTATTCCTTTAACTGGGCCATATCTTCCTGTTTCTTGGTGTGGATTGTAATTTTTTGTTGGTGTCTTGGCATCTGGCTTGCTAGAGTATTTATTCTGGGTGCAGGTTTCTCTTTAGTTTATGGCTTCCTGCCCTTTCTCCCTTACTGGTTGTGCAGTGGAAACCAAGCATGTAGTTGGTGCTATAAGCTATGGAGGCTCAAGCTGCCCTCATTGCACCAGGGACCAGTGAAACTTCTTCCAGCTTTCTCCTTTGTCAGGGGTTAGGGACAGAGTCACAGCTGGGGGGAATAATCCAAGTCATGCAGACCTAGACTGTAGTTACCCAGAGAGACTGTTGGCACTTCACACCCCTTTCTCCCCTGACTAGGGCAGAGATGGAGCTACAGGTGTGGGCAGCAATCTATGCAGTGCATGTCCAAGGTGACTGCAGTTGCCCCAGTACACTTCTGATCTTCAGTCTGTGCCAGCCAAAATTACCTGCAGTTACCTGGATAGGCTGGTCAGGGCCCACCAGCCTCCTCCTTTCAGAAGTGTGGCTGAAGCCTAGGCTAGGGCTGCAGGTTGATCTTAGTGAAAGAAACCAGTTCCTACTGTCACTGTAATTTCTGGTCCTGGCTTCCCCTCAGGCTGGGGGTGAAGTCAAAATGGCAGCCACTGCCTCTTTCCAACTTGGGCTGATTCACACCCCAGTGCTTCCCAGGGTTATAACTTAGCCAGCCGAGACTACCAATCAGTAGCCAAAATCGGCAGCCAACCATCCCCTCTTCCCCTGCTTTTGGGAAATGGAGCTTCCAATTCCAGCCACAGGACAGCTTCTGGTGCGGCTCATGCCACCAGAGTAGAACAATCACTGACCTCCACAGTTTGGCTGGTAATTTCCCAGAGGGGCTGGCGCAGGTCCCCACAGCTGCCTCCCTGTCAGAGGTGGCACTGGGTCTTAGGCTTGACCTGCAATCTTACCTCGATGGAAAGAAGCCGGTCCCCACCAGCACTGGGATTTTCAGTCCACCCTGCTTCCCCTTGTGCCAGGTGCGGAGTTAAGATGGCAGCTCCCAGCCTCTTTCTGACTTGGACATTTTCAGACTTTAGCTGTTCTCAGGATTATACTGTAACCTGCTGAATTTTACTCATCAGTAGCTGAAGTTGGTGCCCTACCATCTCTTCCTCCCCCATTTTTGGGAAGTGGTGCTTTCAATTCCAGCTGCGTAACAGGTCCCAAGGTGGCTTGTGCCTCCAGTGGAGGATGGCACCAGCCTCTGTGCCATGGAGTGCTCTACTTATGATCTTCTCTGGAGATGGGCAGCCTCCTCCTTCCATTCTTTCAAGGATGTTGTAGGATGCCCTTCTGGCCTCCTGAAGTTCCCAAACAGTGCTTCAGCTAGCTCAGATAGCTCTGGGCGTTTGCTAACTGCTGTGTAGCAGGAACTGACTCTAGGAGCTCCTTACTCTGCCACCATCTTACTGGTTCTCCTCTTGTTTGACTTTTGAGCCTCTTTAAGGAAAGTTAATACTCTCAAGTAAAATTGTTAAACTCCTTAAATGTTTCAATAAAGCTTTAAAATACTTTTTTTTTTTTTGTCTGATGCATGCTATTGCTACTGGCTTTCTTCTAACAGCAGAAATAAATGTCCTCTCTCCAGTCTACTTCTCTGCTACATAATATATACTAAACTCTGATGATAATGATGCAAACAACAGCAGAATCAATGACAATGATAATTTGCCAACATTATAAGATGTTAATATCTGTAGCGGACGATGGTGGCATCCAAAAATCTGTTTGTTCTCATCACTTCAGTCACACAACCCAAAATTCTTCCACTAGGATCTGTATTTTTTGTCTGAAGTCTTTCCACACCCACTGGAACAGCCTCTGCCATCCTGTGTTCCAGGTAAGAAGTGCTAGGGAATCAATGCCACCTGAGAGCAGCCCTTGCCAGCCACTAAGGGGAGTTGACATGTCAACCCGACCCTCTCGGTCTGCAGGGAGGGTAGATCTGGAGTGTATGTTCTGCCCATGCCGTGGGGTTGCACTGTGCGGGTAAGCCCAGTGACCGCAGGGATAATGGGGTCCAAGATGCGCTCATACTGGCTCCTTTACCAGTCTCGCTGTCCCTCTCCTCTACCCTGCATTCTTCACCTCCCAAATTAATTGCTTGCACTTGAATCCTTGTTTCAGGTTCTGCTTCTGGGTGATCTTCTATTATCATCAGTAGAGTAGTCTGGGTAACCTCACACACCCTCTGTTTAGACTTTGATTATTTGGTTTGTGGAATGGTATTGCTCATCTGTTTTAGGTTTCATGGATAGACCATTTGATGCCTCGAGTACCTGTACAGTGTGTTTAATATATTAAATATATCAAGTCAATGCCTAAATATTATATTGCAAGAATATATATTGCAAGTTTTCATGAAAATTTGGTTAAATTATTTTTATTTCTCTTAAGAAAGAATTTTTAAAATATTCATCTCTAATTAGAAACTGGACATCTTTTTAATATTCCTGTTTCAAAGCTTTTTGGGAGGAATGCAATAATGCATTTCTGTATTGTGTGTTATTTAATCAGATTTAATTTAATTATTGGTTTTATTAACTTGTTTGAGGAATTTTAAAAATTTACTTACTATAAATGGCAAAAATACACATGATAACCTCCTTAAAAATTTGAGAAGGTAATGGTGTCCAAAAGTCTTATCATCAGATTCACTCAAGTGCCAGTAGACAATTTAGGAATTTAGATTGTTAAGAAAAGTTAGTAAAGATAGGATTCAATTACTGATTATTTATAGATAAACAATTGCTTAGGTGACAAAATAATCTACTATAGAGGTATTAGGTGATTCATATTCAAACTCTTTAAAATGTACTCATTTTAATCAGAAGATAAAGACTATATTAATTCAGCAGAAATATATACACAGATATGTTCGTGTGCACATACATACAGTTATGTTTGAATGTATATTTTCTCTTATTAACAAAGAAAATTCTAATTCATTCTTTCTATATTCAAGAAATTTGCTAGTGTAATCATAAATAGTAAAAGCAGGTCAAGTAATCTAATAATAATCAAAGAAAGCTTATTTTTACATGTTCCTATATCATTAAATTAACCCAGGATTTTTGCTGAAAGAACAGAAGATGAAACTGTGATAATTTGTTCCAATTTTGTGGGCAATGTTAATGAAATGTTGGAAGTAAGTAATTCCCTTCCTGAGAAAAAGGCACATGTTTACTAATTACAAAACTTTTCAAAATAATTAAAAATTCAATCATGAATTGGAGAGGAAACTTCCTCAATGAAGTTATACATGGATGAAGCGCTAGAAAAACTATATAAAATGGGATTCTTTGGCCAAATGCTCAAAACATGATGCTCTGAGCAAAGTCAAAGAGCTTTCTTTACTGCAGGCCTTTTGATTAGCTTTATCAAGAGAATGTTCACCATCAATCTCAAATAATGTAATGCACAGCATTTCCCAATCTTGTTTCCCCAGTGGGATTAGTGTTTCACAGGACACACTTTTAGGGACTTCAGAGTCTAGATATGTAATTCTGTCACACAGGCCCTTCTTCACCCCCATGATAGCACAAGGTCTACCATATAATAAAGAGCTGCCCCATGACAGACAGGCTGGGTCATATGCAGAAGCTACTGAACCCTTACACAGTCCTGCAAGATCAGTATCATTTATATTTTATAAACCAGGATCCTGAGCTAAAAGCATTGCCTAATGTGTCTAATACCAGACACATATACATGTACAGAATATGTGTTATATTAAGGCTAAAATGTTTTTTCTATCCAATGTGTGAACAATAGCGCAGAAGCCCCAGGTTGTCCATTTTACTGTGTTCTGTTAGGAAGTCTGTAGTATGCGTGATATATTTGCAGATACTATGGAAACACTTGAGTAAAAGGAAAACAACAACCACATCAATATTATATTAAAAACATAAAAGTACCTAATCTAAAAGGTGGTTTTTTATTGCCTAACATTAATTTCATTCTATTCATAAGCATTATTATAATCATATAAGTCTTACAGCACCTTAATATTTCTTTTCTGTTGGGCTATCATGACTTTCACATGGTTTTTTTAAATGAAAAATCCTAAATAATGGTTTAAAAGACCCATTGAAAGAGTACCATAAAAGCTGTAAGAAAACGGACTGTATCTATCTGCTGGGCCTTAGTATCCCTGTTCATAGCAGAGCCAGACACAAAGCAGGTACCTGGTAAAAGTATCTTGAATGAATAAATGAATGAATGAATGATGCTCATTCTGAACTTTTATAAGATTTTATTTAATATAATTTTCAAATGTACAAAAACATTACAAACCATTCCCGTATACTCTTTAACTAGATCAAGTATTATTAACAAGTTCCCCCATTTGTTTTGTAATCTTGCTGTCTCTACCATTCTCTTGTTTGCTCCATTTTCTTTCTGAACCATTTGGGAGTAATTGTAGACATTGTGCTCTTTTGTTCCAAGCATGTCAGTATGTACTTTGTAAGAACAAAGAGATTCTTCTATACAATTGCAGTACAATGATCAATATCGGGAGATTTACAATTGATTCAGTACTCTTACCCAATCCACTAAAGGTATTCATTTTCCCCCCACTTTTCCCCAATCCACGAAGCAATCTATGATCACATGTCACATTTAGATGTCATGTCTTCTTAGTGTCCTTCACTGTGGCACATGTGATTTTCTTTGCCTTCTATCACTTTAATGTTTTGAAAGGCATAAGATAGTTATTTTGTCAAATGTCTTCTGAATTGGACGGGTCTCTTGATTTCTCATTAGATTGCATAACTTTGGCAGGAATATGACACATTTATCCAGTGTAACTGCTGTGGTCTGCAGTGCTTTCTCTAAAATTCTGATTCTCTTTTCTACCTCACTCCCCAGACAGAACACGAGTGCTCCTTAAAACCACCTTTCTACCAACTGCATGACTTCATTTGATCGCAATAAATAAAACAACATTGGGCTGACCATGCTCACAGGTGTTCCATTATCCCATGCTTCACACATACATTTCTGCAATTCCTTCTGCTATGCCGTCAGTGTGTGTGAAGGCGAATGAGCTGATTCTTTAGATCTGTACTCACTTACGTGGTAGCCACCAGTCACATGTGGCTAGAGGGTCTGAGGAACCAAACTGTAAATTTTGCTGCAACTTAATCTTATTAAATTTGAATTTAAAAACTGATTCTCCAGTTATTGGAAAATTATAAGTGTGCTCATAACAACCTGATTATGGAAATCTGCTTTTTTTCAACTGAAACCTCTATTAAATCTAAGTAAAATCAAGTATTTCTGGTGAAAATTTAGCATTTGAATTGAAGTATGCTCTAAGTATAAAATACACAGTGGGTTTGGAAGACAGTACAAAAAAAAGGATGCAAAATATAGCATTGATAATTTTTCTATTGATTACATTTTAGAAAAAATATTTTGGATTGGAGTACGTAAAATATACAATTAGCTTCACCTGTTTCTTTCTACTTGTTCTTTAATGTGGCTTCCAGAACATTTTAAATTGCATACAAGCCTTGCATTGTATTTCTGTGGGACGTGCCTGCCCTAGATCCTCTAACCATATACTCAGTACCCAGGATATAACATTAAGAACCGTGATAGGAGTACGCACAGGGTCCTAAAGATACACACACAAGAAACACTAGCTCAGATAACAGCAAGGGAATTTCCAAAATTGACAATGACCTGAGAGCGCAACTAGGGACAACTAAATTGTGTGAAAGGTTATTTTTCCATTTGAGTATGATATAAGATGCTGGGTATACACGAATGAATTTAGCCAAGTGTGCTTTTGAAATGCATTCACTATCTGACCACTTCCCTCCTTTACTGTTAAAATGTGCGGGCCGCAGTCACCGCCATTTCTTCTCTATTGGGTTGCAAGAATCGTGTTAATTTACCTCCATGCTTTGTGCCTACAATATCCTGCCTCCCCCACACACGGTCTATTCTCAGATTAAAGCCTGAGTGGTCCTTTTAAAATATTACACAAATCATGCCAGTCTACAGGTCAGACCCACCAGTGGCATCCTGTCTGATTCAGAACAAAAGGCGAAGTCCTTTTAATTGCCCTGAGGCCTTACAAGGCGTGGCCGCCCTGGCTCCACTTTCCTAAACTCGCAGCTTCACTCCCAAATGGAAGCTTTTGCCTTGTTCTTCCGTCCTTCTGGATTTCTCTTCTCTCACACATGTGCTTGGCTCCGGCCTCGCTTGCTCCTGGTCTCTGCCCAAACTCCCACCTTATTAAAAGGCCTTTCTTAAATGCCAAATTAAAATAGCAGTCCTTCCTCACCCTGCTACAGATTTTTATCCAGGGCACTTATTAATATCTGAAATAGTATGCGCTTTCTCACATATTGTACTGCAAGGCCCTTGAGGGCAGGGATCTTTGTATATTTTATTCACTCCTGCGCCACCACTGACTAGAAGAGAGCCTGACATATGGTATGCATGCCATAAATATTTTGAATTAATAATTTCCAAAAATAGGAGGAAGGTCATATATCCTGTCATAAATACTTACAGTATGGCAGGTAGAACAGTAAACTAAATGGTGATGTCAGCCTTTTGTCAAATTGGTGAGATTAAAAGCATAATTATTAAAATTCTGTCATTTATTAGTATAAATGCATATCTGTTTCTAAAGCTATTTTGGAGCTGGGGTTATCTGATAAATTCCTGAAAGTTGATAATTTTTTAAAAATTTTATTTTGTATTATAGTTAAGGTGAAAGAAAGCATGACCAGGGAGTGAAAAAAGTAAATGAACTTTAATTTGGAAAGGAAACTGATAAGAGTGGCTAAAAGGTAAAAGTGGTTTGGAAGACCTGTATAGTATATTAAGCAAATATAAATCTAAATGTCTCTAACTTTCAAGTTATTTAGAATATTTTAACCCTCTTGTGTTTGTGAAATTTTTCTCCAAAGCCCACAGTTATCCTCACAATCAGAAAGGCATGACATTTTCTAAATGCTGAAGACAAGCTGCAGTTTACACTTAAACTGAACAAAGAAACACAGAGAGTAACAGTGAAATGAGGAAATGATACTGGTAGGAAAAGCAGACCTAGAAAAGGAAGCCCATTAAACATAAAACCACTATCAGGAGGCCGTATCACGTCTTTGGGGAAAGAAGTAACTGAATCTAACTAAAAGCCCTTTCCTTTGCAATGATCTGTTTTGTTTACACGCTTGTAGTAGTAGTAGTTAAATTGTATTATTCTTCTTCTGGGGAGAAGATCCTGTTGTTTGCCAGCTTTCAAGTATGTCTTTTGAGAAAATAGGAGGCTACATATATTCTTACATTTTATTATAGTATAATATAGGCGTGTATATATATTAAGTATACAGCTTAATGAATACTTTCATACTGAATATGCTTACATATCCACAGTCATTAAAAAAAGAACATAATTAGAATCACCAAATCCTCCCTTTGCTTCACTTTCCCCATCCTAAAGAATAATCATTATCTTGATTTTTAAAAGCATATGTTAGTTTTGCTCTTTTAAAGTTTTTCATAAACTAGTACTAGCATATTCTTTTTTGAGTCTGGCAACTTTCATTTAGCACTTTGTTTTTTGAGATTCAACATATTGTTTTTTTATAATATTCTAATTTTTAATATTCCACAATCCATTTATCCATTTTACCTTTGATGGATATTTGGTTAGTTTCCAGCTTCTGGCAGCTGTCCATAGGGCCATGACAAACACTGTAGCACATATTTATGTGTGTGTGTGTGTATATGTATATATGTGCATATACTTCTGTTACACCTATATCATGGTTGTATATTAGATAAAATAAGCTTCATAAGTCCTATTGACAGTAGATGGTAGGGTAATAGAATCTATAGGCAAATTAATGTAACTCATTTATAAGAGTGTCAGGTAAAAGTTAAATAATTGTTATCTAGTAGTATAGTAGTAGTAGTTTGAATTATGAGACTAAATAGCACTTAACAATATAGTAAATGGATTCAGTATTTTACTGTAGACAGAGAAAACTTGTATCAGAATCTTTATTGTGTCACCTCTTAGCTCAGTGGTGTTGAGGCACATTTCTTAAGAAATCTAAGACACATTTTCTTCACTCTGAGAAGTACTAAACCACAAGTACATGAAAAGAAAGTACATGTAAAGACTTAGCACATTGCCAAGCATGTAAAGGACACTCAATAAATGTTAGTAGTTATTGGTATATTATGTTATTAACAGATCTGCTAGTATATTTACTAATACCATGTCTTTGGAATGTGCCATATAAACTTAAATAAAAGCGATGCTTAATATCTTAACTCTCCCTGGCTACAGAAATGTGTTGGCCAAGAAATCAACTTGTCTCTTAGCAATTCAATGTTCTACTTCTTTTTTAATTTGGAACTTTGTCAGATGTGATGTGGATCTTCTTTAACTTGTGGATCAATTCATAATATCAAAGCAACGTGAAGTAAATATAAAATGATGAGATTCACCAAGGACTTTATTTCTTTGACTTTATAATACATGAAGGACAAGATTGCTTATTATACTAAAATTAATAATGAGTGTGCCTGAAAGTCTAGACTTAAAATACTCACCGTTACTGAAACGTACATTCCAAGGCTTATAAGTTAATTAAAATTCTGCCTAAACTTATACTTCACATTGCTATGTTTGATCTAAATTCATTTGAAATGAAGAGACATAATTCTTTGTTTAACTAAAGCTCACTGTTGCATTTTCTTAAAGAAAAAGCCATGGTGATGTGGCCTTTAAAACAAATCTCCTGGGTTTTATTAAGGTAATAAAAAAATAGCACTATGTGTGACTGTGGAATTTCCAAGAGAAAGGGTTTTCTTCTCTTATACACTAATAAAACAATGAAGTACACATATTTCTTTAAAGAGTTTGTACAGAAAAGGGATTAAAAAAAAAGCACAATTCCTAGAGTATATCTTATTTATATAACTGCCAAATCTTTCCACCAGCTTTCTGTCTGACATAAACGCAGCTGTGGTGGATAAGGTTGTTTTTAATTATATATTCTGTGTCTTTCAGCAAGTGAAAAATGAGTTAATGGCAATGTATTCATATGAAAACATAAGAGTAGTAGTTTTTAAATGTGCTGCTGATGATGGATTATCATGTCTACAGAGGTTAAGAAACAGATATTGCAATATATTTAGGCATGCAGGGTACAACCTCATTTTTAAGCTAGCACTTCAAGCACTGATTTCCAAATCACTGCCTATTAGTTTGACTTTAATAGATTAAAAAATCCTAAAAAGACTTACCTAGAAAATGAAACAAGAATTCTGTATTTTAGGACACATATATGTGTCATGATCATTTCTTAATGAATCCCTTGAGCCATGATTTGTACTTAAGGTGTTGTACTGTCAATTAATTGCAGTTTTTTCAATGCTAATGAAAAAAGATATCTGCTTTGCAATAAGAATAACAGAAGCAAATTATATTTCTTTGTTCAATAATAAAACCTACAAATTTTCAAAAATAACCAAAAGTGATATCACAAAATAAAATATGTTCTATTTTATTAAAAACGATAAGGCTTACTACTGTTTTAATAAATAGATTTGGAGGTTGAGTTAATATAATAAGAAAGAGCTCTTGTGCATGAGTGAGCTTCTACACTGAGTTTTCCCTAACAGTCTTGTGCCCTAATGAACTACTTACTGTAGACTTGAGAAGTGATACCAAGGCCCTAAACTCCCTGTTTCTATGGCTCAGAGCCTCTCTCTTAGAGACCCTGTCTTCAGCTCCTTTGCGGATGTATCTAGGAGTAGAATTGCTGGGTCATATGGTAATTTATGCTTAAGTACTTGAGGACCACTAAGTTGTTTTCCACAGCAGCTGCACCATTTCACATTCCACCAACAATGCACGAGGGTTCCAATTCTCTGCATCCTTCTCACACTTGTTATTTTCTATTTATTTTTTAATAACAGCCAACCTTGTGGGTGTGAAGTGATATCTCCTTGTTACTTTGATTTGCTTTTCCATAGCAACTCAAGATGTTGAACACTTTTTCATATGCTAAGTAGCCATTTGTATATCTTCTTTGGAGAAATGTTCTTCAAATCTTCTGCCCACTTTTTAATTGGATTTTTTGTCTTTGGGGGTGGGGACAACCCAAATGTCCACCAATAGATGGATGAATTAACAAAATGTGGTATGTGCTTAGAATGGAATATTATTCAGCCGTAAAAAGTAATGAAACTCTGATATATGTAATAGCATGGTTGAAACTTAAAGACATCATGTTGAGTAAAATAAGCCAGATACTAAAAAAGACAAATATTGTATGACTCAACTTATATGAAGTATTTAAAAAAGGAAATGCATAGAGACAGAAGGTAGATTAGAAGTGGCCAGGGGCCAGGAGGAAGTGGGAATCAGAAATTCTTGCTTAATGGGCATAGAGTATTTGCTTTAGGTGATAAAAATGTTTAGGTAATGGATGGTGCATTAGCATAACAATGTAAATGTAATTAATGCCACTAAACTGTACACTGAAAAAGTGGTTAGAATGGCAAAATTTAAGTTATATATTTATATGTGTTACCACAATAAAATATAAATTCAAAGTTAAAGTTAAGATTAAAAATATGGTCTTTTGGAAAGTGGGTCTTTGCAGACATAATTAAGGGGGAAAAAGGGGTGTTTTATTCAAAGCATGATGCTAAGAGGAGAAGTTACTTGGGCTTTACATGCTCTGATAATCCATGTACTAATTAATTTCTCCTTCATCTAAACTTATGTGGGCTTCCCCTTAGTTTTTCAAAGCCATGCAAAATCAATAGCATTATCTGAAGACTTCCTCACAGATATAACTTCTGCAGTTTTTATCAAATTCCACTTTTTGCTTATTATTGTATAGAGTGGAAAACAAAATACCATGGGCAGCTGAAGGGAAATAGTATGAGAATGTACATTTCATAATAACTAATTATGTTAACTGAAAAGATAACAAGAAATAAAATAGTAAACCCTAAGTATCCATGATCATATATTCAGAGGATTGTTGCTATCTATTAATGACTATTTGAGATGTATATTGAAAATATTAGTCTTATATTAGGAATGCATAAAAATGCATCTTCAAAATATTGAAAATGCGGTCTATGTTATGAATACATTTTATAGCAGTAGTGTAATGCTTTCAGGTATTCTAGAAATGTAAACTCAAAACTGGATTTATGTAGTGGAGTATTCATAAAATAATGTCCCAGTCATTCTCTCTCATAATCTAAAGTAATATGGGAGGCTTGAAAACAGATTATCTACCTACATATCTTATCCTGAGCTAAATTGCATGGGAATTGTTCATCTTCAGGAGCAAAAATTGTCCTCTGGATATCCTGGAAAAGATACATTTGTTTAACGCAGATTTATGATGTTCACTGCAACTCTCAAAATGGGGAAAAAAATGTAAGTTTTAAAAAATCATGTCCTTAGAGTTAGCTCTAAGGACATGATTTTAAAGTTAAATGGCATGATTCAGTACCACACTTAGCTGTTCATTTTGACCTCATTTGAAGAGTTCCATGGTTTAAGCCCATCTAAATGTCCTGAACATTCTCGACCCCTTCCCCTTTACCACAATAGAGTGCCTGCAGGGTTTCTTCATCGCACTCTGAACACTGCTGCTTTTATAATGAGACTTCAAGAACTCACATATTCTCAAGAATTGCCTTATCTCCTATCGGATTTTCCTTCAGAATCCCTTCCTTCGTCATTAAACATCCCTTCTATTTCTTTCTAAGGTTCTCTATGAGCAAGGAAAGGATCACAGATACCATTGAAACTACTGGAATCACAGTGAGAAATATTTATCTTTAACTTAAAACATCACAAAGGTAAGATGATGTTCTGAAATGGTATGGACTTTTCAATTTCAAATTTATGTGAATCAATAACAAGGTTTATCAATCAGTCTTTCACTTAAAAAAAAGCAACAAAAACTTCTAAGTGCTATATCTATAAAAATGAACACCCAAGACAGAGGGAAAATTTTTTTTTAAATTCCTCAGATTTTTCAAATCCAAAAAGCAATAATAAGAAAAGCTTAATAAAATAGGCTGTAATTGTAGAAAAAAGATATAAAAGAAATACTGGTAAAAGCGTATCTGTCTAAATCCTTTGGTTAGAAAGTTTTGTTCAAAATTTTTCAATCACAGACACATAGAAGATATTTTTAATCCTTCCGTGATCAGTAAGACTTTTAATATACTCTTCAACAAGGAAAAGTAAACTTGTAAAATAAGTCTGCAGGTAATTTATTGTAGTGTTTGAAGTAGTTTTTTCAAAATTAAGGAAGTATATCTTCACAATGCCCCTCTAGTTATTTACATTTTAGAAACTATGCACGTTTAGAATGCAAGGAACAATCTGCTTTAGGCTATGCTTTAAAAACTCTTGAGTATAAATTCAAGATGAATAGACTGTCTGATATTAGAGCTTTCAAAATTAAAACCATAAAACTGCCTATCCTGGGTTGTAGAAACAGAATTTTAGAGAGAGCACGGTAGAACTCATCTGTTTCAAATATTTTCTCTTCAGATATAAAAATGACATCAGATAAAAGAGAATGAGACAATTGTTAATATTTTCCCTTGCACTTGTTAAACATCCCACTAAGTGGTAGCAGAGCAGTCAACAAACCATGTCTGGCATCTGACTCACCTGAGTCCTCACTGAGTTCTTATTTCCGTGCTACCATGTCTCTATGGCAAAGACTGGTTAGCAACGTCTAATTTGCAGAAGATTCAGGTGCATATAGTGGGGTTCTTTGTTCAGCCTGATTAAAGGATAGATAATTTAAAATATTTTCTTGCCATGTCAATCAGATGGCTCCATATTATCCCAAACGTTGAATTCACAAAGAGAATGTTTTCTTTGCATTTAAAAACTCATTTTTCTTGAAATAATAAGACAACATATCAAATTCCAGAATTGCCATTTTATTACCAAAAAACAGATCTGATGGTCTTAAACATAGGACTGTACAATTAGATCCAGGATTACATGATTTCACAAAATTGCCATCCAGCACGAAGGGCTCTTTTCTGTGCAACAGTGAAGATGAGATTGGGAAGGCAGATGGATGAAGATGGGAAAGGGCCATACAGAATGTACAAGATGGGAAAGGGCCATACAGGGTGTAAACGTGGGGAAGGGCCACACAGGTGTACAAAATTTGGACTTCTGACTTGCCCCTTGATATAAAAACATTTAAGGGGTATATTGAATTTCTGTAAATACCCAGAGCATAATAGTTTACCCTTCATTCTAATGACAAACACTGCAAGATCCTAAGAGATGTCTCTGAATTAACTGTGGCATTAGAAGGGCATTATGCTACTCAGGGAGAACTTTCAGAAATGGTTGCATGTTGTTGAACAGATTCCTTATTTTGAAAACCTGGCAAATAAAGGGAAAGAAGGGAGCATTCGTATTGCATTTCCTGTACAAATTATACTAATGGGTAATAAAATAGTAGATCAGGGGAAGTTTTTCATATAAAAAATATTCTAACATGAAATGAAAAAGGAAGGATAATATTAAAATAGCATCACTGTGCAACCACTGAAAAATTAATGGATCTAGGTATTGAGTATCAAAGGCTATTAACATCTTAAAAGAGAAACAACTAGACATTACTTGCCTCGTGGAAAAACAAAGTAACACCCATGATGCAGTTTTTCCACAAATATCAGCTCTGAATTTAATCAATCCTCAATATCCAACTCCTAATTTATAGGAAATGCAGAGTACAGAGGATGATATAAACTATACCACACCATATGCATTTCCTAAGCTGCAGGACATAGGATAAATCTCTAATTTTCTTAAATAATTATATTATAAGAAGGAAAATATCTTTAAATTAATATTTACAAAAATGTGAGCCAATTACAGTATTTAGTGCTCATCTGAATTCTGATTCAAACACATTTTAAATACATGTATATGTTAGCCATTATAAAGTAAATGGTGCCAGGCTATCACTCTAACCAATAAAAAATACTATTAGAGAAAATGTATAAACAAATGTGATCAGGTATGGAAAATAGAGAACACAAAACTGATTCTCTGGGAGAAGGGAAGCTCATAATTTAAGACCCAAGATCATTCACCTCTTTGACCTGGGATAATTAGCTAATTTGCATGCAAGGGAACTGAGTTATAAAAGAGAACACTGATCTTGCTTTCTGCAGAGCAGTGATCACATACTGAGATGGCTGATGCGAATGGGATCTATGAGATGAGGATTTGAAGAAGAGGGATTTTTGAGGAGACAGGGATTCAGGATTCCATGTGGGACTCTATCTAAACTTAGTGGTTGAAGAGAGGTTGAAATGTTCAGTCAAGATCACCCGAGGCTTATCAGGTAGCAATTAATATAGGGTGAGAGTGGAACAAAGATATTAGAAGTTTTACAATATTGGGCAAAGAGGATAGTAAAAATTCTGTCTATTCCAGAGTGAAGAGATCCTGTTAGTCTGTTATTTAGACTGAGATAATCTGAAAAGACTTAAGAGTGAGGACCATGCCCTAGAATAAGCCCTATCCTTGTCTCTCCTTAGCAAAGCCTAAAACCAAGACTGAAAGATTATTAAGGGAGAGAGAGAGTTTGGCTATTAAGTTATAGGCCTTATGGAATATCCTGGGCTTTCCAAGAGCTATACTTAACAAAGTGTAAAATTGAGCCTAAACATGTTCAAGGGTATTTTCAGCTATTAATTGAAAAAGGTCAGGATGATCAGCCAATATCAAGCTAGAATCAATATTCTTCAAAGGAAGGAAACAGAATCCAGAGTTTCTCCAATGCATTGTTCACATCTCATATTTAATTAAAAAATCACCAGACATATAAATAAGCAAGAAAATGTGCTCTCTAACCAAGAAAGGGGGAAAAAATTTAGTAAGAATAAAATGCAGATGGAACAGATGTTGTACTTAGAACACAAAGATTTTAGACTAACTGTAATAATTACATTTAAATAATTAAAAGAAAATATGGTAGTGTGAAAACATAGGGAATCATGACAGAAAAAAAAAAAAGAAATTCCAAAACTGAAAAGTACAGTAATGGAAATGAAAAAGTCACTGGTTAGACTGGCAGCAGTAGAAAGATGGCAAAAGAAAAGATTAATGAACTTGAAAATAAACCAATAATAATAATACAATAGAAAAATGTTCACTTTTTTTTCAGTTGAAAAGAAACAATCTCCGAAACCTGTATCACAATATCATAGAGTCGATCATATGTGTAATCAGTGATTTGAGCAAAAATTTTTTTAAAGAAATAGCATTCAAAATCTTGTGGGAGGGGAGTGGTGGGTAGGGTGGGGGGTATATAGGGACCTCATATTTTTTGAATGTAACATTTAAAATAAAATAAAGAAGGGAAAAAAATAAAAAATAAAAAATCTTCTTAATGTGATTTAAAATACTGACTTAAAGAACCTCAATATCAGCAAGATTCAAGTAGAGTATATATTTTCCTGAGGAAATATCAGACAAACCCAAATCAAGAGACATTCTGTAAAATGATTGTCTTATAATCTTCAAAGATGTCAAAGAAAACTGAGGTGTCCATTAGAAATTAAAGAAACTGGAGACACACAACAACGAAAAACAATATGTGGTTCTGGATTGGATCTTTTGCAATAAAATAAATCACTGACATAATTAGTGAAATACAAATGGGGTCTCTGGGGTAAGGGTCTATGGGAGTTCCATTAACACCTTCTGTATTTTGAAATTGCTTCAAAATAAAAATAAAAATAGAACTCAATGTTGCTATAAACTAGCTTTTTTAAAGATTTATTTTTATTTATTTAATTCCCCTCCCCTCCCCTGGTTGTCTGTTTTCTGAGTCTTTTTGCTGTGTCTTGTTTCTTTGTCCGCTTCTGTTGTCGTCAGCGGCACGGGAAGTGTGGGTGGCGCCATTCCTCGGCAGGCTGCTCCCTCCTTTGCGCTGGGCGGCTCTCCTTATGGGTGCGCTCCTTGCGCATGGGGCTCCCCTACGCGGGGTACACCCCTGCGTAGCAGGGCACTCCTTGCGCACATCAGCACTGCGCATGGGCCAGCTCCACACGGGTCAAGGAGGCCCGGGGCTTGAACCGCGGACCTCCCATGTGGTAGACGGACGCCCTAACCACTGGGCCAAAGTCCGTTTCCCTAAACTAGCTATTAATATATTATTTTTGACAAATTATTTCACCTTTTATGCCTCAATTTCTTCATGTGTAAGATGAAGGTATTAACAGCTGCCTAATGGGATACTGAGAGGAATAGAATGAGATACCTGAATACAGTACCTGGCCATCATATGAACAAACACTCAGTGGATGGCATTGTTATCATAATAATATGAAGATGATGACGATGATGATGAAGAAGTTCTTGTCAATATTTTACTGGTTTTCCTAGAGTATAAAAGGTCCTCAATTGTAAGACACATGACTTTTATACCACTGGTAAAAATAAAACATGGGGCCTACAACTCTGACAAAATGGGGGGAAAACAAGAAAAACAGTTACATCAGATGCAAATCTTTGAAAAAAAAAAAAAAAAGAAATTCTTTAGAGCAGCCAGAGGAAAAAAGCTGGTTACAAACTGGAAAAAAATAAGAATTTTCTCATCTTTTGTTGAAACAATGTGAGGCAGAAGACAGTCAAATGACACTTTAAATGTGCTGGGGAAAAACAACAGCGACAGCAACTTCCAACCCAGAATTCTATGTTTAGTGGAAATATGCTTTGAAAATGCAGGTAAATTAAATATGTTTTCTAGAAACATAATGTGAGATAACTTTTAAACAATGCACATTCAGTAAAGGAAATGCAAAGAATGCCCTTCTGGATGAGGAGAAATGAAGCCAAATGGAAACTAAGATCTATGGGAAGAAATGAACATGGATAAGAATAATAGCAAAAAAGAAGATAAATATGTTTTCTTTATTCCCTATAGTTAACTTAAAAGACAAATTGCAGTTGAAAGCAAAAAATAATATAATTCTAAATTGGGGTAATCTTTCAAGAATGAGGTCATGAAGACTTATCACCTGAGTTAGATTACCTTCCTACTTTCCATGCTCTAACACAGTACTGTTTACTTGCCTTTTACTTGTCTTCTCTACTGTTTTATGGTTGCTAAATGAATGAATAATGAAATAACTTATGTGAAATTAATGATGGGGATGGAATATTGATTGATCAGCAATATCAATTTGGCAACTGAAATACCATAATTTATATAGCCACATACCACAGTGTTCATTCTCTGTGTTCCTAAAAAGGGTAGCTCTCAAGAGGAAGTGACAGAAAGACACTAAGGAAAAAGAAACTAAGAAATGTGTTTGGCTCCAAATTCTCATTAATGATTACATGTAATTCTTGTGACCTTAATAATACCAGACCTTTTGTGATTGGGAACTTGTTGCTGAGAAAGAGTCTGAAAGTAAACACCCACTACGGATGCGCCCCTCGCAGGGCCAGCGCTGCAGGAGGTGGAGCCACAAGTCAGCCCGCGTCTTGGTGCATTGCCCGTTCTTACTCTTTCAGACACATAGCGCCACCACTGAAACAGAGACAAATGCAGACTAACACGGTAGTCGCTCATGCAGGGATTTAGAGTAATTATCACCTAATTTTCCACACCCATTATTTGCCACAGAAATTGTGAGTATAATGTCTAAAAGATAAATAACCTCATTAGATTATTGGTGGTAAATGTCTGATGATATTATCTCATAACAAATATTCTACCACAGGGTGGTGTGTTGGTGAAGGGGTGTTGTATGGAATTCCATGCATATGTATTATTGTTTTGCAAGTTCACAACCTCATTAATAAAAAAAAAAAATCTAAATATAAGGTGGGTCTGGGGAAAAATACACCAAATGTAAGATAGAGACTATAGTTAGTAGTAATATTTTGATGGTGCTCCTGCATAGTTTGTAACAAACATTTCTCAACAATACAAAGTGTTGGTGGAGGGGTGATGTATGAGACCTCTTCATGATGTTATGTACATTTATTTTGTAAATTCACAATCCTTTTTGTTCATGCATGTTCATGTATGAATGATATACTTCAATAATATAAAAATATATTTTTTAAAATGTTTTAATTAAAAAAATAAAACGAGCCATGTAATTAATTATAATGTTCGTAGGATAACAATTTTCCCACCAAGAACAATTTTTAAAAGGTGAAAGTTTTGTTAAAAAAATGTTTTAAAAAATGGCAAGCAGCCAATGTAAGGGAGACTTAACAGGGATAAAATGGGGGGAAAAGGAGGAAACAACTCAAAATTTTTAAAAAAAAGAGCTGACTCTGTGTGGCTCCTTTTCACTACAGGACACTAGCCAATTCCCTGTGGTTGCTAAGAGGCTCAGGTAAGGACCCAGCACAGAGCAGCTACTAAGAGCCTACCTAGGTCAGGCGCTCTCCCTGCTAGTGAGACAGTGGTTGGGAAGGCCAGCACTCCAGTTCAGTGGGGGACTTGAGCTCAACACTCCCATCAGTTTTTCCCTCAAGGCATTTGTTTGATGTCCAAGTTTCCCAGCAGTAGGTTAACACCCCAGGCACAAATTTTCTTAAAACAAACAGATATTTCAACAGATTTGGGGCTTGAAGAGAAAAGGATTCCTTTTTAGGAACTGCCAGTGGGAGGGACCCACCAGTTATCCTCCCAAACTGCAAGCCCCTGGATCTGCCCTAGTAGGACCGGCAGATCCAGAGGCAGAGGGAACTTTGCCTCTTCAAGGAGGTGGGAGCCATTTCAGGCCCTGACTGAAAAAGGTGATTAGTCTCTGCTCTGTCTTCCTGAGAACATGTTGATGAATCAACACCTATTTAAGCTGAAACCTATCAGGAATATAGATTTCGAAAGGAACTTCCCTATCTTAAACTTTTGTGTTAGGCTGTTTCAAAAGAGCTCCTAATGATCCCTGCTTCCCTATATTCACATTCTCATGGAATCGTCTCCCCAAGGGTGTGAGCTAGACCTACAGCCTCACTTCAAATGAATAGAAAATGATACATTTGGGTAATGCTACTTCCAAGGTGAAGTCATGAAAAACTGGGATTTCCAGCTTTCTCTCTCTCCTGCTCTGTTGCATGGTCTTGCTGTGTTCAGCAGTTATTTTTTGGTGAGGGCCCCTGTAGAAAGAAATGAGAATGTCCTCCAGACAACATTCAGCAAGGAACTGAGATCCTTCACACAACCACCCAGGAGGAAATGAAACTTGCCAACAGACACAGCCTGAAGGTGGAACCTGTTGATACTGCTTTCTTTCATGTAAACTTTTTAGAGAATTGAGCAAGACTCAGCTAAGTCATACCCACATCCCCTGTAGACAATAAACATTTGATTTTTTCAAGCCACTGCGATATGGCTTAATATTTTTTAGTAAAGCAATTGATAACTAACCCAAGTATCTATTAAAAAAATAACTGTACCAACTTCAACAATTATGATTAATCATAATTGTTGGAGTTTTATTCCTAAGATTGAGAAGAAAACTAGAAGGCTATCGTCACCAGTTTTACAGGAGATCACTTTCCCTGGAGATCCTAGGGATTGTAATTGATGAAAAATAAATAAATAAAACATGTGAATATAGATAAAGTCAATAAAATCTGTCATTAGCTTCACAAAATATGATTTTATTATAGGTGGAAAACCCAAAATAATTGACATAGAAAATATAATAATAGTTCTATTCATATTCACAGGCTATAAAGTTGATATACAAATGTCAGTTGCATTTCTATAAATAAGCCCCTAAATCTAGATAATTAACTATTTTAAAAACTAATACTTACAATAATTTCAAAAACATCAAATGCCTAGAAATGATTCTAATGAAAGGTGTTCAAGACCACTAAAGTGAAAAGTACAAAACAATATTGCAAGAAATTAAAATCCTAAAGAAAAGATACTATAGACTTTGTTTATAAGTTGGAAGTGAAACCATGGGCAGAAAAAACCAGTTTGTGGAGATAGCCTCAATTTCTATAACCTTTTCTCCTGAGCTTGTTTAACTACAGAGCATATAACCTGAGCATGCACAGAGAACACTGACTTTTGTCCTTTTCGATGCATTTGAGATATCAGGAACAGAGGTCACTTCCCTGGAAACCAAGATTACAAGGACAGGGAGACAAAAGAAGCAAATCAAAGCTGAGAGGTCCTTCAGTAAGGAAGAGCCAGCCTCAAATCCCCTCTACCACATATGAACAGCTCTATAATTAACCAGTTGGACTATGCCAAGTCAAACCTCTCCTCTCTCTCCCCTCTTCTCCTCTCCCATTCTCATAAAATCCCCCTTAACTCTCAGATTGGGGAGATAAATTTGAGCCTGGCCTCAACCATCAAGGGATGGTTGACCTTGCATTAAAGCTCTTTCTTTTCTCAGAATCTCAATACCATTGTATTGGCCTTTTGCTGGCAGAGTACTCTGGTTTCTGACCTTCTAGATTCTTGACTATGCTGCATAAAAGAATTTAAGAATATGCCACAGGGTAAGCAAGGGAGCAAAGAATGCATTAAGAAACAAGAAAACAAGAAAAGGCATGGACCACAGGCATGTTGAAGAATGAGACATGCATGGGGCCCCAGGTTAGACGTTTTAAGACTTGTTTCCTCCCCATGCATAATGTTGGAGAGGGGCCCCAGCTGTCTGCTGTTCTGACTGGTTTCCCCACCTGTCAGTTCTCAGGGGGCCAATGCTGAGACCAGTTAATGATCTGGGGTTTTTCCTTGACCCTGAAAGGGATCTTGTCCCAATCTCATTCCAAATGGGGTCCTCATACTGGGGCCTCACAGGGTCCTTCCTGCAGCCTTCTTGGTGGTGTTCTTTCCCTCAGGGGATTTCCAGGCAGGGTTTCATGGCCACATGCATCACAACCATGTTTCCTGCCAGGTCTCAGCTGCAAGTCATTTTCCCTCTCCTTAAATTAACCTGGCTCACTTTTAGCACATTGGGTAGTAAACCCTTGCTCAGTAACAGAAGAATCAATCTTTTAAAAGATAATTATCCTTAAACTGAACTATAGATTCATTGAAAAAACAAAGCTCTGGGTAGAACTTGGAGAAATTGATAAGCTCATTCTAAAGTTTGTATGGAACAGTAAAGGACTAGGAATAACAAAGACAATTTTTAGAAAGTATGTAGAAAATGGGAAATTTACACTACCAGATCTCAATGCTTACTCTAAGTTAACTATGTTTTAGCTATTGTAGTATTAGTAAGAGGATAGGTACATAGGTTGTTTGAAGCTGGGTAAATCCCAGAAAATCTTGCTCTTAAAGCTAATCCATTCGTGTATACATAAACCTATTGTAGGTGGGACCTTTTCATTAAATCACTTCAGTGAAGGGTCTTTGATTAGATTGTGGAACTCAGGGTAGGTCTTAATCCTCTCGCTGGTGTCCTTTATAACTGGAGGGGGACGGAAAGCCACAGACTCAGAGAAAATGCTTCAGAGACAAAAGCCTCCAGAAGTTGACAAACCTGGGAGAGAGAAAACCAGACAGAGCAGCCCAAAATAGAACTAACAAGGAGACCTAGAGGAGGGGGAGAGAAAAGTCACCACCATCATTATGTCCTGCCATGTGCCTGATCATCACAGCTGAACTCAGGGAGAAAGTGAGCCTGGAGGAGAAGGCAGAGACCAGAAGAGGTGTCATTGTGAGCCTGGAGGAAAAGGCAGAGACCAGCATGAGTCCAAGATTGCCAGCAGTTGATTTTTAGGGAAAAGAGCTTTGTCTAATTTGGACATTTTTCTTAGCCTTGTAACTACAAGCTTTTAACTTAATAACCCCAATTTAAAAGCCAACCCATTTCTGGTATATTGCTCCCAGCAGCTTTTAGCAAACATAGGTCAATAGATCAGAATAGTGCCCATGAACATACCATATATATACATCTGATTTATGAAAAAGTGATACTGCAGGGCAATGAAGAAATGTTCTTTTCAATAGAATAATGAAATTTTTAAATTGTATCCATATGGAAAGATAGAACTGTTGACCCCTACCTCACACTATATACAAAATCTTTTCCGGATGGATTGTATATCAATGAAAGTCAAAATACATTAAATAGATATATATGCGTGTGTGTGTAATGATTTCTTAAACTGGACACATACACAAAACCACCAAACACAAAGGAAGATTTTGAAAAATTGGAGATATTAAATTTAAATCCTTCTCTTCATTAAACAACCATTTTTTAAAAATTTCTCCCCCCCTGGTGTTTTTTTGCTGTGTCCATTCACTGTGCAATCTTCTGTGTCTGTTTCTTTTTGTCTTCTCTTCTCATTTTTCTCATCTAGGCTTCACCAGGATTCAATCCCAGGGACCTCCAATGTGGGAGAGAGGATCCCTGACACTTGCTCCACCTCTGTTCCAGGTTTCTGTTGTGCCTTGCCTTGACTCTCCCCTGAGTCTCTTTTGTTGCATCATCTTACTGCAGTGGCTTGCTGCACAGGGCACAGCTTTACCAGGAGGCCCTGAGGATCAAACCCAGGTCCTGCTGTATGGTAAATGGAAGCCCAATCACTTGAGCCACATCTGCTTCCCAAACAACCATTATTAAGACAGTTAAATTTAAAGACATAGACAGGAAGAAGAGATTCAAAATATATAAATCTGTCAAAGGATTCACATACAGAATAAAGGAATTTTACAAATCTGTGAAAAAAAACGGACACCATCACACTAAAAAAGTATATCCAAACAATGTATAATAATGAGAAAAAAACAACCACTTATGCATGCCACAACATAATTGAATCTCAGATGTATATTACACAAAATAATCCAGGCACAAAAATGCACATACTATAAGATTTCATTCATCAGAAGTTCAAATAAAGGTGAAATGAAACTGTGTTAGGAAATGTGGGAGTCATTACCCTTCGTGTGTTGATTGGTCACTGAAAGAAAGCATAATGGGGATTCTGGAGTTTGAATAATGTTCTATTTTTCAATCTCCTGTGATTACAGGTAGATTTTATAAGTGTTTACTTATTTAAAAGTCATTAGATTATGCACTTATCCTTTGCATTTTTTATGTTCTCTGTGTATTATATATCTAATAAATAGATCAAAACCAAATCAAGAAAAAAATTTTCATTCTAAGCCTTTCCACCCAAACTAACCCTTATTCAAGATCGTCATTCACAAAAATTTCTTTCAGGGGCTGACTCTAAATGTCAAGGCTTATTGTATTTCATCCCAAAATGTTTGCTGTTGTATAAATGTTATGGATATGATAATTTTACAATTGGTATGCATGCATGCACACACACATACAGTTTTAACTGGAAGGTTAATTAATGTAGTAAACATTTCTTGAGGTTTTATAAGACTGAGGGAGTGGAGATGGAATGGATTATAACAAAAATTACAAATACAACAATTATTTCTGAAGCTCTAGTATTCACATGCAATTAAAGTAGAACCAACCCTATGTAGTATTCTCCACTCCAATTCCTGCAAGTTACATCCAGTCATCCCTGGTGTTCTTGTCATGTTAAAAAAGTCCCATCAGCTCACTTTTCATCTATTATTTTCTTACTCAAGTCTTACTTTAGCAAGGTCTGCTGCAGGGATCTATACTGCCCATAAGTTGTCATAAGATACCCATTCTAAAGTGCTCTAAAGCTTCCATTCTTTGTCAAAACCACTGGGCTGTGAAATACCAACCAATCCTGACATACTAGGGACCATGATTTGCCAATGCCCATTTCATTTCTACTGGTGTCAATGACTATGCCTCAATACAGAAATTTACCATCTGTGTTTAGGGACATAATAAAAATGTACAAGGACAGGAAACTCTAACACTTAAATATATTTAAAAAACCTATTAAGATTCAACAAACACCATGGGTATATGTTATTCATTTTTTCAAAAATGAGAATTAAGGGAAAAGTAACATCTTGAAATGTTTAAAAACAGATTTCTTGTCACTTCAGGAGCACAACTGAAAGGTTATATGTGTGGATTTCATATGCGAACATTTATAGAAAATGACAGTGGATAAGGCATTCTGCAAGTCCTTGGGTGGTCATTTTGGCAGAAACATTGCATCTAGGGAAGGTCCATATCCAGAGTATGTGTCTATTTCAGTTAGAACAAACTCACAGCACTCACAGCAGCAAGTTATTAATTGAGCACCATGTATATCCAGCACAAGGGTCCCAAGTCTGCAGAGATCCAGGGCAGAATACGTGTGGCCAAGTATCTCATACAAAAGTACCCCTGGAAAAAAAAAGCCTATGTAGAACTGTTGGCAAGAGGTGCATAAACTCAATCTAGTCTCTGTTTATAGATTGACTCCATCTGGCTCCCTGGGGTGTATTACCTTAATGCAGAAGAAACAGAGACAGAAAAATCTCACAGGAAAAAAAGGGAGGGTGGGTCTGAACTGCTGTAAGACAGGATGAGTCCTAGAACTGACCAGGGTAATGAAAAGTGGAACTGAGTAAGGGAAATTACTTAAGCAAATCATAGAGCTAGGGAGAAAATTCTGTATAAAAACAAACAGAACAGATCAAAATTCGAGTAGAATGAACAAAGGAAAGGAAACTTCTACTGGAGGTGAAATAATTCCATGTAAAAAGAGAATCTTAAAACTTGTACCACATATTCAGTGCAAAAATTAGGTGCACAAGAACTGAGAAATTCTGAACGGTAAAATATAGGCTACTCTAAAAGACCAGAATTAATTCGACCAAATATCAAAGAAGAGTCTTAACACAAAGCCATTCAGCAATAAAACCCTAGCAAGAGGAAGTAACTGACCTTTAGAGTTAACATATCAAAATAATCAGATGCCCAAATGTCAGCAAAGAGCTATGTGATGCTAAGAAAAATGAAGATATAGAAGAAATAGAAGATCTCAACAGATGAATTACAAGTAAAGAGATTTATTCAGTCATCCAAAACTCTCAACAAAGAAAAGGCTGGGACCAAATGGTTTAACAGTCTAATTCTACCAAATATTCTAGGAATAATTAATAGCAATCCTGCTCAAACTCTTCCAAAAACTTGAAGAGGAGGGAACACTGTCTTAACTCATTCTATGAGACCACCATCACCCTAATATCAAAGCCAGATAAAGATTCTGTGAGAAAAGAATATTATCAACCAATTACTCTTATGAATTTAGATACAGAACTCTTCAGTAACATACCAGCAAACCGAATCCAATAGCACATGAAAAGAATTACATACCATGATCAAGGGGGATTTGTTCCATGTATGCCAGGGTTGTTTAAGATAAAAATCAATTAATGTCACAAACTGCATTGTAAAAATAAAGGGAAAAAACACAGGGACATCTTAATTGATACAAATAATGCATTTGACAAAATCCAGCATAATTTCATAATAAAAACACTTAAAATAAGAATTTCCTCAACACAATAAAGGTCACATATTAAAAATCTGCTAACATCATTCTCAGTGGTGAAAGAATGAAAGCTTTCCCTGTAAGATTTAGAACAAGACAAGGATGCCCACAGTCATCACTGTTATTCAAGATTGTGCTGGAGGTTCTAGCCAGGGCAATTAGTCAAAAAAAAGAAACATCCAAATTGGAAAGGAAGAAGTAAAAAAGTTTCACTATTTGCAGATATGTAAAACCTATATATAAGACTTCATGATAAATCTATAGCAAAGTTACTAGAAGTAATAAACACATTCAGCAAAGTGGTGGAGTACAAGGTCAACATGAAAAAAAATCAGTGTTTCTATACACTAGTAATGAGCAATCTACATAGGAAATCAAGAAAACATCCATTTACAATAGCAACTAAAAGAATCAAATATCTAAGAATAAATTTTACCAAAGCTGTGAAGGACTTAAACATGGAATGGTTTTACAAATGGATAAAGAGCACAGGAGAAGATGCTCAATACAATTAGCTATTAAGGAAACGCAAGTCAAAACCTCAATGAGGTACCATTTTACACCCACTGGAATTGTTATTATGAAGAAAACATAAAACTGCAGGTGTTGAATAGGGTGTGGAGAAATAGAAACACTCATTCATTGCTGGTGGGAATGTAATATTGTACAGCTGCTGTGGAAGACAGTTTGTTGTCAGTTCCTCAGAAAGCCAAGTGTAGAGTTACCTATGACCCAAGGATCCCATTACTTGTGTATATCAAACAGATATACACACCAATATCCCTAGAGGCATTAGTCACAATTACCAAAAGATGGAAGCAACCCAAGTGTCTATCAACCAATGAATAGATAAACAAAATGTGGTATGTACTTACAATGGAATACTATTCAGCATTAAAAAAGATCTGATTCACAGATGAACCTTGAAGATACCATGTTGAGTGAAATAAGCCAGACTCAACAGGAAAATATTGTATGGTCTCACTGATATGAAATAATTAAAATAAGCAAACTCATAGAGTTAGAATCTAGAATGTAGGCTACCAGGGGAAGGGGGGAGGGTAGGGGGTGGGGAGTTAAGTCTTAAATTGTACAGAATTTCTGTTGGGGTTACTTATAAAGTTTTGTTAATGGATAGTAGTGTGGTTGCACAACATTGTGAATGTAATTAACACCACTGACTTATATATGTGGATGTGGTTTAAAAAGAAAAGAAAGTCTGAAAAAAAATCATCTGGTGAGGACAGCAATGTGTAAGCACTTTTACATTCCTGGATGTTCCTAACTCCCAGCAGGGCTCTGTTGTAGGCATAACTGCCTTCTCTCTGCAAAGTCTCACATCAGGCAACTCCTTTGTTGACACTGGGCATCGACAAGTGTGGAGGGAAGAGAGGAATGAAATGCAGAGGACAATGTGGCAGAAGAGAACAGGCTTTCCCAAGACAGGAAAGCTTTCCCTTAAGCTGGGTAGATACAGCTGTTGAGAAACTGGTCTCTGTCACGATCCCCCATCCCATGAATAAATTTAGGAATAACTAGGACACCCTTATCTCAAGCCATAGAAACCACTTCATAGTTTGACCATGTTCAGGAAATTACCACACATTTCCAACTATTGCTCATAAGCAAAGGTTCTACTGAAAAGAACTTAATGATTTTTTTAAAAACATGGGCCTGGCTTCTTTCCTCCACCTCCCTATTCCCCATTTTTGTTTTTGATGTTTCCTCCCCTGGCAGTTTCATATGAAGAAGACAGTAAGAACAATAACAACAGAGGTTAACACAGAAAATAATGGAACAGAAAGAAATGAAACCTTAACTATTTGGAGATAACTTGAAATTTTTACACAGAAAACCCAGAAAAGTAATGTAATTAGTAAGAGATTTTACCAACCTGGGATATAAAAAATATCAATTTACCAAAAAAAAAAAAATGCAATTTATACACTAGAGAAGCATAGTTTAAAAAATTAATTTTAAGAGCAATCAAAATAGAATGATCAGAAAAAATCAAACAACATTTGCTCAGTGCTTTCAAGAAGAATACATTAAACCTTTTGAAATATGTTAAATAGAGGACTATACCAACTGCATGGAATGTTAGATTTATTTCATCAAGATGCTCCTTCTCCTCCACTCTAATGATAGATTCAATCTGATTAATCCACCCCAAGTTTTTTTGAGGAACTTGACAAATGAATCCACAGTGTGTTTGAAGTACAAAAGATAAAGATCACTAAGACACACATGATAAAAACAAATAAAAATGTGCAGAGACTTGCCTACCAGGTATCAAAATGACTTACAATGCAAGAACAGTTGAGACAGTGTGGTGCTGCTTCAGAGAATGACCAATTAATTGGTAGACTAGTCTGGAGAGCCTGGAAATAGTTACACAAACAGGTATGTGCATTTGCTGTATGACAGAAATGGTTTTAGGAACAATGGAGAAATGGAGGACTACTTAAATAATTAGACTGGAACAGGTTGATTCTTTCTCTGTGTGAAAGATAAAGCATTGCCTCTGGTTGGAATACAACCTGAATGTGAAAGCCAAAATAGAACAAAACAAAAGAACATTGAAAAATTTTTAGAGAATAGCATAAGAAAGAACACTTTATCATTTCAGTATAGGGAAACATTTCTCAATGAATAGATTTTTAAAACACTAACGATAAACGAAAGTATGAAATTCAATTACATTAAAATTCAGGAATTTGGTTTATCCAAAACACTAGAGAACAAAAATGAAAAACCACATTTTCTAAAAGAAAGTATTTGTAATGCATATATTTGACAGTCTGCATCTAGAAATGTAAAGATAGTCTATGCAGGGCAAACCTAAAGAAAAGAGGGCAAAAACATGGACCTGCTTCTCTCTTGTTAGGTTATGTGGATGGCTAATAATATGACAAGAAGCTCAACCTCTTTCCTAATTAGAAAATACAAAATGAAACTATGATGACATATTATTTCATACTCAGTAATTTGCAAAAATGAAGAAGGTTAATGCTGCCAAATTTAGCAAAAAATATAGAACAAGGAAACCCTTTAAGCATGGACACTCACGACACATGGTTAGTTCACTGTGTGTAGAGGGTACAGTGCTTATCTGGATGCAGTGGTAAGACTGGTAAAGAGAAGTAGTGGCCTTCATAGGCCTTGGATGACATTGGGTTTTATCCAAGGCAATGTGGGGCAGTTCAAGCATTTTAAGGAGAGAGTGACATATCAGATTTATAGTCATAAAGAAAATAGGAGGCAGCAACAGGGACAAAGAAAAGGGCAAGAGAAGAGATAATTGTCAGCATCACAGTGAAGAGCAAAGTTTAAAAAATGAAAAACTTAACAATTGTTAGTATAAAAGCAGTATTACCTTTTTCAACTTAAAGCCTTAATAAAATTGCAAGCATTTTATTACTAATTATAAAATTATATTATTATGTAACAGAAGTAATGAAAAATCCCTGAAGCAGTTTTTAATCATGTTCTTGTTTTCCAAAAATAAATTATTTGGTTAGAGCCTCGTAACTAATTTAAGAATTTTAATTGATGAGTTATGGCCTGAAGGATTTTTCACCCTAGTACAAAATAAACCAATTATGTAATTAGTAATAATTTTAATGATTCAAGTGACAATTTTTCAAAGTATTGCATTTAATAGGTTTTCTTGAATAAGTCTATTAAGATTTGTATTATTTTTAAATTTTTATTTTGAAACTATGAGGCATCTCTATCAACCTATAAAGCTCAAGACAAACCCCCTCCCGGTGGAGCTCCAGATAGACTTTATGGATAAAGAAAATGACATAATTATTGGCTTCTTTTGTTTTCCTTAATCATAAAAATCAATACAATTATTTCCTCTAATTTCTTAATGTTAATTTGCTTTTATATTTCGTAGACACCCCGCTTTATTGTAAGATTTTTGTCATATCTTAGAGTCTGTATGCAAGCAGCCAAGCACACTATTTGAGATTTTTATCTTACCAACTTTTTCTTTCACCATGTTAAGTACTTTGCCATCTTGAGCATTTTGGCTTTGTCATCTAGCTATGGTCTGAAATAGGAAAGGATGTCCAAGGGTATCCTCTTTATCACCCGGGAAGATCTCTTATCAAATCTCCACAGCAACATTACTCACATGTCATGGGCCAGAACAGAGTGCCATGTCCAGGAAAATCATGACATGGCACTGAAGCTAGGCACACTCCTTCACAAACAAAATTGGGGTTTTTGGATAACAAGGAAAAACAGAGTGGTCAGTTATCTGCAGTAGCAATGATGTTGGCATGTGGGAGAGAGGGGAAGTATTATGTGTACCCCTTGCTAAGTGATAAGTTTTCCATACGTTAGTGTATAAGGTCAGGGGAGATCTGGCATTTGAAAAATATTACTGCTTCACATTGCCTTTCTCCTATTATCTTTAAATGCTAACATTTTTAACATGTTTTATATCTTTAAATGCTTAAATGTTAATTCATTTAAAAACCTGAATTCAATAAAAACAACATTTGTAAAATCAAGTTGAAAGACAGAAACTATATGCAACTCTTCAGAAGCTCCTGTTTTTAATTCATTCAATAATTGTATTATAGTGCATTGGTATTTGGAGAGTGTGGATATAGATAAAAGGGAAACGTTTCAAGAAGAGAGATGCATATCTTTGGAGCAAAACAGAGCTTTGGAAATCTTAATTCTTAGTACCAACTAATGAAGAAGTGTAATGAAAAATAAAACTTGGAAATTCTCCTGTTATCTTAGATGAATAGGTACTGACATCAGGAAGTATTGCCTGTATTATGTTTATGGTTGTTTTTGCAATCCTTAGGTGCAGAGAGAGTTTCTTGCAACTCCTTAGCTCACACAGTATATTCATAAGTCTACTCAATGCTCTTCCTTCTGCATTTATTTTTATTTTATTCATTGTACAGACATATTTAAATATGAATCATATTCCTTTCCTCTATTATTTTCAAGGCTAAATTTTTGTGATTCATCTAGTTCTATGAAATGTTTGTAAGTTCATTGTTTCTGCTATATTCCATTGACTCCATTTTACTTATGTGTTCTCCATATAATGCTGTTAGGAAGCCTGTAACTACTCACTGTAGTAAAGAATGATGGGATAACATACTCATAATTGGGGTCAATGTATATATCAGTCAGGATATGTTGGGAAAACAGAAGCCACTCTAGGTATTTAGAGGGGTACGGGGTTTAACCGAGGGAATTAGACATTAATAAAACCCTTGGAAGGGTTTGAGGACTAGTGTAAAGAAGACTGCTAACTCTCAAGTCTCCTGGAAGGGCAGGACCTGGGGGAGATACAAATCCCATCATTGTCCATGGGTAGGTGACTCAGAGGAACACATCTGGAGGTTGCTGAAACCTCACATCTGCTGACAACCACCATTGCCTGCTGCAGTCACCTGTGCCCCTTCTATCTGGCAAATCCCACATGAGAGCTTCTGGTTGGAGGAATCTAAACCAGAGCAAGGATGGCAATAAATTTTGGAAAATTTATTCTTGCACTTCTATTTTCTGTGATATGGGGATGAATATAGAGGATAGTGAGGATCAAAGCTAATTTCCTAAAATCAATATCTAGTGTATTGTGCTTAAGTTTGACTAATTTAGATAAATGTTCAATAATTGAATTCTATAAATTCTATAAACGATACACTCATAGTAGTGCTAAAATTCACCTCTTATATCCTTTCCATTACTTGAAATGGTACATATTTCTGCCATTCCAGGGAGGGTTAGAGTAAGACCTTGCAATTTTTTTTTTTAAGATGTATTTATTTATTTCTTTCTCTCCTCCCTGCCTCCACCCTGGTTGTCTGTTCTCTGTGTCTATTTGCTGCGTCTTCTTTGTTCGCTTCTGTTGCTGTCAGTGGCACGGGGAATCTGTGTCTCTTTTTGTTGCGTCATCTTGCTGGATCAGCTCTCCTTGTGTGCGGCGCCATTCCTGGGCAGGCTGCACTTTCCTTCGCACTGGGCACATCTCCTTACGGGGTGCACTCCTTGCATGTGGGGCTCCCCTACGTGGGGGACAGCCCTGTGTGACATGGCACTCCTTGCACACATCGGCACTGTGCATGGGCCAGCTCCACACGGGTCAAGGTTCAAACCCTGGGCCTCCCACGTAGTAGACGGGCACCCTAACCACTGGGCCAAGTCCATTTCCCTGCAATTGTTTTTTAATCTGAATTTGTCTAAAGTCTAGTACATTAGATTATCTCTTCATATACTTGTTAGCCATTCAAGCTTATATTTCTGTCTGCTCATTCATATCCTATGGCAGTTTTGCATTGGTTTTCCTAGTTATTTTATTTAATTTAGAAGTTCTTAGTATTTTTAAGCTATTAACACCTTTGCCATTTTGGATATTTATAAACCCTTTCTTTCAATCACTTTTGTCTCTTAACATGATTTAATATCTATTGAATAGGAATCATAAGTCAATGATTATAGTTTGAATTTTTTTTTTTGGTCTTATTCAAAAATATTTCTCTAGCTTTTGGTAGAGAAAGAGACTCTCACTTTTTCTTCATTTATCTTCATATTTTTACCTGTAAGAAACTCTTAATGAGCCCTTAATATTGTGACTTTGAATAAAACACAAATCACAATGACCGCTTTCCTCTGCTCAACAATAACGTGACTGTGTATTTTATGCCATAGGATATTTTTACTTCCTTTATGGCATCATGGTGTGTTATTGCATTTTCAGATATTTGCCTATGAAGTTTATTTAAAGTGTGTTGAATAATTCAGGATTGGTTGGTTGGTTTGTGATTAATGGTATCAATAAGAAGACTTTGCTTTCATCCTATTTATGCTCTGTGATATTTTGCTGGTTAACATCTTTGCTTAATAATCTGTAATTGGACACATTGGACTATCCCTCCCCTCAAAATGGAGGATGATTTCACTGCATTCTATATGTTCCACCATTGTTGACCCTTAGAGAAGGGAAATACCCTTCAAATTTCCTTTTCCTAGAAAAGAGTAATTTTCTGATGTAGGAATTAACTAAAATCAAGCTTTCCCCAATTGGCAGAAAGAGAGATGCCACATCTTGTCCTGATAATAGCACTAAGAACCTTCAGTCCTCACTCTTGTGCATGCAGCACCTTGGGATTGGGTGAGAGGCTCGGGTACTGGTTAATGCACCTGCAGTCTATACACTGATCACTCTTGCAGGAGGCTAGGAAGCCAGAATGAAGTAAAAATATTACTAGAAAGTGTTGAAACCACAGCATGTGTTTTATTCCATGGACAGAAGTAAAGTTGAATTAACATCTTTCATTTTACAATTTGGAATTCATTATTATGCTTTTACAACAAGAAAAAAAAGACTAGAGAATTGGTGGCTCTCAATGGGTTAGGAGAGTTGAGTATGTCAAGCCCTCAACATTGTTGCAAGTATCTGTGAATATAGCCCTTCAAAGTAATGAAGATTGTCACTGTGGGCGCTGTGGGGAGGGGGAGAGAGGTATTGAATAGATGGAATCAGGGTAAGTGTGGGGCAGTGGAAGTGTTCCACAAGATCATGCAATGATGGATATAGGATATGATGAAATACATCAAAAATGTATAAGAGTCTATTGGCTAAAATGTAAAGCACAATGTAAAATATAAGATAACTAAAAATTTAGAAAATTGTATAGTCTAAAATATAAACCATAATGTAAATGAAAATAGAACCTTGGTTGAAAGCTATGTTTCAATATCTGTACATCAGCTGCAGCAAATATAATACGAACATGTAAAGATATCATCACTGGGGAAGGGACAAAGTATTTGATGCTGGATATGTGGGAGCTGTATATGTGAAATACTGTGATCTAAAACTTTTTAAAGACAAAACTAATAATTAGGGAAAAAAAGGCTGTAGACACTGAGGAAGAAATGAAAGAAATTGCCTTGCAACAGTACATACAGGGCAACACCTATTGCAGTGATGAAAGGTAAAACATCAAAAACAAAGCTTTTTCATTTTTTCAGTTTTAGGTACCCCAATTTATTTTTACTTTATTTAATTTCTCTAAATTAGTATGTATTCCATATCTAACTTTTAAACCCATCACTATATTCCACTTTACTTTAATGGAACCTGGCAATATATTAGGCTTCATTATTGAACGTTCAACTATGGCAGGGGAGGAACACTGGTGTGGGGTGTTATTGGTGGGGGACACATGGTTGGGAGGGAGTTCTCCAGGACATGTACACAGGGTACATAAAAATGTTTGGATATTTTCATAGTGGTTACAGTTAAAAATGACAACTGAGGGAGTGCAGAATTCTAAGCCAGGGGAGCTCTATCACATTCCCCAATGGAACAACAACAATCTCCCAAGTGAAATGGCAAAGAACAATAAAGAAGGATTGTCCAACAGTGAGCCCTTGATACTGATGAGTATGCTTATGAGCCTGTGTGCCTGATATATGAACTAGGCCTAAAGCTTGCAGGGTGCCTAAGACTTACCTCCTGAAAGCCTCCATGTTGCTCAGATGTGGCCACTCTCTAAGCCAAACTCAGCATGTAAATGCATTACCTTCCCCCAGGTGTGGGACATGACTCCCAGGGATGAGCTTCCCTGGCACTGAGGGATTACTACCAAGCACCAGCTGATGATGTAACTAAAAGAAGACCTTGTATAAAAGTGTCATTTCAGACCAGCAGAATATCTCAGCCTTCATGTAATATCAGGTGTTAAAAACTATTTTTTTTTACCTTGAATAAAAGGGGGAAATGGAAAGGACAAATGAGTTTATATGGCTATGAGTCTCCAAAAAAGAGTCAGGATGTCATAAGAGGGGTTGTGCTTATGCACGCCTCAGCAGGGTCTCAGAGATAGCCAAAGCAGATACAACCCCAACTATTGGTTCTCCTGAGGGCTACAGAGACCCACAGGTTCTATAGTCATGGCAGATGACTCTGGAGTTCAGTGCCATGTCAGTTGGCCCTCTTTGGAGTTTGTGTTCCTGAGTGTGATGGAGCTGGACTCTACACATGCCTCTTTTGTCACTTCTACTGGACCTGTGGTTGGCGCTGGGGTTGGTGTATACTCAGGAGACTTGAATCTCTTGACTGTCCATGTGACAGCCAGGCCCTGAACCTCAGCAGACATACAACTCCTACCCTCTGGTTTATTGGACTTACCCTGGCCAGCTAACAGAGAGGTGAAGAAGGTCAAGCACTACACCAGGGAGCCAAGAGTGCCTACAACTGCAAGTAGGAGAATTACATCCATCATCTATGTGGAATCTAAGCCCTCTCTCGATAGAGAGGTGGAGTGGACATAACCATCCCAGGGTCCACAGGATGGAGAAATAGAGTATGGATTAGAGTGGACTTACTGATATTCTACTATGGAACTATTATGATTAGTAATGGAAGAAATTGTAGCATTGATGTGGAGAAAATGGCCACAGTAGATGCTGAGGGTAGGGAGAGGGAAGAAGAGATATGATGTGGGGCATTTTCAGGACTTGGAGTTGTCCTGGGTGGTACTGCAGAGACAGACACTGGACATTGTATGTCCTCCCATGGCCCACTGGGTGGACTGGTTGAGAGTGTAAACTGCAATGTAAACCATTATCCATGTAGTGCAGCAGTGCTCCAAAATGTATTCACCAAATGCAGTGAATGTCCCATGATGATGAAAGAGGTTGTTGATGTGGATGGAGTGGGGTGAGGGGGGTAGGAGGGTATATGGAGACCTGTTATATTTTTTGAAAGTAGCATTTTAAAAAAATAGAGAAAAAATGAACAAAAATAAATACTGCAGTTTTTCATAGTCTTTCCACCAACTTCAATCCCCAGAGAATTTAAGACTGTGACATGAGTAGAGGCACTGTACCTTTGGTAGAGTAAGCATAATTTTACCTCTTAAAAATATGCAAAAAGAAATCTTGATTACACAACCAAGCTGCCCTGCTGTATACATGAGTCAGCGAAAATGTCAATAAGCTCATCATTGTGTAAATCTTAGACCAAATCAGTAAGCCTATTTAGTTCTTATAAGGTTTATTGGCACTACTAGTGATATTTGCAGTGATTTGACTGCCATAAACAATTTGTATTGAGGATACTGTTTATCAGTAGGAAGAAAATGCCTAATTCCACTAATTGTCTCTAGTTCTGCTTCTAGTAACTGTACAGTTCATACATGCTAATAATTTTATTATCAGCTGCTGAGTTAATTAAAATTCATATCTACAAGCATAGACCAAAATACAAATATGTATTCTGATCAGCTTTTTATATCTTAATTAAAAAAAAGAAAGGCCAAATTAAAGTTTCATTAAATTCCCCAGAAAAGTATAAGCCTAGTAAGAAAGATGAATATACAAAATTAATGTATGGCAAGATCCAAAGAAGTTGCAAAATAATTATGACAATAAGATAATAGTTAAGAATGACATCAGTCCATTCTTTTGGGCTGAAAACACAATTTTTTAAAAATTCATTGTTCATTCTTTGATTGAAGGAACATACCCCAAAAGACTTCTCTGAGATACTTTTTATCTGAAATCAGCTAAGATATATTATGAATTGTTTTGCAGTCCCCAAAGGCAACCTGAAATACATTTTCTTTTAAATCTGTTTTTACTGTTTGAATTCAATGGAATAGATTCAGTCCTGAGCAGTGGCCTCTTCTGCTTTGCTTCCCGTGTGCAAGAGGTAAATGGTATATAATATTGTACCTGCATTCAGCAACAGTGATCTGAGTTTTAAAGTTTTATTATTTGCCACTGTAATCATTAGTAGCAATGAATATATACTGGGCAGTATTTTACAAGTAGGAAAGTCACAGTAATTTTAGCTACTTTCAGTTGTGTTATTAACAAAGAAATTAAGATATTAATATGACTAATCTTAACTGGCTTTTATTTAGGGAGAGTGATACTGGGGCCAAACTGAAATGAGAAGTCTTGCTAATGCTTTCAATTTATTTCTTTAGTATTCAAGCTGCCTAGACTATCTCAATTGTGAATTGGTAAGTGTTGTCTTGAGATAACATACTATGCAGGGCATATGCCATCAGAAGAATGTAGCTAACACAGTTTTTTTATACTAATGTCAGGAAGACTACCTAAAAGGAGCAAAAAGAATAAAAATGTTGGTTTTTGTTAATCCAAAAGAAAAAAGGTTGGTTTTTTGTTAATCCAAATATGAACTCAGTATAGGTAAGGTGACTTTAATTTTAAAAAGTGAAAGGGCGAGGGCTCTGTAATGTGCTTTATGTTTTAAGAATAAGTTATTCTTAAAAGTAAGAATACAATGTTTATATATATATGTTCACATGTATATGTAAATGTTACGTATACATTGTATATGCATATATATACACACACAAATATTTCTTTATATTTATATATGGATAAAGTACCAGAAATTGGATTCCTGAGTTCTAGTATTATTTATAATAACAACACACAGAAAAGTGTAATAAGATGACCTGTTTAAGAAACAACTCCCCTTCTCCTGCCAAAAAAAATAAAGAAAAATCCTCAAAACTCTTAGTACTATTGACCTCAACTTAATTTCAGCCAACTTTAACTACCAAATTAAGGATCTGTTTTTCATTCTTATCTAGTCAACCTCTTTGAACTTGACCTTTTACACATGCCCTTCTTCTGGGAATTCTCTCCCGTTGGATGTCCTTGACATTCTCTTAACTGCTTCTCCTCTGACCTACACTCTTGTTGCCTTCTCAGTGTGCACTGCTGGTTCTTATTTCTTTATGGCTATAAAATATGGTTTTCCTCAAGTGTCCTGCCCTGGTCTGGACTTCTCAGCCATCATTCCCAGAAGATGAATCTCATCTAGTCTATGCCCCAGCCACCGTCTATAGCTGATTACATTATTTTTTAAAGATTTTATTGACTTATCTCTCCCTACCACCTTGTAATTTGCACTTGCTGTGTCAGTTCATCTTCTTTGTTTCTTTAGGAGGCACTGGGAACCTAACCCAGGACCTCTGATGTGGGAGAGAGGTGCCTAATCCCTTAAGCCACCTCCATTCCCTGCTTTGTTTTGTCTCCCATTACATTTTTTCTTCTTGTGTTTCTTGTTGTGTCAGCTTGCTGTGCCTGCCTGTTGCACCAACTTGCTGTGTTCTCCAGGAGGCACTGGGAACTGAACCACAGACCTCCCATGTGGTTGGTGGGAGTTCAATTGCTTGAGCCACATCTGCTTCCCCTGATTACTTTAAAATCAAGATCTCTGCATTCAAAACATAGCTGTGATATACTATTCTATACAACTTTATTTAAGTGCTGTGTTGCCATCTCCAAAAGTTAACCCAATTATCTTTCTGCTGCACCTGTATTCTCTAGTGCAGCTAAACCCACTATCGTGCAGCAGAGTTCCTCTTGTACTCCACTTAGCACAATGGATAAAGTATTGTTGACTTGGTACACCTAGTCCTACTGCCCTAGAAGAAAAGAGGTAATGCGTAGTGACTCTTCGCTGTCACATCCCCACACACATCTGGCTAGTGCCCAAGTCCTCCTGATTTCCCATCCTGAAAGTCTCTGGAATCCATTGTCCTGCCAAAAGTCTTATAATATCTTACTGTGACATTTTGGCTTATGTGTCAACTTGGCCAGGTAATGATGTCCTGTTGTTTGTCCAGAAAGCACTGGCCTAATTGTTACTGTGAGGACATTTTGCTGACTTAAGTATCAGTGAGTTGCTTGCATCTATGGCTGACTACACCAATAATAAGCTGAGGAGATGGCCATCGGGAATGAGAGACCTCTCATCCAATCAGCTGAAGGCCTTAATAGAAGTGGTTTCAGTAGAGAGGATTCCGATCTCAACTTCAGACAGACAGTATCTCCTGGGAACTCATCGAGGACCTTCGTTGGAACCCCTGGTTTGCAGCCTGCCTTATGGAATTTAGATTCGTGCATCCCCATTGTGGCGTGAGATGATTTTATAAAATAACATAATATTTACAGGTATCTTCTGTCAATTCTGCTTCCCTAGAGAACCCTGAATAATATACCTCCTAACTGATTTCTCTGTCTCAGTCCTATTTTTCTCCAAAGTTGTCTACAACTGATAAAAATTCTTTAATGATTCCAGTTCCTTCTTAATGCAGCTGCTACTTACCCCAATATCATTTCCTGCTCTGCAATCTCCAGGTACTATGGAATCTACCTATATTTGCTAATTTTAAGTTTCGTGAACACACCTGACTTTGAGATAGTATACTCTGCTGTGATGATATGGGACAGATGTAGATATAACTATAGATGGAGATCTTTTTCATCCCCCAGGCCAATACTTCTATGCAATCTTCCAGTGGCAGTTAAATCTATGTCCTTAGGGAAGTCCTCCATTCCATGCCCAGGCAAGTGGACTCCCAGGATATCTGTTAATTCAGATACTGCATGGCAGAGATTTATTTTCATGACTCAACTATGAGCTCCTTGAGAGTAGAGACAATGTATCTTTTTATATAATTTATAATCAGCAGTAAAAAAGAATAGATTAAAAGAAGAAAGACTTAATTTTAACTATACCTATCCAAGTAGCAGTGACACAAAAAATCCCTCAAATTAGGAAATAGAAGGAATAAGTATCTACTTACAAAAAGTATAATTTGAGGACTGCTTGAAATATCTCTTTTGTTATATATATATATATATATATATTTTTTTTTTTTTTTTTTTTGATATGTGAATCTGTGAAATCATAAGTGCTGGGGATTGAACCACGTTCCCCCTAAAGGCAAGTTCAGGCCACAACCCCTGGACCTGTGGGTGAGAACCCATTTGTAAACAGGAGCTCTGAAGGTATGACTTAAGGCAGGGATTCTTAACAAGGGACCCATGAGGAGAAGGGACCCAGTGGAAACTAGCTGGAGTGCCCCAGCCTTCAGCGTTAGTCCTCCATGAATCTGCCAATAGGATAACTTTTTGTTGCTATACAATGAGTAATTCTCTGGCCAGGTGTTTTTTCCCCCTCATTATTCATCTAATATCCCCAAAACTCTGTAATTATGACTTCTCTCCTAAAATTTTCAAACCTCACTTGGTTGAATGTACATGTTCACTAATACTAATAACTCACTGCACATTACTTGTGCCGATTCCCCAGGCCTTCAGGGCCCATCACTGCCAGTGGACACTAAGTACGGAACACTCACTCTGCCAGTTTTCAGCTACCGTTGTCCATTTTGTCTTATCTCCTCTTGTTCTCCAGTGGGTGCTGATATGATTTCGCCTTCTGCTGGGTTTTTATCCATTCCCACTGCCTCATTAATCAGCATCACTTAACACAGCCGCTGAGCCTTCCCGAGGCCACCTTGTTCAGCCTTTCGCTGCCCTTGGGACCGTCCCTCGTAGCCCTCTTTTTCTTCCCTACAGCAAGACAGTCAGTCCTTTGTGAACTAATCATTACTAATCAATTAGTGTGCTAATTAAATCACACTTATTGTATTTTGGCCCCAAATGTCATTTCTTTTCATTGCACTAGTGTGACTCCTCCTTTCATGTGAAGTTTTTGCGGCATGCAGATGACCGGGCACAGGACACGCGCGGTGTGTGAAAGACGTGTCACAGCGCTACAAGAGATTGATTTTTGTTGCCATGTTAAATATGCTCGAGATACTTACAAGAAAGGTGCTATTTTGAGCATAAAATATTGGTGGTGTAGCTCTCCTTGCACAGCTTATAAATTATATCTGGAGATTCCAGAGACACAAAGCAAGTTTTGACCATTGTCAGCAAGCAAAGCTAATGTGGCTGTTCCTGAAGGAGCCGGCTGTGTCATCAGAACACTGGACACCTGAGCCGGGCTCCCTTCCTTGCCCTGCCGGTTACTGTGAGCAGCGGCTTGCAGCGGGCCAGGTAGAAAGAATGCAGCCCAGGGCAGGGGCCAGGCTGCATATGACCTGGTGACAGGACACGGATTTTCTTAACACAGACAAACTAGACATAAACGTGATTGATGGCAAAGAAATTTGAAACACCCAAATGTAATCTCTTCTGAACAAAGCAGCACTTATTGTTAAAATCTGTATTATCCTTCAAAATTGTGTGCTGTTATATGCCAATTGGCATGTTAAGTCAGGTGTTATGCAGGCAAAACACTGGAATGAGAAATATATAGTTATTCACTTTTTGAAGTGTATGAAAAAAGTTTTGCTCAAGCCTCATATTTAAACTTACTCATTTCTGTACAGTGCTTAGAGGAATAGGTTCCTAAGAAATGTTGATTGAATGAACCAGAAGTGCCTGAGAATATATAAAAAGGCCATAAACTGCCAAGTAATAGGTTTCATCTGGCATTTTAGCTTGTTATGCAATTATGCTAAAATTATTTTTCATTTAATGTATTCTCTATTCGTGATATCTGTTCTCTATATCTAGTCAACAACTATTGTGCTGACTTAATTGTTGTTCTTGTTTTAATCAAAATGAGAATCTAGGGAACTGGTTGAGAACACTTCAGTGAAGGCAGTCTACTTGGGTTTGAGTTTCAGATAGATCATTAGTAGAAAATAGAAGACTTCATCTAAAGTCTAATTCAACACCTAGTGCATAGTTAACTCACAAATGTTAATGGCTCTTGTTGTGCCACTAAGTTTAAGACAGCCTGTAAAACACTTTAGCAGTTTGCAAGTTTCTTATGTGTTTATTAGATGCTGCATATTAAATCATCACTATATAATAACACTTCCTTCAGCCTCAATTGGTAATTTGGGGTTACTCTCCATTCCCTAAAAATTCAGAAAAATCCTTAGAACTGAAATGGCAGGCCTATTTAGAACATGTCTGCCATCTCGTGGTCAAAAGGAGTACCTATTGGCTTACATGTGGAAAAAAAGGAGGTGGCAAGATGTTGTTTCTGCTTTGTAATCAGCCAATTCCTTGAAATGAATCTTAGACAAACAAATGAGGCTTCGTATAGATATTCTACTCAACCAAGAAATATATTTAAAAGCAAAAATGCGACTGAGTGTGGGGAAAGTCCTTGGTCCACAGGAGGCATACTAGTTTGATTTGTAGAGACAAGTAAAAAAATTCAAGCTGAATTATGAATACAAATTAGAAATATTAAGCTCAAATGTAAAGGAGACCAGGGCAGGTTGGAAAAGAATGACAGAGTATAATAACTGATAGCATATATTTTTTAAGGAAAATAATTTTGGTTCATGGCAAAAAGTCCAATGCAAGTCAAGCTACTGTGCCTGACAGGCTTGGAAGACAAAGAAGAGATGGGAAATGTGCAAGATGTAACAATCTTTAAAATCAGATAGAGCAAATTAGACTGAATGTAAGAAGCCATTCAGGAGAGTTGCCAGAATGAAAAGATTTGTTCATAAACAGAGACTATGTAGAGAATACTCTGGTCATGAAGAGATGTGGAAGAACAAACTCTTACAGGTTTTGTTTCTTCACAGAAACAACTTGATAGGACAAGATTGTGGTGAGAGGAAGGTATTCAAAATAGCAGAAAGGGATCTAAAGTGAGCTCCTTAAGTCCCTAGGATTCCTTAGACGGAAGAGGTATCTAAAAATACAAATGCTAATCTGAAGGGAGCTACTGAACAAAAATTAATAATACGTCAACTTTACTTTTAAGTTAGTAAGATTTCAATCGTGTCCTGTTTTCTACAATCTGGTTTAACTGCCAGTGCTTTTTCTTCTTTCCCGAGGAAGAATCTTCTGGTTGGACAATAGCTTTGCATCAGGGGAGGGTAATAGAGTAGAGGCCATCAGGCTTGTTCACAGCCGCTGTGGGAGAGTTGGTTCCAGCTCCACCCAAACATTGAGTGAGAACTCCTCTGTCATACCTCTTTATGGTTTGGGTTACAGGTGTGATCAAGGCATCCACAAAATAGGCTGTGTTTTTAGGGTTGATTACTGAAGCAGCTGTTAAGTTAATGAAGTCAGTGTATTTTCCAACTCTGATTAAGATATGTTTATTTCTGCTTTCACAAAACAGTTGTGGCATAAGTACTAAAACTGATGTTCTAACAACCCAAAATAAAATTAAAATCATTGTTTTTTTGTCCAGTCAAGTAAAAGCCTACTTTGGGGTTTTCATGCTTTATTTATATTCATAGGGAACATCCCTCAAGTTAGCATTGCAAGATTTTGATTTCCTTGAATTTATTTCTACTTAAGTCCTTTGAAGTTGACCATTCTTATTAGCATATGACATACACATAGAGGATTAAACATCAAAACAGAAAGCGTAAATGCTGAACGTAGCTCCAACAGGCAAAGCAGGTGATCCAGGGAAGACGCATCCAGTCTTGAACTGAGTATTGCTCCCTGTTTCCCTTTTATGCCACAATTCGGTAGGGTATGATAATAATAACTAGAACCTAGAAACTTACATGAGTCAAATGAAGGGAAAGAGGAAGGAGGGCATGATTTAAAGGGAAAAATTTGTAATACAAATAAGACAAGAGCTTAGAGGCAACTCAGCTCTACAGATGTGCTGGATCTGCTCATTTGCCTACTGGGGAATAGGAGATACAGAGATTAGGATAGTGATACAAAGATGGCTAGACAGCAAGAGCAGATGTGCAACAGGACGTCTAGCCTCAGGTACCCCACACAGAATATGACCCGCTATGCCACGTAACCCGTGGAAAAGCATTATGCGTAATTCATTTAATATTCAAAAGATAGTTTATCATGGTAGAGAACAAGCTGATCAATTCAAAATGTCTCTAAAGTTGTGAAATAGAAACACATGATCTTTTAAAACTGATTTTTTTTTTTAAAGATTTATTTATTTATTTAATTTCCCCCCCTCCCCTGGTTGTCTGTTCTTGGTGTCTATTTGTTGCGTCTTGTTTCTTTGTCTGCTTTTGTTTCTTTTGTCCGCTTCTGTTGTTGTCAGCGGCACAGGAAGTGTGGGCGGTGCCATTCCTGGGCAGGCTGCACTTTCTTTTCACACTGGGCTGCTTTCCTCACGGGCGCACTCCTTGCGCGTGGGGCTCCCCCACGCGGGGGACACCCTTGCGTGGCACGGCACTCCTTGCGCGCATCAGCACTGCGCCTGGCCAGCTCCACACGGGTCGAGGAGGCCCGGGGTTTCAACCGCGGACCTCCCATATGGTAGACGGACGCCCTAACCACTGGGCCAAAGTCCGTTTCCCAAAACTGATTTTTAACAAAAGTAAACAGCATAGGAATTTCATAATAGTGCCGTTTTGTTGTTGCTTTTTGAAAGATAATTCTAAGTCAGGGCAATACTTTTAAATCCCTTTTTAACCTGAGAATAATGGAAATCCTTAGATATGATACATATGAAAAGATATGATGGGTACTTGGAAACCATGAGGTAGTTTGTTGCTTCTTGGCAGACCTACTACAAGGGGATTTTTTTCTTCTTACTCTTTTATACACTGCTGTTTTCCTCTCTAATTTCAGAAGGTGACCTACTTATACCTGAACCCATGGATATAATAAGATACAGAAGTCTGCATGATCTGTATAGATGCCTCATTTTCCAAGGTCAACATTTAAAGAATGGACACCCCCAAAATAAAATGCCATAACTGCAAAATTCTAGAGTCTCAGGAAGATGCACAAGCAGGCATGCTAATATTATGTATGTTACATATATATTTAGATATCAGTATATAATATATGTGCATATGGAATATCTAACTGTACAATACTACAAAATGGAACAGTATGCTCTAAAAAAGATGAGAATCAACGAGCCCGGTCCTTCTGGTTGTGACGAAGCTGCATGGTGCTGGACTCAAAAGCGGCCGTGTAAACCAGCCACCCCCAAATGACCTGAGGCTCGCATTCTGAATTTGAACTTATCCCCCTTAACCAGGCTCAACATCTCTTTCTTCTCCTTCGAAATCATCAGAAAAGCTCTAAAGTAAAAATACAATGGCATTACCGACTTGTTTAAAAATAAGTTCAAGCCCTCTTCCTGTGATCAGATTGCTTCCTTGATAAAAAGGTAAGGCATCTAAGCTTTTACATTCTTTGATTTAAGAAGATTTTATCTACCTGCAGCCTCTAAACCGTGCTTTTCCTTTATGCTAATTGTGGGCGGGAGCTGTCAGTCATGTGACTACTGTCTCCCTCTGTACATTGGCTTCTAACAATCTTAATGGCAAACCGTGGGCATTTTCTAACAAAACGTAAATGAATTTTTCTCAGTAGACCCCATACCTGGCTTCTTGTTATCTGTCCTACTATCCATTTTGTTTTGTTTATGTCTTGTTTTTATTGACCTACATTTTTTGGAAATTAAAAAAAAATTTAATTTCTGTAAGCCGAATTAAGTCACGTCTGGAACAAGGCTAATCGAAAGAAAACACATGAAATGTAAGAGATAATGACTGAAAAGATCAGAATTATGAAATCAGCGGTAATATAAAGGGGTTCTAGGAAGCGAGCGAGCCTCAGCGGTTCACCCTCACGCCTTCCCTGAAGGCTGGTGTGCTCTCCTGTAACAAACACTGGAAGGCAGAAAAAGAAAAACAGACTGCACAGCCACAGAAGCTTGAAAGCGCCTAGGCGCTGACTCTGTTGCGCGATGATCTGAAGAGGTTGTGAAAGTCCTGGAGACTCCCGCGTTCCACCAGCCTCCGCGCAGTGCGGGCGTGCAGCCCGCGGAGCAGAGAGGAGCCCCGAGAAGCTGGGCCGCAGCCCCCTCAGTTCCCACCTCGAGAACACGGCCCGAGCCCTGGAGAGCAGGGGCCAAGTGAAAAGCACGGCAGGGCAGGGAAGCGTTAGAGGTGAACGCACCGCTGCGGCTTTGTGTGGCACGAGAAGCGAGCCCTCTCCTGAGCGCTGCCGTCAGGGCCGAGGCCGCCTGTCTGTCCAGCCTCCGTGGGGGAGGAGAGGGCGGGAAACCGGGAAAAGACCCATTGTAGTGGCCAGCAGGGCTTGAGGGAGGGACCCCAGCCGGCCCCGCGCCCCTGCGCACCGGCCCGTTGGCGCCAGGACCCCCGGGGCGCGGTGGGGGCGGGCGGGGAAGCAGGGTCCACGCGCTGCCCGCCGGACCCCACGGGACACCAGCCGGTCCCCAGCCCCGTGCGCGTTCCTCAGCACAGCGCCGCGGAGGTCGATGCCGGCGCGCGGGACGGCCCCGCGCTCCCGCCGGGCTCCCGCGTAGTCTGTGGAAACGCTCGACGAGGGAGAGGCGCTCGGAGCGTTTCCATAGACCCTCGCGGGGCGGCAGGCGGATCCCGCGGGGGGCGAGGGCCTCGGGACGGCGGGGAGGCGGCCGAGCTGCGGCTCGAGGGCGGCGCCGGCTCTACCCCCGGGTGAGGTCGCCTCTTCCAGGCGTCGCGGCTGAGACGAGGGCGGGGCGGCCGCCTGAGAGCCGGCGCGTAGCCTCCGCCTCTGTGGAGCTGCCTCAGGGGCGGCAAGACTGAAGAGGCGGGCGCCAGAGCCGGGCGGTCGTCGCCGGAGCCCGCCGGCGCGCGAGGAGCCGGGGCGCAGCGCCCTCCCAGGTGAGAACGCCACCCCCCAGCGGACCGAAGTGAAGGCAGCCTCGGTGCCGCTGTCGGAGGGATAAGAAGCGCAGACGCGCCTGGGCTGAGCAGCGAGGCGGCTGCAGAAGGCGCTTCCCGCGCGCTGGGCGGGCGGCACCCCGGGCGCCAGCGCGGGCCGGCGCGGGGCAGAAGGGGAGCCCCAGGTGACCAGGGGGTCGGGAGAGCCTCCCGGCCGGCGCTCCCGCAGCCCGGGGACGTGCTGCCCGCGGAGCCTCCCGGGCGCGGCGACGGCGACAGCCGGGGAGGGGCGCGGGGCCGGCCGGGGTGCAGCCAGTGAGGGCGCGGGGCGCGCGGGCGCATTGGCCGAGCCCCGCGCCGCCCGAGCCCGCGCACTAGCCACGCCGCCGGCCGCGGGTGACGCCACGCGGGCCCCGCACCTCCCAACTGCGGAGCGTGGAGCTCAGGCGCCAGGAGGCGGCGGCCGGGCGCCCTGAGCCGGCGCGGGGAGAATGCGTTCCCGGGGCCCCCTCCGGAGGGTGGGGCGGGGACGGCCGGGGGGCTGGCCCTGAAGGATCGCCCCCGCACACTTCTCTCCTGCCACAGGCGGGGAAGGACCTGCGGCGCGCGGACGCGGGCCGCCCGGAGCGGAATGGCGGGCAGGGACTGAGCCGCGGCGAGCACGCGAGGCGGCGGAGACGGTAAGTGGTCGCGCGGGCCGGTGGCTGTGCGGTCTCCCAGCCGCCACGATTCAGGACACGGGGCTTCTGCACAGCCGTCCTTTCTGGCCAGGTTGCCAGAGCGTAAAAACTCTAAGATAAAGCTCTTTTTCTCCTTCTTTAACAAGTTCTTTTTCTCTGCTGGGATTTTATGTCAGAAAGTTGAAGCAGAAGAGCAAATAGAACCTAATGGTGCATCTCATAATCTCACCCCAATAAGAGTCACCAATTCCTACAACTAAACCGTGAGGTGATGCATGCCAGGAGAGGGTCAAGGTTTTCGGAGAACAGGCTGCTGTTGTCAGGTCCTGAGTGGATTAAGCAGCGCATATTCGAAAATAGAGTCCACATAGCTGTGGGCATCTGGCAGAGCTAAAACTTGTTTTAATTCAGCAGCTATACGCTCTGTAAGTGGAGTTCGACAAAGTTGGAGATACTGAGAACACAGTGTCTTGGATTATGCTATGCTTTTGGTTGAATGATGCATAGGAATGTGATAGATCAAAAAAGGAATACAGAAATGTGTTCAGACATCTTTATTGAGTTTTTATTGAAACAAGTGGGAGAGAATATTAATTTGCATGCGTATGAACACAGTGTATAATAAATTAGGAATTATTCTGACAGCCTGAAAATTTTTGTTTTCACTCATTTTATTTTGGAAAGAATGAGAAGCCATTAAATGTTTTACAAATATCGTGTTTTTAAGTTTTACAACTGTTTCAGCATAAAAAATACAGTTCATTGTGGCAATTGAAATACCCATCTGGAAGCAAAAAATTTTTAAACTGTGCAGTGTTTTACCTACAATCAATTCATCTATTTGTTGCTTATTTTAGTAAAGGAAAATGTTTTAGAGATGCCATGCTTCTACCTGGATTCTCAAATTTGACTCTGGAAATAAGGATGAAGAAAGTAGATGTTTACTGAGTTATCAGCATTCAAAAATACAGAAAAAATAAATATTGAAAATTTTAAAAAAATTTAAAGTGAGTGGAGGAGGTATTATTGATTTCCTATTGAATTACAGAAGAACTCCAGATATGCTTATGACCCTCATAGTGACCTTAGAGGAATTCATGATGTATTATCATCATGACCCTGAATATAAAAGAATTAGTAATGATTAGGCCATTACGTTTTCAAAGTAACTATCATCAATTTTAAGCAACTTCTACATGTTTCTTTGCACATTTTCTTATTTCATGTCCAAAATCATTCTTATTAAAAGTACTGTGTGGACCATTATATTGCCTTTCAAACTGGACAGGTATATGTTTGCTCTAATTCAAATAGTCAAAGCAACATGACTATGTAAAAATATGGCAATTAAAACAAATAATAAAAAAACATATTGCATATGAAAACCAACTAAATCTAGTGAAGGACACAAAGCACAAAACTCAAAGTTAAAGGTTAAAAAGAAATGTGATATAAAAATGAAAGTGATTTCAAAAAGTAACTTAGGTGAAGTGTGTTGGGATGATATTTAAGCCTTTTTGAAAAAATAAAATCAGCGAAATGTTTATTATAATGTGAATGCCATTGTTTTTCTGCCAGGGGCTGGGAAAAGCCCTTAAATTGTTCTTATTTAAAACTTCTGAAAATTTAAGGTTTGAAGGAGGAAAATTGCTAATTTTAATTTCTCTTTGAATCCATAGACAATTAAATGAAAAGAAAGTAGAATTATTAAAAGTTATAAAAAGAGAACATTGCCACTGCTGTGATGAACTAAAATGCCAGACTTTGTTTCTAAGTCGCAAGGCACCTGTATATCAAGGTGCTTTTGGAAATAGATTCAGAAAAGCTACAGTTGTGGAATATTTTAATGTCTGGCTGAGATGACCAACACTTCAACTGTTAGGTGGTCTAACCTCTTTATTAAGTTAGAAAGCCTACCTTTTAACTTAAAGCAAGAATATAAGTATAAGATATGTTTATTTAAAAAGAATGAGTTGCTCTTGAAAATTTACTCAAGTTCATGTTTCAGGTTAAGTAACACTATCTATTAGAAACGTTAACAGGTTTGACTAATATATGTTTATTGAGATGTCTTTTTATTTAATGGTTCAGAAAGCATTCACCACCGTCAGTGTCAAGGTATTAGGAGCATGTGTTTCAGCATTAAAGCTGAGGTAGCACCAAGAACCAGAGGGTATCAGTAAAGGGAAGAAGGTACTCCAAAGAGGAAAGCCAGGGTATGCTTGGCTGCCTGAGTCGTCGTGGAGTTTGTCTTACTTCTCCTAGATTTTAAAAAAAAAAAGTATATTTTTGTCATTTTTTTAAATTGCCAAATAGCTTTAATAATGTAAAGATGATCTGACTGTATTTAAGGCTGAATTGACGAAAATGTTCTATAGCAGAGCCTAGTATCTCCCTAATCCTTCAAAAGCTAATGTAGAATTTTATGAGGCTGAGATGTTTAAAATACTGTGGTTTGCTGAGTTCAGAGTTCATGTCCCCTAATTTAAATAGATCCATACACTTGTGTAGTTTGGTCTCTGCAAATTCTGACTTCAAGAACTCAAGTATATACATCTCTCTCTTATTGCTGAAGATAAAAACATTAAGTGAAAGAGTTGAGTGTTTCCAGCAAGAGGTTTTTTTAGTCCTGTTTGAGGCTATACGGCTTTGCTAATATGTTACATGAACTTCTTAGCACTATATGGCAGGAAAGAGGCTGGACGGAAGCTCAAAGCAGTAGAATCCCTGCAGAGGTCTATTTTCTGAGCATCTGTGATCAATAATTCTGCATTAGAGATTGGTACATTTTAAGAAGTGATGAAGTGTATAAGTCATCTTAACACTTAAGATTTAGGATTAAAATCTATTGTGATTGTTATCCGGTCTCGCTATCCATCTTCTTTCAATTAAATTTTTCCTCCTTTGTGAGTTTTGAATATCCACTGTCATATGGTTTGAAGAATTCAATCAATGGAACATTATCAGTTTATTCTTCCCCAGACCCTTGAATTATATTTTTTAGTTAATTATTTTCATTGAAAATGAGGATGTTTGGTAGTGATTCTTTGATACAATGGATAGAAGGTGGATATTTAAAGGGTTTATTATATATTTACTTCTTTAAAAGATATGGTTTTACAATTTTTAATTATTTCATCCGTTAGATTGTGCAGTATTAAATTATATCCTTTGACCTTGGTATAATAAGACTATGTATTTAAGTGCATTTATGTACTAGCTACTAAAAATATTTGCATAAGATAAATGTAAAAGTTTTCATTCCTATCATATATTTCAGAGTATTGCATAATGTAATTTTTGCATTAAAGCTGCCTTAAACACCAAGTCATAAAACTTAAAACCATGTCAAAAGATGGATGCTCCATTTTTCTCCAGTGCAAGGAAATAGAACTCTAAAATAGCTCATGAAGTAATTCCAAAAACTAAATAAAATTTCTGTGTGTTTTATGGAAATAAAAAAAAAGCAACAGCTAATCCACTATTTCTTTATCTAATAAATATATTATTAAAATTATACTCATGTTCTTTTCCCATGTGTTTCTTAAGCTGGAATTCCTTCTTAGCTCAGTCATTTTTAAACATTAGATACATTTCATCACACACGTGCAAAGTAAATTTCTCTTATCCTTTTCAGCAATGCCTTAGAAGTCCAAAATGACCTCAATAACTGGCTTCCCTATGGATACTGTTGTTAAATTTATTTTTTAGCAAATGCACCTTCCTAACAGGTCTGACAGGAATTGCGCTTTTCCTCTTATGTCAATCATGGTTCCAAATGTTTCATACACTCATTTGCATAGACTAAAAAAGGTGAGATTTTCCCTGAAAGCAAGGAGCTCCTGCTTTTGTATGAGCCTTCCACCACTCATCTTGCTGTAGTTTGTGACTTCACTCTCAAACATGGACCTGGTTCAGAAACAGGTCTAATCTGAGCATTATTGCAATTTTAAGCAACTGTGTTTGGGGCTAATAGAAAAATGAAAGTATTTCATTTAACTGAATGACCAAAAACTCTCTTTTGTGACCATTGACTGGAAAAGTGTAATTATCTACATAAACATTTTGAGGAGAGCAGGAATGGACGCTATCATTCTTACAGTTGTTGGATCCTGAGGAAGGAAGCGTCTCATCTTCATTATGATCCAGTAGTAGCTACAGCGTGGGAAGCTTAGGAAGAGGAGTTTTGCTGACCACTTAGGTAATAAGTTGTGGGCTGAAATTCTCTTCCTTTTGATAGTTAAAGTATTGCCTGAAACAGTACCATGGGGAAAAATTAATAAAGCGTTCTTATTGAGGGCAGTACTATTAATAGGATAACAATATGAATAGTGTGTCTAGGTCCATGACCAGATCTTTTAATGGATTTCCCAAAGTTCCTTAGTTGCAGGAATTTGTATTTATGAGATGAAAGATAGAGAAATGGTATACTGATCTGGTGAAACATTTACTTTTAAGTATATAAAGTTGCATCTTTATTTTTTAGTGATTAATTTCATAATTAAAGGTATTAAAGAACTTTTTTGAAACAATCAAATATAAAGGTAATATTCAAAAAGGTTAGAACAGATATTTTTATCTTCATAGATTTTTTTCCGTTTGACTATTATATACAATTTACATTTCAATGATGGAACACTTCCTGAGACACTATTGTACTTAGCGTCTATGAAGTCCAGAATAAGATTAAATCCCTGGTAATTAAAAAGAGGACTAATTAGAAGGCAGAGATGAGTGACAGTAGATATTTTAAAAAGAATTCTAGTTTTTCTAGAAGGAATTTTTTTTTTACTTAAATGGCATTCCTCATTTATTAAGTATGATGAGAAGTTTTCTTGGAAACTTGAACAAACTAATGTGCCCAAAAATATTTCTGAGTAAATTATGGAAAATCTCATATTTGATCTAAGGTTTTTATTTTTGCCGTTTTAGGTTAAATTATTTAGCATCTGTCCTCTATATTCTTCTCTAAAATATAATAGACTGACTGATCTCATCTCCCATGATGCAAGTTTATAAAACAGATAAGTTCATGACCATTGATTTTCCTAATTTTGAGTATTTTCAATGATAAGAACTTAAGTTATAACATTTACAGTAGATTTAAAACCTTAAACTTCATCGGTTAAATCAACATTCTTTTCTGCCTTTTTCAATGCAGTTATCCACATAGTACTGTATGAGGTAGTGAATGAGAATTCCTGGTGCTAAAACAACCATCTCATTAACAATCAGCATAAATTTCATAAGTTATTGATATAAATAAATTTTGAGGATGTAATCTGAACAAAGTAACAGATAAAACCATTTAGCACTGGAAGAACCTTACAGAGTTCCTATTTTCAAATATTTATATAAAGACTAATAAACCAAGATGCAAAGTAGTATTCAAGATTGCCCATAATGAAAAAGACAGAATTTGAACCCTCTTCTCTTAAATTTCTAGTTCAGATTTATAGTTTATGTATCCTTTTTTACTATGAAAATCTTTATTTTATATCTTTTAAAATAGATTGAGAAATAAATTTGTGTGATTCCCTTGTTACCATTTACATTAATAATCAAATACCAGTAAAACCTTATCCTTTAATGTTAGAAAATTTACAATCCAATTATATTAACCCAGAAGAAAGAGCCATACCCCAAATCCTTTTTACTAAGAATGGAAAGTCTAGACAATTTAACTGATGGGAAAATGAAAATTTTCATGGTCAACTTAGTGTGTACTCTGTACTCAGTAGCTAAATGAAATAAGAAAAGTTTTTAGACTAAGTTTCAGGTAGGAAACCTGAGAATCTTTTGTCATATCACAGTCAAGTAGGAAAAGGAACATAAGTGATCTTTTCCACTTTATGGTATATATATATATATTTTTAAGATTTATTTTTATTTATTTAATTCCCCCCCTCCCCTGGTTGTCTGTTCTCTGTGTCTATTTGCTGTGTCTTGTTTCTTTGTCCGCTTCTGTTGTCGTCAGCGGCAAGGGAAGTGTGGGCGGCGCCATTCCTGGGCAGGCTGCACTTTCTTTCCCGCTGGGTGACTCTCCTTATGGGTGCATTCCTTGCGCGTGGGGCTCCCCTACGCGGGGGACACCCCTGGGTGGTGTGGCACTCTTTGCGCGCATCAGCACTGCACATGGGCCAGCTCCACATGGGTCAAGGAGGCCCAGGGTTTGAACCGCGGACCTCCCATGTGGTAGACGGACGCCCTAACCACTGGGCCAAGTCCGTTTCCCGCTTTATGGTATATTTTTAAGGGACCATCCATTTCCTTTGTTAATACTTTTTTCCCTCAGATTGACAGTTTTGTTTCAGTAATAATGCTTAATGAAATAGAAACACAGCTTGAAAAAACTGGATGAGAAAATATTCCAGTGCATTGGCAAGTTTGGATAAAATGTATATCATGAGCTTCTTTAGAGAAATAAGAATTTTAAAGCATTGGATAACAAAGAATAAGTCTCTAGAAATAGGCACTGATTTTCTAAGTCTTCAAGTTTAAATAAATCCATGTGTTTATACATGATAGTTTTACTATCATTCTCTGATAGAGATAAAATAGATTCTGTAATAGGGTTTAGTCATCAACGTTTCCAAACCAAAGCTCACCTATGCTTAGTTTGAATAATGTGACATACATTACTCTAGAATGAATTTGTATGTTAAATATTTTTTCAATCACAAAATAGAAAGTTCAAATTATTTCCTAATTACGTAACATGTGACAACTGTATAGAACATGGTCATTAAAATGATTAACTAGTAGGTCTTTCTTACCCTAAGAACTAATTTAAAACTGAAATCCTTTGGTTGAGATTGTGTCACATAGAAAGATAACCAAGGTAGCTGAGAATTATCTGCGTGCCTGAATATAACCTAAATAGGCATAGTGCAACTCAGGGGGAAGTTGTTTCATATATTGCTGAGGTTTCTGGTATAAAATTATTTTTCTAGGTGTGTTCTCTCAAAGGTTTAATTGTCAGAGTATGACAAGGATTCTTTTTGTTTTGTGGGATAAATTCAAAATGTAAAACTCTCTTTCCCTTTATGTACTGACTCTTTCAAGGTGACCATACCTGTGTAGGAAAGAAGAGGTAAAAGACTGCGACTAAAAGGTCACTGTCTAACCTGAGATCTTTTTCACTATAAGCAATTAGTGAAAATGTGCAAATCTCTAGTAGCAAATGTAAAAGAAATTCTCCATGCCCAATGAGTAAATGGTCCTTAATATCACTGACTCTGAATTCTTCAGTATTTCCAAAGAACCATAATCTTAATAGGAAAGGACGGTCACTTGGGTTTTAAGTTAAATGACATAGAATTAATTTTATGAAAATTTACCATATAAACTGTTTTTTAAAAAATGTACATTTGTTTTTCTGTTCTCAAATGTGATATTAGTCTCTATCTTAAAGACTAAACTTAAAAGTAATCCCTTTCTCATTTAAAACTAGTGTATATCACTACTTTCTCTCCAGTAGCCTACTGTGGGTGGTTGCAGTTCTAAGTAAGAGTATAAAGGGGACTCAGTAGCTCCTGGCCTGGTGGAGGAGCTACACACAGGGGGAGAGTGGAATTCGGTGTGAACTGGAAGAGTTGTAGACAGCTGAGATGCTCGTGGTCAGTGTCCTCCTTCTGAAACTTCTTTTACATTCTCCTACTGATTCTTTGCAGCTTGAACTATTTTGTGCTAGCATTGGCTGATCAATTGTTATGTTTACTTCCCAGTGGTTAAGTCACCTTTAGGTAACTTCATCTCTGATAGTCACCCAGCCACCTTAAATGAATGTTCTGTTTTTCTCCATCTTGTTGTAGCCCTAATTTCAAGTTGTCTTACAGTCACCTAGACTCCTGATCCAGCCAAATCTGAGGTAAAATGAACATGGCTTAGATGCTGTGATAAACAGAATTCCTATGTATCATTGTAAATAATCTTGGTTTGCTCTCAGTGTTAAGTTTAGCATATTCACCATATGGGGCTGGTGAAGATTATTTTACAGGGATTTGCTTACACAGCTTCTTCCAGATAGTAATAGTTACAGTAGTAGCAGAAGTAGTAGTAAACATTATCATAATTATAATAATATAACTCTCATAGGGAGATGGCATGGAATAGGAGATTTGGTGTTTGAATTTAAAGGTTCGATTGTCTCTATACCTTAATAACTGTGTAACTTTAGGCAAGTTACTTAACTTTTCTGTGCTGGCAGTTTCTTTACATGCGAAATTAGGGTAAAACTCTCATGCAGCTGTGGTAATATATAAGAAATATATTGCACTTTATCATGACAGAAACATCAAAAAATAAGGTGTGGGAGGAAATTTTGGTTTTATGCCAATTCTCCTTCTAATTTATAAGCCTTAAATTATCTATCTACCAAAATATCCTTTTTTCATGAGACACAGTGCTGTCCTGTTTGTGGAAAGGGATATTGAAAGCTATAGAACATGAGTATTTAAAGATTATTCTCTGTATCTGCTCTTTCCTTAATTAATTCACTTGGATCAGTACACAAAACTAGTTGCAGAACTGCTCACTTTTGGATATCAAAAGAAGTGAGAGGTTTAATCCCTGATGATGGAGAGATGGAAAATTGTCCATTAGTTGGGACAAAATTGAATAAGAAACTTCTGAGGCTCTTGGAAGAAGAGAAAGTTATTTGGGGGATGGACATACTGATTCCTATTCGAACGTGAAGCAACAGGACTTGAAGTTTCAGTGAATGCTTTGCAAAGACTCCTTCCTTCAATGCTTCCATTGAAGCATTGAGGAGAGGACAGAAAAGAGCCAGCTGTGTAGAAGAAAGTAGGAAATGAGGAGCTGCGAAGAAAGAACCCTTCATAATTCAAATAAGTTATAATATGTAAAATGAGAAAAATTGGACGATTTTGAGAGACTGAGGAATTGGGATTTTGTTCAAAAGCAAGAGGATAATTAAAATTTACTTCAAGAAAAGATGATATGGAAAATAAAGATGAAAGAAAAGTGTTGGTTTGGAAGCAGGAGATGGACAATTCAATCCTAGTTTTCTGTCTTCCTGTGACTTGGAAAAGCTACTTTCCTTCTTTTCTTTAGTCATCTGTCATGGAAGGTGGTTAAAACCAGTGAATTTAAAGGACTTTGCAGGTTTTGATCCATTGTGATTTGATCATTTGTGAGTTAGGAGGTTTGGATGAAGAGGAGAATAGAAAGAAACAGGGTTTCATGGGTTGGTGCTGGGCCTGGGATGGACGTCACCCAATAGATGCAGTGAGAGAAGAGAGGCATCGTTGGCGTGTGGGGTTTCCCCAGAAAGAGCAGGGATTTGTAGACCAGGCTAATCCTGATTCAAAAGCTTCTCCATGGGTTTCCCTGAGCAAATCATAATCTTTCTGAGCTTCTGTTTATTCTGCTGTAAAAAGGATGATATTAATGACCATATCATAAATATTTTTGTTCCTTTTTGGGAAGGAAATTGAGACTATATAGACCTAAGGAATCAAAATTAATCCCTTCATATTTTTAAGTATAGATGTGATGCTCATAAAAACCTCTTTTTATCCTTAGGTTTGAGAAATGTTTTAAGGCAGAAAAAGCATTTGAATTTTGCATACTCATAGATGAGTACAGTCACTCAAAATTCAAAATGAAGGAAACCACTTCTTTTTTTGGCACAAACCTGTATATTCCTGTACATTTGTTGATAGTGACATATTTCTTTTCCTGGGTTTAATTTTACTTGCATGTAGTCAAAGAGATTGCCTCTTTTGGTTCTATTTGGGTCTTTGTTTTTTCGTTTTTGTTTTTGTTGGGTTGTTGTTGCCATTGCCTAAAAAAGAAAGTCTTAATGCCCCATTACAAAATTGTTTAGAGCATAGATTATATTTGGTAATAGAGGTAACAGATATTGCTTTTGTATCCTGTATAACAGCAAAATGATATCGACTGTATTCACTTGAAAATAACTATTGCCCCCAATTACTTTCTTCTTTCACTTTTATTATAAGCTTTGCTAGCTTGACAGATAAGGTTATCCTGTGGAAAAGACTTTTGTTGCAAATATAGTATGGAATGTTATTCATAAAAAAAAATAAAATAAAAACCAAAATCTTTTAACTTGTGAATTGTCATTAAATTTTAGAACAGGGAAAAAAGATTAATATCAGTCTGTAAAATTTGTACAAGTGTTCTTTTATGAAGAGTTATTTGGAAATATTACCCTGGTAGTTTCTTTGGCTTGACTGCTTTGGCAATAAGAGTTGTTATAAAATAAATATGTTATGATTTATTGGGTAAAGCATGTGGCACTTTCAATAGTATACATATCGTATTTATACTACCAATCAACCTCTTGTGCAAATGTTTACTAATTTTTCTACTGTTGTGCAAGATGCAATGCAGTACAATGATAAGGAGAAATATCACAAACAACAGTCTCTTTCAAAAAAAAGAGATGCAAATACACTGGGTCTAGAGGTATTGGTTACAAAAGAAAGGTGAAGAAAGTGACAAAGCAGACAGGAGAGGGAGCTGAGAGAAAGCAGTTTTGATGAAATGATTAAATATATTCAGATTATGAGTTACCTAAATAACGGCATCTTATTTAGGTAAATACCTGAAATAAGGGCATCTTTGTTCTGCAAGTATATGTCCTAAAAGATAATAGTCTTTAAGATATAAATATATGACAGACCTTTCCAGGTTGAATATTGAAATGCCATCGATTCAGAAATATCATGCGGTCGGTGGGGTAAATATGAATTTAGAAGAAAGAAAATGACTTCGTGTTCTCATTTCTCATTCCTGTTACTTCTCTAGGAATTATGTATGATCAGATATCTCCTATATAGCAGAACCTTAATAGATGTTGCAAAGTTAAGACATTCTTGTGATTTATTCTTTAAATTAACTACCTTTTCTAAACGTTCATCTAAATCTGATTAACATTTGCCTTTGGCTAATATTTAGGTAAAGTGTCAATCTCAGACACGTGGCCTTTTTTTTATCTGAAGAAATTATTCAATCATTAGCTTCTTTTATCTTTCCATTTAAAATACACCAGGGGAATTCAAGTTTTCTCATGAGGAAAAAAGAAAACTCAAATATAAACACACACATCTTATCAATCTGACTTACCTAAGCAGAAACAATAGGCACCAATATGATAAAATCACATTCTTTTACAGAGTGATTTTAAAAGGCTGTGTTTCATAGAGGAACTGCTTTACAGTGATAAAAATAATAAGTATAACATTTTTCCTAACCCCTCACTTATGAGGAGCGGCATGTCTAAGGATGACTTCAGGTATCATTGCTGGGACCTTTTGGTGAGAGTACAAATGATCTGCTCTGCTATCCAGTAGAAGCCTGGAGCCCATACGATAAAGCAGCTCTCACAAGTAAGAATCTTCATGGAGCATTGCTGTTGTTTTCCTCTCTTTCTTAATGCTATTATTATAGAATTGAAAATGAGAAGTATAAAAAGAATACAGTGAAAGGTGACCAGAGCTCCCCGTTCCACCTGTAGTACCCACCATTGATGGATTTTTGTACATGCAGTCTTCCAGAAAATATTGTTCCGTTTTGTTTTTCTTAATATAACTTTTGGCTATCTGCATAAGAATGAAATACAGATATTTACTTTTTTAATACTACAGAGTATTCTATGATAAGGATATAACAAGTTTATTTAAACAGAGCCCCACCTACACAATAATCAATCTAGTTTTCATATGTTAATAGCAATAAATATCGAATGAAAATTCTGAAAGATTATTTTTTATGTAAGTATGAGTTGGTCTAGAAATAGAATTGCTAAGTCAGCAAGAAGGTGCATTTTAAGTTTTAGTTTATGCTGCCAAACTGCCCTCCTAGGACTGACACCATTTAACATCCCTCCAGCAGTGTGTTAGGATGCCCACCTCTTAGTCCAGGGACCAACATGGTGTCGTACCAGACTTCTTGTTCCATGCCCATCTGAATACATGAAAAACAGGGTCTTATTTTTGTTTCAATTTATGTTTAACATTTTGAGCATCTTTTTATGTTTATAAACCTTTTTTCTCTTTAACTTGTTATTCCTGCCCTTTCCCCAGTTTCACTCTATTTTGTAGATCTTTTCCCTACCTTCATTACACAGTAACAGAAACCAAGAAACAAACAGCAGCAATAATTTGATTAAAAATGCTTTAAGGGAAGCGGACTTGGCCCAGCGGAAAGGGCGTCCGTCTACCACATGGGAGGTCCATGGTTCAAACCCCAGGCCTCCTTGAGCCATGTGGAGCTGGACCATGCGCAGTGCTGATGGGCACAAGGAGTGCTGTGCCATGCAGGGATGCCCCCCGTGTAGGGGAGCCCCATGCGCAAGGAGTGCGGCTCATAAGGAGAGCTGCCCAGCGAGAAAGAAAGTGCAGCCTGCCCAGGAATGGCGCCGCACACACGGAGACCTGATGCAGCAAGATGACGCAACAAAAAGAAACAGATTCCCATGCTGCTGACAACAGAAGTGGACAAAAAGAAGAACATGCAGCAAATGGACACAGAGAACAGACAACTGGGGTGGGGGGTTGGGGAAAGGGAAGAGAAATAAATTTTTAAAAAATGGGAAGGGGAGAGAGGAAAAAAAAGAAAGGTCTGGCAAATTTAAAAAAAAATGCTTTGTGGCATTGCTAAATTTTCTATGACATAAAATGCACTGCTGTGAAAAGGCAGAGTTGCCTTTCCCTCTCCACCCCAAGCTCCGGTGGAGGCACAATGAAGAGGCACTTCTCCCTAAGTAGAACAAAAACTACTTGAGGGGCAAAATTTTGGGCAAATGAATCCTCCCATATTTGACTCAGTCTCCCAAATCTCAATCACACAACACCAGTTCAGGGTATCTTTTCCTGGAATAACATCGTCAGAATTTTCTCTTTCACCACACTTTTAACATGCCAATCCAATCATTCCGTTGGAATAATGTCCCATAGACAGTCTTGTCATGTCATCTGTTTGCTCTAGATGCTTTATTAGTTTCTACTGTTTGAAGCACACATTTCAGATTCTGCAGTGTGTCAATAAGAAGCTCCGTAACTGCCCTTTAGGAACCCTTTCTAGACTCTTCTACATCAATGCACACATTTTAGATTGAGCTGCTCCACTACCAAGACTTATCATCAAATTCCCCAGGTCAATGATTTTTCTCACATTATTTCTTCTGCCAAAAATAAATAATCCTCACCTATATCTTTGCGCAGATATTACTTTTCTCACCAGGAGAGTGCAAGATACCTCAGAATAAGCAAGCATTTTGACCTTTATATAAAATGCCTTGCATATTATAATCACCAAAATGTTTAATTTAATTGACCTTTTGTCCTAATACATAATGCTCTAAATTATATACTGCTTTAAAGATATTGACACTGAGAAATACTGCAATAGAAGCACCATTAGTATAGCATAGCACGTTAGCCATGTTATTACACCTCTGCGCAGGTTGGACTCTGGTCCTTGATCTTTCATCATCACTAAATCTAATTATTTGTCCAAATTGCCTTTCCACAATCATAATGAAGAAACCAATTGTGCACTTTCTTGAAGAAATTGTGAACGTTTCACTTTTATTTAAAATAACCCATTTCTTGCTGTATTTTGCGACATCTGGATAGGACATTGCTAGTTACAACCTGAGTAGTAGACCAACACTTACTTAGCACTGTTGAAACATGGGAAATATTTTTCATTTTATATGTCATTTGTGCAGTGGTTCTACAAAGCCACAGCTTAACACATATACACAAAAAGACAGTTGTATATTATTTTATAATCCATTAGAAGAAACCTATTGGAAAAGTTTATAATAAAAGATGACATGTCATACATTATGTTTGGAGTTCACCACAGATTACACCAAATCACAAGCAGCATTAAGTAAATTATCTGTAACTAAAATAACCTTAATTAAATAACTAATAACTATAACTAAAATAATAACCTCAACTAAATAACCTTAATTTTTATTTCCAGTTACCATAGAGTTCTGCTTCATACCAACAAATTAACAACTGAATAAAATGTCATCTTTCTCCATCAGATATGAAAGTAATCATAGGTAGATTAATTGAAAACTAAAAAGGTACTTCTTGTATCTTTTCAATTTAATCTTCTCAGCTCTCTTGGGGTCTAGTTCAAAATCAAGCGTGGCTATGAAGTTCATAAAAAAATCATGTTTTCCCCATTCTGGTGTGTGTTTTGATAACTGGAATAAAACTAGGATTCATCAAGTCAATGTCATAAATTCATAAAGAAATGCCAGCAATAAAGAAGTACTAAATGTGTGTTTTAGCAGAAAAAAGAAAGCACCTGGAGGAGGCAGTTTCCAACAAGCCTGAAGACGTTTCCCACTTTTCAGGACATTGACTGTACTTAAGTCTGGGGACACACTATTACCTCCTTTATTTATTTATTTTTTTGCTTCTCTCCTCTGTATCTTGAGATGCCATTTTTTTTTAACCAATTTTCTGAACAAGAGCTCTGGGCCATCAATAGAAAACACTATTGAGCTGTGTAAGGGATCCCCATTCTTATTTTCTCCATCACAGGACAGCTCAGAAAAGCTCTACTGCTGTTTATTGTCTTCTGTCTTTTTTGCCTCAGTAGAAAACACTAAAAGTACAAAAGAAATGGAAGAACAAGGCTTCCTTTTGAGATTGGAGATAATAGAGAGTTTGCTGATGTCAACTCCAGGCACTGATGAAAGTCACATTCATTCCTGTGTTATGCATTTAAAAGTACCTTCTCATGTCTTCGATTTTACAGAACGGTGGGTGGTTCCCAAACAAGGGAAAGGACTAATTAGTGCATGGAACTGCTGCTGAGCACTGAATCCAGAAGCAGAAACCAAACAAAATAATTGTTACATTAGCTTCCATGGAGAAATAGGCAACCTGAAGCAATCCACAGTATCCTCTTAAACACTGTGAGGGAATTTTCCTTAGCATTCCTAAACTTCTATGAAAAAAATTTCAGAGACTTTTTATTTTATTTTATTTTATTTTAATTTATTTCTCTTCCCTTCCCTTCCCCCACTATTGTCTGTTCTCTGAGTCCGTTCGCTGTGTGTTCTTCTGTGTCCGCTTGTATTCTTGTCAGTGGGAATCTGTGTCTTTTTTTATGTTATCTTGCTGTGTCAGCTCTCTGTGTGTGCGGCACCACTCCTGGGCAGGCTGCATTTTTTTTCATGTGGGGCACCTCTCCTTATGGGGCCCAGTCGTTGCGCGTGGGGCTCCCCTACGTGGGGGACACCCCTGCGTGCATGGCACTCCTTGCGCGCATCAGCACTGCACATGGGCCAGTTCACCACATGGGTCAGGAGGCCCTGGGTTTGAACCCTGGACCTCCCATGTGGTAGGTGGACACTATCAGTTGAGCCTAATTTGCTTCCCTCCGAGACTTTTTATACTTAAAAAACATGTAGCATCTCAGAGTATCCAGAAAAATAAAACCAAAAACCTCAGGTTTCGTATGTCCGTCTACATTTGTTCAGTAATTTTAGGCCATGGATTATTGGATGAGGGAGGTGAGGCAGTGCTTCACAAGGCATAAAACTGATAAAAAACAAAACAGTCATCCAGTAGGTATCTGCTTGGTACCAGAAAGATGTGGTTTGGACACTTATGGATATTGTTACTAACATGCCAAATAGAGGGGAAAAAACACGGGGGAAAGTGGCAAAATATAATAAAGTGATGAAAATACATGCAGCTTTAGAGAGAGATATAAGAAAAAGTAATGTAATGACTAGACCACAACCATTTTATTTGTTTCTGGATTTTTTTTTTTAATCTAAATACTACATTTAAAGATTGTCAAAGACAGAGCAGCACATAGCTTAAACTGTTAGTCATGGCAAAGACTCTTATACCAAAGCTTCTTCACAAAAATAATCATACGTACTAAAGACATTAGTATGTAATGTCTTTATAAAATAAATGTATCTGCCTGATTATTATTAATTATTCGCTATTATTTGATGCACAGGATTGTAGGCTCTATGGTTACCATTTCATTGAATTTCTTGATGGTCTTTGCATTTGCTTTTAAGATTTAAATGCTTAAAATTATAAAAATTCAAAGAAAAGAGAAATAAATGAAAGTGGAAAAACGAATACAATTCAATTCAGGCTAGGCTAGTTGCTACTTAACTATTTAAAAGAGAAGGTGACATTTGGATGGCACAAACATGTTTTTAAATACTAGCAGTGTGTCCAGTTTAGTCTGAACGTTTTTTTTTTTTTTTTTTTTTTTTTTTTTAAAGATTTATTTATTTATTTAATTTCCCCCCCTCCCCTGGTTGTCTGTTCTTGGTGTCTATTTGCTGCGTCTTGTTTCTCTGTCCGCTTCTGTTGTCGTCAGCGGCACGGGAAGTGTGGGCGGCGCCATTCCTGGGCAGGCTGCTCTTTCTTTTCACGCTGGGCGGCTTTCCTCACTGGCGCACTCCTTGCGCGTGGGGCTTCCCCACGCGGGGGACACCCTTGCGTGGCACGGCACTCCTTGCGCGCATCAGCACTGCGCATGAGCCAGCTCCACACGGGTCAGGGAGGCCCGGGGTTTGAACCGCGGACCTCCCATATGGTAGACGGACGCCCTAACCACTGGGCCAAAGTCCGTTTCCCTAGTCTGAACGTTTTATGCATGGAGCAAAGCATCACAATATCCATTATTTAAATGGCTTTGGCTGATGCATATATAGAGATACTAAATTGCATATTTATATATGCTTTTAACCACCTTTTATGGTAAAAGAAGAAAGAGCCATCAGAAATCTGAAGTAGTTAGCATTCAAATTTCTTTGATCACAATTTTAGGATTTACTGTAAAATAAAATTTTAAAAACATGCAGAATATAATGAATGCCCTTCAGAGAATAATAACAGCAACAACAACAATAACAATAACAAAATGATGAGAGGAAGGTAAAGAAGGAGAAGGAAAAGAAGTAGCAGCAGCAAGATGGGCAGGGGGGCCAGTAACAACAGCAGCAGAACATGGGAGAAGCTAAAGCTACTCTGTAAACAGAAGGAAATGTAACTTTTTTTTAACTTGTGCTATTTTCCTCAAACCTGGAATTATTTATCATTTTTTCACTGAGAATACAAAACTGAGATATGGGCCTGCCCTGGCCTTGGCACTTCAGTACACTGCTTTATACCTCACTGGGAGAGGTCCACTCTCAGGAACGAACCTCATGAACTTCCCATTTTTCCAAAACTTACCTTCCTATTAAGCTACTTCTTTCTCTTATTATTACTCTGTCTCAGTTTAAGAAGGGCTGCTGTTCCTTTTCTAGTCCTTTCTTTTTACGTCTGCTTTGGTTCACATCATTCCCTCATTTTAGGACCTCCAACCATCAGAGGTTTGTGACTCTCTAGTGTCTCCGGCCTTCCTTTCCTATGGTCGTCCCTTTTTGGCTTAAAACCCATTCAATCTGGTCCAGTCTTAAAAATAAAAGTAGTCCTTCCAGTTCTGCTTCTACTCAAGCGACTGTCCCACACGTTCTCCTCCATCACATCTGCTTGCTTTCTCACCTTGCGCCTTCTGCTGTGCATGGCTAAGGATGATTGCACCCTTACTCCCATCCCCACACAACACCTTACACGTAGCACTCTCCAAGTAGTAAGTGCCGGGCGATAGTACTGAGGACTATGCAGTTGTCTGAGTCCATAATCTAATTGTGATGGCTCCTGTGGAAGTGGTTTGTGGATTAACAAACCCTCACATGGCCGTGGCAGTGACCGGGTGTGGTGAGCGGTGAGGCCACAGACGCGGCATTTGCATCCGGTGCAGTGGGTCCGTACAGTGCGGTATGGTTCTCCCGTGACACTGCTCTTTCCTTGTCTCTGCCTCGGCGGCCTCCACCCATCTCTCACGTCTGTAAGATGACTTCCTCAGATGGACAGCCAGATCATTCAAGTCTCCCACGTTTTCTTTCTTAGCCAGATTGCTCCTTCCGAGCCTCCGTCATAATTCGCAATAGAATTATCTGTGCATTCGTTTGATAACTACATCTTCCTCTACTCTTCAGGCCCTGGGAGGATTCAAACCTTGCTTCCTGTGCCCAGCAAGCAGCATAATGCCTGAAACACAGTGGACACTCGATAAAGACTTACGAATGAGTGAATGAATGAATGAATGAACACAGATACAGGCTGGGACAGTTGTTTAATGCACACTTCTGAGAAGTGAGGGTTTAGTGTTCTGATTGACCTCTTCATCATCTGCACTAAGTCCCAGGGAGCTGCAGTTCTTTTTCAAACATTTAATTATAATTTAAATTTCTAAGAACTATAGTTAGTTCTCTGTGTAGTCAGGCCCAGAACCATTTCAGCCACACACCTTTCATTCCCCCATAGAGGTGTCTCCTGAGATCCTGAAATAATCTGACCCAAGTCCTTCTGCTTGATGAGAGAATGGAGAATAAATTTTAGGAAAGAAGTTGGAAAGAAAATGTGTATGTTTTTTAAACAAGATTTGCAAATGTCATTTCCTAAAATGTTAAGAATTATAGGACTAAAACTTACAGAAATTAACATCTAAGTTTCATTATTTTATTAAAACAATTAGAAATTGCACAGTCAAAGATCAGGTGTGATATGGTTAGCCAAAAAACAGTAGGACTGTGTAATGACCTTTAATTAAAGAATGGCCATTTGATGCTAATGAAAATAGAGTATGGAGAGACTTCTGTTAGAGAAAGCTAAAATATGTTTAGTGTTTCATTCTTTCGTGCTTTTAAACTAACACTTCAATTTTCTTTGTGGTCATTGACTAAAACCTTATAAATTGCTAATATTAAGTACTATTCACATTCATGATTTTCTACTCACACCACTGGCTGTGATAAAATTAAGGCAGTCTTTGTTTAATAACAAAAAGATACTAGAGTTTAGGCTATTAGACAGCTGTTAAAAAAGCAGTTTTACTGATAGCTATTAATAAAGTATACAATTTATCCAAAGTGTGCAATCAGTGGTACTTGGTATAACCACATAGTTGTGCAAGAAGAGCCCAAAATTGTAGCTATGTACGGCAGGGAAGACATAGATGAGAGGGGAGGAATTTTCTTGTTTATTTTTTGTCTATTATTATTATCATTGAAATGATGAAAGTGATCTACTAATGACTGATGCGGTGAGCGCACAGCTATCAGGCAGCTTCAATAAGGGTGAGTGACTCGAATTCTACCTGGACTGGCTATTCTCTAGAATGTACTGTTTTTCCTAAGATTTCTGGACTCTGGGGATGGTCTGATGATAAATGAGACTACATAACATTCACCAGTTATTCACCATACAGAAATGAACTAAGTTCCTACTAGTAGCCATGCTTGCCACTGAAGTGTCAATTCAGTAGCATCCATTGCAGAGAAGAAATGGCCTCAGACCTAGCAGGTAAAGGATCCAAAGTCACAGTCAAATGCCACAGTCAGAGCCGATGCGTTAGAGACGCAGGGGAACCCGGCCGTCCTCGGCATGGTGGAGTCTAGGACGAGAATGGGTAGTGGCCCACCCAGCATTCGCCTACAGGCTCAGCATTATAAGTGAAACCGACAACTTGACAAATGCGTCTCCACAATGCCTGAAAAGCCAGGTGTGGGTTGGGCACAAGGCCTTGAGTCTGGAGGCGGCCGGCTGCCGGCCCCGTGCTAGCCGCATCCCCAGGGGCTCTGCAGGCACAGGTGCACGGCCAGGCCCAGGCCTCCCCCTCTGGGCCACCTCTCACGCCTGGGGGTGCGCCTACTGACTCCTCACAGTGGTGGGCCCAGGCTTTGGGTCATTTCCTCAGGGTTGCAGGGTTCCAGGTACCCTGAGTGTGCTCTAGAGCAGGGCCTGGGCACGAGCTCTGTGTGGACAGATCTTGGCTGCCAAAAGCCTTTAAAAGGGGGGCAGGGCTGGGGAAAAGCCAGGCAGGGACCCTCCCTATGACTGCCAGGCCCAAGACGAATGACATCAGGTGACGCTCAAGAAGCCGCTGGGGTGAGATTGCACACGCACGCTCTGGGCTGTCAGCGCTGTTCCTGTAAAGACAGGAGCCACCTGCCCGTGCATGGCCCAGCCCTGTCACTTCTCACCTCGCGGCCAGTCGTTCCAAACAGCACAAGTCACATTCACCAACTTTACAAAGAATCAGTATCAGCGTGACTCATTTCATATAGTTCTCAATTTTTAGGAATTACTCCACATAAATGGTCTCAATGAAAATCTTACCCGAGATTCTCATTTTAAACTTTTTCCATTACTTAGTTACATGGTGAATTACTGGCTAGGAAACAAATGCAACTGATTATTCATATTCTTTACACTATCCGTGCTGTATTGGCTTCTTCCTAAATTATAGGGCATCACATGACTATAACCATTTTTCAGTTACAGGAACTCATTGTCCTGAAACTTAAAGCTTGGCAAAGCTGGTTTCTGGCTAATGGATGGGATGCCATGAAGTTTGCTGTCATTTAGATAAGAAATAGGAGGAATTTGACGGAATGATTCCTGCTCCTGTGGCAGTGGTTACACCCAATGCCACATCAGTGCAGAATGACATTATTCTGCTGAAAGCCACCAGAACTGGCTCGGACTTCCATTCCCTTCATTTGCGTTCACTGTGCAAAGTTGGACTCAAAAGCCAAAATAACTTCCTTACCAATTTTATGCAAATTCATGATTAATTTTAATGTTTTGCTGCTGTCTTTTCTGCTGCTTCAATCCTTGCTCTCCCCACCACATCCTCTGCTTTTTGGAAGAGATTTGGGGACCACAGTAATAGCATAATCACGACTCTTCTATGTGGTAGAGCGTATTGGTTAAGAATATAAGGCCATGGGAAGCAGGCTTGGCCCAGTGGTTAGGGTGTCCGCCTACCACATGGGAGGTCTGTGGTTCAAACCCCGGGCCTCCTTGACCCGTGTGGAGCTGGCCCACGTGCAGTGCTGATGCGCGCAAGGAGTGCTGTGCCACGTGGGGGTGTCCCGGGCGTAGGGGAGACCCACGAGCAAGGAGTGTGCCCCGTAAGGCGAGCCGCCCAGCGTGAAAGAAAGTGCAGCCTGCCCAGGAATGGTGCCGCACACACGGAGAGCTGACACAGCAAGATGACGCAACAAAAAGAAACACAGATTCCCCGTGCTGCTGGCAAAAATACAAGCGGGCACAAAAGAACACACAGCGAATGGATACAGAGAACAGGCAACTGGGATGGGAGGGGGAAGGGAGGATAAATAAATAAATAATTTGAAAAATTGAAAAAAAAAGAACAGTAAGGCCCGAGCCTGGATTCAAATCTCAATGCTTCCACTTGAACAAGTTCTGTTCTCTGTGCCTCATCTGTGATGATCTCAACTAGTAAATCGAATGTGGCTTACACAATTAACCTTTCTTTATCAACTGACTTAGATTTATGTGTATAGCTACCTCAGCTGGGTGGAGAGGTAACAGACGAGTAAGTGCCTAAGGTATTAGATTTTCACAAAATGACCCCAAACCTTTCGAATGATTACTTAAATGAACATCCTCTCGTGTTCACTCTGATTCCTTTGTGAGCCATTTACTTCACCAGTAGAGCAAGAGCTATTCATCACCACAACCTGAAAAGCTACATGAAATATATTTTAAAAAAATTCTCCAGGTAAATAAGCAACAGATAGAGAGAAGACGCAAATTACAGTAATGTTTTTCTTCAGGTCTCAGTATGTATCCTTCCAATCTTCATAGACCCCTGTGATACCTACCGTCACTCTAAGTAACACTGATAGAGAAAGGCCAAAAATAAAAGAATTTGCATCTTTATTTTGTCACAGCCCTACCTGACTTGGATCATCTCTTTTTTCCATGTCCATTTTAAAAAGAGAAGAATAAAACCTTGCTTGTTCTATTTCTTAGTTTTTTCCCCAAAAGTGGGCACTGTTTTAAATCTAGGAGATGGTGAGAATATTATGCAATGAATTAGTTTCTGTGATAACTATTTTTTGTTGTATAGCAGAGTAAAGGGTCGTTAATTTAAAACTTGTAAATTGGAAATCTGAGGCCCACTGTGGTAGAGCTGGTAGAAAAACATTCTCTCAGAGCATGATTACCTCCAAAATGATTGAGTATGAAGAATTACTGCCAAACAAAACAGTCATCTCTCTCAGATGAGATGCACTGACTGACACTCCATACAAAGAGAAGTAGAAAATGAGAACAGGAGAAGAATATGCACTTCGGAAAATATGATTGGAAAGACTAATGCAATTTATGGATTTTTTACTAGAGTATAGAAGAAAGATGTTGAAAACTAAATTTATAATAGGTTTATCATTTGAATTATATGAACTTTTAAATTTTAATTTGGTGGAGGGCATCATATTCTTTATTTACATTAGCATAACTATACCTATCTGTAAGAAGAAAAGAGCTCTCCTATATCAGGGTTATTATTTCAAATAAAAAAAGTTGAAGAATAAGAATGTTGTACCTTAAAGAGATAACTCTTTTTAAACTTGAAGGAATAAATTCAAATGTCTATACAAGGATACATTTTTGGGTTAAGATACTTAGGTTTTTCTGGTAAAAAACAGACTCTCTTGAATGGTAAACCAATACATTTCTCTAAGTGTTGGGCACATAACTATTATTAGCACTTACCATATCCTTAGCAGTTTATGAATTACACCAGTTTCTTAAAGTTTAAAAACTTTCACTTATTCCACAAGAAATAATCATGGAATAAAAATGAATATTTGCATTTATTTAACAATGATTTTTCCATGTAATATGCTCATTACAACATATTTTAAGTTGCAGTTTTTTCCCTGAAATGAAACTCAGTGTGTAATTACTTGCATCATATATGTGTATGTCAAAATCCTATATATACATGGGTACCTACTGATACCATACATGTATATATACATGCATGTGATCATGTAAATGTATTCGTGTCATGCGTTTATGTATATATGGATATTAATATCATTCTTGAGTATCACATCAAAGCTCAAGTTCAGAAATGCTTCATTTAACATAGCCAAAGTAATTGTAGGAGGACGGTGTGAAGGCGATCTCTAAAAATATAACAAAAAAAATAATTTACTAACTTTATGTTAGTGGAAGCTGTTTCAAGAGGCTTGCATACTTTTGTCCTGCATCATACCTTTCTTACTAACTACAAACCAGATCTCTTTTTTATAATGTATTTGGAAAAAAGGCATTGTCTATAGTAAGTACAATTTCCTTTAACATAATGTAATGACATTCTTGTAGCTTGTCTCAATGGGAAACAGACACTTAACTGAATCATTAATGTCATCCAGAATTTTCTCCTTTTTGAACTTGCTTAATTTTCAGTATCTATAAAGACAGCAATCCTTGGTGCTGTATATGAAAGTATGGCATTCATTTGGAATATGCCATGTATTATTCATCATCTTTCCTGTGGTGATTTCATTTAGCATTCCAAAAGTCACCAAGGGGAGTTCCTTTACTAGGAACAAGTCTGGCTTATTTTTGTAAATTTATTTTACTTCAACAGTCAACAGTAGGTATTGATTACCTACTGTGTCGAGAGCATTGTACTGTGTATTGAGAGGCAGCCATTAAAAAGGAAGCAAAATATTTGCTCTGAGAATCACTTACTTATGATCTAATGAAGGAGAGAAAGAAAACTTTACACAGATGATTAGGTATCAGTCAATTCATCCTTTTGCTCATTCATTTATTCATGTGTTTATTGACATGTCTTATGTGTACCAACCTTTGTGGGTGTTTCGTTTAGGCACTGGAGTTTATATAAATACATAAAGTGTTTATGCCCCACAAAACTCACAGTAGCCAGGCAACCCATGATATAAGTACCCCTAGAATAATAAGGGAGTGCTAAGGAAGGGGACAATATGTTATTGTAAGGAAGCTTAGGGAAGCAGAATGGAAAAACTGCCTGCTGATTGTGGTCTTGAAGGGCGGGTTCAATTTTCACTATTGGAGATGGGAGAAAACATAATTTAGTAGAGAAAATACCATGAACAGCATTTAACAAGAGCAGTTAAGTTAAGGCAATTTTGAAATTGCAAATAGTAGTTTAACCTGGCAGAACAAAGTTGTGATACCGAGGAGGCGGTCAACACCAGTGATGTTTGGATATATAGTAGTATATGTGCAATATGAGTGGGTAAGGTTTGTTGGGAAAAATGGGTGAAAAACTTTGAAAACAGTTATTAGAAGTTTTTATTTAGTTAAAGAGCTAACAGATTGCCAAAAGTTTCTGGAGGAGTAGTTAATAATGTGGTCAAGTTCTCACCTGTGGAACATGTAAAATGGCTGCATTTTAGATCAGTTGAATTGGATGAAGACAGAGAGTTTTGATACATGAGATGGACATACTTTGATTTTACAACGAATGTTCCTAAGTCGTGTTGATTCTATTTCCTGTGTAAATCTCATCTTATACTTTTCCCCTCAATCTACCCTTAATACTATCACCAGAGAGACTTTGATTCTTAAATATGAATTTCTTATATACCACAGCTATAGCATGATACCCAGCTACAAGTTAAACCTCTTAAAAGTTGCACTCAATGAAATGGTGGAATCCTGTGGCTGGACAAAACACCTATGTCATCAGCCTGATGCACTCAAAGACCAATCTTGAGACATCAGGATTTCTAAGAGAGACAGTCTTTATTGCATTGCACAAGGCATGAGAATAGGAGAAAATTCTCAGATCTATTCTCTCGCAATGGGAAAAACTTTGGACGTTTGTGAAAATCAAACAAAGGAGTGTGGCGATAGCGACCTTGGGATGCTAGGGGATATTGATTGATTTGTTTAATTGGAAGTGTGTAAGCACAGGCCCTGGAGGCATCAGGTTACAGGTTACAAACTGGGTTATAAATTGCTTAATTAACGTCCATTAGGAACTGACAAAGTCCAGCTAGGTACTATATTAAATTGTAAATAGTTCATTCCACCTAAGGTAATGCTGAACTAAACAAAGACTGGCTGGGGTAGTAATACATAAAGTTGAAAATAGTTCAATCCACATAAACTAGAGTGAATTATAAATACCTAATTAACATGACTAAGGTAAAGCAGGCCACCATGGAACTGTTAGGGATTGACAAAATCTATGCATGGTAAGATCGGGGAATACAGTGGGGGCTAGCTATGAGTTAAAGAGACTAGCACTTACAAAACATAGTATTAGAATAAAATAAATACATTTCTGATACTTGTTTCTAGCCACTTTAAAACTAACATACATCAAGGCCATGATTGCAATGAGTGAATCATTCTACTAAAAGTACGAAAACACTCATATAATAATTAATTCAGTGATTCTGTTATTAGTTAATTCTCAACACTTGGTTTGGATCCCATCTTCTGAGCGTGACATACAAGGCACTCCATCTTCTTTTAGGCATAATTTCCACGGTGTCTCCTACCTCCAATTCAGCCATTGACAAATACAGAAAGTGATCTTTCTACTTGTAAATCAAAATTTTTTAGAAAACTTTTGATTTTGGCTTAAGATAATATACAGAAAGTGAGGAGAGAGCTGGGAAAACATCTCCTTCAGAGGTACTCCTAAATGTTGTCTTCATCTTTAAAGAGCCTCTTCCTAAAGTCTCCAATGAACTAATTCTTTGTTTATAGGCTGAATTTGAGTCCAATCTATGTTCAGAGGGACAAATCAGAGATAACCTCTCAAAGACCATATTTAACATGTACATCTTTTCTAAGACCTTCTGGTTTCCTTTTGTAGTTTGAGGTCTTTTAAGTCAACCTCAGGATCCTTCCAAGCTACCTTTCCTTCTTTTTTTTTTTTTTAATTCCAACTAACATATGAACTAATTGATCCAGATGTGGAAAAACCAAGAGGGTCTGGCAACACTGAGTCAAACTGGTCTGTGCAGCTTGTGTCCTATTCCCTCACCCTAACAATTGCCTGTCCATTCACAGTTCTAGCAATCTTTTCCTTCCTTGGGGATGGATGGATGGATGGATGGAAAGGTGATCTCTCCTAGAACCAGATTTTCATGGACAAAGCGAGACACATCTGTGGAAAATCCTCCTAAGGTCTTGATGTGGGATCTAAAGCTGAGTTTGATCAAGTCGCTGCTGCAGGAGATCTTCTGAACACACAGGCCCTTTAGAGCTGGCTCAAGGACAACTTTATAGGGGCCTGAGCATGTCCTGTTCTCAGTGAACTTCTTAAAGATTCGTAAAGATAAAAAAGCAGAGGCAAATAGGAGTTTGTAGTAACAAAGTATGTTTCTCCCTAGGAGAAAAGCTTTGAAAAATAGTCTGATAATTGAAGTATTCCTAAAAAGATTTCTTCATTCTTTATAGCATTTTGGAAGGTGGGAAAAAGAAGTAGAGCTCAAATCAATACAGCACCATCATAGTCAGACCCCACAAGTGGAATGCCCACGGGGTGGCGTTTTCCTGGATGTTTTGTAGGGAGCTAAAAGAGGGACTGATCTCTTTCTTTCAGAAGGGGTCTAGAACTCAGATGAGGGTTAACTGCAGCATCCATTGTTTAGATAAATACTCAGGAATTTCCTGAGAAAAATAGTTACCTGTAAGTTCACCTTCCTGGGTTAAACTTTTTCAGAATAGTTGCCATGTTAATGATAACGTAAACCAGTGATTCCAAAACATCGCTTTATGTTGCAGTCACCAGAAGGCTTATATTAAAACACATATTGATGAGTCCCATTCCCAGAAGTCAGTATATCTGGTCCAGGGTCCTAGAATTTGTATCTTAACAAGTTCCCAGGTGATAGTGATGTTGTTGATCTGCTCCCCCTTCCTTGAGAACCACTAACTCAAGCAGTCCCACTCACTAATCCTATTAAACTGTGCGGCTAGAGATGGTTTAAGAGGCCTAAAAATAAGTATGCATGCCAAGAAAAGTGTTTTAACACAGCTCTGTCTAATATTTGTCAGTTTATAATCTTCAAGATGTTTTTTACTTAAGAGAGAGTATTGGAATTTTTCTGTTTTGCGTAACTAATTCTACTATATGCCAATTTTATATCATTCCTCTCAATAGGCAAGGCATTTCTTTAATTACTATCAACATCAATTGCAGAGTGCAGTTTATTCTGATTTCCAAGAGATGTTTTATATTGTGAAACTAGATCAATCAATAGTGTTAAAATATCCTCATTGAGGAGATAGGTGCAGTGGCGCCTGCTCACGATATTATACTCGGTACAGGTTTTATCAATAAGTGCTACCTCCTGCCACTTCCATTTTCTTATTCTCCTTCAATTTCTCATTTTCTCATAAGTTCTGTGGTGCACATTTCAATGCTTGCCACATCCCAGCTCTTGCAAATCAGACGCATTATCATTTTCTAAAAGAGACCTGCCCCTAGTTAGCTGCAGACTTTTTCAGCTCCTGGACCTTAATGCAAGCTTCCCCTGAGCACTGGCCATTCTTGCCTATTGTTAGAGGAGGAGAAGTCCTGCCCTGGGGGGCTCCTTTCAAAGGCACTGTCAGGCAGGGAAGCTATTTTGCCTCCAGGCTCTCTGTTCCTTCCTGCTGATCAGCCTGGCTCCAGTGAAAGTTGCCTTTGGGTTGTCTCCTTCAGTTTAGGGCTTTGGTGCCTCAGGTTTTTCCTTTTCCGTTTCTATGTTAGGTTTTAAAAGTCTGGCTTTTAAACACTTTCTCTTTTTAATATCTTCCTTTTATCATGCTCTGGTAATATGAATGTGGACTGGTATTTCATTGATCTGATGCTCCCTCTTAAGACTGCCAATGCTCTTCTTATTTATTTTTTAATATTACACTTTATTTCAAAATTTAAACATTCAGTGGTCAGCTGTGTCACTGTGATCAAGCATCTCACTAAGTACATGTTTCCTATGAGAGGAAATAATTTGCACACCTGCACCATCATATCCAGTCAAGTTGTTGGGAATAAATGAAAGAAATGTACCTATTTTTGCTTAAGCAGAAGCAGGTGTTTTGGAAAGTACTCACAGAATCTCAGAAAGAACACAAAGCTGAGAGCCATGCTGTGGAAACCAAGGAAAGGGAGGTGAAAAGAGGCGCGGGAAACCAGGCGGTTGGAAACACAGCCCAGGCCACGGCAGGAGAGCAGCTCGTCAGGGTCACCGGGGCAGCTTCAGGCACCCATGCCACCACCGGCACTGCTGCCAGTGGATGCTGCTTGCCGTCACCATGTCACCATTACCTTGAAATGAGTGCTAAACACACCTCCCTGTGAGTCACTGCAACAGGTTCAAGGGCCCAGCCAGGATTTGAGATTGGCTGAACTAAGCCCCTCCCACCAGGTCCAGCCTTCCAAATTCAAGACGTTCTGACCTCATTGGCTTGCAGAATCGGAGAGGTCATCTGGGGTCATCACGCTCACAGAGTGGCTATCCCGATAATGGGAAGTGATTCAGATGTTGTGTCAAACAGGACACTAGACAATGGAAGGTATTTACAAGATCATTGCCTTATACATAAAATAATGCCCTGTATGTGCTTTGGCAAGTTCCCATTTTTGAATTTAGCTTTTCATTCAGTAGGAATGAACACTTTTTCCCCTTCCTGACACCATTTTTCTCTTAATTCTCAAGTCTCCTGGAATAGAAGTTAAGTTATGGACACTACCTGTAGGCCAAGTTTCAGCTTAGCCCTAAAGAGACAAGTATGAGCAGTACAATTTCATCTGGTCACAGCGAATTTAAATGATGCTGTCTCTTGGGATAAATGGTAGTGTTGCTTTGAAATGCCTGGAGAATTCCACACTTTTCTGTCTGCTCTTAGGTGGCTGTCTGTGAGCCTGGTCTATCCTGTAGATTCTCTGTAAGTGTCGTTTCTCTCTTCCTCCACTTCCTTGGCTTTCATATGTTTCTGAGCTATGTCCATCCCAAGGTCCACATATTACCGACAGAATGCTGGCTTAGGTGTTTTCACAAACATGTTAAAATGTTGACCATATGAAATACTATCATTTGCTTATTTCAGTCAGAAAGATTGTGATTCTTTATGACCCTTCCTAAGTATGTTTTTGAGGACAAGAGGACAGTATGTCTAGGAGAGAAAAGAAAAAACATGGTTGCAATCATGAGCCTGCCTAGGTGATTAAAGGGCACCCAGAGGATGGGTTGATTTGATTATATATTTTATTGAACATATTCTTTAAATAAAACTTTTAATTAGGTTCCTTTTCTTCATCCAGTGAACATGTGAGTGCCTGTTATGTACCAAGCCCTATTCTCAATACCAAGAATAAAATATTGAGCAAAGAAGAAGGAAAAAGTCCCCTTTACCAGAGCTCACACATTGCTTAGGACTGCCAGATATATGCGTGACAAATAAGAATACATATAAAGTGTATTTATGTGCTTATAAATGCTGAGGAGGTAAATAAGTATGGAAGGGAGTTGGCAGAATTGAGTGGGGTAGAGCAGGTGATTAGAGTTGTAGGTGAGTGTCCAGGGGAGGTGACATTTAAGACAACAGGAACAAACCACGTGGATATAGTAGCACCATTCCCACAGGAGAAGCAACATGTGAAAGATCAGAGGCAAGAACCTTCCTAGTTTTTCCTAGGAAGATAAAGGATGCAGGTTTGGTTGAAGAAGAGTGAAGGTTTAGGGGGAGTTTAGAGGAGGAAATCAGAAAGAAAACTTGGAGGCCATTGATAAAACTTTGGGTTTTACTCAGAGCAAGATGGGAAACCCCAGGGGGTTTTGAATAAATAAGATTTGTTTGCTGACATCTTAACAACACAACTCTTGTACTAGGTGGAGCATAGATGATAAGGGAATAGACAGGCGCAGGAAGCTGCAGGGTATTTAGAAGGCAACTGCAGTAATTCATGTACTAGACAAAGCTATGTGCTGTGGCTGCATAACAAAGTTATCCCCCAAACTAGCTGCTTCAACCACAAAAAATTACTTTCTCCCAGCTTTAGAGAGGTGGAAACTGAAACTTGGAGAGCTATATGGCTTGACCACACACACATACGAAGTGATATGTTAGAGTTCAGTTTCAGAGCTCTTTGCTTCTAAGGACCCAACTCCTTCCATTGCACAGCTCTGCATTCTTAGCATCTTCTCTAAACAGACTGATCTTTCCACAGCCCTCACCGGTCTGCTGAGTGTCCATCTCTGCTTCTCCCAGTTGGCCAGCTACCCTTTTCTGCCTAAATGCTCTCTTCATTGTCATTAATCAAAGACTGGCATTCTTCCAATCAACTGAGCAGGAAGGAAAGCAAAATAGAAGAATGGGCCAGGTGCCACAGAGCTGAGAGAGAATGAGCGGCAGACCCTTTAGACGCTGCTAAGGGATGAGGATTGAGTGGAGACTGGGGAGAAGGGACACGCGATGGCTGATCGGGTATTTTGGGTTTTTTTGAAATCTTATTTAGGAATACAGTCAATTATTTTGTTCCTTTTCCATTTGCCCATGATGATTCATTAATGAAATTGCAGCAAACTTTCCTTCGAGTGTCTGGAGAGATAAAATGCATTTTGCAGTATATGATTTTTAAAGATAAAATAAGATATTGCCTCCTAGTCTTCCATTTTCCCATCCATTTGCTGTCGCTATCTTGTTTTAATTATCCTTTATTATCTTTAAACTTTTCAAAGCACTTCATTATGTATTATCTCGCTCGATACTCATGAAAATTATTCAGGTGAGAAAGCTGGGGCACAGGAGTATAAAACGGACACATCAATGTAAAGGGACAGGGCCTGGCACCTTGTTAATTTCTCTTAACCTTGCAATATATTGATTAATTCTCATCATAAGGTTTTAGAATTTATCGTCGTGACACTGAAGATAAAGAGAAATGTTTTTAAGATGTACTCTTACTTCCTATATCTTCTCCCATCCTCTATTTTCCCACTTGCTCATTTCGTCCCCAACTCCAAGAATTTATTCTAGGATTTCTCCATCCCATTAAATTATTTTTTTCTTGATATGCTGCGAGAGTCACAAACTAAAAATATTGGGGCGGGCTTAGCAATAAGCTAAAATAAATGTTAAAATCCAGAGACCAGGTGTAGTGATAGGAAGTGGTGGGGTGTGTGGTGACCTTGAGCAGATATTTCCTGCCAAAGTTTTTTTTTTCTGGTTCACTGACTTAGCCAACATAAATATATCTTTTTAGTGTTTCATACCTTTTCATGGATGCCGAGCTTATCTGCCCATTCCCCCAATTTCCGTAGGATATACAAGTTTGCGCTTTCTATTGATTTGGATTTTCTCTACTTTAAAAGAGTGAAGAATACTAATGGGATGAGGGCCGGGGCATACCTTTTAAGTACTTTCCCTTCACAAGTATTTTATAATGCTGTGTTCAGTTAGCAAGGTGCTTCCACTGTGTTTGCCCATGTGTTATTACCTCCAGTTTACCAAAACCAAAGCAAGCAAGCAAACAAAACAAAACAGAAAAATAATAAGTAATAGATTCTGCTTATCTATTTAGTCCATCCTGGCTAAAGTGGAGAATTAAAACTAACCGTCTGGAGAAAGGTTTCCTCCTCCATCTTCCTTCCTTCCTTCCTTCCTTCCTTCCTTCCTTCCTTCCTTCCTTCCTCCCTCCCTCCCTCCCTCCCTCCCATCCATCCTCTTTTATTTCAGAAATATAGCATTTACAGTGGTCATTTTGAGCTAAGTAGTTGGGCAAGGTAGCCTCTTAATTTGAGAGCATGTATCCAGGAAGAGTGGTAGGATTCTTTTTATTAGACTAGGGGGTAGGCCCTGTTAATGAATTTTTTCTTAGGTGTCCTGGTCTCCAGTGCCATAGAAACTAGGTGTAGACTATTATTTTCAAGCAGCAGGGACCATTGCAGTAGACAGGGAGACTTCATGGTTCCTTTCTGATGGTCAGTGCCCCCCAGTGGAGATTGCCTCTTCAGTGCCTGCTGTCAGCATGAAAACATAGAGTTAAATTTAATGTAATTTATTCCAGGCATTTGAGTGTTCCAGCAGCTGAATGTACACAGGATATGATAAATAATTATGTTTAGTCAAGTATGGGTCCAAATAACCAGTAGGATTTCTACTCTGAGAACATCAACAGAACCCTTTCAGCCCACTCAGAATTACCCTGTGGAATTCACACACTTTTCACATTCTCATTAGAAGCATTAGAAGAGCACTGCCAAATAGTATTGACTTTCCTGTATCATCCTATTTACATTCTGTGCCCTGAGTTTCCAGTCTCTCTATTAATATTTCTATTAATATCCCTATACTGTTTTATCTCCTCTCATTAATAATAATGTCTTCTGTATCAGTTTCCATGTGCTTATTTTCTTTTCTCATTAAAGAAAGTCTATATATCCCCCGGCTTTCTTTTGTGCATACATGATATATCAACTTTGCAGCTTATTTCCATACCACAACTAGTTATGTGGATGCAACCTGAGATTATGAAATATGCTCATAAATCCAACTAAATAAAAAAAATCAGTGGCTTATAAAATATGAAACTCACAAATATAATTCAAATGCAATTTCATAGGAAGAGATATGTTTATATATATTGTCCATATACTGATTTGAATTTCCATTAAAATAACGAAAGTTAACATTAAAACAGTCTACTCTTTTGGTTATTTTAAAGTTGGTTAAATTCAGAAAGAGATTGATTTGAAATCTTCAGTAAATATGGATATGTGCAGACCTGTAGATATGTTTTTTGTTAGGACAAAAAGACTTTTATTAACAAGAGCATCAGTGACAATAACAAATCAAATACTAGATTATAACAGCTGAAAACCACAATACAGTGGGGGTTTTTCCCAAGAAAAATAAAGCAAATAGAAATCTTTTAGATAAGAAATGTGTACTATATTATATGCATATATATGCATAGAACATATATGTGAGAAAGTTCACTTTAAAAAAATCCATATTTATGAAGGAAATACAAAGTCCTCGAGTTACAGAACTGAAAAACAAATGCCTCTCTAACTATCTTGGTTGGAAACATGGTCATGTTCTGCCTAATGATGAACTGCCTTATAACCAGGTTGATCCTTGATATTAAGATGATGTAGGGATAGAAGACTTCACTAGTCACTGACAGGAAGGAAAACAATGAGCTTAGATACATACAATGATGTTTTTTCACTATAGAGATACAATACTAGAAATTTACTCATAGACCTAAAAGGAAGAAAACCAGCTCAAAGAATGCATTGTTTTCCATTAATTGGATTAGAATATTGGTGTGTTTGTTGTTAAAGATATATAACCAGAATAAACCTGGAACTTTTTGTTCTTACATAAGACCTACCTCCAGATAGTGTTCTATTTAAAAGAACAGACATTTGACTAAAAAGTTCTGTAAAATGCTCTGTCATCAGTGAAGACTTTAAAAGGAGGCAAAGGAAGTGGATTATCACTGAGTGCACATCACAGTGTCCTCAAAGTGCTCTGCTTTACCTTGGCGATACGGCTGCTGCTCTCACTCTGATTCTGATTGCGTTTCCAAATGGCGAACTGTCACCCCTCTTCTTTTCCTTCTTCCCCACTGTCATCTGCCACACTACACCTTCCAAATGATTCAAATCAGGGATCTTCTAATTAACCGCTCGCCCATTCCCCTCATCTGCTCAGCAAAGCCTGTGATCAGGAAGGTGGCAGCCATAAATGCCTCTCTGATGGCAGGGAGGCAGCTGGATCCACCAGGGGTCTTCAGAGAACATATGAATGTGCTATAGGAATTGGCCGGTGCACCCATGGGGGTTGGCAAGTCTAAATTCTCTAAGGCCAGGCTGCAAGCTGGAAACTTCAAGAAAGGCAATTCTGGAATCTGGCACCTCTGACTTCTGTAGGGCAGGCTGCAGGCTGGAGACTGTAATGAAGATGAAGTTGTCTTCCCTAGGAGAAGCTAGCTGGCTGAAGAAAAGGCAGAAATTCTTCTTTCTGAAAACTACTGAAATACTCAATTCTCACTTTAAGACCTGTAACTGATTGAATGAGAAGATTCCCCTCATTGCTGAAGATACTCCCCTTTACTGATTGCGGCTGTCATCAGCTGTATGTACAAACAACTCACTAAAGATTTAAATCCATCTACAAAATACCCTCACAGTAGTAACCAGTGCCTGCTGGACCAAACAACTGGACAACATAGCCTAGCCAAGTTGACCCATGAAAGTAGCCAACACAATGAAGGAAAGGCTATAGATAGCTGCATTTTTGTCCTTGATTATCAATTGCATATGAAACTTATTTTCATTCTTTCAAGAAAAGCGTTCATGAAAAATGCCTCTGTGAATATGGCAGCAACGGGGGAAGGAAGTATTAGGGAACCCATTTAGCAGTCATGGAAGAAAGAGGCAGGGATGTTTTGTACCAGGTACCAGAAGAACTATGCATGAAAAGAAACTTACATAACAACCTGTATTTAACTCTCTACATACGATTCTCAAAAAGTTGTCTACCAGAAAGTATTGGGAGTAACATATGATATTGCAATGCCAGGAACTGTCTAGGAGTGATAATGGCTATTTATTGATTAGCTACTATGTACAATTTTTTTTTGCAAAGGTAAATAACCTGTGTTATGGAGCACTGTTTTTTCTACCTGTCTCCAATTTTAAAAAGCCAAGGCCAGAAACACTAATTGACCAAAATTATGCTGCTTAAGAGCATGAAAGCTGAGATCCAGAGCCAGGGAGATGAGCTCTCGTGCCCGTGTCCTCATCACTGGATAATCGTCCTCTTATTCTTAGGACCCCTGCAGTGGATCAGGTGAGCTATAACAAGAGCAAATTGGGCCAGTGAAAGTTATCAACTGAAATTAGGTAGAAATTTTAAAAATTAGAATGCCAGCCATAGATCACATGGCCTACTTTCAAACCTTGGTCCCATCTCATCTCTGTTACCTATGTGGTGTCTACTCACTATACAAGACAGTTAACCTCTAGAGCCATTTTCTATGTGTGTAAAATGGGATGATTTTGTGTACCTCCAGGAATTGTTATAAGGGTTAAATAAGCAAATTCATACAAAATATTTAGCCTTGAGCTCACCTCTCAGTGACATCAGCAATTCTTATTTGCATTTTCTGTCTTGCCATCTGCACTTGCCACCTTCAGTTTCCTTGATAAAATAGCCTTAGCTGAGATCATACCTTTCCTATTTAAATTACTGGTATTCCTTTTAGAATTACAAGAAATTACAGAGTATTCTCTTTATTAAAAGCAAAATTACTTCTTATTTTCACACCCCTGGCATTGTGAATATCACATTGAAAACAGCAACAACAAGAGCGCTCTTTGACGTCATTTGATTTGTCAACAAGTTTTAAAAACAAATAGGCCAGCACTGTCTGCAGGACATCACAGATTTTGTGTGGGCAACAGAAGATCCAGGAACCAACCCTCTCCTGGAATCTCTATGCCTGCATGGTCCACCATAGCAGCCACCAGTCACATGTGGCTCTTGAGCAATTGAAATGGGACTACTCAGAGTTGAGATGAGCTGAAAATGTAAAATACACATCTGATATCAATGACAGTGTGAAAAAGAAGAGAATGTTAGATGCCACATTAACATTTGTTACTTATGGAAATAATATTTTGGATATATTGGTTTAAATCAAATATATTATAAAAATAAATTTCAGTGGATGGTTTCTTTTTGCTATTTTAATGTGGCTCCTAGAAAATGTTAAACTGGGTATGTGGTTCTCAATTGTTGCTCACGTTATAGTTTCATTGGATGGTGTTGCTTTAGAGCCCATCCAATAAAAATATCATAAATGGAGAAAGTAGCTTATCCTGGCAACATGTTGCAGTGTATACACATGAGCATTACTAAATAGATGAAAATATTTTTTTCTTTTACATTCTTGACTGACACATTGTATAATTAGTTGTGCATGTGTGTGTGTGTGGGTATTGTTACTGCCCCTCGCTGATTGACCCATTTAATTAGGACACATTGACTAGTGCTGAATACCGCTCCATATACTCTCAGAAGTACTGAAAGTAGGAATACGAACAGGCATCTGCACACCAATGTTCATAGCGGCATTATTCACGTTTGCCAAAAGATGGAAACAACCCAGGTGTCCATCAACCAATGAATGGATGAACAAAAGGTGGTGTATACCCACGACAGAATACTATGTCGCTGTAAGAACTGAAGTCGTGTTGCATGTCACAACATGGATGCAACTTGAGGATATTATATTGAGTGAAGCAAACCAGACACAAAAGAACAAATACTCTGTAATCTCACTAATAGGAAGTAAATATAATGAGCAAAGTAACAGAGTTAATAGCTAGCAGTCTGGTCACCAGAAGGTAGAATGAGGCGAGAATGGGGAAGCTGAGGCTTAATTTGTGCAGAATTGGTAATAAGTTTGATTGCATATGCTTGGAATTGGATAGAGGTGATGATGATAGCATATTAGAAAATGTAATTAGCAGAGCCAGTATTGGGGTATGATTGTGGTTGCAAGAGAAAGTTTAGGATTGTGTATGTATGGCAGGAAATGGCTAGAGGGATTGGAAGGTAACTGCTAAGGGGTGGAAAGTTTTTCTTTTTGGAGTAATGAAAATGCTCTAATATTGATTGTAGTAATGAATTCACAATTCTTGTGATTATACCAAAACCCACTGATGGACTGTATGGTATATGCATACCTCACAGTAGCTTAGAAAGCACCACCTCCTGAAAGGCAAACCGCTTTGTTTAAAATGAATCACACGTTTGTTCAGAGTTAGCCTGCATGCTCCTGTTACTTTGCAGCTTTTGTAACCAGGTGACACCCTTTGACCTTTTCTACCAGTGTGCTCTCAGAACTTGCCTGCCTTGACCCTGCAGGAGCACTTGACTTCCCTTGTCAGCATATCGTTTGCTTGAGCATTTTGCAGTAATCCATTCTGTGCACACACGTGTGACTCTATTGGCAACATGTCCTGGAATGTTAGATTGTTTTCTGTGCAACATGTAGGAGAGGAATAGCCTAAACTAGAAAAATGGATAGATCATTTGAAGGGCTTTTTATTTTGAGAAAAGAGCATAGGGATTTTGCCGGAAAGTGTTGTCAATAGCCATCTATTGGTCCAGAAGTTAGGATAGATCAGCAAAATGAAAGTTCTGTTTCTGTGTGTATGTGTGTATATATAAAAGAGAAGTTAGTCATGCTCATGGACATCTCCATCCATCAAGTCCATACAAATAAAATCTGTGAGTACAAGTGCTTGTCTTCTAGTCTTGAGCAGAGCTTCAACTATTTAAAAATAAAATTTGTCTAAAAATATCATGACCCTTGATAGTAAATTCTGTTTTATTTTCAATGTGGTAAAATGATTTCATGCTATCCACAAAGTATATGCTGTCGAAAAGAGAGAAGGAAATTTACACTCATAAAATTCTTGTAAAATATCAGTATTTTAAAACAGTATTATTTTAATTAAAAAATTATCTTACAATTTGTGAGAAGTGTTTTTATTCCCAAAGTTATATTCAAATTAAATAATATATACATTAATTTGATAATATAAACATTTATGTTTCATGTAGAATAAAAATTATTGTTCATATTTTCCAACTTTTAATAAAAATAATCTGACGTAAGATTTAAAACTTAATTGCAGTTTCCAATCAAAGAAAACAGTTGCTTTTTTAATTTGCTTTCCATAATGAAAACATTAGCAATAATTTCCTTAATAAAATATAAAAGCAGCATATACCAAAATAAAAGTATTTCCATTTTTCAATTAAATACTGGTTAAAGTCTATGTTTCCCATTGTAAATGAAAATATAATTTCAAAGCAAAGACACATGTAAGAACAGGAAGCATACAAGTTAATGGAAAATCACATCCATGGTGAACATGAAAATCTTCCCATATTAGAGGCAAACCTGGGATATGTGAAACAGAAGTCAATAAGGCCTCTTTTTCAGCTGGAAACCACAGTGACAGTTCTCTTAAACAAGGATGAAGGAGACAGAAGAACTATGAAATTCAGAAAGGAGTCTGCAGACCAGGGACAAACCCATGCCTTGAGGCAGTTAATCTTAAGACCATCAACCAGTGGTAGAACACAAATGCATTTCTCCTCTATCACTTTCCCCATCTGTAAAGGAGATAAGCAGTTTCCAGGTGTCCATCTCCTTGTGCTGTTGTTGCAAGCATGACAGCAAGGTTTACATTAACTACCTGTAGCAGTTTGATATAGTTATGAATTCCAAAAATAGATATTGGATTATGTTTGTAATCTGTTCTATTAGTGGCATGATTAAATTATGATTAGGGCTTTGATTGGGCCATGTCATTAGGACACTGACAGATAAAAGGCATGGCAGACAACAGAGTTGAGTGCTTTTGATGTTGGAGTTTGATGCTGAAATCTTAAGCTGGAGCCCCAGGAAGTAAGCTCACAGAGGAAAGAGAAGCAAGCTCCAGGAAGGGAGGAACCCTGAGCCCAGGAAGAAGCAAGGCCTGGGAAGAGAGGAATCTTGAATCCAGAGAGAAGCAATACCCTGGAAAGGAGGAACCCAGGAAGCCTGAACCCTCACAGATGTCAGCAGCCATCTTGCTCCAACATGTGAAAGTAGTGAGGGAAGTAACTTGTGCGTTAGGGCCTGGTATCTGTAAGCTCCTACCCCAACTAGATACCCTTTATAAGAAGCAGCCAATTTCTGGTATTTTGCATCAGCATCCCTTTGGCTGACTAATACACTACTTTAAACAATGTAGTCGTGATTTAAAGTCTGTCATCTTATCAGGAAGTTCTGAAGGTCTTACACACTTTTGAAGCCATACCACCTACACACATGGCACATACACAGTAGCCTTGTAGGGGCTAATTTCATACTCTGTGTGGTAAAAAGGCTGAGTGAAAAGGAAACTTTGATTTCTTTTTAAGTTGAAGTTAAAATATAAAGAAGCATATGAACCACATTTTAAAACACAGCATGTGTTTGGCATATAATTTTGAACTCACAGTTTTGAACTCAGTACATCGTCACTGCCATCCTATTCTCAACTGCCTTTTAAGGAAGTGTCAGATTCTACAAGTGAGCATACATAAAGGAAGATAGGCAGACATTGTTCATTAAATATCGATATGCATGCTTCTAATCACACAAACATCATTTTTGCTCATTTTTATTTTAATGGCCGTTGTTGCTGATATTATCTAAGTTATTAATGAGAGAATTGCTAAAGAGACAAGATTATGATCAACAAAAGTTTTTCTATTGAATACCTGTGAAAATTAGCTATCCTGTCTAGCTGCAACACTACAGTAAAAAGCCCGTCTTCAGTAAATAAGTTGTATATCAAATATGCATGAAGCGTGAATTACTGTTGGATCAAGCAAATTTCACAGTGACCCAAGCTATGCAATGTAAAACTTACCATGGCAGGCATGGGCATGTGCCTCTCAGACCTGACCAGAGGAGAAAACTCAACTGATGGTCTGAACTATTGCACTCAGAAGCCCATCAGTACATTTCTGCTGAGAACTCACTTCCTATGGGCTCCTCCTGTTTCAAGCGAAAATGAGGGGTGCTCTGCCAGATGCGGTCAAATGAGCAATTCCTCAGCACGGTTTCAAAGGGAAGAAGGGTTTATTGCTGAGAGTGAAGCAGGAGATCAGATGGCCTATGGGTCTAAAAAATCTATATCTCCCCACACTTGAGTAATTCTGATAGTTTTATAGTGTCCAAGGACACGCAGGTGAGCCTAGCAGCTGCAGCAGAGGAAGTTAGAGGTGATCTCATTATTGAGCATGCACAGCTTGACTGCATGAAGCTACTGAGCAGTCAGGCAGGCCAATGTGGTTACATCTAGCTTCGCCTAGTAAGATAGTTTAGGAATTGGGGTGGGTTAGTTCTGGATTGAGTCAAGTTTCTCCATTAATAAACATTGGGGGACCGTCTAGTGATCGTAAGACTTCAAAGTTATAAAACAGACGGGGGGAGGGCACAAGCAGGGGCTTCACCAGGTTCTCACAGTCACAAGCTGAAGGTTACAGAGCTTTACGGTCATTTTGAAAGATCCAAGCACCTGGCTCCGGCTCAGTGAGTTAAAGTAGTTTCAGGTATTTACTTTTGGTTATTCTATAGTATGTTACAAAATAAAAAAGGCATCTATGTAATGATTCAGTGGCCATAATCATTTGTTAATTCTTACCTCTTGATGATTACATTTCTGTCCCTTATTGAGCACAGCTAGAATCACTGAGCACAACTAAGTCAAGCCTGTGCCTGTACCTGGGAGACATGGAATCCACAGGTGTGACTGACCCAGGACCCCTCGTGGGCCTCGCCAAGCTTGGAACTGCTCTGCTACCGGGAGCTTACACCCATTTTCCCTCAAAACTCCCTTGCACATCTCATTCCATCTTGGCAATTGCTTCTTCGAGGACCCTGACTGAAACACGTATCTCTGATCTTTCTCACAGGAGAAAAACTACTCAGAACTGTCTCTCTAGATTTTTTATTTAACACTAAGAAGAATTCTTCCGTCCTTGAGATACTAATGGCAAACATAGGAAAAGTGGCAACAGCAGCATGGTGACCAGATGCTCATGCAGCTCCAGGCTGCCCAACGTTTTTATCTTTCTCTTTAAAGAGCCTATTGTTCTCCTAAAATAAATATTGGCAGTTCTGCCATGGGAGAGAGGTGCCGGAGAGCAGGCAATCAATGTTGACTAAACAAAAGCTGAAAAAGATTCCCAGAGAAGACTGGGAAGAGGGAAATTGACTGAGGTGTCATCTTCGCCACTGAAATGCAAGAACATACATGAGATGTGGAGAGGGATGTGGGAAAGTGCCATTCCTGGTGGGAAAGTGCCATTCACAGGAATGGCAGACAAGGGAAATATTTTTGATGATTCAGAAGGGGGAAAGTAAAATTAAACATTTTAGAGGGCAAGATGAATTTTATTCAATATTTTAGAAAATCATATTAATTTGAAGACTTCAGTTTCTACCTCTGTAGAAGGAATTATTAGATGATCTTGAATGTTTGAATATGAGGTCAACCACTGATATTCTATGACTCATTGATTGATTCATTGTTTTTATGCAATGCCCACTATATACCTACATTTTGCAGGGCAATAATCACAGACCTCAGACAAAGAAGACAAGTAGGCATCAGTTGCAGTATAGTGTGATGAATGCTGTGAAAAAAGTATGCTTAGGATGTATGAGATTTAAGATAGGGGACTTGAATTCAGTCAGGTGAGAAGAGTCAGGAAAGCATTTCAGATGAAAGAATGCATGAGTAGAGTCTAAAACCTGGCTTCAGTTCCTAGATAGTATAGAGCAGAGATACATGCATCTAGAGAACACCTTGTTTAAAGGTATTAGAGCATCAAAGGATACCACCTATTTAGAGACATTAAAAGAGAACAGCATGTCTTGAGCAAAAGATGCATGTGAGGGGCACTGTGAGGTGGGAAACAAGTTCCTGGGAAATGATGGATTTTATCCTGAAAGCCATGAAGAGTGGTGGAAGAATTTAACTAAAAAAAGTTATAGGGGAGCAGATGTGGCCTGAGCAGGTGAACACCTGCCTCCCACTGGGAGGTCCTAGGTTCTGTTTCTGGTGCCTAATAAAGAAAAACCAATGAGCAGACCAGGAGCAAAAACAAAAAGCAAACAGACGAGGGAGCTATGGGACGGGAGGGTGCTTTTGGATTGAAAAAGAAAAACTTACATTGTTATGTTTAGCTTTTAGAAAGTAACTTTGAATGTAGCAGATGACAAGTACATATATAGATTTGGAGACAAGGCAGGGAAATCCATTATAAGGTCTATACAAAATGATGTCATTTATAACATGATTGATTAAGAGGTTAGGGGAATAGAAATACTTTTGTTAAGATAAATAGAAAAAAGTGGGAAAAGGGCATAAGGTGTTCGATTCTAGATTGAAAGCGAGAATCTCCCTGGATTATTGTCCTGGATTCTCTCCTGTCAGCGGCAGTTACAGCAGCTCCTGCCCACCTCAGCCAACATCAGTCCTGGCTGTTTGAAATAATTTGAAAGCAGCAAAAGGGAGCTAACATGGTGCAGAGTTACTGCCACGGTAGTAATTAGATGGAAAGTGGAGCATTTCAGCAATGATCTTTTAGAAAATGCTCCCTCTCCCCAAATTTTGTCTGACTATAAATTTTCCTCCACCTCTCAGGAATTACTTAATGCATATTAATCTGAAATTTTCACTGTAATTGTTTATCACTAGATGAAAACCAGGTTTAGAGTAATGGGGCTGGTGAAGGTCAGATGGCCATTAAGTGAGGATTAGGGAAAAATAGGGACGCTTTGAAGAGAGTGATCAAGGTAAAATATACCCTGCTTCATTTTTTCCTCAGAGTTTTTTCTAGAGGGTTAGTTAGACTAGTGGATGTCATGGCAGCATTTATTTGTTTATATCTCTTCCCCGTTCGTTTGCAGATATCTCTGGTACAGCGATTGCGTTGTCCTGTAGTTATTAGTTTATGAGTCAGTCCCTCTCGTCGCACCCTAAGCGAGGAGAGCAGGTCAAGGATGTTTTTACCTGTTCACCCTGGCGTCTTGCATCAGTACCTCATCTACATCAGGTACTTAGTAAATATTTGTTTTAAGAAGACACAATCTGATCGGCTATTATTTTTTTAAAAAGGGATACCTAGAAAATAACATACACATCAGCTTCTTTTCCCTTCTCTTCCTTATCTCCCAGTAATTCCCCTACTAAACCTGCACACTTCACCAGCTCCCTGTTCTTCCAGCTCTGTGCACACCAATGCCCCCACTTACCGCCTCGCCTCGGGGTTCAGGGGCACCCCTCAGGCTGCTTCCTGGCTGGGTGGGGAGGATTTAGTCAGCACTTAACAACCTAGGGCGTGCCCTCTTCTCATGAGGGCTGCGCTGCCAGCCTGCCCTGGTTTCTCTCTTCAGGGGACTCCCACACAGCCTGTGAGCTGCTGGCCCACAGCTCTCTACCATTGCAGGAGAGGACTGGGCGCCCTAGCTGGGCCTTCTCCCCAACATCTTCAGACTGATTCTAACTCAGCCTTTGCCCAACATCTTCAGACTGATTCTAACTCAGTCGCCCACCAATTTCTTCAGACTGATTCTAACTCAACCTTCTCCCCAACATCTTTAGACTGATTCTAACTTGAGAACTTCTCTCCTGTCACTGACTGTTCTTTACTGAGTGATGAATCTTCTCGTCTCCCTCCACTTTTTGCTCTGGTCTTCCCTTCCCTTCTCTCAAAGATATTTGCATGCAAAGGGAGTTTTGATTTAGTGTTTTTTGTTTGTTTTTTGTCTTCTTTTAAATTTTAGTTCTGCTAAAGAATAATGATTTTTCCTGAAAGCAATGTTTTTGATAATAAAAAAGCAAACAGGGGAAAGCAAAGAGGAGAAAGTCAAGAAAACCCCTCCCAAACTTCTACGTTCAGATAGAACCATTTCTGACATTTGGAAATCCCATGGCAGGTATTTCAAATTTTGCATTAGAATTGAAGTTAGAACTATGGATGGATTGAACAAGGAATAGGCAAGTATACTTTATAACAAATGAACTCTTTGTATGCTTTTCTAATTTTAAAAACTATTATTTTATGTTTTCTATATATCAAGAAAGGGTGATTATTTTTAAACTTTAAATATATTTTGCATATATAGATCAAAGTATACCAATGCTTTTAATACAATACTTTTTCAAACCCACCCTAGTAGACCTCACTCAGATACGTGTACTTCTGGTAGTCAGATTTCAATATGAATGTAATTGACTTAGAGAATGTCCAAAGGAGGTGCTCAGATAGCAAAATGAATCAGAGTACAAACTAGGGAACTACTTACTAGTAATTGAGATACTGATTCTGAAACTTGAAGGTGCGTGCACAGCATCTGGGAGATCTCATGAAAACACTGATTCTGGTTCGGGCGGCCTGGGATGGGACCTGAGATGCTGCAAGCTCTCAGGAGATGCTTGTGCTGTCAGCAGAGGACCACCCACCGGTCCAGGCAAGGGATCGAGTAGCCGTCAGGCACTGTGCACAGGCTCACCCTTCAGGGTTGTAGTCCCAATCTCGTGAGTATCCCCAAGACCTGTAACGACTGTATGTAGAGGTGTGGACTGAGGCTCAAAGAACATAACATATTTACCTAAGCTCCCTCACTAGTTGGCTCCAGTTAGTATTTGAATCTAGGCCTGTCTCCACATTGATTTCTTGTTCTTATACAAACAACTCTAATGCTTCATTCAGGAAAACCAATTGCTGAGAGTGATTAGGATTAAAATCTCTAACATTAAATTATGCATAAAGTGAAATAAAGTCACAAGGGGACATTAAACTAGTTTAAAGCATTGCCCTAAAACAGCAACAACAATAACAGCAGACTTAAGCAAGTTAAAAAGAAAGAGCAAATCAATGAAATTTTGCACAAATATATGGTTATAAGGAAGACTTTAAAAGGGATTTTTGCAGATTTCTGGAAGACTGCATCATAAATTGCAATTAGGAAAAACTGGAACATATCAAATCCCAAAGTCTAATATCAGAACACTTTTAGAGCCAATAAATAAGCGTCAAACATCACCTATACCTTCTTTCAAAATATTATCATTGCCATTATTACTTCATACTGTCTAAAAGAGCTATTACCCAAATAACTGATCTTTTTTATGTGCCAGGTTTCACACTGAAGAACTTTTCAGTATTACCAGAAAATGAAATCAACTTTTAAAAATTAATTTTGTGCTCATTATCTACAATTTAAATGAAATGAACAAATTCCTTGAAAAAATCCAATTATCAAAAATGAAGAAATAGGAAGTGGAAAGAAGTAGGAAATCTGAATAGATCTGTATCTGAACTCATCAAACCTTTCCATAAAGAAAATTTCACATTAAGAAGGTTTTATTGGTGAATTCTATGCTCTTTTAGAAAATACTTAGCAACATGCATAAATTTCAGAACATTCTATTGAGAAAAACAAAGCCATTGAATTTCTCCACTTAAATGAAGCTGAAGAAGAGGGGGACCAATCAATAGCAATAGCAATAAGAGCAATGAATGGTACCTCTGTGCTCTATGGTCTGGGAGGGAATGGGAATTGGTAAGAGGGAATTGTTCTTGACAATGGAAATGTTACATATCCTAACTCCAGAACTCATAGATTGTACATTTAAGTTTTGTGAATTCCCAGACCTTTTTATTTTTATTGTTCCTAGTTCACAAGCCAGACCTTTTTCAGAATAAATTAATGAACTTGTATGAGGTTTTGCTGTGGGCTATGGGTGGGAGGCTCTTTGTCTCTTCAGAGATAACCTAAACTATCTGTGACTTGTGGGTGTGGGGTGATAAAAGGCTGCAGTCCTGCCATTGTGACCATGGCAAGGACTCCAGTCCCAGGAAACAGTTTAACAATGCAAGGTCTATAAACTTTAAGTATTCAGGGGAAATGCAAACCAAATATGCTAACAGCTTATCTAGAATGCCTGAGGTCCATGCTAAAAGCTTATCTGAGATGTGGAAGATATATATCCTAATTCAAGCCTATTGAGAACTGAAACAAAAGGACCATTGGCCTTTCCTCTCTGTATAAAAGGGACTCAAAATCTTGTTCCAGGCTCGGGATTGAAACAGAAAGCTCCCGAGTCCAGCTGGCCATCAATAAACCATTTTTCCTTCTCAAAATCATTGCTGAGTCCCGGCCTCCCTATACGCAAATAATTGAACCTCTCTCAAATTCTACAACATTTTTGGTGACTCTGCTGGGATTGCAAACGAAGGCCAGAGACGGTAGCATTTTGCTGCCCCTTCCAAATCCCCGAGGAAGCCGGGAGGACTCGGGTGAACCCCGAATCTGGGCGCCCCTGGATTAAATTTAATCCAGAAAAGATGTGGGCTCCACCGGAGTCTTCCCAACAAAAATCGAGGGCAATGGAAGGTCTGAAGAGAAGGATTCTGGGAACGAAAAAGAACTCTGAACATGGAAGAAGGTAAGACTCCCCAGGTGAGCACAGTCTGGAAAGCCCTAGCTTTAATTGCTGGGAAGCTGATCATCTCCCGAGAGAACCCTAGTAGCCCCAGAAAGTCGGGGGGAAGCCGTTCTCTCTAGGCCTGGGAAAAGGAGAAAAACTGGGGAAAAGCCCTGGTATTTTAGGTTTGTCTAACTGCATGTTAAAAGCTGGTACTGGTCTCACATCCACTGAAGGAGTTGAGTCTTGATTTTAATAGGAAGGGTTGTTTATAGGTTCGAGTCCTAATGTCCTGGAGAAAAACCGGGAAAAAGCCCTGGTGTTTTGGGTTTGTCTAACTGCATGTTAGCATCTGGTACTAGTCTTATATCCACTAAAGGAGTGGAGGCTTGATTTTAATAGGAAGGGTTGTTTATAGGTTCGAGTCCTAACGTCCTGGAAACTGGTCTGGATTTACAAAAAAAAAAAAAACTTGGTTACAGGAAAATGGATCGGCTTTTCTAGTGGAGCTTGGTCTGGGTGTAAAGTTAAACAGTGGAAAAAGTCTAGCTGAAATCTTTTGTTATGGTGCTAAATTGTGAATGAATTCTCTTTATACCAAATGTTAAGTGTTCTAAGGTTTGTGATGGCTGTGGGGGCAGCCATGCTGAAAAAGATATATAGAACTTGTGGTTCAGATTAGTGACCTTTGTGCTTCTGTCTGTGTCAGCTCAATGCTTGTGTTGGAGTTGTGTGGTTATGTAAAGTAGAATTCAGTTGAGCTGGAGCTCTCCCTTGCCATTGGCAAGGGGGTGAAATGATTATGGGGCAAAACTGAGGAGTCAGGATTTTGCGGAGTCTAGATGTTTGTGCATGTTCTGCTGTCCCTTTGCCGGGGCTTGAAGGCCATCTGAGTCCCCACCACACACCCAAGTTTGTTGGGGCTGCCCCAGTCAGGGTGGCTGGGTCCCTGGGAGAGTTGCCAAATTTGAATAGGTTCTGTCTGCCCATTTTGGCCTGAAAGCTGGAAAGGGGGAGGCGGCTTTGCCCCTTTCCAGTGAGTCCACACCTTCTATTCATAAGCCACATTCCTATTTGATTGTTGTGCACCCGACTGCCTGGAAGAGGGGGAAGTGAAGAGGGTGAAAAGCAGAATCAAAATAAATGCAGTAAAGTTCCCTCCCTAGGGTGTCAAAGCCAAAATACATTTGCATTCTGTCCAGGTTCTTAGAAGGTATTGTAGTAACTTTAAGTAAGAGAATGTGTTCTATGAAGGTAAAATTTGTCTTAAAGGTATAAATAATTATAAAAGTTTAACAAAGCATTGTTTAAATTAAGGTATTTAAATGACTAATTGCAGAAAGTCATTATTAAACAAAAACTGAATTGATAATAATAATAAAAGGTAATTTTATAATAAGAAAATTTTTCTTCGGCAGCCAGTCTCCCCTGCCAACTTGCTTCCAAAAAAACTGTTTCTGGTATTACATGCTACTAAGTATTTAAAGTGAAGAAAAGTTCATTATTTTAACAAGCTTGTTTAGTATTAATGGCAATTATATGTTGTAAGAATTTTGCCTGGTAACTTAGTATGTGGGATATATGGAATGTGTTTTTATTGTTAAGGAAACAGAAGATGATTTTGTCCTAAGATAAAATGATTGATTATCAGAAAGAGTAGAGTGCGGGACAAAAACTGAATGAATACTGAAAGTGTAGAAGGTTTGTGGAAGGAAAATTTTTATGATTAAAGTTGAGTAAGATCAATATACAAAGAATCTTTTATCAAAATAACTTCTTGTGCTTTATTTAACCTCATCATTTCCTCAGTGTTTGAAGAAGAAAGGGTCTTATCTTTTTTAAAAAGATTATGTTCTAGAAATCAAATCCTGAAAAGTAGCTTTTTATTTCAAACTAACTGCAAGAGATTTATTCTTTTACCTTAAAAGAAAAATTAAAGTAATGATTAAGTTCATTTAATACATTATAAGTCAAATGAAAGGTGTTTAAAGGTGTTATAAATTATAACAGGTTTTTAAAAAATTAATAAAAACTAAGAGTTAAAATCATTTATAAATGCATTTATATTATAAAACAGTGAAAAGATAATAACTGAAATTATAGCTGAGTGAATTTAGCCTGAAACTATTATTTAAGTGTAAATTCTAAACTAACCTTTCCTTTGTTTATGGTTACTTCAAGCCTAACCTCACCCCTTGCCTTTGCCTATGGTTATTTCATAATAGCTTCTGCCTCTACAGGCCAGAGAAGAGCTGGGACATCACTGTCTCCTGTCCTGGTATTAGTAACCCTTTCTCTCATGAATTCAAGTGTAAACTAAATAAATTGCTGCCTGATGGAATAAGGTTAAACAACCACTTGAGTTTTATTATCTCCAAAATCAAAAAGGGAAGTGGAGGGGGAGAAGTTTCCTGCCTTGATGGTCAGTGTTCCTAAGAGTGGCCAATTCATGAGAGAAGCCAGTCTGTCTCCCTGAGGCTTCAAAGAGCCTCAGTAAATATATATAAAATTAATCTTGTTGCTTATCCAAAATTCTGCTAATTTCAAAGTAAAATATAAAGTTATAAACAAAATGGTGCTAAAGCATTGAGAACATTTTAGTTACAATCCATTAATTAAGAAAGAAAATTCTTGTGTAAAACTGCATGGTCATAGTGTAAAACTGCACAGCCATAGTGCAAATTAAGAAAAGTTTCAGGAGTCTTTGAAATGTTTTGCAGTCACACTTGTTTTGTAAAAATTAGAAGTTTAAAGTAAAGTTACGTTTTTGTGTCAAACTATTCATGTCTGCCTATTTGCTCAAATTGTTGAGGTTAAATATGCAGTTATATAAGTAATATATATTTCTGGACCCCAAATTAAGCTAAATAGTGTATAAAATAATGCAATTTATAAATAATATCAATGAGTTGTGTTTCTGTGTCTAACTCTGTGTTTGCCCATTTGCTCAGTGTATGTCTTCATACATCAGGATAATAATATCAAATTAACTAATGAAAATTCTTAAAAGAGCTCTATTCAAATTGTTAAAAATTAAAAATGCAGTTATATATGTAAATATTCTTAAAGCCTAAATTAAACTAAGCAGGATGAAAAAGTCATATAGAAATCTGATGATAGAAACAACTGGAAAAGGGCTCCTCTTTGCAAGAGCTTTAAAGGCAAGACTAGGTGTGGCAGATTAAACCTATCTACTAGGCTAGGTAATTAAGAATCAGTTTGCCCAGTAATTTCCCAGTTTAAAGCTTTTGTTAGCCATAAAATGTAAAAAAACAAAGATTAGGTTAGTTTTTACATAAAGGAAAAAAAAAAAGTTGATTGGTGTAACCTGGCGGTCTGCTGCCTCAGTCTCCCACTCCTGGGTTGGAGAGCAGTGGAGGAGACCAGCTTAGGCCAGTCCTATGGGCAGTGGAAGGATGCCCAAGAAGGAGCTAGGTCGGTGCCATTTCAGCACTAAAATCTATTCCTTATTTAACAAAGGGGAACAGGTAAAACTAAAATGGTTAGAATGTGATAGAGGAAGCAGTTAAATCACAAACTTTTGTGCGGGGAAAGTTAGATCTTCTCAGATAAGTTGTAACTTCTGAAGTATCCAATTTATGGAGAAACAGAGGAAGAGTTTGCTTGCTAGGCTTAGGGGTATAAATTGTGTCATTTTTCTTTGTTCGGGCAGCCAGCCATATCTGGCTCTGCGCCCCTTCTTGCAAGATTGAGAGTAAATTATTTTCTTCTTCTCCACAATCTGGTGAGCCTTATTTTCTTCCAGAAGATTTCTTTCCAACAAAATAAAGGTAATTAGTGGCTCTATTAACAAATTTCAGTAAGTAAAGAAAAGTCCATGAAAACTATGGAGAGTTCTTTCCTGGATTATGATTAAACAAATTAAGTAATTGTGTAATGTGTTTTAAAACCTGGTAGTCCGTATGCTTTTAAATTATTCATTTTCATAACTTAAACAAAGAAAAGAAGTTTTTAGCTTCCTGTAAGGGAAAAAGAGAACATTCCTTGCACAAACTATAATGGTTTCAATTTTATTTAACTTCAGTTTAATCTCCCATAGTTAATTTATAAATTAAATTAACATGTATGAAATCTTTAGAGTAATGAAAAATGTAAGTTCACGTTGGTGAAATTAGGCTACAGGAAAAAGATTGTAGATATGATCTCTTAAATAAATAGAGTAAATTTCTTTGGTTGGTAATTGTAATTTAATAAGTTTATTTAAACATGAGGTGGCTAGTCAGTGTGGTTATAGTCAATTATAAAGAATTTGTAAAACATTTTCCAAACTGAAAATGTTTAAATAGTTCTAGAAGTCATTGTTAACTAAAAACTTATTATTGGTATTGGTAGCAGAAATAACTTCGTGATAATAAAACCTGCCTGAAGTCCACCTCAAAGTACATATTTAAGTAAATGGTAACAAAAAGTTATCTTGATTCTATTGGAAATATTCTGTTTTCATTTTAACAATGAAAAATATATTTTTTTCCTCTATTACCAAAGTAAAGTACCTACTGTTATCTTCATGGTAAAATTGTGTAAGTAAACAGTCATTTGATATATGATGTGTTGCATTAAATTGTTTAAAATATTTATATAAAAACAAGGAATAAACTTTAACGTTTTGTGCATTCAAACCAGGCCTTGTATACATTCATTTTGCCTCTCCATGTGAGTTATTGGCTAGGCTGGCCACTGACCCCTCAATTAAAATATTTGCTATATCAGCCTCTGGTTCTGCTTCTAAAGTCGATGGAAACTACTTTGCAGTTTCAAGCTCCTGCAGCAACCAATGATGACTCGGTACAGCCAAGTGTGCAAGGGACATCACCTCCAGACTGGCACTGGTCCATATTGCCAGAGAGCACTATGCACCAGGCTAGTAGAATACTGGAAAATCTCTGCAGGATCAACAGTGCTGCCACTTGCTCTCTCCGTGAAGAAATGCTAAGTGGAGCCATGATACCAGGATACTGTAAGTAAAACTTCAACACAATTGGCATTATGGCCTGCTCTCATGGAGAGATAACATGTAAAGTATTACAAACCTGAAACTTAAAACTAATAATTGCAACTCTGAATCCTTATGCATTAAGTAATACATTAGTTAATATTAAGTGCTGTACTCTTATCCTGTACTAAATATATGCCTAATAATTATAACGTTATCTTTACTCTTTTGGATCAAGTACGAGAGTATATTGGACATGTTAAATTCCTAGTAAATTCATTTTCTAAACAGTTAGTAAACATGTCTATAGAATAAGGTGGCAGTCTCAGCCAGACTCAGTCAACTTACTATTATTCTGCTGTACTCTACTGTGTAGCAAAGGTGAGGCTTGCTTGCGGATGGTGAGTCACCTATTGAACAAGCCAAAATTGCTAGAAATTGTAAAATTAAAACCAAGGTGTAAAAAACCTTTATTTTGTAGTTCTGATCACTCCCACAGCTGAAAACTAAGAGAATTTCCGACTTAGTGTTCTAATCTTGAATGAAGCCAGTTGCCCAAGGAGTGCCAGTTCACCAGGAGCATCTGACGGAGCAAATGAGTGCCAATCATTGAACAGCTTGGAATGTGTCTTCAGACAAAGCTAAGTATCTGTTGCAATTTCTCTCTAAAGATAAATAACTCAAAAAAGAATATATATGCTGTTCCCAGCAGCTTTTAAGAAGGAGCGCCATCTTTATAGGCACCTAACCTTGTCTACCTCTGGAATCCAGTGTCCTCTTTTAAAAACGGGTATTCCAAATTTTTAATTAAGTTTGTTTCTTTCGGAGTGAACATCTTATTAACCATATGAAAACTTCATCCAACTTTGTACAGAATGCCGGATCCATCTTCCTCCAGTTAAAATAAGAAGTTTACACCTTGTTAGGCAATGACTACAGCCCATGGCCAGCAGGAAGCAGTTACAGAAAAGAGATCATCTCCCTTCAGCATCCCTTTTATATTAAAGGTGTAAACTCTTTAAGGGTAAAACAAAATTAATAGATGGATCTGGAACCTTACTGGAAATCCACATGAGCACTGGTGGTCCCAGGATGACTGCAGGGGGCCCCAGCCCCAGGATTCTGCTGTCGAGAATAAAAACTTCTAAACTTCTAAAAACAGTCCTGGATGCTAGTCTAAAGATTGATAAGTAATCAATCAAAACAACAAACAGCCATCCACCTCATAGCTCCAACAATAATTATGCCAAAGCTTAGCAAGTTAAACTTTGGCAAAGGGGGGAAATGATGTGGGCTATGGGTGGGAGGCTCTTTGTCTCTTTAGAGATAACCTAAACTATCTGTGACTTGTGCATGTGGGGTGATAAAAGGCTGCAGGCCTGCCCTTGGTGACCATGGCAAGGACTCCAGTCCCAGGAAACAGTTTAACAATGCAAGGTCTATAAACTTTTAAGTATTCAGGGGAAATGCAAACCAAATATGCTAAGAGCTTATCTAGAATGCCTGAGGTCCATGCTAAAAGCTTACCTAAGATGTGGAAGATATATATGCTAATTCAAGCCTATTGAGAACTGGAACATTTGGCCTTTCCTCTCTCTATAAAAGGGACTCAAAAATCTTGTTCTGGGCTGGTGATTGAAGCAGAAAGCTCCCGAGTCCGGCCAGCCATCAATAAACCATATTTCCTTCTCAAAATCATTGCGGAGTCCTGGCCTCTCTATACGCAAATAATTGAACCTCTCTCAAATTCTGCAACAGTTTGGGAAAAAAATGCTTTCCCTGAGGATACTCAATCAAATAATGTAAAATCAGAATGTGAAAAAAAAATGTTAGCAACCATGAGATTATGATGGCAGAAGTATCTTGTTTTCTAAGATGATTACATTGGCAGAGATAATGCATATTTGGATATAAAAGTCCCATTTTACTTGGTTAAAATTTATGCATTTTAAGTTTATAGATTTTCAGTTTATCTCTAGATTTTCCTCGTTCAGGGATTTGCCATGTTTCTTAAACCAAGTGTTGATTCTTACAGAGTAAAATAATATTTCTCACATTGCTAATGTTTAAATGCTTATGAGTCAATTTTAATTAAAACTTGATGTCACTGAAGTTAAATGTATGCTTTCCCTGCTATTCTTATTTATAAAAAAGAGTCCATCTTCAGAAGCTTGTATACATTTTAGCTGTTTTTCAAGTATGGCAGCTAGTACAGTTCACTCTAACAAACATTTATTGAGTGTCTACTATGTGCCAGGAAAGGCTTAGTCTCTTAGAAAACAAACAAACAAAAAAAAAACCAAGACAAAACAAAAAACAAGCAGACACATGCCTCAAGGCACAATGAAATTAGAACATGTACCAGCAGTGAGACAGTGTCCTTCTGTGGGAAAAAATAATTGGGATGATGTGAAATTTACGTTGTCCTGAAAAACACACCAAAGATGTAATCTTTACTGTGCCACATGAAATATTCATAACAACAAAGAACCAATCCTCTATATTTAAGAGAAAGACGCATGTGAAAAAAACACGCTTAAAGGTTCTTCACTTTCTCGAATTATTCATTGTTTTTACAACATTTCTAGTAAGATCAGTAAACTGCAAAGATTTAAGTTTCTCCAATAACATCCTTGAAAATTGTGTTTTGTTTCTGTGACCAAATAAAATCATGAAATCTAAGGAAAAAATAACACTTTTAAAATATCTATTAAGAAGACTTTTTAAAAGTTTAAATGCGAATACCGGAAAGAATTGTTAGCTTAAATACGTATTAACCAATTGAATACACAAATAGGGTAAACATATTTTTTTTACTTTTCTTAAGTGAAGGTAGAGTTGATCATTATTTAAACTTTAAAATAAATGTGGGTAAAACAATTCAAAAGAAAGGTAAGATTAGAAGCAACATTTCAACCAGAGAATAGCCCAAAGCTGTGTCAATATAAAATAAAAATTGCAATAATATTCAATCTTCCATTTACCAAAGAAACTGGTCATATTTTTATCTTTCCTATACTATAAATAGTATTTTTTAACAGCTTTATTACCTTCTTTTCCCTTAATGCACACTGAGAGTTACTAAGGGAATTTCTGTAAAATACGACATGATCAGAAACTATAACTCTGATTTGGGAGTGGAAGTGTATTATGGTAGTATCAGTATGTTGTTAATTTGTTCACGAAATTCAAGTTAACAAAGTTCATGCATGTTACATGAATGAAACATTTGCTTTTAAGCATTTTCTGTTTTCAAAATATCTTAAATAGGTATAATCATATAAAAACTTGATTTCAACAAAAATACAAACTTTTACTGCTGATACATCCTCGCATTTAAAGTTATGTAATGTATTACTTGGTGGACTATTACTATCATATACTTGACTTTATTTTTATGAATTGAAGCAACTTATTTATTCCATATGGAAGTACTTTACACAAATACACACATGCATGCACTTTACCTGGAGAATGCAAAATGCCAGACAAAAGTTGAATATGAGAAGCCACATGACTTCAATGTATGCAAATTCCAAGATATTTATTCTCACAAGAAGCGAAACGTTTAGGTTTTAAAAAGAAGCAGACTGAAGTTACGTCAATGCTTGCCATCCTGTAGATATAGCCACAAATACTTATTTAAATGGACTTTTATATCTACACTTGCATACATGATTTGAGAAAATAATTCTGATATTTTCCATGGAAAAGTCAACATTGTTTTTTGGCATTTGGAAAATGAATCTATTTGTGTGATGGAGTTTTTCATGGTGTTCATAGGAGTTTAAAGAAAGAAAGGGTCTGATGGAGAGGCATCGGGGAAAGCAATGCCTTTCTGCTTCCCAGTGAAATTGGAGCTCATCATGCGTTTTGTTTCTTTGAATCACCTGCAAATTTTTTCTCCTCTCAAAGGATTGCTTATTTTACTATTTTTTTATTTCCAACCAATACAGTTACACATTTTTTAAGTGTTACTGATTAGAATTGAGTAGCACAATGGCTTTTGTAGTGCCATGTACAATTTGCTTTCCTTTGAAACTCAGGAGACATAGAATAAACTGTGTTAGCAGATTGCATTTCGTGAAACTAAGTGCTGATACTGAGTTTACTTGGTCTGTGGTTGACCCAGCCCTCAAATTCAGGTATTTTAGAGAAGGCACCTGGGATATGTAGCTATTCCTTACATTGTTACCGAACACAAGTTTCAGTAATCAAATTTTAAAATAAAACTTAAGTGATGTATTGCTCCAGGGACACAACAAATTTATAAACTCAATTCTAGTGACATTTATCTAGTAGAAGGGCTGACACATTCTTTGTAAAAGCATTGCACTGAGCATATTTAAGAGCACAACTGCAGGCAAATAATTACTTATGGTGGGAGCCAGCACACATTCAACACTACTCCAGAAATTCTGGACTCAATTTGTGTATTATTTTTCTCAGTGGTCCTTAATTATACACATCTGAAATGTCTAAGATTCTGTGGAGACAGGGCGTGACCAAATTCTTACCTACAGTTTTGGTGACTGTGAATCACAATCACACTGTGGTACTAAAGCATCACTAGGGTTGCCCACCGTTTCTCTGCCTCTTCAGTAAATCTTAAATGTGCTCAATGTTTGCTTCCTGCTTTTTGCTAATAACAAGTTTTAACTCAATTTTTAGTTTCTAGTGATTTAAAGTCATTCTTCTGAAACTAAATATGCTTTTTGGTTTTAAGAAGGAAAGATGATTTTAGATGAGTAACTAAACTTAGAAATTTCAATTCCTTCTGACACTGAACATGCTGTTTCAAGAAATAGTGTTGATAGATATTTCTTATTGAATAACAATAACCGCTAATAGTTCTATATCAGGTGCTGTGATATGTGTTTAACATGCTTGTTTCCTTTAATTATTAAGACAACAATATGAGACATATTTTGGTTTTACACTTTTTAGGTAAAGACATTTTTCTTGTCTGAACGATGAGAAAAACAAGGCACAGGTATTAAATTTACCTAAAATCAGAAGCCTATTTACTAATGGGCCTAAGTGTGAAACTAGATAACACCCATTATTTAGCTGTTAAATTATATATAAATAAAACCTCAAAACTGCATTTAATTCTTCACAGAGTATCAAGCTATAAATCAAAAATAAGATTACATTATATTTTAGTACATGATATTGTACTGTGCCCTACTAAATTAAACCTAGACCTAGTAATTTCTCTCTAACATTTGGCATTCTGCAGTAGACAATATAAATGCAGAATAATGTCCAGTTTTTAAACTTCAATATAATAATGGAGATCATCAAGTGAAAAGGCCTGACTTGTGAGGTATGTATAGTGACTTTTCCAAAATACTTTTACGACTTTGTTGCATGACCATAAACTTAAAGACATTCTCTTCCAGGAGAACTTTTGATTGATTTCTCTTTGGAGCCTTTTTATGGTACAGATCTGGAGACCCAGACCTATGATTCACTTTAACAACATAAAATTAAACTATGAGTTAGGAGGACATACCGAATGAAGCCTTCACTGCAAGCTTTTTGACTAGGTAAGAACCCAGCAAATCCTTAAAGAAGCAGCAGTGCCTGTGGCGTGAGCTGTGCAGTTTTCCAGGTGCTTTGGTTATAAACAGAGGGAAGTATATAATTACCCTGCCGCCTATCCCAAGATCGATATGCACCGTCAGGCGTGCTCATATGTGTCTAGGCCGAAAGTGCAGAGCACTTGAAATCTGCCTGATCTTACCAATTCTTGAATATACTCCCTGAGAGCATAGTGACCTCACAGTGTAATTAGAGAACACAGAAAACAAATCTTTTATGGTGTATTCATGACTGACCGTTCCCGCTAATTTATGAGCCCTTTCCTTCTTGCACTTTATTCTGGAGCCCAAACAAATTAACTGCAGGTCCTTGAATGTGTCATACTCTTTCACACTCCTTTGCCTTCCTACTTCCAATCCCTTCTAAAGCTAAAGCCCTTAATCTTGCTTGTCAACCTGGTGAACTCTAATTCCTCCTGTATGATGTAGCTCAGAGTAGTGACTGCCCCAGATCGGGTTATCTTTTCTGCTCCCACTGTCCCTTGTACATACCTGTCTTCTAGACTTTGCTGTAATAAATAGATTGCTTTTATTTCTATTTGAGTTGTCTTCTAGCCTTGAACTCTCTGTAGTACTATTGTGCTTTGTATCTCATGGCTGTATGTGGGGCATGATGCATTACAGATGAATAAGCCTATGTGTAAAACAAACATTTTTTATATTACATGCTAAATTTTGTGTTAGGGATCATAAGTGGTATAGAAAGAGAGGTAAGCAAGGCAGTTGCATTTAGGATAAGATTACAGGGGAGATGGGGTTCATGTTATTTTTTCAGTGAATTAAGAATTTTAATGTGATTAAAAGAAAACCTAGGGCTTTCAAGGCAAAGAGAACAAGATTATAATGATAATATAATAAATATAATACTGTATTTTGCATCAGCTACGAGGCTCCTTAAAACAAACAACAGGGAAGGTATAAACATTAGGGAACATATCACATCTGACAATCACCACCACAACATACGCAAAATAGGGTGGTTTGAAAACGGTATGGCGTCAAGCTTCTGGGAACTGTGGCATCAGATTCCCAATGATATGTTGGCTTAGCCCTCAGTTTATCTTGCAATATTTTAGAGATTCCAAGATTTCCGCCATGCCCAGGCAGACATTACCTCATCCAGTAGAAGAAAAGGGACAGATTTTCCAGTTTGACTCTTTTCCAGTGTAAGGAAATATTTGGACACATTTACCTTATCAGATCCCCTTTACTGATGAAAACCACATCACAGCCATTTTCAGAATTGGGAATACCTGGACATAATTGGTTTATATTTATTATTTATCCCTTTTGTCAGTGGACAGGGAAGAAAAATGTTAGAAAAGAAAAAGGGTAGTATGTCTACAGGCAACCAGCAGTTTCTGACATTGTGTTTTGAGAAAAAAAACTAGGATATAGGTTTGTATGTGTGTGCCGAGAACTATTTAGGGAATAATTTAGACTTGATGCAGTATTAAAAAGGAAGCCATTGATAGTTCTAGATAATGGGTATAACTTCTATTCAGGCAGCTTTTCTTTGGCGACTGCTGCGTCATCTCTTTCTTTATGACTCACTCCAAATTTTTCTCAGCCTTTTGGGAAATCAACTCTCTTTCAGAAGAAAAATACTGTTGTCATGGAGCTATGGAGTATATAGTGAAAAATATTTTACTTGCCAAATGTACATGCAATCTCTGATATATAAATTTCTGAAATAATTTTTACTATTTGTGCATGAAACAGTTGATTGCACTTTGCTTTTTAAATTGTTCTAATATCTGTTCTCCATTTCTCCATATAATGGAAGGCTGACTTGTCAAATAAATAAATCCGCTCTTGCAAACTCTTCGATATGTTTAGTACTTTTTATTGAGTGGAACTCTTCAGAATTAACTGAATCTGCAACCTCATTAATTTAACTAAGAAATATCCTTACTTCAATAAACATAAAGCATAAGCAGGTGTGTATAGAATGTCCTTAGATTTTGTCCACCCAAAGTCACAAGCTTTAGTCATGTTTTGCCCATGAAACTTGGCCAAGTACATATTCCAAGTGCAATTAACCTGCAACTTAGGACACAAAATAAGTCACAGATTCATTTCTTAGCTGTTTTTATCATCATTCTAAACAATGATCTCAAGATGATATTATTTCTACTTATTGATCCTTCTCACACCAACAAATTGAAATAAATCACTGTTAGGTATTACATTGATATCTAAGTCCTTGCTACTTGCATTCAAATGACCAGTTTTCACTAAATCAAGTGTCTTTCTACTCTTATATTTACCATCCATCTTAACGGCAGGTATTAATAAACACAAAACTTTTAATGCATAGGATTTAGTGTAAGTGTAAACATAAGCACACCGAGTCTTCCACTAGGGTAGCAAGCAGTTAGAGTTCTTATCAATTATTAAGTAGAACCATACAGCTAATAGACAATAGTTGTCACCTATCAGAGCTAATGTTCCCTTTTATAAAGAATTTTTGTAATATCCATTTTTTTCCTTCCCTGAGTTGGTTATTTCATTTGTTTTGCTTGTTGTTGTCCCAGTGGGACCTCCCATGTGGGAAACAGGCGCTCAACTGCTTGAGCCACATCTGCTACCAATATCATTTTAATTAGGCTAAAATGGAATTTATATGTAATATAACCCACTTGCCCATAAAATTTAAAGAAATCAATATAGGAGCAATAAATGAATGCAATTCTAAGTCAACATTCATTTCAATATAGAGATGTTGGGCTGGCCTCTGTGAGATGACATAATGAAGAAGTTGGAAGTTTTTTCCTGTATGAAGAATCACCACGGGCTCTGCAGTTGGCAAAGCCAATGCTGCCCAATCTTCCTTAGGTCTGGTAATCCCAAGACACGGGTTTTCAGAATCTGTCCTTCATGGGACTCACTGCCCTGGACTGAGGCCCCTTTGCCTTCAGGACAAAGAATAGCGTAATCTGGGAATGAATACCAAATTGAAAAACAACCTTTAATTTACATGTCCATTTCTTTGGCCTGGGGAGCTGGATGGTTGGTCTCTTTAGGTACAAAGGGGAAAAAATGCTTCCAATTGTTCATCTAAAAGAAGCAGAAGGGATTTATTTAAAATGCAGTTTATGAGAGAATGGAAATTATTATCTAAATTATGATAGAGAATGGGTGACTGTTATATGTACAATAAAAGCAATGCTTAAGAAATAAAAAAATAAACTAGACTATAACATTGTGTATTTAGTATGTTTTTGTATATAGAAATGTACTCTTAAATAGTATAGAAGGAAATATGCCAAAATTTAAGTGGTTGATTCAGGATTTTAAGATTATGGGTGATTTTTACTTTTTTAATCCCTTCTAGTCATCAGTTTTTCCTTCTCCTTAGTGCATTTCCTACATTACTTCTGTGATTTCCGAGGGTTACTACTCCAGCTTCTTTTTTCTTTCCTTGTCTTTATTCTCCCATACTGGTATATCTTTGAACAGTTAGTTATTTAATACTATGCTGTTTAATTTCCACAAATTTGAGAATTTTCCAGTTTTCTTTCTATTGATTTCTAATTTCATTCCATTGTGGTTTGAGAAATGGCTCTGTAAAATTTCAATATTTTTAAATTTACTGAGAGTTGTTTTGTGACCTGACCTCTGTTCTACCCTGGAGAATGATCCATGTGCACTTGAGAAGAATATGCATTTTGCTGTGGTTAGATGAAGTGTTCAAAAAAATTATTGTTAGGTCTGCTTTATTTATAGTATTGTTCAAGTGCTCTGTTTTCCCATTGATCTTCTCTATAGATGTTCTAACCACTATTGAAAGTACTGTATTAAATCCTTCTACTATTAATGTAGAACTCTATTTCATCCTTCAGTTTTGTCAGTGTTTGCCTCTTGTATTTTGGAACTCTCTGATTAAGTGTATACATGTTTGTAATTGTTACAACTTCTTGATGGATTGGCACATTTATTAATATATGGTGTCATTCTCTGTCTCTTGTAACATCTTTAACTAAAAGTCTATTTTGTCTCATATTAGCATAGCCACAACAGCTCTCTTTTGGTTAATATTTTCCCCCATCATTTCACTTTCAGCCTATTTGTGTCTTTGAGTTTAAGGTGAGTTCTTGTATACAATTTATAGTTAGAGCATGCTGTTTTAATCTAATTTGTCAATCTGTGTCTTTTGAATGGAGAGCTTAGTGCATTTACACGAAAGTAATTACTAATAATGCAAGTCTTACGTCAGCCATTTTGTCTTTTGTTTCTTGTGTGTATACACAGGCACACTTTGTTCTATTGAGTGTCACTACATTATGCTTCACAGATAGTGCTTTTTTTTTTTTTTTTTTTTTAACAAATTCGAGGTTTGTGGCAACCCGGCATTGAGAAAGTCTATGGGTGCCATTTTTCCAACAGTATATACTCATGTCCTGAGCTGGAAATAGTTAAACTTAGTGAGGAAGGCATGTTGAAACCCAAGATAGGCTGAAAGCTAGGCATCCTGCACCAAACAATTGGCCAAGTGTGACTGCAAAGGAGAAGTTCTTGACTGAAATTAAAAGTGCTGTGAACACAGGAATGATAAAGTGGAACAGCCTTATTGCTGATATGGAGAAATTTTTAGTGTTTTGGATAGAAGATCGAAATGTAGTGGAGAAATTCGGGTATGCGCGGTTTCGAAGGCCAGGACACAAGAATACCGAGAAGGAAGTTGGTTTATTTCGACCGGCCGGGCTCAGCGGACTCTTGTCCTAATAAAAACCAAGCCCCGAACAGCCTTTTCCAGACCCTTTTATACAGAGGATATAGGATTAGGAAGACTAACAGTGATGGTAAACAGACCTTTGGTTACGTTCTTCAGTGTTTGATCTTAGTATCAGATAGGTTATTTCCTCCAAGTGAGTTACATATTCTCCACATCCAAGCCAGTTTGGATTAGCATAGCTCCACATCGTCTGGAGGCAGCCCTGAATATACACTCAGTCTCACATCCCTTCTGAACATTCAAAGACTGTAGGGCCTATATTACTTATTTGGCTATCTTGGAGACTAGGTACTCTTGGAAATAATTTTGATTTAATGTACAGGCTATATCAACACAAGCCACAACATTCTCTTAAGCCAAGGCCTAATCCAGAGCAAGGGATTTCAATTCTTTCAAGTGCAGAAGCTGCCAAAGACATGTTTGAAGCTAGCAGAAATTTGTTCATGAGGTTTAAGGAAAGACGCCATCTCCTTCACATGGAATTACAAGGTGAAGCAGCAAGTGCTGATATAGCAGCTGCAGGAAGTTACCCAGAAGCTCTAGCTAAGATCAACGATGAAGGTGGCTACACTAAACAACAGATTTTCAAAGGAGACAAAACAGCCTTCCATTGGAAGAAGAGGCCATCTAGGACTTTCATCGCTAGAGAGAAGTCAAGGCCTGGCTTCAAGCTTGGGAGGACAGGCTGGCTCTCCTGTTAGGGACTAATGAGCTGCTGACTTTGAGTTGGAGCCAATGCTCATTCACCATTTGGAAGTTCCTAGTGCCCTTGAGAATGATCTAAGTCGATTTTGCCTGTGCTCTATGAATGGCACAACAAAGTCTAGGAGACCATACATCTCTTTATGACATGGTCTACTGAATATTTTAAACCCATTGTTAAGACTACTGCCCAGAAAAAAAGATTCCTTTCAAATATTGCTTCTCGTTGATAATGTACCTGGCCATCCAAGAGCTCTGATAGAGATGAACAAAGAGATTAATGTGGTTTTCCTTCCTGCTAACACACCCTCCATCCTGTGGCAGATGGATAAAGGAGTCGTTTGTACTTTCAAGACTCATTATTTAAGAAATACAATCACATAGATAGTTATTTCTCTGATTTACTTGGACAAAGTTAATGAAAAACATTCTGGATAGAAGTCACCGTTCTGGATGCCATTAAGAACATTTGTGATTCATAGGAGCAGGTCAAAATATCGTCATCAACAGGAGCTTTGGAGAGGTTGATTCTAACTCTCATGGACAAGTGAATGGTTCAAGACTTAAGGGGAGGACGTAAGGAAGATGTGGTGGAAATATCTAAGAGAACTAGAATTAGATGTGGAGCCTGAGGATGTGCCTGAATTGCTGCAAACTCATGATAATACAGATGAACACAGATGTTTTCTTAGGGTGGAATCTACCCATGGTGAAGATGCTGTGAACAGTGTTGAAATGATAACAAGGGATTTAGAATGTTACATAAACTTACTTGATAAAGCAGCAACAGGGTTTGAGAGAATTGATTCCAAATTTGTAAGACGTTTTTCTATGCAATGTAATCAAACAACATTGTACCTTACAGAGAAAACTTTCGTGAAAGGAGTAAATTGATGTGGCAAACTTCATTGTCTTATTTTAAGAAATTGCTCCGGCCACCCCAGCCTTCCGCACCCACCACCCTGACAGCCAGCAGCCATCATGGCCAGGCACACCCCTGCACCAGCAAAAAGATTACGACTTGCCGAAGGGTCAGATGATGGTTAGCATTTTTTAAAGTAATAAAGTAAATTTTTAATTAAGGTATGTACATGTTTTTAGACATAATGCTACTGCATACTTAATAGACTGCAGTACAGTGTGAACATAACTTTTATATGTACTGGAAAACCAAATAATTTGTGTGACTCACTTTATTGCAATTTATACTTTATTGTAGTGGTCTGGAAGCAAACCTGCTCCATCTCTGACGTGTGCCTGTAGCCTTTCTCCCTCATTTCCTCCAGTGCAGCCTTCTTTTGTGAAGAGTTGATATTTGGTAGTGAAACCACTTGATCCTCTTTTCATTTCCTTTCCTGTATTTATTTAAAATTCTTTCTTTATAGTCATTTCCTAAATCTATAACTAACATTTGAAATTATACCAACTTAACTTCTGTAGTAAACACAATCTCCTCTCCTATACCCATCTGTCCCCCACCTCTTTATGTTGTTTTTGTCACACTTTACCTCTTTATATTTTGCATGTCCATAACAAAAATACATCTATTCTTTACGCAGCTGTATTCTGAATCTTGTTGAAACTAAAGGTAGTGTTACTTCCTGAGAATACTATAATACTGGCATTTGCATTTACCAGTGTAGTTCCCTTGATTCCTCACAGGACTCCAGGTTACTGCATCCTGTCCTTTCTTGTCAACCTAAGGCTCCTTTGGCATTTCCTATAGGGCAGGTCTCTAGGAGTTGGACTTCCCCAGCCTTTGTTCCACTGGGAATGTTCTAAACTCCCTCATTTTTAAGGACAGCTTTGTCCCATACAGAATTCTTGCCTGGCATTTTTTTCCCTCCAGAAGAGAAGTCCGTGTGCCCAGCTCCTCCTGGGGCCCTGGGCTGAGCGCTTTGTTTCCTCTAAAGGTGCCCATTGCTGGCAGCTGCAGCCGGGTGGCTCAGGCCTGCTCTCCAACCTGCCTTTTGCTTCCAGCTCTTGGGCCAGGTCCGCCCAGCGGTAGTGGACGTGCTCTTCTGACCTGCTTCTTCTGGGTTAGGAGACCCAGGTCCATGCAGCCAGCTGGGGTCGAAGTAAAAAGTACCCAGACTCTTCATTGGCGAGCACCAGTGGCCAGGCTTTGGGACCCACCCTGGGCATGTGCTCTGGCTGCCAGGCACCCCGGGAGGGTGAGTGTCCTGGACTCCCCCATTTTTAGCACCCCCTAATTCACCATTCACTGAGTTGTTTTGTGGTCTCAGTTGTCTTCGGAGGTCTGAGAAAGTTAGTTCTGCCCATGCTTCACCGTTTCCAAAGAGGGTGCCCTCCAGCGAGCCTTACACCCTCTTGGTGATCACACTCCTCATTTTGAGTCTCCACAAAAGCCTTCACCAGCTGTGGCCCTGGACTTTCTAGGTCAAGAAAATGTAGGGGTGGAAACCTTGTGGGGAGAAGGAAGGCTGTGTTGATGTTGTACGCGAAGCCCTTACCTGATCAGCTCCATTTGGGGCAGGTGGTCTGCATGGTGTGTGAGCACCTGCTGCATCCTGGCATCGACCACCAGGGAGACCTGAGTATCCCTTAGCTCTCCAGCATCACATCTCAGCTATTGTGTTTTTCCTTTACTCTATTATGAGTTTAGGAAGTGACATTATACCTTTCTTCAGAAAAAAATAGCTACAATTGCTCTACTCTACCAACAAAATAAAGACCTTCCCCTCATTCCAAGAGCTAAAAAAATCCTTTGAGGTTTACTTTTCTTGTCCCTCTCACCAACTACTTAATGGATGCGCTCCACTTGAGCTGAAATGAAATTACTCTTTCTCATATATGTACCTGCGTTATTTTTATCAGGCCATATTCAACTTCTTTTATCTGTAAAACAGTCTCCCCAATGCAAAACCTGCCTGCCACATGTAGCAATCATTGACTCCAACAGTGGAGCGACTAGTTTGCTATGTGTTGCAAGTACTGTTTCTCTCTACTTGCATTATGGTTATTTATGTTTAGATATTAGAAACTCCACTGGGCTCTAGGCAATTTAAGGACAGATCTCTGAGTGATCATTTTTAATGTCTCAGAGCATAGATCATTGCCTCGTACATAGTAAGGGGCTTACTGAAAATGCTTTTACTGAATCCACAAATAAATAGAGTTGATAATATTTGTGTTTCCCAAACCACTGTTAACTTTAAATGACTTTACCTTTATATAATATCCTATTCTTTAGAGGGCTGAGTTTTTCTTATTAAATTTACCCATGTTTTTAGCTTATTTTTATTTTTATTGCCTTCTACTTCTAGGTTTCCCTTTTCCAAGCAATTGACATTACCTATCTTTAACTCTCCCAGAAAAATTCTTCTGATTTTTTAGTGAATTGCCAATGTTGTGCTAAAAATCAGATGTTTAAAGAATAGGAAAAAAATTCCCTAATTTTTAGGCAGCATCGTAAGATACTTTTTGGCATAAAGAACTTAAGAACTTTGTAAGATCTGCTTTTATCTGTTTATCACTCATTACTTAACACAGAATTTCCAAATTTTCTCTCAAACAATTCAGGTATACAAATTCTGCTAATCACTACAAATCTTCACCTTTTCTTCTAAGGTATGGTTTCTCAGGTTAATATAAATGTTTTCAGTAGTGGATCAAGTATTTAGGATTTTGTACCTGTGGCAAATGCTGATCTTCATTTGCAAATTGGCACTTAAAAGATTTGTTACGTAGTAAGTTACATATCAAACGTAATGCAGAAATAATGATTTCGTATATAACTGTCATTAAATCAAAGATCTAGCCCCAAAATTAGATTACAACTTGGGTTTCTGAGTTTTCATCATTTGTAAAAATTGAGGATCATCATCATAAATAGGATTGATTCATATTTTTGTTCTAGTGCCTTATGAGTTTTTCTGGGAGTAATCAAATATGCATTAGCTTATTCAGGAAAGCAAAACATGGTAAGTGGAGTTAAATATTATTTTGATATTGGGAAACTTTTAATATTTATAAGTTCATTCATATTTATCTGCACATTTTGTTTCCTCCCAGTGTTCCTGTATATTCGGTAGTGCAAGTAGACTTCTCTCTTAATTAATAAATTGAGAACTGAAATTTTGAGTATTAAACCAATCTCAGAATGGGCAAAACCATATCCCAGATACAAAATCTCTCCATCCCTTGTCCCAGTTACTTTCACCAAGTTTGATTCTGCTAACAATCACTTGCTATGTAATATAAGAGTATTTTTAATTGGTTTTACAATGGGTTTAGGGTATATTTATCTGTTAAATGATAGGTTGTTTTAAATTTATTAACACTTTTTACATGGAAAAAAGGAAAAGATAAAGGAGGAGACAAAAGTATTAGGTTTTGATTGTATCCACATAGGGAGAAAGGGAAATAAATGGACAAATAAGAAAATGAGTATTAAATCCAAATCTGAATTATCGACAAAAGAGCTATCAGAATCAGAAAAAGTAGTGATGATTTGGGAATGATAAACCTTATTCTGTTATTAAAGGGTACACCAATAAATGTACTTATATGTCAGGAGAAATAGTGTAGTTCTTCATCCAGGAAAAAAATTCATGTGACCTTGAGTGAAGTCATTGGCATGGAATGGAAGGGGTATGTGTGTGAGTTATAAAGGAGGTGCCTAATATGAATTTGCAGTTTTGATCCTGGACACAATTAAAAAATGTTATTAGATTAATAATTAAAGAAAAGTCTCTCTATACTAATTGCCATAGGCCTGAGATAGCTTCCCAGTGCTTTAAATATATAAACTAATAAAATCCTCACAACAACGTGGTGGTGCTGTTTTTGTTCCCATTCCACAGAGGAAGAAAACTGAGCCCCAGAATGTTAAGTAACCTGCTCATGACCCCATAGCCAGTAAGTGGTAAGGCTCGGTTTTGAACCCAGTGACTCTGGTTGCAGAGTCTGTTCTTTCACATGGCACTAAATGGAAAAATAGATCAAAGAGGAATTAAATTTTGTACAGAATTTGGAACTTAGCACTGACCATCCATCCTTCCTAATTCTCACAGCATCCCTGACATTGATCAAGACTTATCCAATCAAAGGAGAGAGGATCTATGGCTTGTCTAGGCTGGAAAATTGTAGAAGTCAGAGCTGGAACTCAAATTCAACGCAAGTGGTTCAGAAGACCCTGCTTTTCCTTCCCTCTATAGCAACATAAAGATCGAAATCTTGTAGGATTCCTTTTCTGGACCATTTATTTTCTCATAAAATAAAGTATTTAAAGTTATACACCAGACACAATGCTAAGCACTGAGATTACAGGGATGAGCAAGGCTTGTCGACTCTTGAGTGACACATAAGGAAATGAGGAATTGCAGTGTTGTGGTGTGAGTGGAAGGGACCCCAACATTCATAGCTCACTCCTGCACTTACCGCAATCTAATGATTATTTCACAGGTTATATAGCATTTTCTTCCTAGGACTGTTTGTTCTCCTTTAGGGCACAGAGTATGCCTGTGTCTTCTCCAATAATAAATGTTGTTCCCCGTACAAAGTAACTGCTGCATAAATATTAGTGGAAGGTAGTTCAATTCAATGCATGCCGTACCATTTAAAGTGTAGTACTAATTGCCCAAATCTTCAGAAAAACAAGGGCTTTTGCAATTGAAATAAGAAAATTGAGTAGAGGAATCTTACTTTTCCTGATGTTTACTCTTCTTCCTCACCAGAAGTGTTAGGCTGTCAATGTCTTGAAACTTTTAATTGTACTACTAGTCGCTCATTTTTATTTTGTAGTGGATGCTACAAATTACGTAGCAGGCCCTACTCTTTCTACCTAAAAGAGTGAGCTGGTATGGATAGCCCTGCTGGAGGAAGGGAGCTGAGATCCAAGATTAAGGAAAAACTAGCCCTCCTTTCAGGCACACCGAAGCCCATCACGCTGGGGTCAGGGCCCCTCCTTTAGGCCGTCTTCGTGCCTCCGCCCTTTGCTTTGCGGCAGGCTTAAGATATGTGCCCCTTCATGCTCTGGTCATGATGGCGATGGGCATCTCATCGAACAGTGGCCAGTAGTACAGCAGTTGGTCGTATGCTTAGGGGATGTTAGGGAGACTCTGGAACATGACCTGTTAAAAAATTGCTCCTGTGGCCTTGAGACCAAGTTTGTGATTCTTACTAGCAAATGAAATTCTGAGACTTTCCTCACCTCTTGCCTGACCAAAAGGGAAAAAAAAACAAAAAACAAACCCAATGTGAATCTTGAGATAGTATGCTGATTTCATGGGAAGGATGTAATTTGCAATAAAAGTTTAACAAAAGGGTAATGAAATATAGAAGGTAGGAGAAATGCAATAGCAGCAAACGCAGAAGCTTAGAAAAAGCTGCTCTTGAGAGAAGAGTGGAGAATGCTAATTTTGCATGCTAATTGCACATCCAGTCATTCCTGAGAATCTGGGCAGCCAGGAGCCAAATGATGGGACCGTGTGTAAAACGTTAGGTAACCAGGGCAGTAGAGTTGTTTATTTGCATTAAGAAGCACCTTTTCCTTTAATGCAAATACAGTTTTCTGATGGTTTAGGTGGGAAGGCTTCTTAAATAAAACCCATGAAATTAGTGTGTGCTGTTGGAGTTAAAGAACTGAAAGGTCGGAAGAGGCATGGAAGGAGAAAGTTGAAATGTAAAAGATTCATTCGAATTTACAATTTTCTCAGGGCTAACTGCACATAATTGTAAATAACATATATAACCTAGTAATTTTTAAACAGCATGAGCCCAATAAAATATTTTATGAGGTTCTAAAATTATTTGCAGTGGGTATATCGGTAGATTTTTTTTTTCATGGAAACCAGGCAATAAAGACAACTGAACTAACAACAACAAAATCCACAAACTCTAACTTCTCTGTTTTGTCTGTATATAAAAAAGTCTTAGCTACAGGAAACAAAATCTACAGCTTAAGAAATACTCCAGAAGACAAAGAAACTCTTAGCTACTATTGGAAGGTGATTTCTACTATGTTAAGGTATTCTTGGAAGATTCTTAATTCTACAGAAATGGAAGAAATGAAATTGAGAAAGCCTAAAACAAAAGAAGTGAAAAGGATGTAAAATTTGTTTTCTACGATTAGCTGCCTTCTCTATGCCGGAAGACTTGCAGGCGGAACAAATAATTCCTCCCCATTTGTGTGGTCCTGGTGCTGCTCCTTTGACTCCCACCGTGTCCTCCCCACCCACCATTTCCAGTGTCACCCTTGCTCTCTGATGAGCACCTGCACAGAAGTTCTTCCATGTGGAGCTAGAGAGAGTCCATGCCTTGAAGGCAGGTAGACCTGCATTTGATTGCTGGCTGCATTGTTGGATCTGGTTGGGAAAGCAGAGCCCAGGTCAAATAGTGCTCTGGTACAGTTTCATACTGGGACCCAGCTGCACAGTTATTGGAAGACCTGAAAGGTGAAAGGAACAAAGAAGCAGCCCAGAGATGAACCACGCCTGAAACTGCTATCACTCCAGGGCTAGAGGGTCAGAGAGATGAGGGGTATCACGGAGTCCAGGAGTAGGGGCACCAGATCGGGCTGAAAGCAGAGTGGGGGCTGTAGCCACTAAGGGGAACATATAAGGGAAAGAGGCATAGACCTGACTGGAGACAACTGCTCAGAGCAGAGAGAGGGTGGAAGACTTACCTTGGTGTGTGCTTTGTGTGCCTCCATCTCCTGCCAGGCACTGTATTGGCTAAAGGCCTATTGGAAACAGATCCTGAGAACAGTGGTTTTAGGGGTCTGCCCTGTGTGATAACCAACAGATCAGGGGAAGATAGAATGGATATGAGAAGAAAAAGGCAAATAACCAACGCAGCTAGCTTCATGGTCCTGGTCAAGTAGCTTAAACGATCTAAATCTCAATTTCTTCTCTAAGATAGGGGTAACGCTATCCATCACATGGAACTTTTATTAAGACTAATGAAATAAAATCCATGAAATATAATGTGCATGCAACATATTTGATGGTATATCAATAGTAATTTTCTTCCTCAATTTTATCAAAACTCAGCAACTGGAGCAAATGCAGAAGACACAAAAGACATTTCTTTATAAAGTCTGGCTCAGTGAATACTATAAAGTATAAACTTTACATTAAACCCTTCTTCAACATTCAATGTACAATTTTAAAAAGTAATTTTAATCTGACTTCTTTTAGGGTTTTTCTGAAAAAGCTTTATATATATACACATTTTATATGTAATTAGTCCACTCCTGAATAGAATATAAAGGTTCAATGACTCTCAAAAAAAAGTGGGAGTGTTTCATATAAAAGTGCTCCATATATCCCCTCAATAAGTGAGTTTATAAATGACAAGTTTATTTGTTCATCTTTTTTATGGAAGAAAACAGTCTTCTTTATTTTCTCATACGCATGTAAAGGTATAAAAATAAAATATTTTTTCATAGTACAAATTAAAGCAGTTTTAAAATTTGATTTGATAAATATGACTTTTTGGAAATAAGCTCAAAAACTGGCCAGATTGAGAAGATTATATACAAGTATGCTCATTGAATCTTTGTTTACAATATTTTAAAAATTGGAAACAATCTGAGTATCTTTCACTAGGAAATTTATCAAATACATTATGGTACTATTTAACATGCAGTTTCATGAAGTCATTAAAATGATAGATGGTACTTACATATATTTACAAATATAGAAAGATGCATATTATATATAATTGAGCAAAATAAGCATATCGCAAAATACTGTGGGGCCATTTTTCTTACGGATGTGTTTGTATTTATGTGCAGAAAAATCTATGCAAAATTTAATGATAAAGAGTTATGTCTACATGGTGTTATTATGGGTGATTTTCACTTTTTCTCTTATTTATTTCATTGCTTTCTAAACTTTAAAAAATTTTTGTTTTTGTTTACTTTTAATTCTGTTTATACTTATTTCACATTTTTAAGGAAATGTACATTTTTATTTTGAAAATTTTTCTTTTTCTTATCTGCAGTGTTTTAAGAATTTCATTACAAGTCATAAAATTTATAGAATTTCATTACAAGTTGTAAAATAAACAGTAGGAATTGAATAATTACTTCAAGAGGAGTCTTAGGTGCCATATACACTGAAACCTGGCTTACAGACAAATAATAACAATTTTTCTATCATTTAATGTTGGAAAAATAGATATAAGAGCCAAAATCAGATTTACTTTTTCCAAGGCATGGTTGTTTTGGAACTTAGTCTTTTTTTTCTTTAAAAGACAGATTGATTGATTGATTGATTGATTGATTGATTGATTGAATCTGTCTCTCTTTTTGTTGTGTCATCTTGTGTCAGCTCTCCGTGTGTGCGGCGCCATTCCTGGGCAGGCTGCACTTTCTTTCACGCTGGGCGGCTCTCCTTACGGGGCACACTCCTTGTGCGTGGGGCTCCCCTATGTGGGGGACACGCCTGCGTGCACGGCACTCCTTGTGGGCATTAGCACTGCGCATGGGCCAGCTCCACACGTGTCAAGGAGGCCTGGGGTTTGAACCGCGAACCTCCTGTGTGGCAGGCAGACAACCTATCCACTGGGCTAAGTCCACTTCCCTGGAACTTAGTTTTGATAGATAATAGTAAACTTTAAACCTTAAAAATGCTTTCCCATTTACCCTGTTGCCAGGCACCAGGCAGAGGACCCTGAAGGAAAGAAAAGTGTAAGTCAAATACGGCAGCCTCTGGTGTGCTCTGTGAAGTGCAGCAGCAAGTGGAAACTGTGATGCTATTGTTTTTGTTTTCATTTTATGTTTTTTTAAAGATCTATTCATCTCTCTCTACTCCTTGTTGTCTGCAATCCCTTGAGCCACCTCTGCTCCCTGCTTTGTTGTGTCTCTCACTGTGTTTTTCTTCTTGTGCCTCTTGTTGTGTCATCCTGTTACATCATACTGTTGCATCAGCTTGCCGTTCCTGCCTGTTGGGTCAGCTCGCTGTCTTGCTTATTGTCTCCAGGAGGTGCTGAAAACAGAATCAGGGGCCTCCTGTGTGGCAGGGGGGAACCCACTTGTCTGAGCCACACCTGCCACCTTTCCTTGCTTTTTATATGCAGCTATTTAATTAGTATATACTAATTAACTATATATATAATATATACTAATTAACGTGCCATTAAACGTGACCTGCATGGGAAGGCCAAACGCCAGTTAAATCACAGTGTGGGAGATCAGCCTGTGAGGCCGTGAAGTGGACAAATGTAAGACTCAAAAGGCAGTGTCATACGAGAGTTTTCATGAAATTGAAGTGACAAAAGGGGAGACAGTTTGTAATAGTAACCCATGATTTTACAGCACGTTATGTTGTGTCCAGCATAATATATCATTATATTTGTTATTTCATGTCACCAGTGAGGTAAATTAGTGAAATGCAGGTCAGAATGAGTGGTTTTTTTCCTAAGGAACCTGAGGCTCAGAACGTAATAACTTGTCTGAATCTCTAACCTTCCAACCTGTGCCATTTCTGCTGTGTTTTATGGATTTCATACTACAGGGCTCCATAAGATCACTTCATGAAAGTATTTAGTACATGGCATCCCATTTAGAAATACATTATCGGTATATAGAGTGAGATAATTAACAATATTTAGTGGCCACATTTCTGACCTTAATGGTTTATACCCCCTTAGATACTTCAGTATATCTATTTATAATTAAAGAATACAGCTTTAATTCTAGATAAACAAGAGATTCTTTTGTTACTATCTATTGTATATCTTAGAGATATAAGTAGCTTGTGTTCATTAATATCTATAATTGTAAGAGTAATAATAATTGCAATATGTTGTTGCCAATATAATCTCATTAATCTTATATAGTTGTTTTTAGTGGTACTACCTATGTATAACTTAAATTAATCTGTATCGAAAATGTTGATACAGTTTGAGGGAACTTGAAATTCTAATTATAAGCAATTATGAAATCTTATCAGTCACAACTTAGACTTTTGAAAGAGATTCAGAAATCTGTAGACTCCAAAGAAACAAACAAATGCAATGACCCTTTTTTGTATCAGAGAAATAGTTTCTGAACCAGTGACCATTTTTAATAAGAAATAAAATTCTAATGATAAAAGCACTGCTCTGCTGAGAAGGATAGAAATGTCTTTTAATACCTTTAGAAGACAAAACGGCTGAGCATGTGACAGATAGGATAGAAGACAAGCATGACAAGAATTCACCCAAGAGGAGAAACAGTAGTGACAGCATTGTACATAGTAAAGGAATTAGTAGTTGCTTGTGAAGAATGGGTGGACTACAAATAGCAGGGGATAAAGGCAGCATTTTTATCCCCCCCTTCCTTGCCATGGGTATTAAGATCTTCCTTATATCAGTACATTAAAATCAGGTATGATCATGCCATTTAGCAAACTTCAATGTGAGGAAGCAGATTCATGGTAAGTAAAAATATATCAGTAAAGTATATTTTCCACCATATTTGTCCTATATAATCCTTGCAATGATGCTCATTATTAACTCAAGTGTTCTCTATACTAATTTAAGAAGGCACTTAAAGCAAATTTCATCAAAAGATGATTAAAAAGTAAAGTAAATGAAAAAACATGGCCTCACTGTGTTCCAGGAAAATGTTTATCTAGTGCATAGTGGTTATTTAGAGTCTGCTTACTTTACCCTTCACTCTCCTGGAAGTGAACTCTTTCAGTCTTTTCTTCTCCTGTCTAAAAAGGAGAGGCTGTATACTTTCTCCTTGAGAAAACATGGCCCTGAGAGGGTGTATCCAACTCACCACAATGGAAAGGTGCATAAACACCATTATAATTCATTTTATCTGGGCATTGGGTAAGACTAGCATTTGTTGTGGACCTTGAGTGATGGGAGGAAAGTCAATTAAGGAAGAGTAAGGACAGAAAGTTACTATGAAGATAGACAAAGGAAATGAGACAAAGTACACTAGCATCAAACTAGTTCAGTAGAGTGCATCAAACTAAAGGGTGTGTGTGTAGTGGTGGAAGCTGAGATTCATTGTATTTGCATTGTATCAGGGTAAAGGTTGAGGGTGAGGGGTGAGCTGACAAGGTTGGAACAGTATAAGGAAAGAATTGGGTGCCAGAGTAAGGATTCTGGGCTTTATTCTGTAAAGAGTTAGTATCAAATGCTATTCAGAGGAGTGGCAAGATAAGATAACTTGTACTCAGAGATATGATGTGACTTTTTCAAATATATTAGGTATTCATTGTCCTTCAACTTAGAAACATACCATCTAGTCTAGTTAAATGCATTGGTTTTAAATATGGTATATTGTTATTCATTCATTTTTATTCAAGTAAGCATCAGTATTTAAATTGTCTTTAATTTACATGAATGGTTAAACAGGAATGTCTTAGTTGAATTAACAACTGCAATAACTGTAGTGGAAATACTTTTGTTCCTTTAAAACATATCTACTAGTTAAATAAATGTATCCAACTGTGAAAATAATGTGATAAAAATATCTTAATATACCCACCACACCATGGAGCCTAGAGTGATTACAACTGAAAATGGGAGGATTGCATCCAGCATCCATGTGGAATCTGAGCCTCCTCTTGACATAGAGGTGCAATGGACACAACCAATCCAATGTCCACATAGAAGAGGTGGCATTGGATTGGGAAAAGTGGACATGGTGGACGATGGGTATGGGGAAAGGCAGGAAGAGATGAGAGATGGAGGCGTCTTTGGGACATGGAGCTGCCCTGGATGGTGCTTCAGAGGTAATCACCGGACATTGTAAATCCTCACAGGGCCCACTGGATGGAATGGAGGAGAGTATGGGCCATGATGTGAACCATTGTCTATGAGGTGCAGAGGTGCCCAAAGATGTACTTACCAAATCCAATGGATGTGTCATGATGATGGGAACGAGTGTTGTTGGGGGGGGAGAGGGGGGGTGGGGGGGTGGGGTTGAATGGGACCTCACATATATATTTTTAATGTAATATTATTACAAAGTCAATTAAAAAAAAATAAAAACAAAAAAAATCTTAATATACATTAAAGTTCATTGCTTTTGAAAAATAATTGGTTTTAGATAAAAAGCTATTAGAATTAGTAAAAATGCCTAATTTAGAATAAATTCTTCCATTTCTTTGCAATTACTTTTGGTTATAATAGAATGTATTGGTGAGGAAACAATAATGTGATTTTGGTGACAATAAATAATGCTTTGTCTGTTTTAGGAAAAATGAAATGGATGAGATTCATGAATTTCATGGATCAGCTATTTAAAATGAGCATTCAAGATAGGAGGAATATTCAAATAAGAGTTTCCATTTAACTAGAAACATGTAGAATACAATAGTACTTCTGGGGTGTCTAGTTTTTTATAGGAATCTCTGAAGAGGAAGTGGTGCAGCTAGTGATACTTTAGTGACTTGCCTGAAGTCTTAGGGTTATAAATAGTGCACATTCTGTTTTTCTTCCTGTCTTCTTCTTTCCTGGGATTAAGCTTTCATTATACTTTTTTTTTTTTTTTTGGCACCTAAATATTTCACCAGTTTGCTCAGTCTGGCCATTCAAAAGCCCTGTGAACTGAGTTTATACAAATGACTTGTCTGATTTCTCACGGTCTTGATGCTGAACCAGGGTATGCATTTAGAACTGAGTTGAGTAGTGACAGACTTCAGTTTCCTCTCCACTATACTTTGCAGGTAATGATTGCAAGACCTAAAGCATTATAGTTCTCAATTCAGAAAATCAGGAGGAATGTTCTGGAGGTGTTGTAAGAATGATAAAACCACAGTTATATTTGTTGCATGTGCATGTGCACTGCCACTCATCATTAAATATCACTATATCCTATGCATATTTGCAAGTACAGTGTTGGCATTAAAACATCCTTAAGACACTCGAAAGGGATTAAGTTCAATTTTCTGATGATCTGAGAATTTGTTCAGAGAAACAGAGAAAACCCTTGGCATATCCTTGCATCCAGATGTCTCCTGCATTTTGATTCAGCACCCCGTGAACATATACCCTGATAACATTTTTACTTTTAGGGAGGCAGAAAAATATGTCAGAATCATTGACTCTTAGGCAATATGGGAAAGAAATAAGATGGGCTTGGAGATTATTTATGTTCCACAGGAAAAGAGAGAAAGGAACAAAACAGAAACGACTGTGTTATCACCTACTAATTTAATACAGGAAAATAATCTCCAAGATAGGGTTTATCTCATTTCCTTATGCACTTTTACATGGATTTACTTGGGGCCAACATTATAAGGAGAAATGATTCTAGGATATTTGCATAGCTCTGAAAGCAAATTAATAATGGCATATCATATATGATAGCATTTTATGATGTCTGCGTGTCTATATAGAAGAAATACATTTCTTAATAATTGAAATTATAAAACTACCTTTACCCAGAGCACTATACTCTGTGTAAATTGATACTAGAGTGCCTAAACAAATCTTGACTTGTTTATTTTAAAAAATTTAATCCAATATTAATATAATTAATATAATAAATAATGATTGAAAGGGAAAAATGGACTTTTGTTATTTTTATGAAAACTATTTCCTTAATTCCTTACCTTTAGATGCTAATTCCATCCCCATATTAAAAAATTATAGTTTATAATGAAATTTGGGTGATATCTTCCTGTGTAAAGTGAGGATAAAAGGTTAGATTTCATATTAAGTAGAATTAAGAAAAGGAAGAAGATGGAATTTTAAAAAATCAATACAGCCTTACATTAACTACAAGGCAACAATTTCTAAGGAATTACTCTGTATTTTCTGAGAGAAAAAAGTCTTATTTGTAAGATACAGTAAAATTTGATGTTTTAGGATTCTGTTAGACATTTAGGAATCCTATTGACCTCATTTATCCTATAGGTAACTGTCAGGGGAAAAAAAGGATTCCTTCTCCAGGTAAATAATCAAGCAGCCTTTTCCAGGCCACATCCAATATCTTAATCATCCCATGGCTTTGGTCATATCCAGATTGTTCGACTGTTTGATCATAAAAAATACTCACTGACTTCTATGCTGATGAATGGTTAGGTTTGTAAACTGGTTTGGGGCAGATGAGTTTTCATCATGCATATGATATTATCCCTGAAGAAGGATAACCTTGAAGGATGGCATATTTGAATAGGCTGTGTAAGATTATCATCAGAGCAGTGCAGCCTGTAAGTCTGCTTTATTACGTTGCGGCTCCAGAACTAATTTCCTGCTTGCACAGACAGGACCTCTGGGGACCCGAAGAGCTGAAGACTGAAGGATCAGGTCACCCAAACTCCAGGTGATAGCCAAGTGAGGAGGGCAGAAGAAGCTCTCTGCCATAATGTTTTTGTTTGGTGGCCAAATGAAAATGACTAGTAACTGCTGGTTTCCTCTGAAGGGAGAAAGCTGTTCTGGGTTGGTCCATAGGAGAGGTGGATTGTCTACGAAGTCTGTCTAAATACAAGAATGCCACTTGCTTTTAATCTTTCAGGCACATTTTTCTTTCAATTACTGTAGCCCTTAACTCATTTTCATAGCGTGCTCAAATTTCCCAGAGGTCTTTAATAGAAAGTTTTGTTCAGGGAATAAAAGGTTTCCATAAGAGAGACTAATGGTTTCACACTAGTCACCGACTTGACTTTTTTCTGCTTCTCAGCTGTCTTTAGTTTCACAGTCCAGAGACCATCTGTCTAGACAGGTGTTATCTTACTGGTATCTAAAAGTAGAAACTGAATATCATTATTTTTGAAATCTATTTAGAAACTGCAACTCTAGTGCTAAGGCAGTGCTGGCCTAAGCTGTGCACTGTTACAAATCTCTTCCGTGGAACAGATGGGCTGCAAAATGGCTTATTTTGCATGGACCAGCTGTGAACTTTAGCGAATAGGACTTGTGGGTGACACATTGCACAGAAAAGCAAGAAATGTAGCAGATATATCAAAAGGAGATTTTGGTAGGGAAGGCATTTATCTGGTGGGTTTACTCTTAAAAGAATAAGCGCCACTTTCTGTAGGAGGGAAAAGCACATACGGGAATCACCTGAAAGCTATCGCTGTAAAAGCAAATTCTGCTAAAAAAATGTTTCCAGGCCTACAGATTTATGGTCCCTGACTCTCCTCTATCATCTTCAGCCTGAAAGCCATAGTTCTCTTTATTCCAAATTCAAAATGCCTGGCTACTAATTGATGTTTGGACATTTTCTATGGCAGCTTTAAAGAGCAGCCTTTATGAACATAAATATTTTAAAGACACTGTGGGTGGAATGTCTGTCCTGTTAGGGTCCCCACTCTTCCCTCCCCACTAGGCCCTTTAACATGCACCCACATACACATACACACACCCCATTTCTGAAGGCACCGTCTTGCAGATGCACTGGAGTATAGTGGTTTTATATGACAGTTAAGTGTCTGGCTCAAGGTTCAAATCCACTTTTCCTTGAGAAAGTTATTTAACATCTAGATGCCCCTGTGTTTGTTGTTTTGCTGTGTAAAATGGGGAGAATAATGGTCCCTCATTCGTGGGTGAGGTGAAGATGGAGGACTCGGTACCTGTGAGTCCCTTGGAAACAACCTGGCATTTCATCAGCAGGCTCTGAGGATTAGCAGTTAGTGTTGCTGTTCTTATCCCCATGTTCTAAATAAGAGGCCATTTTTATTCATGTCACCTGAGCTCAAAATGCAGTTTCTTGAAAGAAAAATAAATAGCAAATCGAGACAGCTGTCATTGAAGTTGTATTTCATTATTTCATAATGAAATGAACTTTTATTTTGCTATCCTGGAAATTCATAATTTTTTAAGAAAGAACATATTTGAGTTAAAAACAATCAAATCAGATAGCACATTTAGAAATAAAAGTTTGTAAATCAGTGACAGAAGCAGTGAATGCGTTTTCAGGTACATTTATGACCTGCAAGCAGTATGATTAAAGAGAGAAACCTGCAGTCTTTCTAACTGAAGACGTTTACTATGTGTAGAGTGGAGGCTTCTGTTTTATTTTCTTTTTCATGCTAGCCTGTTTCCAAGGAAAATTATAGATAGAAAATAGTAATTGATAATTGTAATTGGGGTAAGGGACCCCAAGATAAGGAATCAAATGGATCACAAGAGCACCATTTCTGAAGTTCATCTGTCATAAAGATTAAATAAATGACCATTCGTTTGACTCTGGGGTTTATGCATCCTATAAATGCTAAATATATTATGTTTTATGCTCTTTCATTTTGTATCCTACACTGTAAAATATCATTTTCAGTTAAAAATAATGAAATCAGAGAAGGATATTTGAATATGTTTTAGGATGCAATTTATTATCGTTTATTAATTACTTATTTGTTATGTTATATAAGTTATTCAACAAGGTCTTAAGGGCTGAAGCAAATAAAGAACAAAATGCAATCCATCTCTTATGCTCATACCAAAATTAAATGACAGGAAAATGTAAATTATCTTGAGCAAAGATTATTTCTCCAAAACATATTGTAAAGTCTCTATGAACATTAGTCCAAATAAGACCTAATCTGAAGGGAAAAATGAAGTAAAACCTCACCTACTTGCAAATATATTGACCAAATACATAAAATATAAACTAACACATTAAATACGAGAAAATGCATTTAGGGATGAGAAATGCAGTATTTTCTCTAATGTAAATGGAGTCATTCTAGAAGTGCACTGGAATACATTTCTTATATGACTTTTGCTAAAGGAATGAAAATTAATATGAGATACTTCTATATTGCTTTGGAAAGAACAAAACTTGTTGATAGCACTTACGTCCAGAATTAAATGGTATCATATATTTGGAGAAAATAGCACAGAACTAGGTGGCAAATTGGCATCCCGTAAATATTAGTTCTCTCCCTGTCCCTATGCCAGGCTGTCACCATCCTTGAAACATTTATATCTTCTTCCACAGGTCAAAACATTGAGACTAATTTTAATCCTTCAAATGCTTCTTTAGCATCACCTTCTTATGTATTCAGCATATTCTACCTGCTGTTAACAAAATTTCTTCCATTACCTCCATTTAGCATGAGTCTTATAGTATGGGCCAAGAGAAAATTGAAGGCATTTTGTACTAATCCACATATCCCAGTGGATTAAAGAAATATTCACAAACAACCTACAGAGCAAATGTGGAGAGAAGAAAAACAGAATTAGAAGTAGGACTGAATGTACTCTAAAGATGATCTGACCTGGTGGTTGGATCCCATAAATTAACCATCGCCATCATCCTTTGTAATTCATAAAGTCCTTGCTAATCTGGGTTTCTCAACAGCAGCACTTTGGACATTTTGCACTGGGTAATTCTATGGTGTGTGCGGGCCCCCCGTGAACTTCAGGGTATTTGGCAGTATCCCTGGCCTCTCCCCATTGGAAGGCAGTAGCAGCCTCCTCGTTTTGACAACCAGCGATGCCCCTGGAGGCCAGGAATTGGGAGAGTGAATGAAGCCCTCGTGATAGGCTTAGCAGGTAAGGGGTTACCAAAAACAATCTCAGGAATCAAGATAAATAATATTTTAAAACTTGAAAGTAATGCAAAAATGATAAAATATAAAATACTCAAATGAAGACAGAATAAACACCGTTGCTAAATGTTCCCTGGGGGGCAAATTACTCTGGACTAAGATCCACTGCCCTAACCTAAAATAAATTATGCTGCTGATCCCATGACTATCTAATCTGCTTTATTCTTCATCATTAGTCCATAGACAGTGTTGTGGGGAGGTAGGTAGAGAGATGGGAATCAAATCTAGACATTGTTACTTACTCATTTTGTATCTTTAGACTCCGTTTAAGATCTCAGTTTTCTTGTCTTAAATTGTATTAATGAATATACTGACCTTACAGAATTCGTGCAGCTGCCTGAGATTAATGTGTAAAATGTTTAGCACAGTCTCTGAAAAGTGCTCAGTGGTAGCCATGAGTATTGAAAAATTAGAGATGATAAGGGTCCTCTTCTCTAGAAACCAAAGCTTCATTTAAGTTTTTAAAAAATCCTTTGGGTTCCTATTAAGTACAGAGACCATGCGGTGTTGTGGACTTTTTAAGTGGGTTAAACTGTGTTAGCAAAAATAAATATTTTGAACAATATTGTATTTCATGCTATTTAAGCAAATTTCACATCATCTTGACTTGATACTCACATGATATACCTATAGCATATGTGTAGCATCTAATATGGCAGCTCTTCCTGAGTGTCTCATGATAGACCTTGTGATATGCTTTAAGATATTTCTCAAGTCTACTTTCCATACTTCAAACCTGAGAGAGACAAGACTATCATTTTGCTACTGTGTTTTTGGTAAGTGGAAACCAAGGGCCCACCTCCATAGTAGTAGCAGTCATGAGGGAAGAAGCATAGATTTGGGATCTTGGAAAATGTAATTCAGAAGGTGCTTGGGGAAATATTAGCACAAAAGTCTAGAATTAATGAGAGGAAGAACCGTAGTAGCATGTGCAAGGCTGTAATCTGAGGATAGCCTCAGAATTAATTTGGTGTGTGCTAACACTTTCCAAGTTTTCATAGACTTGGACAGAAAATAATTGGCCCTGTTTGAAGCTTCCAAACATTTTTGCTGTAAGAAAGAGCATTTTTACTGTCTTACTTTTAATCATACTTGAAAAACCTACTGAAAAAACATTGTAAAGTATTTGGGATCTGCACATTTTCCGGCCTTAGAGAAACAGTTCTCTATTAGGTCTTTAGAAAATAGCCTGAAAAAGGAAAACTGTTGTCAAAGGAAAACTCTTCCCTTGAGAGTACGTTTGAAATGCAGGGTTTTAATTTTTAGTAAAAAAATGCAATTAATTAGGCGAGAGACTGAGATACAGTGATGTAACCCTTGAATCTGATGAAAAAGAATGGACTCTAACAGAAAGGAAAATAGGCAGAAATAGTATGAGTGTAGAGTAATAGGTGCAGAGAAAATAAGGTGTGAGCCACAACTGACATGCCTTTCATTTTATATTTATGCTTGAATTTATATTTTAATCACACTGAACAGAGTATATGTTCAGTGTTTGGCCATTAGGAGTTATGTGCAGTGTTCTAAAAAGAATTATTAGTGTGTGACTAACTTTATCACATACCACAGGATTGAGAATATTTTACATGTCTACAAAATTATGGTGAACATTAGATAACATGTAGGGCCTTAGTATGAGGAAGTTTGGATAGTACAGGAATATGTGTGGATGTCATTTGTTATGGCATAAGACAGACGTGTGTGCAGGCACACACGCCACACAATGTAAGTGACCAGAAATGAACTAACACATATTTACAATATTAAATAGTGATTCAAGACTTGACTTCTGTGTAATTGAATTATTTATCTGAAATATGTGGCATTATTGAAAACATGGAATATGTGTATTGCTAGAGAAGCTAGTTATTATGTATTTTTACTTCATAACTACAAACAGCATAAACTAGCATTGAGATCACAACATGACCATGAGCATGTATGCATCCTCCAGGAAGCACTCTGTATATATCCACTAAAACACATAATGAGGTGTATGTAAATTTTCCAGTGAAAATCATAGACTCATTAGTGTATGGCTTATTTTTTTTTAAAATTTATTTCATTCTTAAATAACTATAATTACTTTTTATTGGGATTTTTTTTTTTTTAACATCCGCATTACCAGATGTAGGCTACAAGACCAAAAGACACTGAGGAAGGATGTTAAAAAGCAGAAATTTATAAACCTCAACTGGAGTACAAAAACATCACCTTAGAAAATAATATCCAAAATTATTTCTGTTATTAAAAAGGAGGTTGCTATGATGTTTCCCATTTTTATTATATATGACCCTCTTATAACTCATAAAACTACATATATTTTTATGAAATATACAAGGGATACTGGAAAATGATATCACTCTCATGCTGAACAATAATAAAAGAGAAATATGTTACAATCTCGTTCAATAGAACTGATGGTACTACCGAAATAAAATGATACATCCATATATACATCCATGCATACATGATTATCGTTGAAGTATATCTAGCGTATGGACAGTTTTAGACAAAATTAATATTAAAGTAACCTGTTGGGTTTTCTTCCACTAGAATTTTCACTAGAAAACATCTGAACCCTCCAATGTTCTTGGAATTGTCTTTTAAAATTCCATGTCCTATCTCTGTTTAAGGTTCAGTCTTTATGTGGTTAATAATTATGCTGCGTTATTTCTCCATAGTTTGCAGGCTTTGAAGAAATTAACTTTTGATTCCCTTGGAAATATTTTAAAGTAAAACATTAATAGCTTTAATCAGCTTAGAGCTTACATAACATGAAAAAACCCAGGGCAAAATAAATCTTGAAATCAGTGTGAAGATGTTTATCTGGAGACAAAGGAATTTCGTGATACTTAGCAGAATGGAGAGAGTATTACTTCATTGACTATACTTATATCCCTTTTTAGGAAGTCTCATTTCCTTATGAATTCAGATCATAAAGGCAATTCTTCAGTTGTGTAGTGTTTGCTTATAGATGACCTGGAAGGGAGAAAAGCTGCAAAGGAGATTAAAATTGGTTAGAATTGTTATAGAAAATGTCTTGTAAAAATTTACTTCTCACTAAAAGGAAAACTGTCTTTAAAGTTGCTATAATGCCAGAAGCACATGTTGAAATTCTAGGCTGGTTTAGATTTGATTCATAGCCAAAAAACCCTCTCTCTGGGATAAAGCAAGTTGCTCTTCTTAATTATTTTATGAGGCACAGCCTGAGGAAGGTTTTCAACTGGTGTGCACTCAGGTGATAAGCAAGAGAGGGAGGGAGGCCCCTGGGGCTGGAGCTCTGGGTAGGGAGTTGCTTGAAGGAGCTGCTAGAGGGGTGGCAGGTGCTGATTCCTGGCCATTTTTAAAAGATATTTATAGCATGATGCTATAAATTAACAGACTTGTTAATTGCCTAGGAAAATATCTAAAATTCCCTCAAATAAAGGTATATGTAATATGGAAATATTAAATGCTTTATGCTTATTTTGCTTTTCATAGATTTAAAATAATTTGCTTGCCTTCAGTAAAATTTTCTATTCTGATCCTAGAGCTAAGCTTTATTTTTAAGTCATTGTCTACCTTTTTAGTATAAAAAGGCAAAAATCAGAAATTCAGCTTTTATGTTAAATTAATGGGAAATGGAAAGTGTGATGAGAAAATTAACTCATATGTTTGCATTATTTTGTTGCTTTCTGAGAACTTCAAATGATTATACGTATTTTTGGTAGCAGTAAAAGTATCTTCAGAATTACGTCAACTAATAAGTAAATTCAGTTACTTACCAAAAAAATGAGTAATTTTCAATATCACCATAATCATTATCCAAAGCAATTATTATACATCTAGCTTCAAATAAATTGCCAGATGTATGTGTGTATGAAAGTATGTATACATATTCTTTGGACTTTTTCTTTCAATATATGTTTCCAAAAGTATGATATTTATACTTGTGTGTGTGTAACTATCCATGTATATCAATCCTATATAATGCATAATAATTCACTATAATGTCTTTCATATTCCTGGAGACAGTAATATATATTCAGTGAGTAAGGCAATTTTTGGTAGTTTACTATATTTTAAGCAATTTTAAAAATTTTTATTTGTATATAACTCTTGGTAGTTTACAATTTATGTCCTTGTACATTTTCCTTTCTGGTACTCACAATATCCCTATGGGATAGACGTTATTTTATTTGTTTTGCAGAAAAGGAAACTAAAAATGAGGTTACATCAGGAAATTTCCAAGGTCTCAGTGACAGATTTAAAACTTGCAACTGCCTCTTTGTACCAGAAATGCTTTTTTAAAAATTTTATCCATGTATATTATTCCATCATTCTTGTTTTTAAAAGAAGCAAAATGTGCCTGAAGAATACCAAGTTATTGCAGGTAGCTGTAGACCATGTTAGAAACAGATGCTGGAATCATTTACAGTTGAATTATCAGTTTCTTTCCAAGCCCCTGCTGGATATTGCTTCCCTGGGCATAATGGCTTCCAGGAAAGGATGGTCCGCACTGCTTATGTGTAACAAATAAAAGCAGCCGTAAACAACTCCAGTTTCCTTTCAGTTAAAGCAAAACCTCTATATACATGGGAACCTATAGAATTACATAAAATAATGGCTACTACTAGTTTCATATTATAAATTGCCTTTTATTCTATTCTTAAGATAATATGTTGATCAATTTAATACAATCCAATAATATTCCTTGTACTAGGTGCAGGCTATTTAATGGTAAAATACTCAGATCCCTCTGCCCTCAGAACTTATAGTCTCCTGAGAATGTCAGGCAAGTATGTGAACAACTGGGATCTCTCAGAAATGTGTGCCATAGTTGGGATCGCAGGGCTTGGTCTGAAACTTGTAGGAGTGCCTCACCCAGGGACTTCCCTGGAGAAGGAACCTTTGAGTTGAAACCTGTGCCAGGCAGTGTCCACATAAAATGAGTGGGGTCGTCAAGGTGAGGGGAAGGGAACGCTAGCATATTGAGGCACAGGGCATAGGAAGTATGAAGGGGAGAAAGCTTGCTGTCCCAAATCTCACTATGAATGATTAAAAATATTTTAAAAATAGAAATTAGAACCAATAGGACTCTGAGTAACCAGCTGCTTTATGATGGTATATAGCGTGACCCAGAACTAGACATTTGTTTTCATAGTTTTAAGCTGCACGCCCATTGGGTTGCCTCAGGTCTTCAAAAATTGGCCCTTCATCTATAAGGTATAGGGGAAAGACAATGCTTGTATATAAATTTGTTGGCTGATGTGGGGTATATGAGTTGGGTAGCCAAGAAATTTAGGAAAAGGGTAAGTATTGTTCATTCCTGTCCTGGTTTTCGTTCCTTTTAAAAGTGAGGAGAACATTTGAAGTGTTTTCCTCTATTTCCTGATAACATGGGTGTCAGTAATTTCTGTTGAACTTTAATAATCCTTTTTTTCTTTTGGGGTGATGTTGGAGTTTGGGACTTAAGGAATAAAGAAAATTAGGAAGTCACTGGGAGTGCAAAGCTGTGAGCTAATGATGCTGAAATGCAGTAATGCAGTTTAGGCTGCTTCTGATGGATTAGCATGTTAGACATCCACTTTACAAGTTGAACCTTGAGCTCTTGTTAAACATCAGAAAAGAACTATGTTGTATATTAATAAATGCATGTGGTGATAATATCCATATATTTTTGGATAAAAATAGGAAAAGTACCATAGCCTACTAAGCTCTTGAATACCATGGCTAATATATTTTGCAATATTTTCCCAATTTATTTTAATTAGTAATACTTTTATTCTTGTAATTGAGTTAACATGCCTACAATCATGTTTAAAAAAAGTTCACTGGCAAAAATGTTCAGCTGTTCCATTCACTTGGCATATAATCTTGTATGTTTCTTATATTAATACAGCAGAATCCCTTAACTCAGCTTTCTTTCACAAAGAAGGAATCAAACATTTTTAATAGAATTAATTTTCTACATGAAAATTATAGTTAATAAAGTCTAAAATGCTTTAATAAGAACTGAACTTAATAAAACATACAATTAATGTTCAACAAAGTAAAAAAGACATACATTATAAAAAAGATTTCAACATCACACTGAATTGTATGCTATTCCTTTGGGTTATTACAGTCTGTAAATTAACTTATTTTAATCAATTATTTATCAATACTTATGATACACCAGGTCTCTAAAGGAAACTTCACAGATTTTAACAGAAAAATAAATAAGGGATTCCTGACATCAAAAATTTTATATCATAATCATAATCTGACATATGTTTTTCCCCATGGAGAGAACATTTTTTGCCATGAATAGAGGTACCTGGACATTACTCTCACAATTCTGATTGAAGGTATCAAGACATGGGTTTATTAAAATAAAAATAATAAGGTTTTCCTATTAGAGGGAACATTCTCAAGGAAGGCTAGATTCTGAGTGCATGAGCTTCTTTTGTGAGTGTGAGGATTGACTAAGGTATTTGTAGACATAATGCATTTGTCACTTGCCTGAATGCTTTAAAACCCGTGACTGATAGTGAGTCTTGAGGGAGACAGCTAAGCAAGTTATGTTCAAGTACCCTCGGGGATCTAAACCCAAGCTGATTTCAATAGTGCAGAAGCAATATTGAAGCCACAGCACTGAACTATACAAGGGTATTTTATTTTTGCACTGAATTTTTTAAATAGTGGCTTAGCAATGTTCAACAGATGGTCACCACCAAAATTTTCTCTCCCGTTGATTTTCAAGTAACGTGTAAGAAGCTTCTGAACATGCATTCTCTTTCTACCCCTTTTCCCTTATTTCTCTTTAAAAATTGAAGAGGATTGCACGAGACATTACATGAAAGTTGTAAAGTTGCCAGTGGTAAAGCCAAATATCAAACTTGCTTTAATAATCACATGAGAAGAAGCCATATTAATAGATATTCCTGTATTCGGGAGGGAAAAACTGTTATCTAAAATAATCCATCACGTAGTAATATTGTGTCATCAGACCTACAAATTGTGTATTTTGCAGATAACAGTTATGTTTCACATGTCGTTAAACCAGCAATCTATTGCTCAATCTTCATTCTTGGTGGATACAGTAGTTTTATTATCCCTTAATGTATCTAAATTCTCCTTGAAGCTCGATTATACCTTCACTACCTGTATTTGTATGAGTAGCCTTGAAGGTGAGACGTGAGGCAACATCTTGACTGCAGTGTATTTATTTAACAGAAAATTATAGAAAACTGGTTTGAGGGAGTGGGGAAAGTAAGACAGGGAGAGAGGGAAAAGAGTAAAGAATGGGTGATTGCTTGGTTACCACTGCAGCAGGGATTAAACCCTGCTGGGAGCCATCTGAGGCACTGTATACAGTGTATTTTAGAATTGTTTGTTAGGAAAGAGGAGGCTGAAGCATTTCTCCAGGAGCTGCTGGTACCTTTGGTTGAAGCTGTTCTTGGATTAGCTCCCTTGTTCCTGGCAGCCTTCTGTCCTTGATGGGAAGTGCTGCCAGCTCACCTGAGAGTGCCCCCCATAACTGCAGCTGAAATCACAGGGAGACGAAGGGACCTGTACGGGGCAATGACTGCGGTAACTCTTTGGAAAATAGATGTTTTCAATAAATTCATAAGTTATATAAAGAATTATTCCTCTGTGATTTCTAAAATTAAGTGTCTGCTTGGAATACAAATCCTAGAATACTTAGTTTTAGTTTTTATTTTATATTCTGAGACGCCCTAAGGAGGCCACACAGCATTATGAGCATCCTTCTTATAATCTCCATTTACCTTTTATATAGTTATTTGTGTATTTTTTTAACTTTTATATTAGATTTAATGATCCTTTAATATAGGGACTTATTTTATTTGTGGCTTTTATGTGGGGTGATGCTTTGGAACTCTTACTGAGTTGAATGAGCAAAGCACCTTCATGATATTACTATGCATTTTGATCTCAGCACTCTTTTTCCCTTGTCTTTCCAGACAATGCAGTGATACTTTGTTTTACATCATCTAGAAGCTGTGTTAATTTGTCTTCTTATTTGGAGCTTTTGCACCGCTGTTCTATCATTCTAGAGATGCAGTGACCATTGGCCACAAGTGTCATGGGGAGGGGGATGGAAGTGTTACATCATGGTCCTAATAACATTTAGATAAACCCAAGATTCTTTTTTAAAATTTTTACTTATTGATATAGTGGGTCAGTATCTTTTGGTATCTTTCTTCAATAGATAACAAGGGTTTGTGTTTCCCTCCCTATTTTTGGAGTATCTAAGAAAAATAATAAAGCCCTGAAACAATGTAGTACCATTTTCAAATCAAAAAGCATTGAATAAGAAATAAATGTTTGAATTATGGCCATGCTTATTAACTCCATCCTCTTTTTGAAATAACAAAACATGTTACTTTGCATATAGTAGTCATCAAGTACTATTTATTAATTGTTAGAGTACTTGGAAAAATCCAGTTTTGTTTCTAATGAGTTTTCATTTCAAGCATTCCCTGAGTGTGTACAAGACCAAGTAGTAGAGACTGAATCTCAGACTGTGGTTAGATTCTGATTCTCCCTGAAATTAGTAGATTATGTGATTTTTGGAAAAAGACTAATAATTGAGCTTCCTTTCTTCATTTGTAAATAAGCATAACAACAACTTCATAACCACATCCTGTAATGATAGAAGGATATCCTTAGCCCGGTGCCTTTCACGCAGTGTGTGCTTGAGACAGTCAGAGGCCATATGTAAATCAGATACCAGTGCTGACTATTGGGCAGCCTATTGCTCTTAGAAAAGATGGAATGCACCAGTCCAGTAAATGTAGACAGCGAGAAGAAAACCAAGGAAGGAGACACATCTAGTACTTAATCAGAAGAAATGAGCAAATATAATTGTTGAAAATGGAGGGGAAGTTTTTGAACAAAATGCCTTTAAAATTGGCTCATTTGTGAAAGAGGCGTGGTGTGGAAAATGTTTCTGAAAATGATCAACTTTGAGAACCATTGCATTGTACTATATTGGATATTGTTAACCTTTAAATACATATGGTCAACTTTGCCTTCAGAAGCATTTACGAATTTTCAACCTAGAGTGAGATTCTTTGTTCCTGAAATCTTCACATTACAATAACAAATTGCAAATACTTGCTTTTATTGTTTCAATTAGTTTTTCTTTGATTGCTAGGCAAGTTGAAATTTTTCATGGGTTCACTGTCCATTTCCATGTCTTTTATGAATTTACTACTTGTAGCCTTTCCCTATATTTTTATTTTGGTATTTTCCACAAATTTATCTATGTACTTACCATTGTGAAGAATGGATTCACAATAGGGAGAATCATCTGAAAATCTCCTTAAGTTAAAACCTGGCACTAAACTTTCATCTTGAAGATATTTGCACTTAAATCAGCTTTTCCATATGCTTAGTGGTATCATTCACATTTCCCTCCATTATTTTAAAATGGTTGTACATAGATTTCCTATCATGAGATTTTGTTCTAGGCAGTACATATACAGTGATCCCACAAAACAGATACTCTCTCTGTCCCAAACAGATTCATATATTGGAGTAACATGATCTGGTTTATGATTTTCCAATATTATTTTGTTGATGTTTGAAATGATAGTTCTCTTGAGCAACCGGGCCGATGGTGATGGTAGTGTCTTTTACTGAGAAGGGAAAACAAAGGGGTTGGCATGTTTGGGAAGTGAATGAGGACATTTGGATAGAAGAATCAGGAGTTCCATTTGGGACCTGTGGAGTTTTAATTATGCATGGAATATCCAAGTAGAGAGGTATAGATTTGAGGATATAATTTGTGAATCGGCAGCATGAAGATGCTCTTTAAACTTATAGGAATTTGATATGGGGGTACCTCAACATTTAAAAGTTGAGTTAAAGAAGAGCACTCAGGAATAGAGATATCAAATGGCCTGAGGTAGGAGGACAGCCAGGAAATAATTGTATCCCAGATGCCTAGAGAGGATTTCAAGAAGAACTAGTTCAGTACAAAATGCTCCTGAAAGTTTGAGAAAGGTGAACTCTTGGAAGAAAGAGTACTATTGTGCGTTTCTTTTTCCACTAAATTAAAATTTTAAACTATTTATAGCATATAGGAAAGTGCACAAGTCCTAAGTGTATTTTCACACACTGAACACTCATCCTACCAGTGCACAGATTAAGAAACAGAACATTGCCACCATCTATATGGCCTCATTTGTACCCCCTTGTGGTCGTCATCCCACCCAAAAATAACTACTGTCCTAACCTCTAATGCCATAGATGTGTTTATCCAGTTTTCGAACTTTACATAATGGGAGTTATATAGTTTATTATAAAAATGCATACTTTTTGCATATCATTTCTTTTGCTCAATATTATAATTTTGAGATTTATTTATGGTATTGCAGTTAGTTATAGTTTGCTCTTTCTCATTGCTGAATATTATTTTCGTGTCACTATCATCGTTTTATGTATCATTTCTATTGCCGAGGAGTAGTTATAAGTGTGACACCATTAGGAAGAGTGTTACTTTTTACATATCTTTTGGGAAAAGTGTAACTTTTTATTGTTAGGAATATTCATAGGAGTGGCCTCTGTCAGTCAGAGAGTAGTTATATGTTCAGCTTTAGTAGATCTTTCGAGACAGTTTTTAAAAAATCTTGTTGTACCAATTTACATGCTCACACTAGTACATGAGAATAGTTCTTTCCCCAAATCCTCTCCAATCCTTGGTCCTTTTCATTTTTAACATTCTAGTAGGTACGCTTTGGTATTCCAGTGTGGTTTTATTTTACATTTATGATGATTAATAAAATTTAGATGCTTTTTATGTTTGTTGGGCATTTGGTTACCTGTGGCTTGCTTTTCCATTCTCCTAATGCTTTTGGCTTAAATTTAACAACACTTTAATGAGTTCTCATTGGGTGGTGATTAGGGAATTTAGATGACTTTTTCACATACACTGTGGTCTTTATTGGATTGTGCTTCCATTTGGTTAATTAGTGGTAGTCTAAGGATTATCTTGAGCATACCACTTCAGCATTCTTCTGAGAATATATGGAAAGAATACATAATATCATTTTCTTAAAGGAATACATTTGAAAAGAATTCATGAAACAATAATCCAAAGCATGACTCCGTAATTAAACCTTATGAAATTACATTTTCTTAAAAATACCTAAGATATGGAAATACGAGAACTGAAAAAGAAGTTTGTTCTTTTTATTTTCAAACTTTATTTCAAAGTCAAAAAATAAAATAACAGACAAAAGGCAGCCTAAAAAGTTGTGGAAGGATTGCTCCTAAAATACTCTGTCCAGGCACGTTTATCTCACCTAACCCTAACAGCATGCTCAGTTGTCCCACCTGTGTTCAGGAACACACACAGATGGACTGTGGTGAGTTAAATGACATAGTAAAGTTTTCCTTGTTAATGAAGAAGATAGGGGAAAAAATGCTTTACCATATTCATAGCTCACAAAACCAAACCCCATATTTTTTTGACCTTTAGTATTGATATAATACCTTCTTTGTTTTTGCTATAAAACCAGTACAATACTGTTGTGAACTGTAGTCTACAAATTTCATTAGTTGTATTGCTTTGAATGCTCCAATCATATAGGAAAAATAAATACACTATACAACTTAAGTATCTTACACATATGATACACAAGATTTTGGGCTGAGTGAATATACAAAGTATTACTGTTTATTCCAACAGAACTATTTTAAATACATTTAACTCATTTTAAAAGCTCATAATGAAAGTTTACATATTAAGTGCATTCATTCCATCTTTATCAATAATACTGCAAACTAAATATCCTGTTATTGATCTTATCAAGGCTGAATTGAACTATATGTTCAGATACTGAGGAAAACTGGAACAGGGGAGAGTTAGAAATGGAGGACTTCTGGATCCCTTGTCCGTGTTTGGAAACTGCTCAGTGAACCTCAAATTCTTGGGTGATCATTATAGCCCTTTGTCTTGAAATAGCCTTAATTTCAATATAATAACTCCAAGAATATGTATGTCGTGTTGTTTCCAGTAAGACTTTAATTTCAATGTTGTGCAAGGCTTTGTAAAGTAAAATCTGCAAGGATCAGAGTAGTTTGTTGCACATTTCTTTTTATTATATAATTTGAGCCAGAGATACAGATGTCCAACATTTGGTCAGCCAATTTTCTCAAGACTTGGAAAGATGGTGCTTTAAGGCTTATTAATAATTTATCAGGACCTGGACTTTGCACATAATTTATCAGGGCTGTGTACATAGTCTCTGAAATATTTGAAAGTAATTACAAAATGGAATATTTCAGTCAAATATAGCTTTAGTAACCAGCACAACTCTATCATAAAACAATTGTATTTTTACATGCAAGCTTGGACTTTTCTTCAAATAAGCCTATTATTACCTTGTTTACCTCCACCCCCACATTTAACTATAGCAGTAAGTTAAGTTTCATGGATTTTAACTTTTGTTTCATTCCCTATCCAAAACAACATGGAGAACCATTCTGCCACAATTCCTGGTCTGCTGCCAAAGGCGGGGTCACTGGGTGGTCGGAGCAGTCTCAGCCCTTAGGGTGGCCGGGCTCAACTAGATGGAGACCTTGTCAGGGGGCTTTGACCAGAGCCCAGTGCACAGTCTCCAAGGGTAATGGTGCAGCTTTTTCAAAGACAATGTGCTCTGACCCTTTATATTACTTTCCCTGGGGCAGAAATCCAATGTCCCAGGGTATGTGCATTCTCAGCAGTGGCATTCAATCACGTGGTTCGTACCTCATTTGAACCACTGAAGATCAGATTCCTCTATTTTTTCATAGACACATTAAACAGCAAATAAGTAATATTTGTAGAGAGTGACTTTTCTGACATATTTTGCAGTCATCTACATTAATTTTTCTTCTTGGAGTAGGTCTATGTATTTTTGGGAAAGGGCTGTATAGTGTTTTGTTGTACCTTGTTTTAGCAATACTTGTCACAACTTATTAATTCCATCTATTTTCAGCAAGAGGAAAGACTGGTTTTTGGAATTACTGAATATGTTCTGGCATTTAAAACCATTTTCCAAGAGTATTCCATGATGTGAGTGAATGGAGAACCATCTTTGCATTAATAAGGACACTCTTTAGAGAAGTTTAAACATATTAGTTTAGGAATTGAATATAATATATGGTAAAATATTTCTAGGTAAATAACCATGTAAATAGTATATTAATTCATGAGGGAATTCCCAATACATTCGGGTTGAGAATGAATTTAAGGTTTTATCTGCTTTATTGCAACAAATGTATTATTTAAATTTCTATCAATTTCAGTTTGGAAATTCTTGCTTTGAAATTGTATCACTAAGGTAAAAATTCCACCATTTGCATACAAAATACATTTTGTCACTTTCAATAGTCTTCTATGACATATCGTATACATATAGACCCTTAAACAGAATTTTTTATCTGTTTACACTGTAAAGTCAAGTGATACAAGGAGCAATCCAAATAGTAAAACTAGCCTATAATTAATTAACCTACATAATGGAAAATAAAGATCAGGCTCTGATTCAGATAATTCCATTTTTGTGTTCAAAATTGGATTCTGCTTCAGAAATTTTTTCCCCTTCTTATATACAGGGAAGAAAATGGAAAATAACTCTGAATGCTTCTTATTCATTAGCTATGACCTGCTCTAAAGATGGTAATTTAACATGTCAGTGATTTTTTGGGAAAAGATTTCTGTAGAGAGATTAAGCCCTTTGTTAGTTAAAGTCTTTTTATTAGGCAATCTCATTAACAGCTTCAGTAGAAACTTTCCACAACAGTTGAATAACCTCATGGTCTTCTAATTAATCTCATTTGTGTCTTTTCTGAATTCTTCGTATTCAGGGGTATGGCAGTCAGGACAGTAAAATAGTAGTTGGGCTATAAATATTAGCAGGACGAGTTCTTTTCCCAAATCTCTGGTGTCAACAAGCGCCAACTGCTGCCCGTGGGATTTTAGTACTTCCTGGGTGGCCAGTGGGGGCGGGGAAGGGATACTGAAGAAATCTTGCTAAGACTTGGTTGTGGTCTGAGTGTGGAAAGTTGCTACTAAATATCAAGAGAAACGGTCCTCAGAATGCATTGTACACTATGGAAAATACAGCTGTATTTCCCCAGTAAAATGTACTAAAATTCTTCATTCCTGTCAGTTATGATCATTTTAACCTTTTCAAAACTCAGGTTTTCACTCTAATTGATGTTTGAATTGATGGGCTCTGGTACAGTCCAGACTAGCCTCCTCGTTTTCCATTCAGACATTAACAAAATGCACCTCGCTTCTGCCTTCACTACTCCAGAGAGGCTGTCCTTGCCGGTGTAACCCATGATCTCCTTCACGTTGGAGTCAGTGTGTACTATCCGCCCCACCTCCTTGCCTTACCTGAAGCATGTGACATCTGCTGTCCCACTCCCTCTTTTATGACTGACTCTCTTTCCATGACTTTTATGAGAAGACACACTCATGGTTTTCCTTCTACTTTGTGGGCACGTTCTTCTAAGTCCCAGTAGCTGCATTCTCTCCACCTGAACATCACTTGAACTCTTACGTTTTCAGAGTTGTATGGTCTGCCCTGTTTTCTAAACATTTAATTTACAAAGTTTCAGAGCCAGGAGGCATTTGAGTCTGAATCTGGCTGTGGAGTGCTACACTCTGTAGATGAGGTCATCCCTTTATGGCTGCTATTACTCTCTATATATTGATGACTCAATTTTTTACCCCCAATCCCAGTATGGCTCTTTAGCTTTAGAACTCTGTAGTTTATAGTCTGCTGCATATTTCCATATGAATAGTTCCCAAATACCTCAAGTTCAATGGCAAGCCTGTCAGGGGCTGCAGTGCCTACCTCTTTGTTGGATATTTTATACTTTTTCATGCAATGGTTTGATAAATGTAATTGCATTTTTTGCTGACATTACATTTTTCTACTAAAATAATTTTTAAAATCCTGCTCTGACATTATCATATCATTTTTTTATATTGTCTTTCTTTCCCTACTGAAACATTATCTCTATGAGACAGATTCTTTCTCTGTTATGTACCACTGAATTCCTAGCAATAGTACCATGACTGTCACACAGTTAACACTCAGTAAGCTTTTGTTTAACGAATGAAGTAATCCTTTTCAATAGATTCTAGGAACCATATGCTAATACATGCAGTTTTATTTAAGGACTTTGTGTTTTAAAGTCCTCCTCTAAACTTCCTTTGAGTTCCTTCCTTGGCCTCTGGTGATGCTTCTACTTCTAATTCTTTTTCTTCTTCCTGTTTTCTCAGAAACACCATTTGTGTTCTTCTCTAGCTCTCTGGGAGATCTCGGAGATCTCTAGGAGATCCTTGAGGATCTCAAGTATTTCCATAGTGCCGACTCTCAAAATTCTCCCCAGTGTCTCCTGTTCTGCAGGTATAAGCAGTTGTACCAAGTTGTATTTCTAGCTTAATTAAATAAACAGAAACAGGGCCAGTATATTTGTTCCTTAAGCATCTCTGGGGACTGCTCAAGAATTATTTATCTAAAGCCTAATTTACTATTTGTCCCTTGATTTGGCATGTATGTAAACAGAACCAATTCTATTAATCTAATCATGGAGATTCAATATCAGAAATTCATTTTTAATATTTCCTTTTGCCTCCTCCTCCGTGATTGTTTCCTTCACAACTGTCACCACCCCCACTCACACATCACGCATGAACGGTCACCTCACAAACTAACGCACCCATTCTTTACCAAGAGCAACATATTTTCATCTCTGAAAAATGAGCTGTGTGTCTGCTCTATTCCCGTCTTCACCATTTTCTTTTTCTGAAGTTAAATCTTATCCGCTATCTAATAATTGAGCGGTATGGAGAAGAGCTAGCCTTATGCAGGAGAGTTGTCACAGGCTGCAGGCAGGTCCAGGAGACAATGGCAGGCAGAGACATGAGGACTGTAGACATCTGATTTTCATCCCACCATTTTTGGATTTTTGGCAGACACTAAAATCATGTAACACGAGCTTTAATGATAATTTGGCATTGTATTGTGAGTACATTAGACGTCCACGTGGAAAAGTAAAATTTATTTTTTACTTGTAATGAAATGTGTCATTAAGATATTGAAGAACATTCACAAGTTTGGGTTATGCATTGAACAAGCAAAATTATTTCTAGTTATAATGGACACAATTTACTTATACTCACTGCTTATGTTTGTTAAGCATGAGCATGACTATGCAGTAAAATCTTGATACAAAAACCTTCTGTTGCCATTAATTGACTTGACATTTCATTTTATTTATTAAGATAAGTGGGAATGATCCTTTGCAAGGCTATGCATATTTTGTGTGTTTAAATTTCATGCATGATGAATACTTAGAGACACAGTAATCATTCAACACCACTTTGGGGAATTCTGACATTTAAATATGAACATTAAACAGTAGGCCAGTTTGAAACAAAACATCATCTGAAGCAGAGGCCGACTATACCTCTAGAAATACAATATACAAAAAGTCTTACATCCATTAGAAGTATTTCTGACCTGTCAAGTTGGCATTAGTACATATATTTAATAATCCCTCTGTCGCTGTTCTCTCTCTCATTAACACTCATTACACCAGGTAGTTATCACATCATCAAGTTATGAAAATATATATAGAGAGAACCAGCAAGATGGTTGCAGAGTAAGGAGCTCCTAGAGTCAGCTCCTGCTACAGGTCAGTTAGCAAACACCCAGAGCTATCTGAGCTAGCTGAAGCACCTGTTTGGGGGTTCCAGGAGGCCAGAAGAGCATCCTGCAACATCCTTGAAGGAATGGAAGGAGGAGACTGCCTGTCTGCAGAGAAGATTCATAAGTAGAGCGCTCCATGCCCAGAGGCTGATGCCCATCCTCCACCGGAGGTACAAGCTACCTTGAGTGCTCTTCTGTGGCTGGAAGTGAAAGCTCCACTTCCCAGAAACAGGGGAAGAAGAGACGGTTGGGCACCAGCTTCAGCTACTGATGAGTAAATTCAGTGGGCTATAGTATAATCCTGAGAACAGCTTAAGTTTGAGCCTGTCCAGGTCAGAAAGAGGCCGGGAGCTGCCATCTTAACTCTGTGCCTGGTACAAGGGGAAGCGGTGTGGACTGAAAATCCCAATGCTGGGGGGACAGGTTTCTTTCCATCCAGGTCAGATTGCAGCTCTAGCCTGGGCCCCAGGGCCACCTCCAGCAGGGAGGAAGCTGTAGGGACCTGTGCCAGCCTCTCTGGGAAAATACCGACCAAGCTGTGGAGGCCAGTGATTGTCCTGCTCTGGAGGCACGAGCCACCCCAGGAGCTGTCCTGTGGCTGGAATTGGAAATGCCATTTCCCACAAATGGGAGGAGAGATGGTTGACTGCCGAATTCAGCTACTGATTGGTAGACTTGGCTGGCTAAGATATAACTCTGGGAACAGCTGGGATGTGAATCTGCCCAAGTTGGAAAGAGGCTGGTGGCCACCATTTTGACTCTGCCCCCAGCCTGAGGGGAAGCTGAGCTGACCAAAAATCACAGTGATGGTTAGAACCAGTTCCCTTCACCCAGGTCAGCCTGCAACCCACCTAGGCTTCAGCCCCACCTGTGGCAGGCCCTGCACCAGCCTATCCAGGTAACTGCAGTTACCTTAGGCTGGCACAGACTGAAAGTCAGAAGTCTACTGGGGCAATTGTGGTCACTTTGGACCCATGCTTCACAGATTGCTGCCCACACCTGCAGCTCCTACCTGCCCCAGGCAGGGGAGAAAGGGGCATGAAGCTTCATTAGTCTCTCTGGGCAACTAGAGTCTAGGCCTACATGACTTGAATTATTCCACACAGCTGTGACTCTGTCCCTAACCCTGGCAAAGGAAAAAGTTGGAAGAAGCTTCCTGGCAAGGGAGAAAAGGCAAGAAGCCCTAAACTAAAGAAGAAAAATTGCACCCAGAATACATATTTAGTAAGACGGATGCTAAGACACCAACAAAAAATTACAATCCACACCAAGAAACAGGATGATATGGCCCAGTTAAAGGAACAGGAAAAACTTCCAGATGACTTAAAGAAGTTGAGACAACTAATCATAGATGTCAAACAAATCTCCTTAATAAATTCAATGAGATGACTGAAGAGATTAAGGATATTAAGAAGACACTGAGGATATTAAAGAAGACTTTGAAAGCATACATAGAAAAATAGCAGATCTTATGGGAATGAAAGTTGCAATCAATGAAGTTTTTAAAAATTGGAATCATCTAAGTGCAGATTTGAGGAGGCAGAAGAAATGATTGGTGAGCTTGAAGAAATGGCCTCTGAAAGTGAATATACAAAAGAACAGATGACAGAAAGAATGGAAAAAATTGAACAAGGTCTCAGAAATAATTGACAAAAAAAAAAAAAAAAAAGCATTCAAATATATGTGTCATGGGTTTCCCAGAAGGAGAAGAGAAGGGAAAAGGGGCAGAAGGAATATTTAAAGACAAAGTGGTTGAAAATTTCCTAACTTTATTGAAGGACACATGTATTCATGTCCAAGAAGCATAACATACTCCTATCCAAAAAAATCCCAATAGACCAACTGAAAGACACATACTCATCGGAATGTCAAATGCCAAAGATGGAGAATTCTGAGAACAGCAAGAGAAAACAATGCATTATATATAAGGGATATCTAATAAGATTGTGCTGATTTCTCTCCAGAAATCATGGAAGCAAGAAGACGGTGGTGTGATATATTTAAGATACTACAAGAGAAAGACTTTCAGCCACAATCTATCCTGCAAGATTGTCTTTCAAAAATCAGAGTGAATTTAGAATATTCAAAGATAAACAGAAACTGGGAGAATTTCTAAGCCAGAGACCAGATTTTCAGGAAATATTAAAAGGTGTATGGAAGAACATTCCATGATCATGGATTGGAAGACTAAATATCATTAAGATGTCAATTCTACTGAAATTGATATACAGATTCAGTGCAATCCTGATAAAAATTCCACTAGCATAAAAAAAAAATTGAAAGCACAATCATCAAATTTATTTGGAAGGGTAAGGGGTCCTGAATACCCAGAAACATCATAAAAAGGAAAAGCAAACCCTCATCTCCAGACTTGAATTCATATTACCTAGCTATAGTGTAAAAACAGCATGGTACTATCCTAGAGAACAATGGAACCACATTGATGGTTCAGAAACATACCTTCACATGTATGGTCAAGTGATTTTTTACTAGCCTGTCAGACCCACTCAGCTCAGGCACAAAAATCCGTTCAACAAATAGTGCTGTAAGAATTGGATATCCATAGCCGAAAGAAGGAAAGAGGACCCCCTATTTCACACATTATCAAAAAATTAACTCAAAATGGATCAAAAAACTAAAAATAAAAGCAAGAACCATAAAACTTCTAGAAGGAATTGTAGGAAAATATCTTCAAGACCTACTCTATTCTTAAGGGAGATAGGAGGACTGAGGTGGACTATGTAAAGTTTTAATTAGCTTTACTGTAAAAGTGGAAATGTATAGAGTAGATGGTAACACATAGTGAGTACCAGTTAGTTTATAAATGGGGATGTGACTGAAAATGTTAGCCTATGTATGTAAATTCCATTTGACAGAATGCCAGTGAATAATCTAAGAACCGAATAGCACAGTAAACGAAGAGGTGGATGACAATTGTGGTTGACGGTACAGATGCAGGAGTGTCCTTTGTGAGCTAGAGCAAATGTACATCACTACTGCAGGGTGTTGGGAATGTGGTGAAGGACGGGAAAAATACAACTGGAGTGACCTATGGACTGTGGTTAGTAGTAGTAATGTAATATGCTTGCATCTATGCCAAAGATGTACTGTGTTGATAATGGGGCAGAACGGAAAATGTGTGCCAAATGTACACTATGGACATGGTAACAGTCAAATGATATTATCTTAGTAGCAAATGACACACTGTGGTATGTGGATGGGGGGGTGTTGTTTGGGAATTCTGCACATGTGCATGATTGTTACTGATAAACAACTTCTGTCATAAAAATATATATTTTAAAAATAATAATAGCATGGGTTGGGAGAAAAACACACCAAATGTAAGATAAGGACTATGACTAGTAGTAAGATTTTGACAATATTCTTTCATAATTTGTAACAGACATCTCACGACAATGCAAGGTGTTGGTGTAGGGTTGATGCATGCAACCCATGTATGATATGCACATTTGGTTTGTAAGTTCACAACTTTTACTATACACATAATTGTTTAGTATATTCATGTATAAATGATATAAAGATAATAATAATAATAGGGTTGGTTGGGGGAAAATACTTTGGTTAGTAGTAATGTTTTGACAATGCTCTTTAATCATTAGTTAAAAAGGTTTAACACAATGCAAGTTATTGTGGTAGGGTGAGTTATGAGAGTCCTGTATGATGTTATATATGTTTGTTTTGTTAACTTCATAACTGTTATTATACACTTATTGTTTATGTATGTTTATATATGATGATAAAGTTCAAAAAATTAATAAATAATAAATGTATAAGAGTAGCCAGAAATATGGGAAGCGGATGTGGCTCAAAAAAAAAAAAAAAAATAGCAAATATTTTTTTACTTAGAGTAAAAGAAAAAACTTTTGAAGACCCAATAGAGGTGTTTTAAAATGACATGATATTTCATTCATTTTGTTTCAGTGTTTCGTCTAATTTATTTTTAAAATTAGCTAAAGATGGCATTCCAGGTTGCCATAAAACTACATTGCAACACTGATTAGTTTTTACCCATCATTTCCAGAAAGAGTTCCACTTTAAGACATCCTCACCTAACATTAAAAATCTCAAAGTACCCAGGTTCTGCCAGATCTTGGAAACTAATTTTGACTGTGCTCTCTTTTTAACCTAGAACCTTCATCATTATAATGTACCTAAATTTGCCAGACCCGGATACAGTGATAGCAGAACGTATGAAGTATCTCATGCCCTTCCTTTACATTGATACTTTCACTTATTACAGATATTTTGTTTGGCCTTAAAAGAAAAATAAAAAAGCTTTCTGTTTATATCAGTTTTCTCTCTGTAATATAAAGAGAGGGTGTGGATCTTGCCTTAATTTCAAAACACTTTTATGCAATCCATTAGAGTTAACATTATTTCTCAGTTGCGATAGCAAAAGTTTTGATATGACTTCTTTTGAAATGTAACTTAAGGTATCATTTATGTAAGGTATGCTAATTTTATATTGTTTATCATATAAATACATCTTTTCTCTTTTTATTATCTCAATATATCTCCCAGAAATATTTTAATCAATAGACACATACCACAATTCAACATGATAGGTGTTAGAAGTTTCTGTATATTATTAGCATTTCTTTTGTTTAACAGCGTTAGGTTTTTTTCCATTTCTCATTGCACAGACAGTTCCACGTATAAATCTTTCTAAGCCCATCAGGAAGATGGATGAAATGTTAAGCTGAGGTAAAACACTGAAAATTCCTATTTGACAGCTTTGATGTACAAGCAATTGGCAGTTACGTTAAATGGGAATGAGTGATTTTTTAAAAATTGTATATACAAAGCCAGGTCGTTTTGTAAAATCGATGAAAACATTTCAATCATTTATATTTCTTAAAGCAAAGTAGTCTTATCTTTTATTTTCAATGTTGAGATAAATTACGTGTTTGACATTTAAAACAATGGTTCCTTCAGCTATTGAATATTTATATATAATTGATTATTCATTAGAAGTGAAACTTTTGTGTAATGAAATTTCCAGTTTGTTCAAACTATTTTAATTTTGATGAAAATAATTCCAAAAATCCATGAATAACATTAGACAGTCATGCTGAAACATAAAATGAAACATCAATTTTCTGAATAGACATAAGATTTGTTTTATTTGAATATAGTGAAATAAAAAAGTCCCTTACAATACATACATGAAGCTGTCCTTCAGTAAATTATACCTCTAAAATATTCTCTCTACCTTTTCTTTCTCTCTTAGGAACAAAAAATAGATAGTTACATTTTGGGAGCAGAGAAGGTAGCAAGTAAAATTGTGACCACTTCATAAACCTACAACTTCTCTAGCAAAAATTAAAATATAAAAGAGAGAGAAGAGAAATTGCAGCCACTTTGATAAACAGCAGGTGTTGCTTTTGCAAAGAAAGCAGCCTTCATGGATGTGACTAGAAGGCTATGCCTTCAGGAAGGTAGAAGGCAAGAAGTATTGTATTCAGTACACTGAGTATAAAAGAATTGTGTGACACATGGGAACCTCTGAACACACATACTAATTGAAAAGAAAGGAATACCTTCAATATGTAAAATTTACCAAGAAAAATCAATTAGTCACATTTTATTGCTAGAGACCCAGACAGGTAATTTGACATCAGTTAGAAAGCATCTGGGAATCATTTTCAGGATTAAATGAAACTGTGAGACCATTCTAATTACAGAGTACTTTCTTCCTATTGCAATCTGTGTTTAATGTTATGTAACTTGCATTTTGAATCAGTTTTATTAAGTATTCTTTTTTTTAGAGATAAGTCACATGAAGAAATGGAATGTTTGAACAACTGATATGCTAGATATATACCTTTCTCAATTAGTAGATAACAGTGCAGTTAGTGGTGTTATTGGTGCCATTGGTGGTATTATCCTATTTTATTTGTTTTAAAAGGCAAAAACTAGGAGCAAAATTGTTTACCTAAAATCTTAGTTCTTGTAATGCTCACGTTTGCTCTTTTATTTTTGTGGTTTTAATTTCCTATTTCTCCTTTAATACCTTTTTAAAACTGCATTTAGTTCAAATGAAAGGACCTAATTAAGTGAACAAAGCATTACGCTTTTGAAATTATATTAGTGATCTGCATGAAATCAGTAAAAATCGAGCATTTAATATGGAAAACTTAAAACTGTATAGACCTTTACCCAGAAATATGAACTTAAGTGTATACAGAAATAAACAACAACATGCAGAAAAAAACAAGCAGACCAAACCAGGCAGCTAAAAAGACAGCTATCTAAGATTTAAAACTCTCTGCATGGAAAAACAATTGTCAGTCAGTTCCTGTATGCAGTTTAAAAATCTAACTTCTACAAAGTTAAATTACCATGGGAAAGAGTGGGAATCTGGACACAAATATTCCCTTCCTTCCTTCTCTCAGTCATTTGAAAAGATTGAATGTTCCTGTATGTCAGGAAGCAGGCCATGGCTAATTATGAAGTTGGCTATAATAAAAGTTTTGTGAGCTACTGATTTTACCCATAAATAAACTATTTACAAATAATTGAAAGTTTGTATGTATTAGCATTCAGGCACCTATAATCTAAATGCCTTTCATAAAGTCGTAAGAGTATAATCTAATTTACTATAACTCTGTGGTACCAGTTTCCAGTTTATAATCTTGATCATGATTGCAAAAATCAGCGTTTCTTTTATTTCTGGAAGTAACTTACAAAGCAGCAAAAAAGAGAAACTCAAATTACTTAATTTTAGATGAAAATAAGAGATAGCTAAACCCAAGACACAAAAATGAGAGAAAAAGAAAAAAGGGCAAATGTGGTGCTGATGTAGCCAGGTTGTAGCACCCTGACTAAAGGAATCTGCAGCTGAGCAGTTTTGGTTGAGTCCAAAAAATACACACATCTTCAAGATGGGGGCCACCATTTTGTGCCCATAGCGAATCCCATTTTTCCAACAGTGATGAGAGAGATGTGGTGTGATAGCAATATTGGAGAAGTGGTACTCAGTGAGGAGTCACAAGCAAAATGACCACTGGCGGGAAGCATTCCGACTGCGAGGCAGTGGACAGAATTGGAGTCTCTTACTTGGGCAAAGGAAGGCCCAGTTTTGTTTCCTTTTTTTCCAAATTTTAAATGGCAGCTAATCACACACAGAAACCTGTGATTGTAGGAACAGTTCAAGCTCTCCTGGAAAACAGCCCTCAGCCGATCCGTGAAAGATCTTCTGATGGTCTCATAAAATATGACTGCCAGCTAGGATAAGTATTTATAGAAAAGAAGTAGCTCATAGCTAAGCAAAGCTATTTGAATATGAAAGAAATAACAAAAACGAGCAGTAAGAATTAGGGCTGTCTGGGAGCAATGGAGACCTGGAAAATAATGACTTGAAATAAAATGAATTTCTGTAGCACAGACTCATCTAGAAATAAACAGGTAGGGGCTGATGTGACAGCACCAAGCCATCACAGACCCCGATTGTCTACCTTTGTCAATTTGGAGTCCCATGGAAAACTGAAAGCAAAAACCAGAACCAATATTTGTAAGTAAAATTAATTTTTTTAAATTTACATAATAAAGGAGACTTGAATATTCAAGGATTGAGAAGAGACAACTCCAAGTCATATGGCAGGACCACTAATAGGCTTCAAAAATTCATTTTTAAAAAATCTACTGGGAAGCTGACCAAGAGATATTTAAAGAAAATATAAACCAAAGGACTGGTCCTGAGTCGTGAATTTATTTGACTGGAGGAACAAAACAAAACATGGTGAATTCGGGTGCAGGAAAAAAAAATTGAAGTGTTCCATTCCCATTCAAAATCAGGATTCTATAACTTAAAAAATTGGGGGAAGAAGAAGGAATACTATTGTCATTAGAGAAGTAATATAATCACATTACAATGCAAACTGTACAGTCTGGCAAAGCAAGAGACAGTTTCATAAAGGAGACATGTTTAAGCTGAAAGTTTAGGAGAGAGTGGGAGGCAGGGTACACTTCAAGCCAACAGATAAGAAAGTAAAATTACAAGAGATGTTGGGACAGGGCCACTGACTGGGAATGGCTGGAATGCAGAGGGAAAAGCGTCCTGGTGGGGGCATGTAGGAGAAGATATGAAGGGGGTTCCTTGTGGTGCCAAAAGAATATCTCATCAAAGGGAGTGTCCTGATCAAATCTTCCTTTTGGCAGGAACATTCTGTATGCTGCTGAAGAACAGATTTGGGGAAGAGAGGTTACAGGCAGGCACAAAAGAATATCTATAATCTAAGCGTAAGTTATGAAGACTCTCAAAATAATGAATGCCCCAGAACTCAGCAAACAGTTTAAGAGAAAACAAATTACTATGAATTTTGATGACACAGGAGATATCCTCCCTCCTCTCCATCTCTTCCCAGCTCTTGCCTTCTCAGAAGTAACCACAACTTTGTGCTAATTGTCTCCTTACATTTCTTTACAGCACACACATTTGTATCCCAATTAGTATATTCTCAACTTTCCCATGTTTTATTTACATTTTGCACAATTTGAAATTTACAGAAATGGAATAATGCTGTATGTATTCTTACCACTTTTGTTCCTTTTCACTTGCCATTAATCCGTTCCTGGGCTTTATCTATTTGATTGCCTGAGGCCATAACTTCCATTTCCAGTGTTGTACAATATCCCACTGTGTAAGTACACTCTGGGTTACTTTCCATTTCACTCTTTATGGATTGGGTTGTTTTCACATTTATTTATCACACAGTTGTGCAGTTAACATGCTTGTCCATACCTCTTGCTGCAAGTGTAAAGCATTTTCCTGGGGAAACACCTAGGAGTGGAGTGGCTGGGCCAGTGGGTGTGTGCCTCTGCACATTCATGATGAATGACTGAGAGTTTTTCCGTGTCTTAATGTCCACAGTCCACCTTGGTGCGTCAGTCTCTCCACATCCATTAATATCAGAGGCCAGTGCTGGTGTTGGATTGTCAATTTGTGGGTTAAAAAGACCCAGCTTGGGTTTTACTTTGTATTTCCCAATAATTTTCACATCCTTAATGGTCACTCAAGATTCCTCTTTAAAATGTCATTTCAAGTTTTGGTGCCCACTTTTTTTTTTTTGTTTATTTTTTAAGTTATTTTTTAAAAGATACATAGATCACAAAAATATTACATTCAGCCATGGTTTAGTGTGTCAGAAGGTGCCATACAAAAGTCATTTGTCCTTTCCCTTCCACAGCATCATTTCGTTTTCTAAATTTCTTTTACTTTAAATGAACTGAATATTTATCTCTCCAGAGTTGTCAATGTTGAGTGACTTTGAAATGGGCAAGCGCAACAAACCAACAAGCCAAATACTGATTTGCACTTAACTATTCATTAAAGAGATCTTCCCTAATAATGAGATACAAAGCACTCTTAATAAAAGTCTTCATCTGAGATTGGGGCATTAGTTGGAGTGAAATTTGGGCAAATTAAGCTAATTAGTTCTTTCATTTGTTTTGTTGTTGTTGATGAACTGAGCCAAAGCTCTGTAAAAAATAACTACAGTGGTGTTTGCCTCTCCAATCCCCACAAAGTATCTATTATAATGCCTTGGAATCAGCAGGCAGTAATTAGGTATTTGTGTACTTTGCATTATGCTGGGAACTTTGAGGGAAAGAGGCAATGTAATATAAATATGTTCTATGCCAGCAGTGCTAAGCTAGGGCAATGACAAATGTTGGTGTGAGATATTAAAATGGCAGAAGAAGGCTGGACATCATTGAAAGGAACTAACATTTATTTAATTAGGTAATATTTATAAATCCATGACCTCAAGTTAAAACATGTCAACAAATGGTACCTATTGCTATTATTAAGCATCTCTTATGTTTCAGATCTCATAATTTCTATGATCTCTTTAGAGCCTCATAGCCAATCTCCATCTTAAAGAAAAGGAGAATGAGGCTCAGGAGGACTGAGCCAATCATTCCTGTGCTCACAGGTAGTGATGGACCAGCTGGGATTTATATACAAGGCTGTGAGACCTGAAGTGCTCTCGTGTCATGAGTGTTTTTTCAGTATTAATATATCTCCCCAACCATGGCTTTTACTTGGAAAGGTTTTATTATTATAATTCATCTACAATACAATTTACCCATTTAAATGTGCAATTCAATGGTCTTAGTGTATTCACAATTGTGCATCCATCACCACAATCACTTTTAGACCATTTCATTTATCCCAGCAAGAAACCCTGCTTCCTTTGGGCATCACGCCAGTACCCCATCCTAACTCCTGTGCTAGGCAACCACTAACTTGCCTATTCTGGGCATTTCATCTAAATGTTATCATATGACATGTAGTCATCAGTGATTAGCTTCTTTCCCTTAGCATAAGATTTTCAAGTTTCATCCATGTTGTTGCAATTCTTTTCTTCCTTTCTTTTTACAGTCAAATAATATTCCATTGTATGGATATAATGCATTTTATTTATCAATTCATCAATTGATGGATATTTGGGTTGTTTCCCCTTTTGAATATTCTGAATAATGCTGCTGGGAACGTCCCATGTATAAGTTTTTGTGTGTTCACATGTTTTCAATATCTTTCTCCTAGGAGTGGAATTGCTAAGTCATATGGTAACTATGTTCAGCCAACTGTGAATCTGCCAGACGGTTTTCCAAAATGGCTACACCATTGTGCATTCTCAATTGCAGAATATGGGGTTCCCAGTTTTTCTACATCATCCCTAACACTTGCTATTTTCTAACTTTCTTGGTTATAGCCATTCAAGTGGGTATAAAATCGTATCTCATTGTGATTTTGATTTGCATTTCTATTTGTATATCTTCCTTGGAAAACTATTCATATCCTATGCCCATTTTTAACTGTGTTAAATGTTTTTTTTTTTTTTGGTCTTTTTTATTACTAAATTCTAATAATTCTTCATATATTCTAGGTACAAGTCCCTTATCAGATACGTGATTTGCAAATGTTTCTATCCCACTCTGATTTACCTTTTCATTTTCTTGATGGTCCTGGGAGGTCCTTTTGTTGTTGTTGACTTTGGTGATGACCAGTTCATCTATTCATCTATTTTCTTATGTTGCTTTTGCTTTGGGTGTCATTATCTAAGAATTCATTGTCTAAACCAAAGTCATGAGGATTTGTACCTATGTTTCCTTCTAAGAGTTTTATAGTTTAAGCCCATTTATTAGGTCTTTGATCTATTTTGAGTTGTTGTGTTTTTTTTTGTATATGGTGTGAGGTAGGGGTCCAACTTCATTCTTCTGCATGTGGCTGTTCAGTTTTCCCAGCACCCATTGTTAAAAAGATTATTCTTTCTGTATTGAATGTTCTTGGCACGTTGTTGAAAACCAATTGACCATAAATGTGTGCGTTTATTTTTATTTTTTTATTATCTATTTTTTTAAAGATACATAGATCACACAAAATGTTACATTAAAAGACATAAGCAGTTCCCATGTATCTCACACCCCACACCCCCCACTTCTCCCACAGCAACAACCTCTTTCATTAGTGTGGTACATTCATTGCATTTAATAAGTACATTTTGGAGCACTGTGACACAATATGGATTATAGTTTACATTGTAGTTTACACACTCTCCCAGTATATTCAGTTGGTTATGGCAGGATAGATATCTGATTTTTATATATCAATCTTGTATTTTGCATGCTTGCTGAGGGTATTTATTAATCCTAATAGATTTTAGTAGTTTCCTTATAATTTTCTACATGCAATAAAATACCATATGCAAATACAAATTGTTTTGCTTCTTTCTTTCTTATCTGAATGCCTTTTATTTTATTTTCTTACCTAATTGCGTTGACTAGGAGCTTCAGTACAATATCTAATAGAAATGATGAGGTCAGGCACCCTGTCTTATTCCTGATCTTAGGAGGAAATGATTCTATCAGGTTCAGGAAATTTCCTAGTATTCCTAGTTGGTTGAGTGATTGTTTGTTTTTGTTTTTTTTACCATGAAGGAATGTTGAATTTTCTTAAATGGTTTTGCTGTGCGCATTGAGATGCTTATGTGGCTACTGTATCTATTGAGATGCTTTTGTGGCTTTTGTTTTTTTTAACAGTAAATTTTATTTTTTTAAAATTTATTTTTAATTGCCTTTTTAAAAAAGGTATAAACCACACAAGATGTTACATTAAAAAATATAAGAGATTATCATATACCCTAATGCCCACCGGCCATCCCCATTCCTCCCACATCCACAACCTTTCTTCATTGTGGCACATTCATTGCATTTGATGAATACATTTTGGAGCACTGCTGCAACACACCAATTATAGTTTACATTGTAGTTTACACTCTCCCCTAGGCCATCCAGTGGGTTATGGCAGGATATATAATATCCAGCGTCTGACCCTGCAATAGTATTTAGGACAACTCCAAGTCCCAAAAATGCCCTCAGAACACATCTCTTCTTCCATCTCCCTGCCCTCAGCAACTACCATGGCCACTGTCTCCACATCAATGATACAATTTCTTCCATTGCTAGAGTCATAATAGCTCTTTGGTAGAATACCAGTAAGTCCACTCTAATCCATATTTTATTCCTCCATCCTGTGGACCCTCCAATGGTGATGTCCACTCCACCTCTAAATTGAGAGGGGGCTAAGATCCTACATGGCTGATGGATGTGATTCTCCTACTTGGAGTTGTCGGCACTCTTGGTTCCCTTGTGTGGTGGTTGACCATCTTCACCTCCCTGTTAGCAGACCAATGAACCAGAGAGTAGGTGTTGTCACTCTGCTGAGGCTCAGGGCCCAGCTGTCACACGGGCAGTCCAGAGATTCAAGTCTCCTGAGTATGGACCATCCCTAGCACCAACCACAGGTTCAGTAAAAGTGACAGAAGAGGCATATGTAGAAAAGACATATCTGAGTCCAGCTCTGTCACACTCAGGAGCACAAATTCCAAAGTAGGGCTCTCTGACATGGCACAGAGCTCCAAATCCATCTGCCATGATTATATACACTGTGGATCTCCATAGACTTCAGGAGAACCAGTACCTAAGATTGTATCTATTTTGGCTTTTTCTGGGTTCCTGCTGACATATGCATAAGTGCGACCCCTCTGATGACCTCTTGACTCTTTCTGGAAGACGCTTAGCCATATCAACTCATTTGTCCTTGTCATTTCCCCCTTTTATTCAAGGTCAAAGAGCAGTTTTTAACACTTGATCCAACATGTAGGCTGAGATATTCTGCTGGTCTGAGTTGACCCTTTTATTTGAGGTCTCTTTCTAGTTACTTCTCCAGTCAGTGATTGGTAGTAATCCCTGGGTGCTAGGGAGGCTCATCCCCAGGAGTCATGTCCCACGTTGGGGGGAAGGTAATGCATTTACATACTGAGTTTGGCTTAGAGAGTGCCCACATTTGAGCAACATGGAGGCTCTCAGGAGGTAACCCTTAGGCACCCTACAGCTCTAGACCTAGTTCATTTTTCAGGCACACAGGCTCCTAAGCATAGTCATCAGTATCAAGGACTCATTATTGAACCATCTTTCCTTGTTAATCTTTGCCGTTGTACTTGGGGGATTATTGTTGTTCCATTGGGGAATGTGACAGAGCTCCCCTGGGTGGGAACTCGTCACTCCCACAGTTGACGTTTGTAACCGTGGCTACTATAAAAATACCCAACATACATCCTAACATATTTATGTTCCCTATATACTTGCCCTGGAGAACTCCGCCATACCCATGTGCCCCCCATCATTAACACCCCACACTAGAGTTCCTCCCCTGCCATAGTTGAACCTCTCTGTGATCCAACACTTGTTCAACAATGAATCCTAATATATTGTGAAATTCAGTTAATAGGAAATTGAAATACAGTGATAGGTTTAAAGTTTAGAAATAGAATACATACTAATTTAGAAAAGACTAAAATAAAGAAAAAATAAATTGGTATATTAATAAAACAAAAAATATTATAAAGCTTTGTTTCTAACATTTTGCCTTTCATCAATGTAATAGGTGTTGCCCTGTATGTACAATGACAAGCCATTTTAATTTCTTCCTCAGTGTCTACCTCCTTTCTCTTTTTTTATTCTAATTTTTAATTTTGTCTTCGAAAAAGTTTTAGATCACAGTAATTCACATACACAGTATAGGGGACTCCCAGATATCCAACATCAAACCCTTTTCCCCTTTGCACAACAATGATCTCTTTACATATTCATGTTATATTTGCTGCAGGTGATGTACAAATTTTGAAACATAGTTATCAAACATGGTTCCATTTTGGTTTACATTATTGTTTATATTTTAGACTGTACAAATTTCTAAATTTTGTTTCCTTATGATTTCCATTATAGTTTAAATTTTAGTTTATAGACTTTTATACACTTTAGATGTAAGTTGACATGTCCATCATTGCATGATCTTGTGGAGCACTTCCATTGCCCCCAGTTCCCTGTTTCCATTCATGCTATACCTCTCTGCCCCTCCCCTCAGGGCACAACATGACACTCAATCTTCACTACTTGAGGAACCAGATTTAAAGATCCTGCAACAATGCTGAGGGCTTGACATAGTAACCTGCCCTAACTAACTAGCAGCCAGCAATCCTCTTGGGAGACACAATTCCCTCTCTTTAGGAACATCAGGTCTCCCCAGGATGTGGGTACACCTTCACACTCATTGTATGGGTCTCCACCCACTGATATAACACACTATGACAAAATGATCACTCACATACTCCCTAGAAGCTTGCCCCCGTACCTTAAGCACTTTTAACATGTGATCCTTCCTTATTATATTTTCTAAAGATTTTTCTCAACAGTATAGTTTCAACCATATACCTGACATTCTCCCATATTCAGTGGTTCCCCCCAGGCCATTTCCTTGGGTTATCTGACCCATCCTCCCAACCCTAGCCCCCCTCAAGTCCACGAAGCCCCACCCAAAGTTATCCCTATGCCCCCATCTTATTCCTTCCCTGTACAAATACTTACCTCCAGCTTGTCATAGTCTTCACCCATGTAGGCATCAGCTTGCAACCTTCCTCATCCACCCAGATTCCTTTAAGCCTATCTTCCAGACTTTAGCCCTCTGAGACAGCTCTGTGTGCTTGTTTCATATCAGAGAGGTCATGTAGTATTTGTCCTTCAATGCCTGGCTTGCTTCACTCAACATAAAGTCCTCAAGATTGATCCATGTTATCACATGTGTTTGTACTGTATTCTTTCTTATAGCTGAGTAGTATTCCATTGTATGTATATACCACATTGTATTTATCCATTCCTCCATTGATGGGCATTTGGGTTGATTCCATCTTTTGGCAATAGTGTATAATGCTGCTATGAACATTGGTGTGCATATATCGGTTTGTGTCCTTATTTTCAGATCTTCTGTGTATATACCCAGCAGTGGAATTGCTGGGTCATATGCCAAATCTATAGCTAACTTTTTGAGAATTCACCAAACAACCCGCCAGAATGGCTGGATCCTTCTGCATTCCCACCAGCAGTGGATGAGTGTTCCCATTCCTCCACATCCTCTCCAGCACTTGTAGCCTCCTGTTTTTTTTTGAAAGCTGCTAATCTTAATGGAGTAAGATGGTATCTCATTGTAGTTTTGCATTTCCCTAATATCTAGTCATTTTGAGCATTTTTTCATGTGCTTTTTATTTTTTTTTTTAGTTTTCTTTTTTTTTTAAAGATTTTTTATTTGTTATTTCTCTCCTCTTCCCCCCCCCCCTGCCCCCCCACCCCGGTTGTCTGTTCTCTGTGTCTATTTGCTGCGTCTTCTTTGTCCGCTTCTGTTGTTGTCAGCGGCATGGGAATCTGTGTTTCTTTTTGTTGCATCATCTTGTTGAGTCAGCTCTCTATGTGTGCCGCACCATTCCTGGGCAGACTGCACTTTCTTTCACACTGGGTGGCTCTCCTTATGGGGCGCACTTCTTGCGCGTGGGGCTCCCCTACGTGGGGGACACCCCTTCATGGCACGGCACTCCTTGCGCACGCATCAGCACTGCACATGGGCCAGCTCCACACGGGTCAAGGAGGCCTGGGGTTTGAACCGCCGACCTCCCATGTGGTAGACGGACGCCCTAACCACTGGGCCAAGTCCACCGCCCTTCAGGTGCTTTTTAGCCATTTGTATTTCTTCTTTGGGGAATCACCTGTTCAAGTCTTTTTCCCATTTTTTAAATTGGTTGTTTGTCTTTTCATTTTCAAGATATAGGAGTTCTTTGTATATGCAGGATATAAGTCTCTGATCAGATATATGATTACCAAATATTTTCTCCCATTGGGTAGGCTCTCTTTTCACTTTAATGACAAACTCCTTTGAGGCGGAAAAGGCTTAACTTTGAGGAAGTCCCGTTTTATCTATTTGTTCTTTTGCTGCTTGTACTCTGGGTGTGAAGTTCATGAAGCCATTTCCTGTTTCAAGGTCCTATAGATGCTCCCCTACATTGTTTTCCAAGGTCTTTATGGTTTTGGTTCTTACATTTAGGTCTTTGATCCATCTCGAGTTGATTTTTGTATAAGGTGTGAGATGGTAATCCTCTTTCCTTCTTTTGCGTATGGATATCCAAGTCTCTAGGCACCATTTGTTGAAGAAGCGGTTCTCTCCCAGTTGAGGGGGTTTGGTGGTCTTGTCGAATATCAGGTGACGGTATATATGAGGATCTATATCAGAACTCTCTGTTCCGTTTCATTGGTCAGTGTGTATATTCTTGTGCCAATACCATGCTGTTTTCATTACTGTAGCTTTGTAGTATGTTTTGAAGTCTGGTAGTGTGATTCCTCCAGTTTCATTTTTCTTTTTCAATATGTCTTTGGCTATTCGGGGTCGCTTTCCTTTCCAAATAAATTTCAGAGTTAGTTTTTCTAGCTCACTAAAAATGCTGTGTTGATTTTCATTGGGATTGCATTGAATCTGTAGATCAGTTTTGGTAGGATAGACATCTTAATAATATTTAGTCTTCCTATCCATGAATAGGGAATATTCTGCCATTTGTTTAGGTCTTCCTTGATTTCCTTGAACAATTTTGTGTAATTTTCTATGTATAAGTCTTTTACATCTTTGGTTAAATTTATTCCTAGGTATTTGATTTTTTTATTTACTATTGTAAATGGTATTTGTTTCTTGATTTCCTCCTCATATTGCCCATCATTGGTGTATAGAAATGCTACTGATTTTTGTACATTGACCATATACCCTGCAACATTACTGAACTCATTTATAAGTTCTACAAGCTTTGTTGTAGACTCCTCAGGGCTTTCTATGTATAGGATCATGTCATCTGCAAATCGTGAAATTTTGACTTCTTCCTTTCCTGTTTCATTTTCTTTTATATCTGGGTCTTGCCTCAGTGCTTAAGCAAGTACTTGTAACACAAGATTAAAAAGAAGGGGTGATAGTGGGCATCCTTGACTTGTTCCTGATCTTAGAGGGAACGATTTTAGGATTTCACCATTGTAAATTATGTTAGCTGTGAGTTTCTCATATATACCCTTTATTATGTTCAGAAAGTTTCCTTTTATTCCTATATTTTGCCGTGTTTTTATCAAGAAAGGGTGCTGTATTTTGTCAAATGCTTTTTCTGCATCTATAGATAAGATCATGTGATTTTTTTCCCCTCAATCTGTTTATGTGGTGTATTATATTAATTGATTTTCTTATGTTGAACCATCCTTGCATATGAGGAATGAAGCCCACTTGGTCATGGTGTATAATTTGTTTAATGTGTTGTTGAATATGATTGGCAAGTATTTTGTTGAGGATTTTCACAACTAGGTTCATTAGAGAGATTGGTCTGTAATTTTCCTTTCTTGTGGTGTCTTTGTTTGGCTTTGGTGTTAGGGTAATGGTGGCATCATACAATGAATTAGGCAATGTTCCTTCTATTTCAATTTTTTGGAAGAGTTTAAGCAAAATTGGTGTTATGTCTTTTTGGAACGCTTGGTAGAATTCACGGGTGAAGAATCTATCTGGCCCTGGGCTCTTCTTAGTTGGGAGGGTTTTAATGACTGATCCTATCTCTTTACTTGTGATTGGTTTGTTGAGATCATCAATTTCTTCTTTCATCAATATAGGCTGCTTATGTGTTTCTAGGAATTTGTCCATTTCCTCTGAATTGTCATTTTTGTTGGAATATAGTTTTTCAAAGCACCCTCTTATGATAGTCTTTATTTCTCTGGGGTCAGTGGTGGTATCTCCTTTCTCATTTCTTATTTTGTGTATTTGCATCTTCTTTCTTTTTTTCTTTGTTAGTCTAGCTAAGGGTTTGTCAATTTTATTCATCTTCTCAAACTACCAGCTCTTTGTTTTGTTTATTTTTTGGGTGTTTTCCTATTTTCTACTTCATTTAGTTCTGCTCTGATCTTTGTTATTTCTTCATTTCTTCTTTCTTTGGGGTTAGTTTGTTGTTTTTTACCAATTCCTCCAATTATTCAGTTAGTTCTTCAATTTTACCTCTTTCTTCTTTTTTTGATATATGAATTTACGGCTATGAATTTCCTTCTCAGTACAGCTTTTGCCGTATCCCATAAGTTTTGATATGTTGTGTTATCATTTTCATTAGTTTCAAGGTAGATATTGATTTGTGTTGAGATTTCCTCCTTGACCCATTGTTTTTCTAAGAGTGTGTTGTTTAACTTCCATAGGTCGAGGGGGAGGTTCTGTCACTGGTGGCCTTGGACACCAGTCTCCTGCTCTGACAGCTTGTCTTTCCCCCTTTCTCATAGCAGACAGCAAACAAACAGGGAAAGCAACACGCAGAGCACAGCAGACACTCTGGGGCTTGAAAACTCCCACCTCTGCTGCCGGGATGAGCGTCTCGTCTCTCTCTAGAAGGTCTATGACCTATGTGAGGGGCCCATGAGTTCACGATGGGTTCCAAATTTTGCCCCTTCTGAGCAGTATCTCCCACTCCACCAAAATTTCCAATGACCCCAAGTCCCCACCTCTCCTTCCCCGGAATCCAGGGATGCCATGGTACCCCGGGACCTAGATTCACCAGATCTTCCAGAAACCCCAGCACGTGCCAGACCTCCTCCAGGCAGCATCACAGCTAAATAACTGGCCACTGGCCAGGGCAAGGTGAGATGCAGAGTAGAACTCACCCACTTGCACCCACTTGTGGAGACGGGCAGCAGCTTCCTGAAGGGACAGAAGCACGGACGGCTCCTTCAGGGTGCAGGGCCAGGCTTCGGGATCAGGGGACAGTGGGTGTGACTGAGAAAAAGGCTGGAAGGGAAGCTTGAGTTTAGAAGGGGAGGAAAGTTTGCATCCACCCCTCCAGGTTTCTAAGTCACAGTCTAGTGTGGAGGCTCAGCCTGGCCTCAGACCAGCTGGCGTTCTCGGGCACCCCTGCCCCTCACTGGCCTGTTTTCTGCACGTGGAACAGGTACAGCAGTTCCTTCTGCGAGGATGCAATGAGACCACGCTTGAAACTCTTCAGTACGGGTGAATTTTGGAGGAGAAAGAGGATGCTGGCAGAGAGAGCCATAATCCCCTTGCCCAGCCCCTCCTTCGGCCCCGTGTGACTTGGCTTCAGCAGGGTCAGTGTTATTGGAGTTGAAGGAGGTGAACTACTTGTTCTGGTCTCTCTTTTTTCCCTCTTCCCTTTAAGGTTGTTTTCCTCTGTTCCATGCAGGGATGTTCTCTTGAGCTGGGTAGCAGTCTGATTTCATTCATTTTTATAATACCTTGAAAATCTTCAATGGTCCACAAAGATTTTGTTTTATTCTACCAAGAGACCTTTGCTAACAGCATTCTGCTTTCTACCAAATGGCTTTCTGTTTAACATTGAAGTGTCTAAAAATAATGATAAATGAGGGGGACTTTTCACAGGAGCTGAAAGGCAGGGAGGTGTGGCATGGGCGCAGGCCTCTGATTTGCTTCTAAAGATGGGCCCTCCAGGCTGGCACAACAAGGGGTAGATGAGCGATAAGACAATCACACTTAGCAAACTTCTGCAGCCCAGTTACCAGCGACAGTTTACAGGTGTTGGGAGACCAGAGGCAGCCTCAAGCCACCTCCCCCAGCGCAGTTTCTTAAGCTCCCTTAAAAACAAAAGCGTGCTTGTCTCCAGGGCTCTAGAAACTGGGTGCAGAGCTCACAGCTCCTCCTCCAGCCTGGGTGCTGGGTGAGAAGGTGCAGTGCTCCCCCAGGTGGCAGCCAGGTCGGTCTCTCCCCCATCTCTCATGCTGAGTCCCAGGCACTGACCTGGGGTTCTAGATTCCCTGGCTCCAGGGCGGGTCCTGGGAAGTAGCATTTTCCAAGAGGCTCCCAGCTTGGCTTGGTAGGTGGTAAGGAGTGTCTGGGATAGGCTAGTAGTTCTCAGACTCCAGGCTGTGTGAATGAGAGTGGCAGAGGTTATGAAAGGGGGGCTTCCCAGGCCCTATCCCCTAAGCTCCTGGTCCCGGGGCTCAGGTGGGGCCCAGGAATCTGTGTTTCCACGAGCCTCCCCACGACTCTCCTGCAGATGATCCGAGGACCCACGGTGTGTGTGTGGGGAAGGGGTGCAGATATCCTCGGGGCGTCGGGGGTGGTTCCTGAGCTTAAGCGTTCTTAATGAACTCCTGGGGGCAGCCCTGAGGCACTGGAGCATCCTCTGAGGCCTCTGCTGATCCTTTGCCATCACAGCCCCCTCCTCTCCAAACCGGTCCTCACCGGTTCTCAGGAAGTCTGGCCAAGCAAGGCTTCCTCCTGGACTCATGGCAGTCACTGCAGTGCTCCTGCAATGTGTCCACGAGCCACCTATGCTAGGCAAAGAGGCTTCCTCTGTCAGGTAGGTTTGTGGCGTGGCACTCAGCCCAGGGACTCAGATCTGAGTTAGAATGCTGGTGCTGCCACCTCCACCTGGGTGGCCGCCGCAGGTCAGCTCTCCTACCATGCTCCCCCTTGCCCGGCTGTGAAATGGGGACAGTAACAGGGTGCACCACGTGGAGGTTGGGGGAGCACAGGAGTTAACTCACATAAAGCTCCCGGCTCCCTGCCTGCTGGCTCCTTGAAGGGCTGCCTGCCGGAGCCATGCCCCTTCTCCAGGGCGCCAAGATGTTTGACAGCTGGGAGCTGCGTGTACCCACTGTTTGTACCTCAGGACCGTGTTTGTACCCAGACACCACTTCTCCCAGATTTGGCGTGGTGCTTAGTACTTGCCGAGGTTCACGGAGCACATCTGAGCAAATGCTGGGTTATGGGGTACCTCTCCCCAAAACTCATCTGCCCCATGCATGGTTCTCCTGAAGGCAGGTGAGGCCTTTGCGATGGACGTTTTGACACCAGAACGGAAGAGTGGTCTCGGGTGTTGCACGACCGCAGCGACATGACTCCTGGATGAGGAGGGAAGCGGAGGGGACTTGCACCTGGCGCTGCTTTTTGATGGACAAGTCCATGAAACCTCACTCACTGCGCAGGACCTTGAGCAGGTCTGGGCGTGATGACAGCCCAGCACATTAGGCCCTGGAAATCGGGGCCCTGATCTCCCACCAGGATGGGCAAGACGTGGCATAGGGGTGGCAGGTGGGTACCCAGCTGAGGTCCCATGAGTAGGACCACAGTTCCGAGGTGAGCAGCTCAGCCTGACCTTGTCCATTCTTGGATGTCGAGCATACCCCACTCCATCCCGGGACCTGCCATCTGATTTCCTGAAGGCCAGTTGGGAGCACCAAGCAGCAGGCCACTCTGCCTGGAGGCAGGAGTGCTCTGGGAGGGGGAAGGGGGGCTGTTCTGTAGTCTTTCCTGCTCTCTCGCCCAAGTGGACAATGACCTTGGAGCTCAGCGGTTTCACTCAGTCGTCTTTCACGCCTCTGCAGCGTATTTCTTAAATCAGAACGAATGTATTCCAGACACAAATCTACTCCAAACCAAGACAAAGAAAATTAGAAATATCTGAGCAAACAGACCACTTTTCTTTAAGTCGCCAAGCCTAAAGTAAAAGAGCACATGCCCTGCCTCACTTTCCAAGTTGTACATATTTGTCACTTGACCCCCTAACACATTCCCCAGCCTGGAAGTCCCTCCTGCAGGGCCCAGGGAGCGCCTGGCTTGGGCTGTGGGCACTGTCCTCTGTCCCCCGCAGATAGCTCTTCCACCCAGGAGTTTCTCCTCGGCCTTTCCGGGGTAACCCTGCGTTTGGACACACAGGTGGCTTCAGGAAGGTCCCCAAACCTTTCCAGTTTTTCTGGATAGCACCCTGAGCCTGGGGTTAAGGTGCCATTTCCTAAAAGAAAGCCAGGACAGCGTGCAAGTGCTGCCTCCCGCCTCCCGCCTCCCGCGCTGGCCAGGCCTGGAATCTGGACAAAGCAGGCGGGGGCTCCTCACCCAGAGGGGCACTCCGGTGTGGGCCCGGGGACTTCGGGGTCTCCACGCTGCCCCGCTCCCCTTCTTGCCCATGGAGGCAGCGCGTCCTCGGTCTCCTTTGCCCGAGCGCGCGAGCGGTGCGCGGTCCCTTTAAGGCCGTTCGAGCCCAGCGAGCTCAGGGGCGGGGCGGGGCTCCCACGTGGCTTCTCTTGCAGTTGGGAGCGGGTGGAACGGAGGCGCCGCCAGATCAACCGCCAGAGGGAGCCCGCCTCCCGCCGCACTGGGCTTGACCGCGGAGCCTGGCGGCAGCGCGGCAGACGGCCGGCTCCACGCGCGGGGCTGGCGCTAGGGAGCGCCGGGGACGGCGGCGACCGGATCAGCGGCGGGACCGGCTGGGGCTCCTGGCACGGGCGGGTGCCCGGGAGCGGCAGGGAAGATGCCCGCGGGCTCCGGCGTGCTCCTCGTGCTGCTCTCGCTCTCCGGCTCGCTCCGGGTAAGTTGCCGCTCCCGCGCCGGCCTCCCGGAGCCCGAGCAGCGCGTCCACGCCCGCGGGGCTCGCCCGGGCTTCCCCGTCCCCGGCCACGCGCTCCCCGCCCCGCTGCCCGGCGGTCGCGCTCCTCTCGGTCTCCCGCGGTCGGCATGAGTGGGAGGCGCCGGGGCGGCGTGGGGCGGTGGAGCTGAGCGGGGCGAGTGGGAGCGGCGGGCGGGGCTTGCGAGTTTCCTTCCTAGCTCGGGGCGTGCGGCCGCCGCCCGGGGCTCGGCTCGCCGCGCCGGGACAGGCTGCCCGCTGGCGGAGCCCCGCGCCCTCCACCGCCCGAGAGCCGCGCGCCTTGGCGCACGCGGGCCAGGCGAGCCTGGCGCGGGCGGTCGAGGCGTGGGGCGGGGTCCGCGGCGCCTGCTCGCACTTCGGGGTGCAGACCTGGACCATCGGGGTGGGTGGGTGGTGGATGTGGACCGCGGGGCACCCTCCCCGCAGAGCCCCGCCGTGGCGCGGGTGGCAGCCACAACCCGCCGGTGCCCTCGCTCCTCGACGGGCGGCCTGGGCCCGGGGCACCGGGGCGGGGAGCGCGCTCGGGCATGGGGAGCCGGCGCCCAGACCTCAGCTGGTCTCGGAGCCTCGCGGGGTGTGGGGCCTGGGCGCGCGTGCGGGGCTGCTGGCTGGCAGGAGCCCTGGGCGGAGGTGGCAGGGCCGCGGGAGTTGCTGCAGGCACTCCCTCTACTGGCGGATCGGCCTGGCTGCCTCCTCCCGGGCCGCACTGTTGTAACCTCGGACATAAGTGCCCACGGGCGACGCCAGCTCCCAGGCCTCGGGGGCGCGGAGCGGCCCTGGGCGCATGCCCAGGGTCGGGCAGAAACTTTCCTGGAGGAGTTTCGCCTCCTCCCGGGACGCGGGTGGTATTTGGAGCTGCGTTCCCCACAAGCAAAGCCGCATTCGGCAGCTTTTCCCAGCAGCCACTCCGCGTCCCGCTCTGCCTCTCCCGGGGTGCGTTTGGCAGGAGGTGTGCCTGCCTCCGGCACCGGCGTCAGGGTGCCAGGGACCTCCGAGCTTGGGGCGGCCTCTCCGAGCCGAAACTGGGCGCTTGGGACAGGAGGAGGCGGCCGGCAGGGAGGCCCGTTCCTCTCCCGCAGCTGGTGAAGGAGCGGTGGAGGGGTGCTGGCGACTGCGCTCAGGGCTCCGCGCTCTTTCCCTGGTCGCGGGCTGTCTCCCCGTGACACAGGTGGCTTTCTCTCCCGCCAGCCCCCAGCCCCTGCGCTTGCCCGTGGGGCCCACTTCCCGCAGCCAGGGAGGGGTCCTTTTGCCCATCCCCAAGCTCCCGTACCCCCTCCCTGCCATCTGGATGTCCTCTGAGGCAGGAGAGCCGAGCGAGCCTTTCCCGTCAGCTGGCGCAGCTGCTCTCCTGGTTGGCTGAGATGGGGGGCTCTCCTGGATGGCTGATGAGTGTCCCAGGAAGAGGGGAGAGGCCTGGAGCTGGACCCCCCATCCCTGGCCTCTTGGCAGCCCCACTCAGAGCTGGTTTCTTGATTCTTGGAGACTCTTCCTGCTCTCCTAGGCCTTGCCTCCCTGTGGGGTGATCTGCGGGGAGCAGACTTCAGGAGCCTGCTCCTTCCCCTCCCCTGAAGCACAGTCTTGAGCCCACAGGGGAAAATGGCTCTGCAAAGGGTGGGCTGGACTCTGTGCTCCCAGCCCCTGGCCCCCTTCCTGAGCCCCAGCTCTCCTTAGCAGCTTCCTTGGCTGATGCTTGACGACTCCTGCTGCTGCCATGTGGACACTTCCTCCCCTCCTTGTGGTCGCCTCCCTGGAGGCCCCTGATGAGCCCCCAGCCTTGCTGCCAGCCTGCCCTTGACTCCTGGTGGCGCATGCTCCAGGTCGCTGGGGAGCAAGGCACCCAGTCTTGCCTCCTGCTTCTGTAGGTGCCCAGCGGCCAGCCAACACCGCACCTGGCAAGAGCCTGTGGCCGTCAGGGCTTCGACCCCGTGCTGCCCTTGCACAGCTGACCACACCAGGTGGTGGGCTTTGGGGCTGTCAGCTTCGTTCTACTTTACTCTCCTTTCTCTTCTTAGGCACATACTGGGCATCTTACATCCAGACAGGCCTATAAGTCTGGGTTCTCAGAAGATTACAGGGCACTGATCTCCCAAAATGTTCTGGAAGGAGAGAAGCTGCTCAAAGGTAGGGACAGGGGTGTGGAGGGGGGAATGAGTGAGAGGCCGCGTTCTTGAGTGGGAGAAGCATTTAGACTGAAGTCAAGGTCTGGCTGGTCCTAGAGCTGTGCTGGCTCCAGCACGGAGGTTGGGGGTACAAATGGGTGCCCTGAACGGTGTTTGACTCTCAGGGGAATGATTGGGAATCCCCATGTTTTCGAATGAGGCAAATTATTTCCTGGGCAACAAATTAGAACTGGTATGTAACGTCACCCAAATAACATGCAGAGAGACTTTCTTACCAAAGATTTTTATGTATGAAATTCTGGATTCTTAAGTTATCCCTGCTCTGAAATGCATGATAAGGCAGATGATGTTGTCCCAAATGTGGTAAGCAAGCCCACAGCTGTTCTGTTCACAAATGTGGCATTTATTTTCATTACTGCCCCACTGACAGCATGGAAACACACATGCAGGGGGGAGCTGCCAATTAGTCAGATCGTAATTGCAGGATTATATCCACATGTGTGATGGGAATCTCGGTCACAGCTTCAAAACTCCGATGACAACAGATCATCCTGCGAATCAATCTGTTTCCTTTCAAGACAAACTAATTAAACTTTGTATTTGCATGGGAGGGAAAATAAATCAGTCTTTCCGGTTCCGAGGTTCTCGTCTCATATGGCTACCTCCTGCCTCTGTGCCTTCCCTCTTTGCATAAGTTCCCCAGAAGTGGGAGCCTTTTAGCTGATTTCAAAGTGATGGGGGGAATGAACTTAAAATAAAGTATCAAAGTGAAATTTCAACATTGATGCCTAAATAATCCCCAACCTGCTGGCTCCCCCCAGTTATATATTCCAGCTTTCTAGCACTTTGTGATGAGGTGGGAGCATAGAGTCTCCCTTCAGGAACTGGCAGCAGGGTGTGTGTGTGTGTGTGTGTGTGTTGTGTGTGTGTGTGTGTGTACATACCCATGGAGTGAGCTGACTTTTCAGATCCTCATCCCTTGTGAGGGAGCTTGTTGGCCTGACCTGGCTATGTGAATCCGCCTCCTTATACTCACCCATTTTTTGGTTTTTTCTTTTTAAGATTTATTTATTTCTACCCCCCCCCCCCCCCCCCCGTTGTCTGTTCTCTGTATCTATTTGCTGAGTCTTCTTTGTTCGCTTTCTGTTGTTGTCAGCGGCACGGGAATCTGTGTCTCTTTTTGTTGCGTCATCTTGTTGTGTCAGCTCTCCGTGTGTGCGGCGCATTCCTGGGCAGGCTGCACTTTCTTTCTCGCTGGGCGGCTCTCCTTACGGGGCGCACTGCTTGTGCGTGGGGCTCCCCTACGCGGGGACACCCCTGCATGGCAGGGCACTCCTTGTGCTCATCAGCACTGCTCTTGGGCCAGCTCCACATGGGTCAAGGAGGCCCGGGGTTTGAACCGCAGACCTCCCATGTGGTAGACGGACGCCCTAACCACTGGGCCAAGTCCGCTGTCCTGTACTCACTTGTTATCTGAGCTGACTGCTAAGGCAGCTGTGTGATGATATCGATCCTCACATTGATCGCCCAACAACCACCACCACCTTCTAGCAGTTGGCCTAGAAGCAGAGTGGACATGCCGTGGAGGCAGGCATGTGGGATGGGGCCTTTGCAAAAGATGAGGCACTGATTGGGGTTGGTGTTTGGTGTCTTCAGCAGCCTTTCTGTGCCAAGCTTTTGCCTGGTCCCTCATCGAAAAGTTTAGAAGAGTAGTGGCTTCTGTTGGGCGAAAGGTAAGAACCGTGGAGAGAAAAGTGTAAAAGGCACAGCCCTCCCCTGTGGCCCGAGGCCACTCTCAGGCGACTGGTTAAATGAAACCAAACAGCACCCCGGCAGCTGATCGGGCCCCTGCATGCCATGGCCTGGCCAGCGTGTTCCGGAATCGGGCTGCATGGCCCACGAGGAAACTGAGGTTCCAGGATGTGGCAGCAACTGCCCAAGTTTGGGCCCAAAGTTTCCAGAATCTTCTATCCTCTGTGGCCTCCAAAATCAACTGTCATTTTAAAAAAAAGCACCCTCCATGGCCAAAGACAGTGCCCACACCCCATACGGAGAGGCGACCCCATGGGCAGATGGATGTTTGTGGCTTAAAGATTGATTAAGTTGCTTACATTTTAGAAATATATATTTTAACTGAGTCTTGGGGTGAGGGGATGTGAGGCTTTGCGTCATAATAATAAGGTTATAGCAACATCAAGTTCAGGGCCAGGACAGGTGCTGGGCCTTCTGCACAGGACATGTGAGTTAACCCTTCCAGAAGCCTCCACGGGGGGAGAACTGTTCCCATTTGATGGATCAGAAACATGATGGGAGCAGCTCAGGATCAGCCCCCTGAGCCATCTGACCGGCTTCCCTCCCGCCCTTTTCCCCTTCAGCTGCTCGTGTCTCCTGTATCCTTCTGAAGATGATGGTTTTGTAAGGGCTGAAGCTATGTGGGTGCAGGAGGACACCCAGAAGCGTGGGACCGTGGTCCTCTGTGAGCAGCCGTCCAGCAGAAGGACGTGGTGCCTGCTGCTCGCGGACGTCTGTCGTCAGCAGAGGCCCCGTGGGCAGGCGGACGGGCGGTGCCAGTGGCGGGCAGCCTGCGGGTGCGCCCGGCCGGACACGGGGTTCTGTAGTGCCCACCCCATGTTTCTGCCCTGGACAGGAGCCTGCAGCCCCGGAGCTGCCTCCCCTCGGCTTTAGGCTGTGCTGGCGCTGGGGGAGGATGGAGAACGATCGCCAGGAGGAGCCAGTCCAGGCCACCTTGGCGTGAGCATGGGCCGTCCTACGCCACTCGCCGTGTGCCCGGGCGCCAGCAGCGGGGTTGACAGCCACAGCACTGGGTCCCACGAGGCCACCCATCACCCAAGGGTGGGCACCCTGACTCTGCTCCCAGAGGGCTGTGGGGGGGGGGGCTGGCTCACGCATCTCCATGGGTGCCTGCCTGGGGTTTTGAGGGACCTCCTGTCCCACCATTGGAGCAGGTGCGTCCTGCGGCTCTAGAGCCTCTGGCAGCGCAGTGTGCCCGGGTGCCTGTGGCGTCCTCAGCGGGTCCTCAGTCATGGCTGGCGGCCAAGCCCTGCACCTGCACCTCACGTCGGCTCTCCTGAGCTCACAGGCTGTTTGTGCTCCGGTGACTAAACAGCAACTTGAATTTTAGTACAAGCCGCCAGAGCATGTAGCTTCTTTCGTTTCTCAAATAGTAATTTTCTAATTCCATCCTTCAGGGTTATTTTAGCTCAATGAAATTAATATGCAAGTTTAAACAAAATATATTTGCTATGTAGTTGACTGTTGTTTGCCTCATATGGATTTCACAGTGTGGATGTTTGTGAATTCTTTTAGGCCGTATGTGGAGGTGCTTAGAATGAGGCCAGGGCCTCCTCCCTCCCTCCCCCTTCCCCTCCCTCCCTCCATCCTTCCCTCTTTCCTTTTCTTCTCATCTCATTTCTTTTCTTTCTTTTCTTTTCCTTTTCTTTTTCAAGCCTAATTAAGTTGATACCAGAAGTTATCACAAACAGAGATGGAGCAAGCAAGCGTTCATCTTTTCAAAGAACGTGCCTAATATTCTGATTTTTTGAAAAAACAGTTTTTCCTCCACGTGAAGTCCAGCTTACACAGTCCTGCAGGCTGGGTGAAGTTTCTTTTGTCAAGGGCAAAAAATTTCTTGCTTTGTAAAAGCTGGAGGCACTTGTGAGTTCTTTTAAGCCCTGGGGGGAGAATGTGGCATGTGGCCAGCCAGGCGGGTCAAATTGTTTGCTTTCTGTCAAAATGGTCAGAATTCGAGGCCTGTGGGCTGCTCCTGGTGGCCCCCAGCCCTGCTCGCCTGTTTTCTGCTCTGTCTTTGTGCGTGTGTCTTCCCTCCAGTTTCAGAAGAAAACAGAACAGGACAAAACAAAGCCCCCTTAGTTACCTTTGACCAGCACGTGCTCCAACGACTAACTAGTTCCCTCTAAACTCCCATGATGGGCAAGGGAGAGGACTTACCAGCTGTAAATAATGCATCCCCCGCAAATGACGCCCATGTCACAGGCTGTCTGCAGAGGGCGTGTTCCAGGTGACCTCTCGCCTCACCTAACTGCCTTTCCAGGGAGGAGCTGCTCCCTTCTTGCTTGTGTTAGTTTCCTGCTGGGCGGTAACAGATTTCCCCACATCCAGGTCTTAAATCACACACATCTAGCCTCTCACACTTCTGGAGGTTGGAAGTCCCACCAGGTGTCCGACCAGGGTGTCAGCTGGGCTCCCTTCCTCTCTCCAGGGGAGACCCCTTCTGCTCCCCTCTCCAGCTCTAGAGGCCGCCCTGGTCCCTTGGCTCATGGCCCCTCCCTCCATCCTCAGAGCAGCAGCCAGTGCCTGCTCCTCCCCACTCGCCCCTCACCTCCTGCTCATCTCCTGTAGTAACACTCATGCTTCCTCGGCCCCTCTCGGGCCGTCTCCCATCTCAGGGAACTTGGCTTCATCCGTTCCGCAAAGCCCCTTTAGCCGGGCCAGGGAGCCGGTGGCCTGGTCCTGGGTCCTGGGCTGGGACGTGGGCGTGTCGGGTGACGGAAGGTTCCGAGGGGCACATGAAGCATTTCCCTCTTGGTGTTGCTTACCAAGAACTTGCCTGTGGCAGGCCCCGTGCAGCAGACTTCAGTGAATTCTCCTGGTAACCTCAGCATTTGTGCTAGCAACTCCCTTCTACTGTTGGGGAAACTGAGGCCCAGAGCTGTCGAGGAACTGGCTCAGGGCCTGGGTCAGCAGGGTCTGTCTGGACTCATGGTTCTCAGTGCCGCCTGCTGCTGGAGTCCAGCTCTGCCTGTTTCAGGAGCTCCCGCCCTGAGACCCCTCCTTCCTCTGCACTTGGGGCGCTGGCTGGCAGCTGCTTGGTGGGTGCTGGTGGGACACCGTGCTTTCGAGGTGCTGAAACAGGGCGGGCTGGAAGCCGATGTCGGGGCCACCTCGGCTGCTCTCCCTTGGCCCTTCCGCGTGCACTGCGTGTTCTTGCTGATGGCATGTGGAGATGTAGGAAGAATGAAAGTGAGGATTCAGCGACAGATGACCTCTCGAGGCCACGGCCTGCACCCCCGCCTCGCTCACGGCCCATGGTCCTGGGGGCCTCCTCTGGGAGTGGTAGGGCAGCAGCTGCGGTCGAGGGGCACCTCGGTGCCTGTCCACATGGAGTCAGTCGAGTCATTTCAGACGCCAGGGCGCAGCAGTGGTGGGCACCCAGCCGGGCTGGGGGTTGGGCAGAGGCCCCTTCCAGGGCCGCGTGCACCTCGCTGCATCTGACTTGAGAAATGGCGGCTTTTCTGTTTTGCTGCACAAATGCAAGTGTGTCGCCACCCACCCCGATGGGGTTGGGGAACCCTGAGTCCCACACTTGCTGAGCAGCAGGGCCCAGGCTCCTGCTTCCAGGGCACCAAGGGGGAAGCTCAGGTTGAGGCACGCAGCAGGGTGCAGGGGTGTGCAGAGCTCCTGCTGGGAGAGCGGGCCAGGTGGGTGGTGCCACAGGTCCCCATTGCAAAGTGATGGGGACCGGTAGCCCCGTGCCTCTGCACTGTCCCCGGTCCCAGCCCAGCCCCCTGTGGAGGGCAGAGTGGCATCCACCTCAGATCCCCCAGCCTATGACCTGCAGAGGTGATGCATTAGGAAGCAGTGTGGGGGACATCCTGGCCCCCCAGGGGATCTACATCCCACATAGAGGAGAGGCTCAGAGCCAGGGCAGCCCTGTGGAGGTGGAGATGGGGCCACAGGTCAAGGACAGGCCCACACCCACTCCTCACCAGAGAATTCCTTTCCTTTTTTTTCTCTTTATTTTTTAAAATGTTACATACAAAAAATATAAGAGGTCCCCATATACCCCCCACCCTCTTCACACCCCTCCTCCCACATCAAAAACCTTGTTCATCATCATGGGACATTTGTTGCATTTGGTGAATACATTTTGGAGCACTGCACCGCATGGATAGTGGTTTACATTGCAGTTTACACTCTCCCCCAGTCCACCCAGTGGGCCGTGGCAGGACATACATTATCCACATCTGTCCCTGCAGTACCACCCCGGACAACTCCAAGTCCTGAAAATGCCCCACATCATATCTCTTCTTCCCTCTCCCTACCCTCAGCAGCTACTGTGTCCACTTTCTCCATCTCAATGCTATAATTTCTTCCATTACTAACCATAGTAGTTGCATAGTAGAATATCAGTAAGTCCACTCTAATCCGTACTCTATTCCTCCATCCTGTGCACCCTGGCATGGTTATGTCCACTCCACCTCTATCAAGCGGGGGCTTAGATTTCACTTGGTTGGTGGCTGGGATTCTCCTGCTTGCAGTTGTTGGCGCTCTTGGCTCCCTGGTGTGGTGGTTGACTTTTTCACCTCCCTGTTAGCTGGTGGGGCAAGTCCAATAAACCAGAGTGTAGGAGTTGCAAGTGTTGTTCCTTCCCGCCCGGCCCCGCCCTGAATTGGTGCTGATTTTCTCCACAGCCCTGGAAGTTGAGGTCTGCACTGGCACTGAGCAGGAATTTCCGGGGACTAGGCCTGCTGCAGCCAGCTCCAGGGAGAGCCTGGCTTCCTTAAGCCCCAGGGCTTGGTGTTTAGAGGACCTGGAGCTTTGCAATTCCAAGGCTTGGCATCCTCTGGGAGAGCTTTGCTGTCCCCGTGTGTGTCCGCTGGCAGCGACCAGCCTTTGGGGCAGCCCCGGTGGGCGGTTGAGACCACATGTGAGGCATTTAGGGTAGGAAGAGAGTGTTTCATGGTATAAAGTGTGGCACAGGCACCCTCATCGGAATTAAAGTGCATTCACAGCGTTTGTTCTCCTCCCATTGTCTTCTGGTCTAGCGAAATCTAGACAAAGGTTACCACGCAGATAAGATGGAGTAGAGTCTTTTGTAACTATTTTGTTACCCTAGAGGTCTGTGTTTGGGAGAGGATTGTTTAACGGAGGCGGCGCTGCTGCTGGGCAGGAAAAGGCTTGCTCTTGCTTCCCTCTGCTGACGAGGTGGGAGGCCGCCTGTGGCCCCTGGTGGGGGAGGCTCAGGTAGGGGCCTTTTGGAGAACATGTCTGCTCTCTCCCCAAAACTGCTTTCCTGTGGCCGCGCTAAGGCCCTCTCTCTGGCTCTGGGTGGCTCGTTCCTGGGTCTCGGGCAACCTGTTTCGGCTACCAGGCCTCACTGAGGGCAGACGGCCAGCACAGCTGCTGGAGCTCCGTCTCCTGCCCCGTCGCTGCTCCGGGGCCTGTGGGGTGGGGGCTGTCACAGACAGGGCTGTAGCATGTTGCTGTGTTTTCTGAGACGGTGGTGGGAGGGGCCCTCGGGGTACCTGGCAGGGATGGGGGCTCTAGCACAGGCAGCCTGCTGCCTCGACTCTCTTCCTGGGGGAGCACAGGGAACCCCAGGGCCAGTGATGGGGATGGGGCTGGGCTCAGGCCATCCAGAGAACGTCCCCTGCAGCTGGGAGCCTGAGAGCCTCAGGCCTGGTGCTGCCTCTCGGCAGGAGGCTGCAAAGAGCCGCCAAGCTCCGGAGAGAGGATAAGGCTCCCGATGCTGCTATGTGTCTGGTCACTTGCATCTCAGGGTGGCTCGACCAGGAGCCAGGGGCAAAGCCCGCTGGCCAGGGCAAGGCGGGAGGTTTTGCAGCTAAGTTCTCGTTTTTTTCCTGATGTTCAGCTTGAGTTGTGTGTGGAGCCTTTTAAAGGGAAGGATACATTTCCCTCTCTCTGTCTTTTTACTGGAGTCTTCACGGGGTCTGGCTGACTCACGTGGATGGACCCCACCAGCCTAAACTAATGGATTCTATAAACGTGATGCACAGCATCACCCGGAAACCTTTGTCAGAGTCAAGGCCTGCCCCCTTGAAGTGTTGCTGAGCAGTTGTCACTGAGGGAGCCCTCCTCCTGCTGGTGGCATGGGCACCCCACTGCCCCACCTGGACTGCCCCTCCCACTGCCCTGTGATGTGGCAGCGTGGTCAAGCCCCTCTTACAAAGCAGGAGAGGCTGGAGCTCTACCGAGTGGAGCCAAGTCACTGGCTGGATGAGCCCACTGACAGGGTGCCAAGTTCCTGGGGTTGTCTGCCTGGCCTGTAGTGTCTAGATGGCTCTGGAGACCTCAGGAGCTCCCCTGTTTGAGGCACTGTTTACTGTCAGTGAGATCTTCCTGAGATGTGCATAAGTGTAACCTCTGGCATGACCTCACGACTCACTTTGAAATCTCATAGCCATAAAAACTCGTTTGTGTTTAATATTTGCCCCCTTTCATCTAGGTCTTTTTCCAAATGTCTCAGTACTTGGTGCTTGATAGTAATCCCTTGATGCCAGAGAGGCTCATCCCCGGGAGTATTGTCCCATGCTGCGGGGGACAGTATTGAGTTTATATGCTGAGTTTGGCTTAGAGAGAGGCCACAATTGATCAACAAGGAGGCTTTCAGGAGGTAAGTATTAGATAATATACATTTCTAGACTGAGTTTCAATTTCATAAGAACAAGGTTTGTAAGTATTAAATACAAGTATCAATATCAAGGCCCTGGCACCTTGGTCTGTCCTCTTTCACTAGATACTGCGCATGTAGTCTAGGGACTCTCACTACTCTATTAGAGAATGTAGCAGGACTCCCCAGAAAGGAAACTCAATATTCTGAAGGTTATTGTGTGGGTTTCCACCTATCAAGACAACACCACATGACCACATGAACACATTCTTGTTCCATAGAGATTGCCCAGGAGCACCCCTCCCCACACATTCCCCCACCACTGACACTCTGCACCAGTGATCCACCCCTGCCACAGTTGTGACCCTTCTGCAATCCAAAACCTACCCCATAAACCCAAAAAACAAAAAAAGTAATAATTTAAAAAATAATTTTTTTTTGCACTGTGCCTTTCATCACTGTAAGATCTGTCATCATTTATGTATATTGGCAATTTCTGCTGTGTGTTCCCCCAGTGTGTTATTTTTTTTTTTACTTTATTTTCTAAGAAGTTTTAGGTTACAGAAAAGTCACATAGGAAATGCAGAGGATTCCCATATACCTGCCCCCATCCTCCCCTACCAATAACATCCTAAGTGACTATGGTACATGTGTTACAGTTGATGAACAAATATTGAAGCATTGCTACTAACCATGGTCAGTGGTTTATATTATGATTTGCATTTTGCATTGTACACATTTATAGGTTCTGAACAGTTGCAGTGCCCCAGAATTGCCCTGCATTCCATCCATTCTTCCCTTCCCCTGCCCTCGGAACCTAGGCAACCCATAAGTTTCAGTTTTTGAAGAATAAGGTTCAGTTACGTCCATTAATAGTGAGGGCTTGACGTACTGGTCTATTTTCTTTTACTGCGCACTGCCAACTTACTCCAGACATTCTTGCCCTTCTGTTTGAGGAGGTAGAGGACTCCCCAGGATGGGGATGTTTGTTGTATGGGTCTCCACCCCGAGATGACACTCTGCCAAGATGAACACATTCATGTTCCATAGAAGTGTGCCCCTCTCCCACACGTCCCCCACCACTGGCATGCTGCACCTGGGACCTGCCCCTGCCTTATTTGCCAGAAGGACATTCCCACCATTGTGGCTTCAACCACAGACCTACAGATGCTCTGAGTCCCCTGTTCCTTGAGCTGGGCTTAAATAGGACAGCCCCCCTCCAGAGGCTGTCAGCCACTGCACCCCGGTCTCTCAGAACCAGGCTCTCCCCGCTTGCAGGCTGGTGCACCCCATGATCCAGAGTGCAGGCTGCAGAGTCTGGTGCACTCCTGCGGCTCCAGCCTCAGCCCCCAGTTACCAGCTACATGGCACTGGGTGCATCCTGTCATCCTGTCTTCTCGTGCTTCCCTTTGACTGAGTGGAGTGACAGTTCCCATTTCAGAGGGAGGTTTAGAGGATTCAGCAGGATGATGCACATAAAGCATGCCGTGCACCGCCCAGCCGTAGAAGCCCCGAATGGGCGGCTTATGCTGCTGGGTGTCGCTCTTGATACTTATTAATGTAAATCATGGGGTCCCTATCCGCTCAGCAGGAGGAAGCCAGTTGGGTGGAGCCCGGGTCTTCCCAGAGAGACTGCCAGGCTTCTTACCTGCTACTGGCTCTCGGGGAATCATCAGGCCCGGCACCCCACCCCCCCTCAGGCACTGTGCACAGGATTGACAGCCACCTGGGCCTGGAAACAGCACATTCCTGCTCCAGCAGGGCCGGAGCCACGAGGTACCCTTCATTGCCACTCGGCCCCCATTGCCGATGTGTGACCCCAAGTTCCCCAGGCCATCCCACTCCAAGGTCCTGTCTCCCAGGATGTGGCTGGGAGCTGACCCCTGGGGCAGTGATTTTCCCATCAGATGGGGGGCTCGATCTAATAGCTTTTTCCTTATTGGCCTTTCCATGTGGAATGTGTGACCAGAGGCATGTTTTTAAAACTGAATAAATAAATGACCGAGCAGCTTAGTTAAAGTTCTGTACGTGCCCGTGGCGGGGGCAGCACGTGAACGTAAGTTATTTATTAATGGAGTCTTGGTGTAATTGGATTGTATTGGGCCATATTTAATGTTTGAGCCTGGAGAGCTGAGAAGTCAGAAAAATGTTGTTCCCAGGAGAGCTTCATCGGTGGGATCCAAGCTGTGGAAAGCTGTACTTCTTTGTTCTTTCCCACCTCCCTCCAGGTACAAAGATGGGATTATAAAACTTGTCTTATTTAGTTCTCATATATTAAGATACAAATGGAATACCAGGGAGGTGCTGAAGGCTATAAAATTGTGATCAAAAGTCCATCAAATTATAGATCTTCAGTTTTCTGGAGAACAGAGCGGCTGCTGATGAAGGATGGCTGCGACTTGCCTTCTTTTTTCCTAAAGGAGCCTGACAGCTTGACCATTGATCTGCACAAAAGTGTGAGATAAACTTCCACATGGGGGAGAGAATAGAGGCACGCACTCGAAAGGTTAATGGCTGGTAAAGGTCAGTTTTCTACAATCTTGGCTAATAAAAATAGCTCATAAGACTTGCCGCTCAACGACAGAGGCCTCTGATGTGTCTTGAAGTTGCGAGTCCTTGGAACTGTATGTGTGGAGGTCTTGGCTGAGTCGCAGGTACTTTCTCTCCTGGGCGAGTGGTGCCTTCAGGGAAGGCAGGGGCATCTCTGAAGTGGAAGAGTGACTGCTGGGGTACTTTTGGTTTAAATTTCACAGATACTCTGAATTGGCTGTCCTAGAAACCACAAGCCCATTTTTATTTATTTTTTTATTGAAGTTTATCATTCATACATGAACACACAAACAGTAAGCGAATAGTAAAGATCACGAACTTACAAAATAAACATACATAACATCACACGGGGTCTCATACATCACCCCTCCAGCAACTCTTTGCATTGGTGTGAAACACTGGTTACACACTATGCAAGAGCATCGTCAAAACATTACTACCAACTCTAGTCCTTCCCTTACATTTGGTGTATTTTTCCCCCAACCTATAATTTATTTTTAAATATATTTTTGTTACAGATATTGTAAACTTGGAAAACAATCATACAGATGTGTAGATTTCCCATACAACTCCATACCATGGTGGAACATTAGTTACAGATTATGAGATAATATCATCAGACTATTACCACCAATCATGGTCCATAGCATATAGATGTACCTATCTCAATAAACCTTAATTACCTGTGACTCTATCACTAGGATTTACATTTTAAATACTATTATATAAAGCATGTCATTCTCTAAAAATCTAGAAAGCACGTTGTTCTCTAAAAATCTCAGGGTTTTAAAAGTGATGGCACTGATTTTGGTTGCAGCCCCTTGAAGCTAGAACAGGCTTATCTCCACTTTTTTGGGTTGAAATTCCAGGACACGGTATTTCTGGAACTCTCTAGGGTTTCTTACGGTTTTCCAGGGTTGGGTAATAAAGACGTCCTCATCTCGCTCTCCTGCCCCCACTTGCCCATCTTCTTTGCTCTACCTGGGATTGGGCGTGAGCGGGCAGAGAGAATGGCTGTGTGGGTAGTGGGAACATGTGGAGCCCGGCTTAGGAAGTGACCACCGGTGGCGTGGCCATTTCCCAGTGCTTGCCTGGCCGGGCACCCTCCATTGTGTTAACTGTGGTCCATTGGCAATGATGCTCTTCCCACCTAAGTGGACACTGCACTTCCCCCCAGGCTCCCCCCGGCAGTGCCCACAGGTGGACAGGGTGGGGCTGGGTGACGTGGTGGCCTGGGGGTGCCCACGCAGGATATCCCACAGCTCCTGTACATTCCCCACACCTTCCCCGCTCACCTAATGTCCCACCTGGCACTCCCACCTGTGATCCTCCATGTGAACTTAAAATCGGAATTGGGTTTCTTGGTGCTGCCCACGTGGAGCTTGTACTTTCCCCGTGGAGCATGAAAACACGTGCCACAGACAAGACAATCCCATCACTCTGTGAGAGCACCTGATTTCGCCTCTTGCCAGGTCACAAGTGAGAATTTAGGGTGGACCCGGTCTCCTCGCCTGCCAGGTATGTGCCCAGGATAGCCCCCGCCGTGTGGAAAGGGGGCGGTGGGCGTGGGGCAGGGCTGGGCTGCTGCTTTCTTTCTCTTAAAATTGTGGCATTAATGGCTTTTCACCCCCTTTCAAGAGGAGAGCTGGGAAGCCAGCTCCTCATCAAGCCAGGCCTCTGCTCTCCAGGGAACGCAGGGCTGTGGTCTGCTGGCACTCAGGATTGCTGGAGACTTGCCCCGTTGTTGGGCTCTGAAGGGAGGGTTCTGGAAGGGTAGCATTCGATGTCCTGTGAGTCAAACATCACCCCACGGATTTCTGGGATTGGGGCTTCCAGGGGCCACTGACGAATTACTTCCTCCAGCCTTGGAGTGGAGGGGCCGTTGGCTCCTCTCCACTGGGCCGACAATCACATTGTTTTCTCACTCTGAAAGGTGGTTATTTTATAGGTAGTTTCCCTTCCATGTGCTTATCTAGAAATTGTCTTATTGTATTGCTCCCTTATGGCTTTTGAAATAATATTATTTCCTTGTCACATAAATGCCATGCAGGACAAAAGTTTGTTTCTGGAAAATGGCATCATCAGCGAGGGCACCTTTGATTGCGAAAATTCCCAGTTTTCTGGTGGATGGCAAGTGCCAGTGGTGAGACTGTGTGCAATTCCAGAACTTGCTGTTCTTGCTGAGAGAGCCTGGGTTCTGAACACCAGCCAGTAGCTGTGAGGGCAAATGCTTATCAGTTTATTTCCTACCATATTGTGCATTAATCTAAACTCCTGTCTTCCAGTGGAATTGCTCTTCATGAGACTGTAGCTTCTCTCCAGGAAGTTATTTGATTTCTGATGTAAGGAGGAGGATTAGTGCAGCTGGATTTCTATAAGCGGCTGTCTGGCATGCTGCAGATGCCCTCACCTGCTTTGTCATCCACGGTCACTTCCTGATGCAGCACTGCAGTGGCGATCCCAGGCGTGCAGAGGTAATTGTAGTTTTGCTATTTAAAAAATAAGTCTAGCGCTTTCCAGCGTTAGCATGATAACCTGTTTAGGGAAACTTTCCTTTCCCATCTTTCAGAAAAGAAAAACCTCTTCTGGAGGCTTGCCTTGGATCCTGGTGATCTATTTTTATTTTCCTGAGCATCAATGAAAGTCTCATTTTTGTTTGAACTCTCAAGTGACAGTGAAAGACCAGAAGGGCATGTTCACAGTTTCTGGGGAACCCTGTTTCCACGTGTGTGTTCTGCTGCTGCTTTTGAGTCATCTTGAGCTTTGGGGTTGGGTGTATTCTGTTAGACAGCTGTTGGAGCCCGGTTGACCATGGGCATTTCTGATCAAGGTGCTAATCTTGGGCTCTACCTGGGGACTGGGGAGGAGAGGGTTAGGAGGCCACACCTGAGCAGTGATTATAAGGCGCCGGGCCCTGCGTGGGTGTGGGGTGAGTGGGCATGCACTGCTGTCTCCCTGCTTGGCCAGCCAGGCCATGCCCGAGATGCCTGGCACCCTCCAGGGGCTGGCGTGCAGTGACTGACTCACGGGGCTGGTCCTTGGGGCCGAGTCAGCTGCCCTGATAGGGTGGACCTACCTGGAGGCCCATCAACAGTCGCCCTGGACGCAGAGCCTGTACCTGTTACTCAAGGAACCTCTGGGTAACAGAGCCTTGACTCATTACTCCAGCATCCCCTGGATAACAGAGCTTGGCCCCTTTATTCTAGGACCACCTGGGTACAGAGCCTCGGCCTGTTACTCCAGCACACTTGGGTAATAGTGCCTGGGTCTGTCATTCTAGGACTCCCTGGATACAGAGCCTGGGCCTGTTACTCTAGCACCTCCTGGGTACAGAGCTTGGCCCCTTTACTCTAGGACTCCCTGGGTACAGAGCCTTGGCCTGTTCCTCCAGCTCACTTGGGTAATAGTGCCTGGGCCTGTTACTCTAGGACAGCCTGAGTAATAGAGCCTGGGCCTGTTAACTTTTGCCTGGCCTGGGTAACAGAGCCTGGGCCCATTACTCTAGCATCCCCTGGGTACAGACCCTGTGCCTGTTACTCCAGCATCCCCTGGGCACAGAGCCTGGACCTTTTACTCTAGGAACCCCTTTGTATAGAGCCAGGGACTGTTACTCCAGCACACTTGGGCAATAGTGCCTGTGCCTGTTACTCCAGCATCCCCTGGGTACAGAGCCTGGGCCCATTTCTCCAGCATCCCCTGGGTATGGAGCCTGGGCCTGTTACTCCAGCATCCCCTGGGTACTAGGCACAGGGTAAGGGGACTTTGGCCAGGTGGAGGAGTGGGACCAGCAAGATGCCACAGGCTTTTTCCATGGATCAGTCGCGCGTTTTGCCTTTGCCCTTGCTGTTTTGGTGCCTGGACCTTTGGACTCTCAGATCTCCAAGTAGCTGCGGCCATCTTGGCACAGTGGCCTGTGAGGCCCTTAGAACCCTCAGAAGCTTGGAAGACACAGATCAAGTCTAGCATGCTACGAGCCTTCTGTGGTCCCAGGGCACGTTCCTCATGCCCTGGGCCACGCCTGCCACTTCCAGCCTCCTCCCTGGCCCATCTGGGAGGGACCCCCATCCTGCTCTTGTTCCTTTGCTTTCGCTGCCCACCCCCGCTTGTCCTGGGCATCTGTCTGTGGGAATCTTAAGCGCATGGGCCCTCCTCGTTCAAATGTCCCTCCTCCGCCGAGCCCTGGTTTGCTGTCTTCTTCCTTCTCTTCTGCCTGGGCTAAATCCATTACCTCTAGCTCTGTTGTCCCCCATTTTACTAAGATATGTCTCTCCATGTCCACCCAACTTGTGGTCTTACTGTGAATGTGTGTGTATGTTCTGGGAAAGGCTAGAGGCGCGCGCGCGCGCGCGTGTGTGTGTGTGTGTGTGTGTGTTTGCGTGGGCTGGTGGAGTGGGAGTGGGGACAGCTGTCCCAGTGCACCCCCCTAGAACCTCCTTCCCAGGAAGGCTCCTTGCAAGGCAAAGATGTGCTTTCTCCCACCTCTTGGAGGGGGCAGAGCCTGGAACTGACAAGCAAGAAAATATGAAAGCCTGATAATTGGAGAAGGATGGGCATAAAATGGAGAAGCCCAGGTGTTTTCCATTTTGCATCTGCATCGTAGGGCTGACTCCCTTTATTTATTAAGCTGTTACTGAAGCACAGGAAGATAAGCAGGTCTCAGTTTAATGAAACTGCCCCTGTGGCCGTGCTGGCTTCAGGTACCGGCGTGTAACTTGATAACGACGACGACGGTGGCGGTGGGAGTATTCACACCAGGCAGGCTCTCCCTTCGTGTGCCTTCTGCTCAGGGCTCTGATGGGGTGTTGGGGTCTCACTTCTGATTGGGTGCTAGGGGGGTGCTGGTCAGGCTGATTGCATCCCAGCCTTTCGGGAGCTGCTGCTGCTCTCTGGCTCACGCCCTGTGTTGGACCTGGGTGGAAACCCGCTGTCCCTTAGCACCTTCTGTCCAGCGGCCTTAGGGCTGGTCCTGGTGTTTGAATGCTGGGCGGTGACCCGGCCAGGGGCAAGGGGCCAAGGAGGCACCGTGCTGACTTCTGCTTCATTTCTTTTAAGCATGTGACCTCCCCCCCAACCACACCTGCCCATCCCCAGACCTCGCTCCTGCCCTGTCCTTCCACTGCTGAGCATCGACCCCTCCGTAAGCTCAGAGGGGTCGAGGGTTGTTTTTTTTTTAAAGATTTATTTATTTATTCTCCCCTCTTGCCACTTGTGCTCACTGTCTGCTCTCTGTGTCCATTCGCTGCATATTCTTCTGTGTCTGCTTGTCTTCTTTTCTCATCTCCTCTTTAGGAGGCCCTGGGAATGGATACCCGGACCTTCCGACGTGGGAGAGAGGCACTCAATCACCTGAGCCATCTCAGCTCCTTGGTTTTTGTTGTGTCTCTCATTGTCTTTCCCTGTGTCTCTTTTTTTTGTTGTCATCTTGTTGCATCAGCTTGCCTTGCCAGTCAGCTCACCTTCACCATGAGGTCCTGAGAACCAAACCCCCCCTATGGTAGATGGGAGCCCAATTGCTTGAGGCACATCTACTTCCCTAAGGCGAAGTTATAAGGTTTGGGGCATATGCTGTTTCTGTCTCAATGATTCACAACCTTGATTGGATATTAGAATCACTTGGGGAGCTTTTAACACTTTCAAGTGCCTGGCCTCCAAACCTCAGAGATTCTAGCTAATTGGCTTGGAATAGGGCATCAGCACCACTGTTGTCTGCAGTCTTCTCCATGGAACGTCTCACTTCAGGATGGCTACTGTAGTAACGTGCACCATTATGTCTGCATTCCAGGTGGCTGAGTGGTGATCGTCCTAGCCAACCATCAGGTTCTTTAAGGTTGAGGGTAGGAGTAGCCTAAAATTAAGTTGTCATAAATGTGACGCATTCTCCCTGAAAACTGTGAGGTTCTGGGGCTGGCTGCTGGCCATCTGGGTCCTTGGCTTCTCCGTCACTAGGCAATGCACATCGAGCTGAGGCTGTGGAGACCCGCAGGCTTCCCTGTGCTTGACCATGCAGGGCTGCACGCTCGGCTGGGGACATCTTCCTGATGCACCTCCTTCTGCTGCCTTGTCCAGCCAAGGCTGCCCCAGATGAGACGGCGATGGAAAGGGCTCGTTCTGGAAATCGAAGGACGTGTTTGGGGGCTCAGAATGCGGTCCTTTGGTGTGTCTGTGGTGATTTCAGGCTGCAGCTTGCAGGCGCCCTTCCTGGCCGGAGACCAGGGAGGCCCTTCTGCTCCGAGGCCCAGGGGGGCCCCCGAGTGGACGGCGCAGCTTCTCTTGGTCTCACTGGAGCGTCCAAAATGACTGTCCTGAGACGACTGTGCTCAAGACCCAGGTGAACAGGGGACTGGGGTGGGTGTGGTCTGGAAGTCACGTGGTCCTCAGAGCCAGGCCTTGGACTTCGCCAGTGTCTCCAAATAACAAGCCTTTGGGTGCCAAAAGTCTCTGCAGAATAGCAGTGCCCCGGGTGCGGTACGGTAAGCGACAAGGAAGGCCAAGTCTCCAGGATGTCCCTGGCCCCTCGCAGGGGGTACCAGGCCCCCAGCCTCTTCCACCCTCCTTTCTCAGGGGATGCATTTGGCTGTCGGTGGCTCCTGGGAGACCCAGCTCCCAGCGGTGGGGACAGGCTCCTCCAGCTCCCCCTGTACCTGGCATGGACCGCTCACCCCCAGGCTCTTTGTCTCTGTGGCACAAGGTTCCCACACCCAGAATCCAAAGCAGCAGGATGTCCGTGCCTACAGGCCAGGCGGCCAAGGACTGAGCTGGAAGGACAGTTCGGTGCCCTGCGGCCAGGCTGGGAATCCACATGCTACCTCCACGGTGGCGCCGTCACCTGTCGCCTCCCAAGATGTAGACTTTCCTGGCACCTCCACTTTCCAAGAAAAGGGGGCAATCTGGATTTTGATGTAAAAACTCCTGGTTTATTTTTTTAACATTCTCTGAGCCAAACAGCACATCTCTGGGCTGAAAATCTGGCCTGGAAGCTGCCAGTTTGTGACTTAGAATCTGCTGGGAGTATCCAGGCATGGGTGTGGCAGATGCTGGGGATGGGGGCCTGGCAGCCCCCTTGAAGGTGCATCGCTGGAAAGCAGCGGCTCTTGTCATGGGCACCGCCTGCTGCAGGGAGGAGGGTTGCAACTTACTCAAGCTGCGGAGACTTAAACCTGGGCCCTGGTATGGAAGTTGCTAGAAGACAGCTCCACAGCCGAACATGCAGATCGTGGGTGAGGTGCATGGGGATGGGTTGCGGGGCTGCATCCCTGGGGCCTGGGTGACTGGGTGGGTGGGCATGGTCTCTGGTGAGGGGTGAGGGTGAGAGCTTGGTGCAGCCAATGAGCAGGGGCATCGGGGGAGGTGGCTGGTGTAGGAAAGAAGCTGAGTTTGACCTGGGATGGCCAGGAGGGTGGCAAAGGTGGATTCAGACCATGTTATGTCCACACTCTTTGGTTTTGGCTTCCCAAAGCGGGGGCTTGTGATGAGAAGAACTCTAGGGTTTTCCCATGGTGCAGAGGTCCAAGTGTGAAGGATCCCCCTTTCCATTCTCGGTGGGTGCCAGGGTCTCTTCCTCGTGCTGATTTTGCTTTCTCTCTTCACAAGGAGAGGGTGAGCAGCAAGGAGAGAGTGGGGCAGTGGGGCGCAGCAGTGCTATTTTGGTTTTGCTGTGTTGATTTATAAGCACAGTGTTATGGTGATGACATGGTGGTCCCTTAGGAATGCGTTGACTTTTGTGAAATACGGAGCCAACTTAAACTTTTAGGCAGTAGCAGAGGACCTGAAACTTGTGTTTCTGCTGTTTGAAAGCACAAGATGTGAGAAGGAGTGGGGAGGGGATAGGAAGGGGGAGAGGGAGATGAGGAGGAAGGAGAGGGTAAGAGAGAGAGGGAGAGGGAAGGAGGGCGAGGGGTTGGAGGAGGGGGGAGGGAAGGGAGGAGGGGGGAAGGCGAGGCGGAGGGGGAGGATGGGCTCCTTGGCCTCATGAGCACTGGATGCAGACCAGGGAGCTGCCCTTTATTTCACCTGCACTTCAGGGCAGCTGGTTTCCTGGGAAACGAGTGTCTTCCTCACCTTGGTCTCGGGACCTGGGACCTGCGGGCCTCACCTTAGGAGCCCAGAGGGAGGTGAGGCCGATTTTGTGGATTCTGAAGGCACAGTCACCCCTTGGCAAAGAGAACCTTCACCGTCTTTGCTTCTGTGTTATTGTTCTTTCCTTGTTCCATTTCCTGATGACTCTTAAAACATGTTCCTTGGGATGCCACCGTGGTTCAGTCTCCTTTTAAAAAAACGTGCAGTTACATGTGTGTATTTGCGTGTGTGAGGATGAATACAGAGGCTTGCCTAGGGTTTGCGAGCACTGTATAATATCACCTCTTTGGGAATGTGACATGCATACCAGAACATTAAATATACTAGGTAAAGGCCCTGACAAGTCCCACAGCGAGCAGTTTCTGCTTTATTGACTTCAGCCCTTCCCTGTCTGGGGCATTCCTACAGAATCGGTGTAGGAACTTTGGGAACTGCTGTTCTGAATTAAGTTCTGCATGGTGAGTGATAAACAGATGCTGTAGCTTGGTAATCAGAGGACATTCTGAACACTTGCACAGCACCTGACAAGATGCTCCCCACGTGTCACACAGTCCCGTCCGCAGCCCTTGCGGGTGTTATGCTCTCCTCACCATTGTCAGCAGCAGCATCCCACTTTACGGATAGGGAAACTGAGGTGTAGAGATGTCAAACAACTTGCTCAAGCATCCCTGGCTGGGAAGAGGGTGACTTGGGATACCAGCCAAGGAGTTCGTCCCCAGACATCTCACAGGTCCCGCGTTCAAGAGCACGCGCTCATTCAGGCACCAGTGTGGCGTCCTGGCCTCCGTGGGCTCCTCTCTCCCTGGGTGTGGTTCGGCCTTTACATCTGCAAACAGGGAGGGGCACAGCCCCTCACACCGGAGACTTCATCCAGCCCTGCTCAGCCCCGGGGGTTGCCTGTGTCCTCAGCCAGGTGACAGGCGCAGAGGCTGAGCAGAGGGGAGTGGCAGCATCTGCGGAGAAGACCCCCCTCTCCTGCCCTGCCTGGCTGTGCATGGAGGGAGGGGGCCAGGGGCTGCTCTCTTCTCCTCTGGAACTCAGGGTGAGCCTGGGGGGCTGCAGCCTCCGCTCCCGTCCCCTCCCTAGTGCAGCACCTGCTGCGGCGGTGGTTAAGATGCTGCTCATTCCACCCACCACTGAGACGCAGCCCGGGGTGGGCACTGGGACTGTAATGGCTGTTGGGGGAGGGGTGGCCATGGGGGGCCCCGGCTGAGCTCCCCTGTGTGCGCAGAGCAGGCCAGGGTGGTTTCTGCAGGCCCTGGGCAGGCATCGGGCCTGTGTCAATCCATGGCCCCAGCAATGCAGCGAGGGCACCTTATCCCCTCCAGCTCACATGTAGGGGTACAAGTTTGGGGACCTCACCGTGGCCCCCGGCGGCGAGGGAGCCCAAGCAAGTCTATACCCCTGCGCTGCCCGATGGGCCCGTCACCTCCTGGCTCGGGTGTCAATACTGACAGTGGACACTGGGAAGGGACAAGAGGCCCCAGCAAGGCTGCACTGCCAGAGAATATGCGACTTCCCCATGCATCTCCTGCAGGTTCAGGAAGCTTCTCATCATCGAGCGCGTCCCACGTTCACCCGTGGGCCTGATGGGACAGTAGGTGTGGGAAGCACCTCGTTTCCTCACCCTGTGCTCTGCCCCAAAGCCCAATGCTCTCGTGGAGTCGCCTGGAAAGTTCAGCCCAGTTCATGGAATCCATGCACCAGGAGAGAATAACACCATGGATGACGGCACCGAGGCCACAGAGAGGAATTTCAAACTCCTGAAATCGGAGCTGGGGAAGCCAGCTCCTGTCGCTGTTTGCCCAGGTGCCCGCGGCCTGCGCTGTCCCCATGTTCCCTGGTGGTGGGAATTTACCACGATGGCCGGTGACGCAGATGCCCTTGGTGCTAACCTTCCTGAAGCCCCTAGTGCACTTGGGGTCTTGAGAGGATTCCTGGGCCACGTTGGGCTGCGGCTGTGTTGCTCAAGTTCTCTGAAGGGCCTTGGTTGGAGAGGAGAAGTCCGAGGAGCAGGTGTGTGGTGGGTGTTGGAACGTTCCACGGGGGGACATGCATTTGCTGCAGGTCTCATAGCCTCTCACGGGGCCTGGCTGCCGTGGACGTGTCTCTGCTGGGCAGAGAATGAAGTCACACTGCAGGGGTCAGAGTCGATGGGAAGAGGTTGTCGTTCTAACTCGAAGCAAAGCCTTTGTCCCTGGCGTGGTGGGACTTTTGGGCTCCAATGCCAGGACACCTGAGGCGAGAGCCACATCTGGTTTCCGTTCAGCTGGACTTTGCTTGGCAGTGACACTGTCACCCTTGTGGAAAGACCCATCCGTTAGTCCTCAGCAGCAGCCGATCACGTGAGATGCACTGGGTGCAGGTCAGGTCCGAGATGCCCGGTGTTGTCCTCACCTCCAGGTGTTGAAGGGTGCCAGGCTTGGTCGGAAGTGCCAAGGGGCCCTTCTGGCAGGCGGAACATGAGCCCAGAGTAGGAGAGCTGCTGGCACCTGGCAGGGGGACGCAAAGGTGCTTTCTGTCCCTCACATGAGCCCCCGGCTATTCCCCGCCTTCCAACTGACTGACTAGCCAGGGTGTTAGCATGAGGACATGGATGCTGGGAGATCATCAGGATATGGAACTTTCTGCACATCAGGAATATGGAATATTCTGCGCATTGGAATATGGAACTTCTGTGCATTGAGATGTGGAGCTTTCTGCGCAGTGGGGATATGGAACTTTCTGCGGGATGTCAAGGAAGTAGTAGAAGGAACAGCAGGTGTTCAGACCCCGTCAAGCCTTCCTCCTTAGCTTGGAGGGTGACCTTGGAGTCTTACCTGGTGTGAATCTGCTTTCCCACCATCCGTCCTCATGATGCGGAGCAAGTCATGGCACCTCCTGTGATGGTTGGAAGCTGGATGACCCCAGCAAAGTGTGTTCTCTAGTTAGCCCGTTCCTGGGGTGTGGACCTATTGTAAGGGGGTTCTGAAGGTGAGCAGGGCCGTAAGTGAAGACGCGGCTCACCTCCTTCAGGGTGGGCCTTGAGCCCTTTATAGAAGAATGAAATGCAAAGAGATAGCCATGGAAGTGGAGAGGAAGCAGAACAAGAAGCCGAAGTGAAAGAACCCCGAGAGAAGGGAGAGCCTGGCAGATGCCACCACATGCCTTGCTTTGTGACAGAGGAGCCCGGGGTCACCGGCAGCCCGTCCTCGGGGAGGAAGCGTCACCTGATGGCGCCTTGACTTGAATGTTTTCCACGGCCTCAGCGTGTAAGCGTGTAATTGGGTCAAGTCCCAGCTCCTGGTGTCTTGCTCTGGGCAGCCTGGCAATCTAGGTCACTGCCAGAGCCTCGGTTTTCTCTGTCCTGAGATGCCGCCTTCTGCCAGGACTCTGGTGGCCGTCAGTGAGGTGTTCTGCACAGGCCTGGTCACAGCCGGCCAGCGACGGTGTTTGGTGTTCTTTTCGTTGGCACCTGTAGTTTTACTCTTCACGTTCGTGTGTGGGTCGTGAATGGCCAAGTGGCTGCGGGAGGAGGCAGGGAACACGGTTTGGGTTTTAAATTCTGTCATGTGGAGCATCTCTTGAAGATGTTCTGAGGAACCCAGTGCCCCAGGTTTTGTTCCGTCAGCAGCCTTCCCTTTCTGGGGTGATGTTGCTGCTTTAAATTCTGTTAATGTTCTCTTACCTTGTATTCTGGCATAAGGTAAAAAAAGATGAAGTAAAGATTATGCCTCTCTCTGAAGGTTGTCACAGTGAGGAGGTGTTTGTTTTGGAGGAAAGAGGAAAATTCACACAGGAAGTGGCCTCTCCCGGCCTGTTGGGTCCTGGGAGCAAAGGAGCAGAATGGACTTGAGCCCTTGGAGAAGGTGGATGTCCAGGAGCACTGGTCGTAGGTGGTGAGGAGACGGACCTCGATAGGCAGGCTTGACTGCGTTGCTTTTGTCGACAGTGGAGTTGTGGGTTTATTTTTTAAGAAGGCATTTCTTTCTGTAGCGAGTTCCATGACCACAGCTCTGGAGAGCTCTCTCCAACGACCTGGACACACTTTGTGGCTCTCAGCACAGGTGCTTAATCCAAAGTTTGCCTCCGTTTCCTGGCAGAACCCACCCACTGAGCCTCATCAGTGTAAAGCTGTGTTCCATGCTTGCTCACTGGGAAATACAAGGGCATTCCAGATCCGCCAGCAAGTGAGGAACTGTCACCACGACACCAGAGGGGAGCGGTCAACGTTCCCGTGAAGCCAGTGAGGGGAACTGGCAGTAACTGCATTTTCCCTTCTGTGCTCAGCCACTGGCTTCAGGTGGTGGGAATAAAGAGGGAGCACAGGAACGCCTCTGAGAGGCTCCCTGGAATCTATATTTAGGCAGATAATTGATACGTTCCCTTCCACAGACTTTTCACTTAAATGATTTATTTTAGAAAGGGCCTTGTTGAAAGCTTTGCATGCAGTAGCTGTCTGTGCCTATACATTAAATGAATGAGAGTGACATGTTTTGAGCTGTTTGGGCTCATTGATACACAATAGCAGGTATGATGGGAAGCTGGCTTAGGAGGAAAAGTGTTTTCCTTGTGAAATACATGATCTTCTATCAGGCATGATGAGAGCCTTCAGAATCTTTTGGAAATCCACAACACAATAGTTGGGATTTTGCAGTATGGGATTTTGGCTAATCCAACGTGGGGAGGAATGAGAAGGTAACCCTACATTAAAGAGATTATCAGTTTTCCAAGGACTTTTTTTTATTTCACAGATTAATTTGATATTGTTCTGGAAAGCCATCCCTTTGAATATTCAACAAAAGCAACAATGCACAGGATGAGACGTATTAAGAATATTATTTTTGCATAATTTATGCTCAGTGATGGCAATGGCTGCTTCACTTCATCACACATTTATAGGGAACCTGCTCGATGCTTCAGATCTCATTAAGCTATTCATTGTAATGAATGATTTTAATGTACTGCATTAAAGTTATGCCACACTGAACTGTTAAAAAATCCATCTCACTGTACACAATTTAATGTTTGCAGCTAAATTAATACCTTTATCATTGCCTCAGTAGTTGAATAGACACTGGTTGCAGATTAATCACACTTGTCTCAGTGTCATCCCACTTTCACAACCACTTCTTGATAGAGCTGTGATGATCTCCCCTGATCGGTCTCCATGGCAGATGCATTTTCCAACTGGTATAAAGTCACGCAGTTCAGGGGCTGCTGATCCACGGACCGCTCTGCCTTCTCTGGCACCTTCCAGAAACAACTGCCATTCTGCAAAACCCTGCTTTCTCCTCCCACTTGTTCATCCCCTGCTCCAGCTCCTTCAGGATGTTGTTGGCAAGAGGCAACAACAGGAAGATAATATCTTTGCGAGGCTGGGAGGCAGTTGTAATAAAAAGCTGTCATTCACAGTCCAGATCCGCTTTCCCACAGTCTACATTGTAAAAACCATCTGAACTGTTAGAGGGCTCAGTCTGGGCAGCCAGCATGGTTAGTACACCTTGGAGATTTTTAACAGCATCACAAAGGAGGTGTGGGCCCATCGCAGCTTCGGCAAGTGAAAGGTTTTTGGTTATAGGAAGAAATAAGGCACCTGTGCTAGGTTGTGTCTGCATTATTTGTCCCCCACCTGCTGAAGAGGTCACCAGAAATTCTCACCCAGAGCAAGGAAGGAAGTGGGCAAATTTAGATGAAATGAAAACACTGGAGTATCATACTCGATAATCTAGCAAACATGTGAAAACCACACTCTGGCTGCCTGAACATGGCAGGTGGGAAATCAGAGCCTTACTTTGCAAGGGGTAGGTGGGCTTTCAGGAAGGAACCTCTTACACTTGGAGAGGAAGGAGGGAGGGAGGGTGCATGCCCTTGCGAAACAGTGGTCATGACTGGAGACTGGGATTCTTGACCCCTCCCTAATTTATCTTTCAAAGAAGCAGCTGTACATTCTGCACTGAAAGGTCCCAAAGTCTTGGTGATGGGCACCTAATATGAGCTCCTACTTATTTTTATAGATGACATCATCACGGGCCAATCAGGATCTCAGATTTTGAAATTTGAGAGAGAAAAAAATGCATTCTTTGGGAGAAAGCAAGTGCAGACAATTGTAGATAATTACTTTGGGCTTGTTTTGGACTGTGAGGAAATAATTAGTCCATCACACACAACCCAGCTGTTTAAGATAAACAAAAACATCCACTTAAGGAGAAGAGTTTTGGTTTTGGAAGAGAAGAAATAAAATGAGGAAAGAACATGCCAGCCTCCTTTACAGTATGGCTTAAAGCATGGGGCAAAAATGGCACAAGTTACCGAGGCTTTTGCTACAGAGTCCAGTGGGCCCTCAGCCTCAGAGAAGCCCTGCTTTGGAAATTTGAGCCAGCCATCCCCCCACCCAAAGGAATGTGGGAGAATTTACTTTTTTTTTTTTTTTTTTTTTGCCTTTACAGACTTGAGTAGCAGGGAAAAACCTTAATCAGATACTGTCTTTCAGAGAGCTATTTTTAAAGAGCACTGTTGTAAGCAGAAATTTCTAATAGAAATGATATATAATACCTTTGGCAAAATATTTCATTTCATTGGATGCTTAAATGTAACAAAAAGATAAATAAGAGAAAGAAAAAAAGGAAAGAAAGAAAAGCAAGAATTCAAAGCATATTTTACTTGATGATTAACTACTTAGATACTTAATGGAATTTTTCAAACTCAATATATCTACTAATAGCTTATTGTGCAAAAGACGGGATAGGAGGTAGAGGTCATTATTCCATCAGGATTATAAGAAGATTGAGTGATTCATATGCTGAAAGGAAAAGCAAGCAAGTGAACAGAAATTCCTGGTGTTGAAAGAAGGCCAGTCACCTGGGGAGCGGACTTGCCCCAAGGTCAGTGTGTTAGTGGTGTCCATTCTTGCCCCACCTAGAGGTGAAGTGAATGGAAGCCAAAGGAAGGGGGCAGCAGGTATTAGGCTGGGCTGGTGTTGCTCAAGACCCGGCATCTCATTCAGACTGATCAGGATGGGGGGGGTGCTGCACCATCCCTCATGAGCTTCTGCCATTCATTTCCATGTCATATCTGGGAACTGGAAATCTGGGGGTGACCAGAGAACATATGGGGCCTTCAATCTGCAGTGTTCTCTGAACTACTCTCAAGGTATCTAGATTTCTCATTCTATCCTGTATCTCTCTTAACATTTTCTTTCCAATCTCTTTGTCTGTACTGTAGTCTAAATACTCTTCTGTCTTCCAATTGACCTATTCTCTCTTCAGTAGTATCTACATTGCCCTTTTCCCCACCTATTGAGTTTTTAATAGCCGTTTGTGTGCTTTTCATTTTTGGGGGTTATATTTGATTCATTTTCAAATACTTTGTTATTTTTATAGTTTTCTGTTCATTGCAGATAATTTAAAGTTTAAAAAAAAATCTCTTTGAATGTAATAGGCATAGTTATCTCAGAACCCAAATATGATAATTTTCAATTGTGATGTGTGTACTTATGTTTCTATTTTCTGTGATTACTATTTGTTCTAGTGCATAATGCCTTGTTTCCTTGTGTGCTCAGATTTAGTTATATTGATCTCTGGTTTATATGTAGCTGTATTTATCTCTAAGCTGTTCTTTTTCCTTGGGGTATTGCTGCTAAGACTCTTTTGAAGCCAAGAATAAAGTTTTGGGCTCCAGAGAGGATTTGCATTGATTTTTACCGGGCATCAGAGGCACTACCAGCTCCAACACACTTTAAACAAAATTCATAACTTGGATTTTTGTTTGAACCACCAAGATGTATTGAATTTGCATCCTGCATTACACCCATCCCACCAAGCCGCCTTTCCCTGGAGCCTTCTGGAGGTGATGAGAGGAGGGGTTTATATTTGGTTCAGCCATTGCCATGGGCGTGTACGTGGAAGTCCCAGCTGTCTGGGCTGAGACTCCCATCTTAGTGGGCCCTGACCTTTTTCCTCCTCTCCCCACAGTCAGTCACCTTCCCTTCCTTCCCAGTGCTCAGATCACCAGGCTGGAAACTCCCTTCAGGGCAGCCCTGCCTGGGCCTGCTGTGCCCTGGCCTGTCTGAATCCCCACGTCCACTTAGGTTTTGGCCTAATGTGTTTTCCCTGTCTCATCAGCTCACTTTCACCTTAACTGGGACATGCTCAGCTGACAGTGGCTGCGCTGCTCCAAATTCCTGTCCTGTCATATTCCAGAATGTGCCATGGGCTTCTCTGCTCTCCCCGGACACACCTCCTGGCTGCCCCTCTGCTGCTGTCCACTCTGGCCACACTGGCCTTACCTTGCCACCTGCCTGGCTCAGGCCTTGGGAATTTCATAGTTACTGTTTCTATACCTGAAAGCATCTTCTCCCCCTCCTCACCTGCTTACCCCCCTCCCACTATCCCTTTAAAGCTATGTAAGAGCCGTTTCCTCAGAGGTCCCCTGACTGCCCAGACACCCCAGCGCCCCTGGTTCTCCCTGGCTCCTGCATGTATCATAACCAAACTGAGCATCCCGTGTGGTGGTATTTTAATGCCTGGCTCTGAGCTCCAGGAGGTCAGGGGCATGGCCACACAGGGTACTCCATACCTAAATCAGCCTTGGTGTTGGCCGGGACAGGGGCCCTGTCTTGAAGCCTGAGTTCTTTGGTGGTTGAGGGTGGGGGCTGCACAAGGCGTGGCCCCGTGGTGCACAGAGGAGGTGGAGGACTGTCGCAAGGTCTCTGTGCGTCCACGTGTCTGGTGAGCCGGGCAAAGGTGGTGCCTCCCCAGACCACATGCCACGGGCTCTCCATGTCTCATTTGAGTTCATGTTACAGGGTTGGCATCTTTTGCAAGTTTGCTATTTTTGAAAATAGAAGTCAAGCAGTAAAATGTGTCCATGGTAAGAGGGGGAAAATGTTTTTGCTATTGAGATTATGCTTATTGAGATTAAGGCACAAGTCCTCAGCTCTGAGAGCTGCTAGTGGAATCCCAATATAAAGCCTGCAGCACCCCTTCTCTGGGGGACCAGTTCATGATGAGAGTAATCAGTACACTGGGCTCGTGGCCCCTTCCTGCCATGGGGCCATGCCAGCCCCTCTTTTATAGATTTATGTTTAGTAATAACCCCGTGGGACGGCCGTGCAGCACAGTGACCCATCCTCCCAGGCAACCCCTCCCCACCCACCCCTGGCCCCTTGGCCCTCTGGCCCCTCCGCAGGTAACCATCACCCTGCATCATGCTTTTTTCCCCCGCTTTTCTTTTTTATATCATTTCATCACATCTGCATGTTTAACTAAAATGTGTGTTTCTTTTGGTTTCCATTGCTATAACTTTAATAAAGGGGTATCGTGATGGATGTACTCTTTTGGGCACTTACCGCTTTTCACTGGAACCTCTCTAGGTGTGACTCATAAAGCACGTTTGGCCCCCACCTAGTGCTCCAGGGTGTGATTCCACGGTTAGCCCTCCTGCAGCGTGCGGGCGTCACGAATGTTTCTGCACTATTGTGGTCATGGAACCTGCTTGTCCAAGGGTCCGTCGGCCACGAGGTGGGAGTTCCCCTTGGACAGAGGCCGAGGGGTGGGATTTCCGCACCAGGGGCATGAGAGAGTTTCCCATATCGAGATTTTGCCAGATTGATCTCCAGAACAGCTGTGGTGATTTTTCCTCCTCCCACCAGTGGCTGCGAGGAGGTCGTGGTCCTTGTTCTCTCCCTTGAGCTTCTCCCAGGCTTCCTCACTTGTGACCTGGGGTAGGTGTAGATGGATGTTGTGACTGGGACTTGCATTTTCCTGGTGGCAGATAAGCTTTACCAGCTCTCCACCTGATTTTTGACTATCTGTGTCACCTGTGGAATTCCCATGTTGTCATCATTATAACACAGGAGTTGGTGCTATATGGAAGGTACTGCACCTTGATTTGTTCATACATCACAGACACATGCACATATCTATTTTACACTTTTCTAGTTTGTGTTTTTCATTTAACAGTATATCCTGGGGCTGTCCCGTAAAACTAAAATATGTACAAAATGTAACTTTATATTGTGTGAGCATAACATACTAAATTTACCTTATCCCTTATATTTGGCCATGGAAGTTGTTCCAGTGTTTCACAATTACAAATAGGTTTGGGCTAAATAGACTTCAAGTTAAATCCCATTTGAATTTTCCTCCCTTTAGGAGATACTTCAGGTGGTAGAATTCTTGAGTCAAAAGGCACGCTCCTTTCAAACGCTTTCAGATACGTCTGGCTGAACTGATGGTGCACCTTTTAGGGTTGTTGTTCTCTGGCTTTTGTTTACTGGGAAAGAAAATAGCCACAGGTTGGTCTGAAGTGGGCAGAAGTCTGCCTGGGCCTAATGGTCAAGCGCGGCCTGTGCCTGAGGACCTGTTGTGGGTGGACGGTGGGAGGGCAGAGGCAGGCTCTGCTGATGCTGGCAGCTCCCTTGGGCCACACCTTCTACCTGGCCATGCCGGGCTGTCCCTGTCACTCCTTGTCACTGGGTCCTCCCTGGTCCTGCCTATCACTTTGCACAGTTTGTATGTTTCATTTCCCTGGTGCCATCTCCAGCCCGGGAGAAGGTGGCCGCCCTCTCTCGTTCCCACGGTGGTCCTCACACCCAGTCTCAGTGCCTGGCAGAGGACGTGCCTCCTGCATCGGGTGAACAGGTGCTTGACCTGATTTGGTAAATATGTAGGGAAGCATTGAGGAGCAGCCTCTAATACATGAGCGTGGTCCTTACCTCACCCCTGGGGGCAGCTTTGGTGGTCAGTGGGTGGAGGCTGAGGATGTGGCTGAGCATTGCGCAGTGCCCCGGATGCCCACTGTGAAGACTTACCTATCCTGCCCTACATGTCCAAAGGGTCAAGTTAGAGGTCATGGGTAACCTTTCCTCCTCATTGTTTCAGCTTCCCAAATTCCCTGACATAATTTTTTTATTAAAGATCACTAATTATAGTGGTATTATTAATTAACCAGAGTGGGGAAAGTAGCAGTGGCTCTGTAGCACCCTGATGGCAGCTCACTTCTGTCTGCTAGCTGTTGTCCTTCCTGGGGGGATGTTGGGGTCCAGCTTGCATGTTGTGCCTGCCCTCAGGCCTCACGGTACTTGGAAGCTCAAAGAACATTCTTCAAACACATCCCTGATCTGTGCCCACTCGGTGATCTGCTGAGAAAGTAAAGCCATGATTTATGCAAATAGATTCAGCCTCATTTAGGGAGAGCATGGGGCTGGGCTGCTGCCCGACGGGGTCCAGGCAGCCAGGGCACCTGCGGCCGGAGAGGAGCTCTGGGGCTGGTCCAGCAGCCCCCAACCCGGGCCCAGTCTCCATTGGTGACCGACAAGCTGCACCCTGTCTCCTGTGGTAGCCTCCTCAGTGCCTTTCAGGCCTACAGTCCTCCCACATGGGGCATGGCTGCCACCAAGTAGCAACCTTTGGTCAGAGAAGAAGGCAACATAATGTCTGTACATTTCATTTCCTGCAGGAACGTTTCCTGGCCTGCACGTATTTGTGCTTGTTTAATAAGATCAGCCATCTGAACTGTCCTTGCCCTCCCCCCCGGGAATGTAAACGAGAATGAGCCTCAGTGAAAAAAGCCGGGGGACAGTCTTTTGGGTTGATGACCTATCTTCTGAGCTGTTGGATGAGATAAAGGGGAGCACATTGCCCCTAATTGCCGGCCCGGTGTCCAGTTTGACAGGGTGGGCAATACTCCAGGGGCATGCGCTGGGTGCTGAGGTCTGGGACATGGACGTGGAATGGCAAGTGGGCCTCCCTGCCCCTGCAGAACTCACGCCAGGCAGTGGGGCCTCTGCCCTGGCCATGCAGTGCATGGAGGCCGGCGTGGTGCTGGGAAGTGCTGGCCACTTCCTGGGCCTCCTCCTGCCTAACAGGCAGCGCCTGTGATTAGGGTTTTTCATATGCTCTGAGTTCACACTGTGCCATGGGCGGGCATGCTTCCGACGCAGCCATGCACTTTTGCCACATGCCCAAGCACTTTGCGGAGCCCGTTTCCTTAGGGCGGTCACCTGGGCCACATGATGCCTTGGGGCCAGGGCCCCAGCGTGGGAGGCGAGGTCTACTCTGCACCTCTCTTCTGGGTGGGACAGCAGCCCCGAAGTGCGCATCCCTCAGAACGCATGACCATGTCTCCTGTGGGAGCAGCGACTGCAGAGACCGTCAGTGCAGGCCCAGGCCATGCTGGATTGAGGCAGGCCCGCGTCCTCTCACAGCTGTCCTTCAGAGAAGGAGAAAGGGACACACGGTGGGCAGGGAGGCCGGAGCAGGGGCACGGCCATGGCCAGGGAGCTGCCGGCGGCCTGGAGGGTGGCGCGGGCCCTGCCCAGGTACACCTGCCCTGGACTTTGGCTCCAGAACCACAAGAGAATGAATTACTTCTGCGGTTTCATGCTGCCCAGTTGGTGGCACTTTGTTCAGTGGCCCTGGGACACAAAACACAATTTCCAGTCACTTTCTGCCCTTGTTTGATGCAGAGTTTGGCCTCACGTTGGCAAACTCAGCTGCGCCTCCATGTGGGGTGACGAGGGCTGTGCAGGTTCCCTCGTCCAGCGGGTGTTTGCCTGCTAGATCCAGACTCATGTGGAAGTGGACACTCAGCCCACCCAGACCACAAATCCGCTCCCCTTTGGACACGCCATCGCAGGCGTCTGCTGCCACCATACACATGAGACCTGACATTATTTTCCAGAGAACCCAGCTCCTTGAATATTAAAATTAACCTTTTTTTAAATAACAAAAATGACAAGAGTCCATTGAAGTGCCATTGGATTTGTCTCCTGACAGTGCTTGTCATGACTGCAGGTTTTTATTGGGTAGTTTTAAAATATTGCCCCGAGCAGTGTCCCGTAAAGGGGACCTACCTATTACTTGGTAAAATGGTGTGCTGTGCTGTTCATTTCACTCCCCTCAGTTCCATCTTCTGATTCAGAAGACATTTTCCCGTGCTGCTAAATTTGACATTTTCTCAGCACCTCAGACTGGTTCTCACCGCATTCGCCAGAAACCTGAGATTGCACATTTACTCCACAAGTGGGAAGAAGCCCCAGCCCCCCGTGGTTCCCTGGAAATGTCAGCACACTGGTCTGCTCTGTCCCCGCCGCCGTCGTACTGTGCCCCTCTCCCACATAGCAGCTGGTTGACAATCATGGAGGTGCCCGGTTGGGGAAGACAATGCCAGGTGCAGCTGCACCTGCAGGCCACGCATGCGCCAAGCCAGGCAGGCCCAATGGGGTGGAGAGCACGGGCACAGCACCACGTTTTGCCACCTGCTGGGCTCAGACTGTGATCATTGCCATTTCTTTTGCTTTAATTTCTCAGTGATTCGGTTCCTGCTGAATCTCTGTGGGACTATCCTTTTTATTATCTTACTTGACCCAAGGCCTACGCTCACTTTCTGCAGAACAGCAGCCTTTGTGTAGTTGGGCCTCATGGGGCTTTCCCCGGGCAGCGTGAATGTGCCTTCCATTTGACATGAAGAAAGCTGCTGGGTCTCCTGTGTTCAGGGGGAGAAGAGGAAGCCGAGTGGCCTGGTGGGGGCAGTGGGCAGGGGCCCCTTCCCTCTTTCCCATGGCTGAAGCAGAGGTAAACGACCACTGGCCTCTGATGCCCATGCAACCAGGTATTGGCAAAAGTAAGCCACATGGACAAAAAACAAGAGAAAGCAATAAAGAAAAAGAATAAAAGGAAGCCTCACAGCTTTCATCTGAGTCCAAAAATGAGAGCGTGCGAAAAGGCTTTCTCAGCAAGTGATTCTGAATGAAGCCCAGCCCAGAAGCCGGTTGGTGAGTTCGCAGACATTTGTCAAGCACCTGCCGCGAGCTGAGCCTGCCTGATGACTGGGACCCTGTGGCCATGGGCACTGCCCTCTTACTCCTCTGTCATACCAGGACATATGGGAGTGCAGCCTGTTAGAAAGAAAGCTGAACCTGTAAAAAACAAAAGCTCACCCGATTGCGGAGGAGAAAAGAATTTTATTAACTGTCTTGCAAGAATGGGCGCACGACCTGGATAAAATGGCTGGTGCACCAAACAGCAAGAAACCCTGTTTTATACCCTGAACCTAACACGCAGGTGCCTCCCCTGTTCCCCATTGTTTGGGTACTTCAGGGGTTACAGCCTATCTGAGACATCTGAGTTCCCTGTTCTGCTCTCAGTCACTGCTCCCGCAGTCTGTTCACCCAGGTGGGCTGGGTGGGCTTGGCACTGCTTTCAGTCCTGGTGTGCTTTTCAAATTTGGCGGGCTTTCACTATTGGCCCTGCCCCCACTTCTCACCATTCACCCTTCTCACTTTAACCCCGCCCCCAGCACTCTGGTGCCACTTTTCAGATTCCAGGTGCACCAAAGCTGCTGGAACCCCTTTCTCTCACTCCTCGGCTCTGGCTTCCGCTTTGTGAACATTAAACTTAGCCCTTTCCCAGAAGTCCCCCCTCTTTCTTTTAGACTCTTTTTAGTTTTCACAATTTAGTTTCTCAGATCTGCTAAGAGCGTCCTCACGTTCTTCATCTTAGAGATCTTCCTCTTTTGGGGGTACAGGTGGTTTAGCTTGTGCTGTGTGGGCATCTGTTTGGTTAGGGCTGTTTCAATGAGTTTTTGAGCTAACCCTTGGCCACACGGGATGATGCAACATCCAACTTCTGCGAGTACCCCAGCCACTACAATAAGGGAGGTCAGGACAGAAGTGCCACTCCTTTCCATTTTCCAAACCCACTCTCTAACCATCCGTGAGTGGGTTGTCAATGCCAGAATTTTCTCCCAACCCTTCAGATAAGGCTATTAAGCCTTGCAAGGCCTTGGAGATAGTCCTGTCTGGGGCCACATTATTGGTGATGAAGGTACAGCAATTACCTCCAATCATAACACAGATGCCTCCTTTTTTTGCTAGCATCACGTCTAGGGCTATCCTATTTTCCCAGGCCATTTGACTAGTAGCATCCTACTGTTCTGCTAGTCCCTTAACCGCATCCCTAGTGTAATAGATAAATATTTGTTGATTATAATATATATAGTTAATCCAAACCACATTTTTGTTAATGGTGACCCATCAGACCAAGAAAGACTCAAATCCTGCAGCTACCTGATTTCTCACTTTGAATTCATTAGGGGCTCCCTAGGGAACTCCTATACTATCTAGATAAATTTGGTCATCAAAGGAACCGGTAAAATTCTTTCCTTTCCCTTTCCCTGGGTTTGTGTTTCTTCCTCTTTTTCAAATGGCAGGGTTTATGGGATGGCCAGCTGAACCAGAGCACAGGTTCCTCCCCACTTCTCAGGTAACCCTGGGAAGGCTGTGTCCCTTCTCCCCAGACACCTTGCTTTGCTGCGTCAAGTCTCTCCTCGAAGGCCACTCTTGGACAGGACCCAGCTCCCCACCCAGAGGCCGAGTGGTGGGCAGACAAGGACAGCGGCCAGTGCAGAGGAGTCTTCATCTCCAGCAAGACGGCCTGCCCCTGGTCCTCGCTGTTGCCCTTCTCTGTGGGCCCTGAGCTCAGGGCAGTTGTGCTGGTGTCCCCGCCCATGGCCCCTCAGCCGGGAGACCCAGGGGCCCTCACTGGGGGGCCTGGTACGGGGGCCACCCTTGGCCTGGAACCTCAAGGTTTTGTGAAAAGAGAAAGTGCTGGGGAACCCATCACCAAATCCAGGACTTCCAAACCCCAGAGAGGACAGGTTTGATCACTTAACCCCACATGTGCTTCTGATTTTATAATTCCTGTACAAGCGTGACCACATTAACTGTTCTTTAGTTGAAAAATATGATAGAACTGAAAATAAGGGATGAGAAAAAGCTAAATTTTACTTAATTTGTTAACAGTACAAAAACGTTTTTGCCCTCTCGTGAGTATGTATATATATTTACCTTTATTAATACGTGAGTAATCGTTTTAGTCTGCTAAAGCCAGCCAGTGCAGTATACCAGAAGTGGGGTGGCTTTTAAAATAGGAATTTATTAGGATAAAAGCTCTCAGTTCCGAGGCATCAGTGGAGCAAAGCAGATGTGGCTCAAGTGATAGAGCTTCTGCCTACCATATGGGATGACCTGGGTTCAATCCCTGCGGCCTCCTGGTGAAAAAGAAGAGAAAGCGTGCCTGCACAGCAACCAGTGCCCTTGCAGTGAGCTGAATACCCATGTGATGAGCTGAGTGCCCATGCAGCAAGCCGAGTGCCTGCTTGGTGAACCAAGTGCCCACACAGTGAGCCAGTGCTGGCACAAGTGAGTCACTCAGCAAGATGGTGACTCAACAAAAATGGAGACAAAGGGGAGAGTCAAGATGAAGTGCAGCAGAAACCGGGAACTGAGGTGGCACAATTGACTAGGAACCTCTCTCCACATCAGAGGTCCCCAGGATCGAATCCCAGTGAATCCTAGAGGAGAAAGACAAGAAGACAAAAAGAGAAATAGAAACAGAAGATCACACAGCGAATGGACACAGACAGCAAAAATACATCTGGGAAAGGGAGGGGAGCAGGAGGGGGAGGGGAAGAAAATAAAAGGCACCTTTGGCAATGCTGCCTCCCCGAATCACCGTGAGGACAACCAGGTGTGGGGACGTCATTGACTGAGGCTCTGTGGAGCTCAGCCGTGAGCAGCGAAGCCCCCGGCAGGGCACAGTGGCGCCCGTGCATCTCGCTCCCTGGCCCGGGCCTGCCTCTTCCGCTCTGTGCTGTCTGGCCCCAGCCTCCTGGCCTCATCGCTGCAGCCTCCGTGACCCGGGCTCTGGCCTCCCTCGGCCCCTCGGCCTCTCTCCTGTGGCTGGGGGGGGGGGTCCTGGAGGCCCCTGTCACGGGCAGGGTGAAAGTGGTGGCTCTCCTCGTGTGCATCTGAAGGGTTCTCCCCTTTATAAAGGGCCCCAGCGAGGGGGCTGAGACCCATCCTGGGCCACACCTCCCTGACTGCTAGTCACAGGCCCCGCCTGAGTCCAGTCCAGCCAGAGGGACCTCTGACCCAGGGACGGCCCAGCTCCACGATGGCCGTCGTGATGTCCAGGTCCACAGAAGACACAAACCAGGACAGCGATGTTCTCAACGTGCCACACTTTCGTGATGTATTTTCTGCAGCTGCTTTTGTGCAAAAACAGCAGAATTGAGTTATTGAGACAGACGGTGTAGCTGCGGAACCTGAAGGATTTAGTTCTGCCCTTGACAGATCGGTCCCCTGATCTAGAGAGAATGAGCCCTGAACACGTGCCAGCCCCCCGGGTCTCAGGGGTCCTCACCAAGGCTCGAGTCCAACGAACCCTCCTGGGAGACCCAGGCATCTGGGAGCCCCCGAGTCGTCTTTTCCCAAGTCCTCAGGTCGTGCGATGGGCAGTGGCGTCTTGGGGAGACCCCGCCTCTGGAAAATGCTCTGGGCTGTGCTGGGAACATCCCAGCGAGGGCGGAGGGCTAAGGCAGGGGCTGGCGCAAGCAGGCGTGGAGCACAGGTGCCAGGGCCTGAGTCCGGGACGTGGGAGCCAGCCCAGCCACAGGGTGTCCCCTGCCCCCCAGACCTGCCAAGGTGCTGGCGCAGGGGGCCTCGAACAGCTGCACAGGATGGGGGTTTGCATCTGTGTCTGTTCAGTATCCACCTTGGAACCAAATACCCTGATTTTAGCCCCAATCCGCATCTCGCCGTGTGTGGTGACGTTCTCTGCTGTGGATGCAGCTTTCCAGGCTGTCTGCCCCCAACCGGCCATATCCCAGGGCCCTGGGTGGGGGAGCCAGCTGGGGAGTGGGGTGGAAGGGGGCCTTTGTGGTGCTTCAGTCCTTCAACTGTGAGGGATGGTTTGGATAAAGGCCAAGTTTGGTTTGAAGGAGACAGACACTAGCAAGTGTTACTTTTCTTTTTTTTTTTATTTAATGTTTTGTCTTTTTTTTTAAAAGATAACATTGCTCACAAAAAATGTTACATTAAAAAATATGAGGTTCCCATACACCCCAAACCCCAGCTCCCCCAGTCCTCCCACGTCATCAACCTCTTTCATCATTGTGGCACATTCATTGCATTTGGTGAATACATTTTGGAGCACTGCTGTACCGCATGGATTATAGTTTACATTGTAATTTATACTCTCCCCCAGTATATATGTATTTTGCTCTTTTTTTCTCTTTATTTTTTTAAATATTACATTTAAAAAATATGAGGACCCTATATACCCCCCAACCCCTCACCCCACTCCTCCCATGTAGCATTGATGTGGAGAAACTATCAAGTGTTGAAAAATGAGGCCTTTTCAAGGCAGTGGTTCCTTTGGGGAGAGGGAGGAAGGCAGGAAGCGGGTCTGGAAAGAGGTGACCCTGGACTTTTCACTGTGCCCTGCCCTTTTCCAGGCCTCCGTCACAGCTGGTGTCTTGACCTGACCTGAAATCAGCCAGTGCCAAAAACCACAAGCTCACATCAAGCCCCATCCCATCACGGGGCCACCCCTGAGCTCTGTACCACATCTCTTTTGCTTGCAAAAGAGAGAAACCCAACTCACATTAGTGTAACCCAGAGAAAGAATGGTCCCCTCACATACCTTGATGTGTACACATATACAGGAGCTTCAGGGACGGTTTGATCCAGGTGCACAGATGCTGTGCGTGGGGCACAGTGTCTCCCCCATCTGTTGGGCAGATGCTCTCCAGTGCTTGGCCTCTCCTGACCATTTGGATTCCCAGCCTCCTCCTCCTACAGCAGCAACAATGCCCCACAAGCACTCTGTTCCCACTTAGGGTGGAATGCTGGACTTGTGGTGATTTTGGGGCCAGGGGAGAGATGTGGGCTCTGGGGCCAAAGTATGGGTGAAAAGGCATCCCCGCCTCCACCTGCTGGAATGGAGGCGTGTGGGAGAGGGAGAAGGAATGGTGGTGCATGGAGGCCCCAGCCCCTGCCATGAGTGCTCTGGCTTTCCCATTGGTTACCTGGATGGAGGCCATGGGAGAAAATCCCTGCTTCCACTTATTCCTTATGTACAGATGTGCAGGGAACAGTGATCTACCAGGCAAAAGCCTATGCTTCCCAGGCTCTCCTGCAGCCAGGTGTGGCCAGGTGACCTACTGCAGGCCAATTAAGAACGTCCAAGTTCTGCAATTTAAGCAGAAACATTGTGTGGGCCTTCTGCAACATTGCTTTTGCAACTTTTCTCTTCTGCCTCCATCTACTCCTTTTTCTCTTTCTCAGTTTTTCTATGTAGAACATAAGGTGATGGCTGGTGTTTGAGCAGCCACTTTGAACTATGAGTTGTCCTTGAAGATAAATGGCATGTATACACAGAGCAGAAAAATCAAAGGAGGCAGGTCCACAGCATCCCTGGCCCCCAGAGCCCTCCAGGATTGCCATCCTCTGACTTCCTTTACATGAGCAAATACATGTTCATGGATTTAAGCCACTGGTCTGGAGGAGTTTCTGAGCTGTTGAACCTAAGCCTAATGCAGCTCTTAACACTCCATAACTTTTTATTTCTGGACAGAATGAGTATTGGGGGGCAGGGGTCTTGGCCCCAGTTGTTGCTTCACCATCATGTTCAGAGGCCTGTGGTCACCTCTCTTGAGGCAGAACACTCTGGACAGTGACCACTCCCTGGCCCCCTGTGGTTGCGTGGACCCCCACCATGTAATTGTATGCCCCCTGCGTGAGGCGTGTCAGAGCGTGGGAAGGGTCTTTTCCCTGCCACCCGGGCTGCCCAGCCCCAGGGCGTGCAGTCCCCCACGTGTTCTCCAGATGCACAAGCCCTCACCTGCGCTCAGCTCCCAACTTCCTGCGTCAGCAGCTTCCCTCCTCCAGTAGCTTCAGCTTATGCCCCTGCTTTGGCAGGATAGGCTATTTGTGTGCTGGTAAATAAGCGATTTAAATGGTCCTTATGCCTAAACCCAAAGGGCAGGGGAAAGATTAACAAACATCATTAACCGTGGACTAGCTTGTCCCTTCTCTAAGCACAATGAGAATGTCTGGCAGGAGAGTTTATCAGAAGGACAAAAACTAAAACTGGTAGCATGTGGTCCAGCATTTCTGTAAATATCTCCACGTTATACTTAATTATACCTTATCGAAGCAATTAGGTAACTGAGAACCCCAGTTAAGTCCTAATGAAAGGTCCGTGTCTTTTCATCCATGGTGGACCGGGAGGCACAGCTCAGAGGCCCAGGGGTGGGGGCCAGCAGGAGAGGGGCGCATGGAGGAGTCAGGCCGGGGGGCCCTGGCCTGGCCCCATGTCCCCCCCGGTGCCACACTATGTTGCTTCTTGCTTCTGAGAAGAAGTTGCTCCTGGCCGTTGTTGCCCCACTCTTCGGCTTTCCTTTCTTTTTTTTCAAATTTCCAAAACAGCAAGGATGGCTAATGAAGTCTTGAACACCAGCTCATCTCTGGGAAGTTGGTTAACTCATTTAATTTTCTCACCCTTCACCCTCCTCCACAGTGGTGGTGGTTTCGCGTCGAAGCACCCAGCAGATTTCACACTTCTTGCCTTTTCTGAAGTATCCAGTGACATTAAAGGTACCCAGCGTACCCGGCTCACACCTGGGGCTGCGGGCGTCGTGGCGACTGTGCCAGTGGGAGGAGGCGGCGCAATGACCCTCGACTGCGCCGACGGTGGAGGGCGACCGCCGAGGCAGGGCGGTGCTTCCCCAAGGCCACATTTCCCATGAACGTGAGTCCTTTCTGTAGGGGAAACACCAAGCATCTGGGGCGTTGGCGACTGACATCTGGGGCCACTTTGTTCTTCCTGGGGGGATATTGCTGAAGAAAACGCTGAGCTCCTGTGGCCGTTAATAGATGGTGCATGTCGCCTCTCCTGGCTGGGTTTGTTCGGGGCCACACCACCGAATCTGAAGTCCCCTCCAGCCTCACCCGTGACCCTCTGCCAGCTCCCCCCTCTATTTCCGCTGCCTTCCTGGTCCTTGAGACAGCAGCTTCGTCCACCCTTAGCGAGGGCTGTCGAGATGACCGTCAGCATGGAGGGGGCGCTCTGCTGCCCTGTGAGGCCTGGGGCCCGGTTACCACACTGAGGCATGGCCCTCTCCCCCCTGTAAGCAGAGATGGAAGCAGGAAAATGGCTCCTAGCGGAGTGGTGGCTGCGTGCTTCGTGACCGCGACCCTAATCCCGTGTTCCTCTTCGTAAACTAGTTCCTATTCCCGCGTGTGCAACAAAGGGGAGAAGAAACCCAAGGCAGAAGAGCAAGTGTATGTGTGTGTGTGTGTGTAAACACGTGTCACAACCCCAGGCCTCAGCTCCTTGCTGGATTTGCTCCGTGATCGACAAATTCTGGAAAACTGTGAAGCGGTGGCACTGAGCCATCCTGCCACATGGACAGTGACCGGGTCTGTCCCCTAAGCTCTGCCTGCAGTTGGGATCACGTGGTCCACGCCGCCTCTGGGGATTTGTGCCTCCTTCCAGGGTTCCGAGTTCTCTGCTGTGTTTTTGGTTCCCCGCCCCCAGTGTTGGGATGTGGTCATCACCACCGAGAGCGCATGGAGGCTGGGCAGTCCCCGCTGATGGCTGCCAATGGGCCCGTGCACGGCGCAGACGTCTGTTGGGCCGGCCCCGGGGTTGGTGGTTAAGCTGCACAAGATGCCCTCCCGTCTGGAGCTGTGGTCCTCCCTGGGTGTTAGGAGACGAGCGTCCCCAGTAAGGAGGTGCTGGGAAGACGGCCGTGCAGGGGAGCTGGGTGGGACGGTGGGGTGGGCGCCGTGGTGGCCTCCCAGACAAGGAGCAAGTGACTGGAAGCTGGCAGGGAGCCAGACGGGGCACATGTCCATGGGGGGGCTGTGTTCTGCCCTCAGAAGGGGTAGTGACGGCCTGGAACAGAGCCTCACCGGGGGCATTCCGACTCATCTTGAACACCGACCCCAGCCCCCTGCCAGGGCACAGCATCCAGAAAGGCTGCCCCCGACTCTGCTGCTGCCCCGGAAGCTGGAGCACAGCGGGTGGGTGGGCCTGCGGAGGATCCATGGTAAGATGTGGCAAAACCTTATTCCCTCCCCAACACGGGGCCCCCAGCTGCTCGCTCACACCTCCGGGGCACAAAGAGTGGTCCTACCCTTGGAAAGCTGAGGGGGGTTCTCAGGAACCCAGAGATTCTACACCTGGGTGTTTTCCAAGAGAAATGAGTGCATTAGTCACCTTAAACATCCAGGAGAGCCCCAAACTGTGGGACACCAAGTGCATGTCTGCAGGTGGACGGGTGAAGGGCCGTGGAGCACAGCTCAGCCATGGGAGGACGGAGCTGTGGCTCCCACAGACAGGACGCTATGGAAGGAGCCTGGCCTGGAAGAGCACATGCTGTGCTGCCCCACACATGAGGCTAGAGAGTGGACAAGCCAGACCATGTGTCTCCTGCAGCTGGAGCTGGTTCCCCGGCTCAGCAGCCCACAGCACCTCATGTGTGGGAGGTCAGAGTCTGTGTGGGCTCCTTCTAGAGGCTGCCTGTGGCCCGTGGCCGCACTTCTCCCCTCCCCAACCTGTGCTCCCCCACCCCGCCCCTTCCCTCCTGTGCTGTCTGGTCCAGGGTGCTCTCCCTTGAGGGGCCTTCCCTCTACGGCACCCACAGTGTCCCTCTGTCATCACAGGTCCGTGGATGCGGTGTGGTTCTTTCCTCTCCACGCTGACTGCTGACATGAGGAGCGGGCTGCCCTGGGGGGTGGTGACCAGGAATGGGCACGAGAGACCTTGAGCACAGCTGGTATGTTCTAGGTCTCTGTCAGGGTGCTGGCTGCCTCAGTGCAGGCGTCTATAAGAACCCATTGGGCCACAGCCTGAAAGCCAGGGCCCTTTGCTGGCTCCTCCCTCAGACCACACTCCAGTGGGTTAAAAACAGAAGAAAAAAAATGGGAAGCAAATTTGACTCAATGGATAGAGCATTCACCTACCACATGGGAGGTCCAGGGTTCAAACCCAGGGTCTCCTGACCCGTGTGGAGCTGGCCCACATGCAGTGCTGATGTGCACAAGGAGTGTCATGTCACACGGGGGCACCCCCATGTAGGGGAGCCCCACGCACAAGGAGTGCACCCCGTGAGGAGAGCCTCCCAGCACAACAAAAGCACAGCCTACCCAGGGTGGTACTGCACAAAGGAGAGCTGACACAGCAAGACGATGCAACAAAACGAGACAGATTCCTGGTGCTGCTGACAAGAATTCAAATGGATACAGAAGAACACACAATGAATGGACATAGAGAGCAGACAACTGCGGGGGGTGGGGCTGGGGAGAGAAATAAATTAAAAATAAATCTTCCAAAAAATAGAAGAAAATGTGGAGCTCCTCCTCCCTGCAGAAGCCGGCCTCTGAGTGCTGCCAAAACCCTTTGTGGCACCCCTGCCAGTGTCTGCAGAACAGCCATAGCTGGCAGCATGCGGGGTGGGGTGGGGAGGGGTCTGGGGCAGAGCAGAGGGCGGCTCCCCTCTCCTCTTGTGAGCCCAACTCCCCTGGGCTCCATTCCACTTCATATGGTGGGCATCAGGGAGGAGGTGCTGTGCAGCTTACACGCCTGCTGGCCTCTGACGGTGAGAGCTGTCTCCACACGTTTGGATGCTGTGTGTCTGCAAATTAGGCAGCGCCAGTGGCTCCGCCACTGTCACCATTGTTGGATGACACTCACGGGTCATGGCCTGGTGCCTGAGGACCGGCAGGGCCTGGTGCTTAGTAGGTTCTCAGGTATTCACTGACCGGTCCCCGGGAACTTCTCACTGATGATACTGATTTGCAAAAAGCAATTAAACACAGTTTCTTGGAAACCACATGGTTAGATCCCAGCCAGTTCTTGTACCCCATGCACGGCACTTAGTAGGGTTACAGCAGAGATGTCCCATCCACCTACTTGATGCACATAGACACCCTGGGGGTGGGCACCACTGCAGCCCAGTGCCTGGCTTGGCCCTGAACAAGGGGGCAATAGGCAAACGCAGGTGGAGGGCATGAATGCATGACCTCGCTCTCGGTTGGCCAGGGCCCCTTTCTGCTTAGTCTGATCATGTGACACTGTCTCAGAGAGAGAGAGAGAGACTGGGGGGAGCCCCAGGTGCCTGACCTCTCCAAAGCAGAGGGGCCATTTAGCCACTTGAGTGCCATCTCACTGCAAACGCTCTCATTGACAAGTACGCAGCAGCGCCATATTCTCTCACCATGTGCCCTGGTTCTGTGCACAGGAAGCTCGACATTGCTCACCACAGCTGCCGGGCCAGTGCGGCCACACAAGGTGGAAGGGAGGCCCACCAGGCACAGTAGCGTGTCCTGTTGTTAGAGCAGAAGCTGATTTCACTTCTCAGAATCAGAATTCCAATGGCATCAGGCTTGGGGTGTTTCCCCAGGTGGGAGAGTACTTTGTCTGCCATCTTAGAAAAGCCATGCTGTGGTCTCTTGCTGAAGCCAGCCTCTTTCCTGCAAATCTGGGGAAGCAGCCAGTCTGGAACGATCTCCCTGTCAGTACGATGCTCGTGAGGGAGAGGGAGAAAGCGTGCAGAGCACTGGGGTATGGAGTGTGTGTGACCCTCTGTCAGCCGAGGGTCAAGTGGGTGATGGATGACAGCTTCTGCCGTTGGAGAGCCACCGGCTCCACCAGCCTGAGACCGAGGCTGAGGTTTCTGCCAACTGGAAGTTTCAGAGCTGCTGGGTTGGATTTTTCTACCTCCCAGCTCAATAGTGGGTGGTATTCAAAATCCCCTGCAACAGTGGTTCTCTATGTGGGGACCCCAGGGAAGATGTTAGAAATCCACATTCTCAGCCCCACCCCAGACCTGTTAAGTCTGACTCTCTGGGAAGGAGCTCAGCAACTTGTATTCAACCAGTCCCTCAACGCTATCCAATAGAAATAGAATGAGAGCCACATTCCACAGTAAAGAAACTAAAAAGAAACAGTTGAAATGAAGTTTTAAAATGCTTTTATTCAGCTCAGTATATTTATGACTGTCTGAAACTGAGTGGACCCCAGAAAATCATGTCCCCAGAACTAATCCATTCCTGTGGGTGTGCACCTAGGGTAGGTGGGACCTTTTGATCAGGTCACTTCAGTAAGGACCTTTTGATTAGGTCGCTTCAGTTAAGGACCTTTTGATTAGGTCGCTTCAGTTAAGGACCTTTAGATCAGGTCCTGCCAGTAAGGTGCGGCCCAGGGTGGGTCCTGACCCTCTGACTGGAGTGCTTTATAAATGGGATAGATATGGAGCAACAGAGAAATGTCACAGGAGTTCAGAGAGAACCCACAGGAGAAGGCAGGGACCCGACAACACCATGTGACAGGGGTCCAGGATGCTGGCAGCCTGTCTTGAGGAGAGGGTATCGCCAAGTGATGCCTTGATTTGGACACTTTCCTCAGCCTCAGAACTGTAAGCCTGCAAGCCGATAAACCCCCAATGTAAAAGCCAACCCAGTTCAGGCATCTTGATTCTGGCAGCTTTTAGGAAACTAAAACTATATCCAAAATAGCATTTCAGGATGTGATCAATACAGAACATTATTATAGATATTTCTCAGTCTTTTTAAAAATTATTATTTTGTGCTAAGCCTTTGAAATCTGCACGTACTTTATGCTTGCAGCCTGGAGACAGATGCTGCAAGGAGGGGTGGCAGAGAGGGCACCTCCAGGTGGCAACATGGTCCCTGAGGCCAAAGTCTGAATTTTCCAGAAAGCCCGAGTCCAAAGGCGCAGCCGGGGGCTTGAATTTCTTCCAGCGTCCTGAGCAGGGCAGCCTTGGCCCCAGGCTGTGCCAGCCACCCTCAGGCTCTCATACTCAGAGGGTACAGTTTGGCAAAGAAAGGAAGCGGCCCTCCACTTGGCTTTCCATGGGGTCCTTCGGCCACAGCAGGTTGTCCCTTGCCCCCGAGACACTCCTGAAAGTGGGGAGCTGCCTGTGTGCCTGGCTCCCCCACTGGGTCCCTGGGCGGTGCCACATCTCTTGTCATCGTGTTGCTGTGAAACAGCAATTGCATGGGAAGGTGGAGGCCCCGCAGGCATCTCATGCTGGCTGTTCAGTCCCCAGAGATGCAGAGAAATGTTGAGGGGCACACCTGGCATGGATTCAAACCTTGGGCTCCACTTGTGCTAAGGGGGTCTCTGGCTGCGCTGCATTTCCACCTGAGCCTTTTAGGTTACAGCAGCATGTCGACTGAGTTTTGGGCCCTCAGTTTGTGGTGGCTGCCAGTCCAAGGGGGTTGGGCCACGGAGGGCCACGACCTCAAGACACTTGCCCGGTGCAGAAGTGCTGAGGGCCACATGGCCAGCACACATGCCAACACTGGAAAAGCTCGGAAAGGTGGGGTGGAAGGGGCCCTGCAGGATAGGGCACTTGCTGCTCGATGCCATGTAGATGGCATTCTAGAACAAGCCACGCCAATCTAAGGCTTAGAAAATCAGCATGGCAGTCTCCTCAGCTCTGATGTGTCGGATTGGCTGGGACACGAGGGAGCTCTCTGGGGTGACAGCAGTGCCCGGTGTCTTGATGGGGGCTGCCCCAGGCAAGGGCCCCGGCCCTTCAAAAGGTCCACGTGAGACTTTGAGTTTCACGCCCAAAGGAAAAGAATGATGAAGGATCCCCAAACTCGTGTTCATGACATGCGTGCCTGAATGTTGAGGGGTGACGTGTTTCTGAGGTCTGCAGTTTACTCTGATGTGTGTCCAGACACGAGCTGCGTGGACAGAGGGTCACAGAGGCGATGGGACAAGTAGGCCAGGGAGAAGAGGTGTACAGTGGGCAGTTCTTTCAAAGTTTCTGCTTGAAAATTGTTGTAATAAAATGGTTGAACAAATAAATGAATCAAGGCACTCAAGGACCCCGCTGTGACCTGAGCATGTGGTTCTGCCACCGGTGTCCTGCTTTGGCATGATGTGGCATCCTGGCCTTGGATGTTCCCAGAATGGCCACATGCCTTCCAGAACAGCCCACCAGACCCTCTCCACTGCTGTGCTCTGTGCCGCAACGTCCTCTTTTTTTTTTTTAATTTTTTAAATGTCTCTCCCCTTTCTCCCCCTGCTCCAGCTGTCTGCTCTCTGTGTCCATTTGCTGTGTGTTCTTCTGTGTCCACTTGTATTCTTGTCAGCAGCACCAAGGATCTATGTCTCTTTGTTGCATCATCTTGCTGCATCAGCTGTCTGTGTGTGCAGTGCCACTCCTGGGCAGGCTGCTCAATTTTTGCGCAGGGCGGCTCTCCTTAGGCGGTGCCCTCCTTGCACATGGGCCTCCCCTGTGTGGCACAGCACTCCTGTGCACATCAGCACTGTGCTGGGCCAGCTCCACACATGTCAGGAGGCCCTGGGTTTGAACCCTGGGCCTCCCTAATGTAGGTGGATGCTCTATCCATTGAGCCAAATCCACTTCCCCAAATGCCCTCTTTATTCCAAATGGAAAGACTCGCTGAGGAGGTGGTGAGGGCGTCCACGGGGCTCCTCTCTCGGGGAAGGGGGCTGCATGCTCTGGCTGAGCTGCTGTGCCCACGCCATGAAGCAAGCATGCCCACTCGGCTGGACCCGGGTCTGCAGCGGATGCCCTGGCTCTGCCGTGACCAGGACTTGTCTGCTCGGTGTTGACTTTGACCAGCAGCGGTGCTGACCCAGCTGATGTCTGAGAATCCCAAATCATGTAATGTTGGGGAAAGGCTGCAGGGGATGGCCTGCTCCTCTCGTTGCACTGCTCTGAGGTCAGACCTCCAACTCCTGATCGGCTATTTGGTGGTGTTGGGGACGCTTGTTCACCAAGGGCTCCTCTTCTGCAGTTTCCAGCCCATCACTGGGCTCCAAGGAGCCACATGGGGATCCGAGTAGCACCGGGTCCCTGGTAAGGCTGGCTCAGAGGCGTGGCTGCCTGCCTTCCTCTCGGAGCCCAGGCTTTGGTTCAGGCTGGAAGCTGGAATTGGCAGATAGGCTTGGAATTCTCCCAGATCCACGTGGCAGGCACTGGAGGGAGAAGCTCATGGTGGGAGTCGGGGGGTGGGGTGGAGAACCCCGGTGCCTGGGCTTCCAGTTGGGTCAGTGCAGCAAGCTGGCCCTGAAAAGCAGCCTGTGAGTGGCACTGAGGCTCCTTTGGGAGCACTGAGGCAAGGCTGTACATGAAACCGAAGGGGTGCCTCCAGCATGGTTTCCTTCTGAGTGGGGAGACCCCTTGGGCAGCGCTGTAGAGTCTGTTTGAGGATTGAGACTTGGACTTGCCTTAAAGAGGTGGCAGGCAGGACATTGCCGTTGGCACGAACTTGAGTTCACTGAGTGCACTTGGGGTCCAGCATGGCTCCAGCTGCTGTCTGCTGAGAGCTGCTGTCTTTTTTTAACAGAGCCAGTGTTAACAAACGGCGAATGCACCTCAGTTTTAACAGGCCACCGTAAGGTGGTACCATATTGCCGTGTGCCTGTCCTGAAAATGTTTTGCTTTCCTCTTGCACCCTCTGTGGATTTGGTGCTCCAGCTTGCTCTGCACACCTACAGCCAGCGCTGGGCTACACCAAAGCCCTGTTGGTGCCCAGTTCCCATCAGGGCTGCCAGATTGTCACCTCCCCTCACTTTCTGGTGTCCACTAAGTCTACAAAGTATATCTAATAAGGCTCCCAGCTGGTGACAGTTCAGGACACCATACAAGACCACATCAGAGGGCGTTATGTTGGAGAGACAGGCCTTGGGCGGAGTCCTTGATTTGTCAGAGAAAGAGCCCGAGGCTCCTGGCGAGAGGAAAGCTGCCTGGTCCAGATGGAGAACTCTGGGCTGGGCGTCATCATCATCATGAAGAGAAGAGTACAGCGGGAGTTCTAGGGCGTTCATTTTTTAACAGTTTTGGGTAGCATTGCCATGCATTTGCAGAATTGAGACCACGCTGTCGGGCCATTGGATGCATGTATAGTCCATAGCTACATAATTAGCCAGAGGTGTTTCCAAGGCAAGGATCTTAAAATACCTCCAGGATCATTAAAGACATATAAAGTCACATTCAGCATAATCACAGTGATCCCCAGGATGGGTGGTTGTGCTTGAATTCCCTGACAGGAGACCGTCCCTGTGAGATTTGTATGTCCACAATCAGAGTAGGTTTGACTCATCAGGTTTCTTCACCCACCTTGAGTAACAGTTTACTAAACTTCTGCTGCTTCAAACACTTGGGAAAGAAGTCCCTTATGGAAGAATGATATTAATTTTATAGCTGCCTCCATTGCAGCGCAACAGGTGGCATGTGGTGTCATCAATCCCACATCAGGGCAAAACATTTGACCCTGCGTTTTCAGATCACACTTGTGCATCCTGCAATGAGACTGGAGACTGCACAATGCGTCTCCTGAGTTTTCCATGTGGCAAGTCGGGCCGTGCAGCTTGAAGCAGTGTGCGCAGCCCCGTGCATGTGTGCATGTGGCCCTGACACACCTGCACATCAGGGCAGAGCTTCCAGAGCTCCTGCCCCCAGCCTTCCGAAGAGCTGGTGTCTACACAGACTGGGAGTGGCTGGCAAAGCTGCGACAGGTCACCCCCGAGGGCTAGTGGGAAGCAGGCAGTGAGAGGGAGAGGGACAAGCAGACTTGAAACAGCCCTGCTGTGGGCTGCCGCTCCCTGGCTCTCCCCATGTGGTCTGCGCCTTTGGGGCATCCGTGTCCGTGGAATCGACAGTCTGTGCGCTTTTGTGTCTAGCTTAGTTCACGTAGGCTGGGATTTTGAGGTTGGTGCCTGTGGCAGCGTGGGTCAGGTTTCCACTGCTCTTACAGCCAAATAGCCTTCCACTCCCGGAGGGCATGCCTGGTCTCCTGTCATCGGTGGATGGACACTTGGCGGTTCCCAGTTTGGGGCTCTTGTGACTCGTGCTGCTCTGAACACACAGTACATTTAAGCGTTATTCTTCTGTCTTTACACAGAGTACCTTTCAAAGCATCCACTGCTAGCAAAGTTCTCCAGGGCCCAGAATCTGCGGACGGTGGCAACTCTCCACTGTGCAGTGTCCACACAACGTGGAGCTCTGCAGGACCCTGAGCCGTGTGCCCCCACGCGCCCTTCCAGCTTGTAGGTCTTGGCCCCCTGCCCCCAGATAATAACCAGGAGTAACCTTTGCTTCTGCAAATGTTTTGGTTCTTACAGAGCAATGTTTTCCTGACACGGGCCATTGACTCTGATGCCATAAAACAAGGCTTTGGACACAGGGTCCTGTTGACGAGTCTCAATGTCTGTAGCATTCTGTCCCTTCTCCTTTATGGCAGCAGCCAATGCAGGCAGAAGGGTGAGTGGCCCAGATGAGCCTCCCCATGTGGCAGGTTCCCCAGGCCACAGTGGCTCCAAGGGAGGATACGTTCTCCGGCCCCAGAGGGCAGCTGGTGGCTCCTGGGCCCCAGCAGGCCCACCTTCTTAGCCAGCCCTCCTGGTTTTGGTCAGACTCATGACAGCCTCCCGCTCTAAAAGGAGTACAGAGCCCATCTGCATCCCCTCTGTGGGGCTGCCCACCCGGGTCCTGGGAGAATGGGCAGCCTGCGCCATTTTCTGTGACCCTCGTGCTCCCCTTGCAGCAAGACCTAAAAAATCAATGAAGCGAGACCTTCTGGCTTCGTGTGGTGAAGAGAGTTCATGGGTTAAATCACCCAAGAACACGGAGGGGTGGGAAGGAAAGGCCATTGGCTTGTGGTTCGCTGCTTCTAACTTGAGTCCAGGGCCGGAGAGAGCACACTCCAGTCGGGAGCTGGGCCCAGCAGTCGCGGTTCCCAGGGTGCACCTGCGGGTAAGTCCAGAGGAGTCCTGGAGGCTGCACTTAGGACCTCGTCAGGTCACCCTCTGAGTTTCGTGGGAAGCGTCACCTTGTCTTCCTCGTTTTTTCTTAACTTGATAAAGAAATCTCCATCTCCACCCTTAACTGCTGTGTGCAAATCATGAAAATCTATAAAACTTGAATAGATTCAGAAAGTCATACGCTGCAATGAAAGAAAACTGTAAATGAATCTTTATATTTGAAGTTTTGCCACTTAACAAATGCGTTGTTACCCATTATCCTTTCACTACTTAACAAACAACTCATAATGAAATACGAAAGGGCTCGATTGGGAGGGCTTTTTCCCCCTCTTTCTTTCAAACACAGCTATTTCCTTGTAGGTAGTAATTTTGTTTTAAGAAGAATGTTTAACATCAGGCCTTTTAAGAAAGTAGGCTTGAGAGAATAATTCTTCAGAAACATTCTGTATCTACAAAAATCTATATGTGGGAGAACTTGAATTATTCTCTAATAGATTTTATTACAGAGCAGGTAAGAATTTTTCCAAGAGACGTCTACTCAAAGATGTTAATTTTGGGTGACAAAGCACTGAAGAGAAAGGAACTCATGAAAAATTGGCCCCGTTCCCTCTTCCATGATTCCGTCTGCTTCTCGGGCCAGCCTTTCCGTCTGGAGGTGGTGGCTGGAGGCTAAAGGCTGGAGGCACCTGCCGCACACGTCTCATCCATCGACCACCAAGAAGCAGGAGTTGGCACCCGCACTTTGGGCAGGAAGCTGTGCTCTGGGGACCTGGAGACAGGAAGGGGCCCAGTCCCTGGCAATGGACAGAAGGTCCGGGCACAGGGGGTGGGGGTGCTGGCTAAGGCACAGCGCAGTCGAGGGATGTTGATTCCCGAGGATCAGCCCTGTCGTTCGGGGCTGAGGCCAGGTGGAGAGGCCTGTCCTCACCGTGAGGAGCCAGGACACCCCTTCCTTAATCAGAAGTGACCGTTGAGTGCCTCTGGTGGATCCAGGAGTGACTGGGCGGAACGAGGCGCCTGCCCCTGGAGTACAGGCCCTGATAGGGCCCCCAGGGATGACACCCACTGCTCAGTCCAGAGCCCGAGTGCCCAAGCAAAGGGTCGCCAAGTGCTTCCTTGACGGCAGGCAGCCCGGCCGACCCCAAGAGGGCTGAGGGGCAGGCGGCCCCTGGGGTGCACAGCCTGGGCTGGGAGCCCAGGAGAGACTGCTGGACAGAGGGCAGGAGGCACTCCCAGAATGTGCTCCACAAGGGAAAGTGGCCCGGGGCTTCTCCCCCAGATTTTATGACAAACATTTTCAAAGGTTCAAAGCTGAGTGAATGGACCAGTGAGCCGTACACCGTCCATGTAAACACCACAACCCACAGTCTCCCCGTCGGCCTGACCCCACCTCTCCCTCTCTAGCCATTCCTCTACCCGCTTACTTTGGAATATATTTCAGAATAAAGTCGCAGGCGCCTATATACTTGACTCTGAAACATGCCAGCATCTTCTCATTAGGTTCAGTGTTTACATTTTTGAGGCAAACTTTGATACAGAGAAAAGCAAACTTTTCAGTGTCTGTTCTCCTGGTTTTAACAAATGCCTGGATACCTATGTAACCAAAACTCTAATCAAGATATAGACTACTCTTACCATTCCAGAAAGTTCCCTCATGCCCTTTCCCAGCCCCTGCCTCCAGCTCCAGAGGCAGCCCCTGCTCTGGTTTTGCTCACCATCGTTAGTGGTGCCTGCCCTAGAACTGCATGTGAGCCTTCTTTCACTCAGCATGTTTCAAGATTTATACTTGTTGGTGCATCTCCGTGTTCTGGATGCCACAGGTTTGGTTTGTTCTTCCTTTGCTGCACGTGTGGAATTGCTGTTGTCCACTTGGGGCACTGTGGCTGGAGCAGCGACAGGCATCTTGTCCAGATCTCGCTGTGAGCAGGTGCCTTGTTTTCCTCAGCGACGTCCTTCACCTCGAGGGCTCTAGTCTGATGCCAATAGCTGATGGGAATAAGCCCTTCACTCACTGTGTGGTCTTTATTTTTCCATCTTTGTGCTTTCCACCTCTCTCTCCATAGTTGTTTAGGAGGTACCAGCAATTGAACCTGGGAACTTGCACGTGGGAAGCAGCTGCTCAACCACTGAGCTCCACCCACTCCCCTCTCATATATACTTAAAGTGCATTTCTTGTGGACCTCATGTATTTGGATCTTGAGTTTTTCAAAACGCTTTGCCAGTGCTGTCCACCGTGTCATTGGAATGCTGTGGCCCCATCTGTCCTACTGTGGCTGATGAGGTTGAATTGGATCTGCCACTTGATTTTTTTTAGGAGGTAGCAGGGATTGTATGTGGGAGGCAGGCTTTCAGCCACTGAACTACATCTGCTCCCCAATAAGAGTAGGTTTTCATTTGTTTTTGATTTTTTAAGAGGTTCTGGGGCTTGACCCCAGGCCTTTGTGCCTGGGAAGCAGGTGCTCAACCATTTGAGCTATGTCTGCTCCCTGCCATTTGGTTTTGTAAGTTTGTTTTTCCCCCAGTTTGCAGTTCCTCCTTTTCTCCCTTTTGAACATTAACTGAACTTGTAGAATTTTACTTTATCTATTGGATGTTTAGCTCTAACTCTTGGCATTATGTTTTAAGAGTTGCTCCAGGGATGACAATATACATCTTTAGCTCATCATGGACTACTAACTGATTCCTCTAAAAAAATACAAACCAAACCAGCAGCCTCCTGAAGTGCCCATGATGGGGTGACACTGGGTAAGAGCCAGCTGGGCTGGGGTGACTCTGGGTAAGAGCCAGCTGGTATGGGGACACTGGGTAAGAGCCAGCTGGGAGAACAGTGAGGTTGCCCTGTTACTGTTACAGTTAACTGGAAGAGGGCATTCAGGCAGTTCTGGCCAGGGTGACCCCAAATATATAAACTCAGGCTTTTCATCCAGAGTGAGTTCATCAATATCTTACTAATTAATGGCAAGCAGTCCCAGGAAGTTCCGTCGCTCCAGCTTTTAGTCACCTCTGTGAAGAATTCAGAGGATCTGGTAACTGCTGGATACCACCCTTCATGGGGAGCACTGAAAGCTCCGCTGTTTCCAGGTGCGACAGCAGGGGACCCCTCACCTGCATGCTCAGAAGGTGAGCCACAGGAGGTCATGGAAGTCCTCACCCATCGGCGCCGTTTGCCACCTGGGTCTCCAGACTCTGTGTCCTCATCCGGCCTGCTCCTTTCTCTAACGGGGACGCAGCCTGGAATCCAGCCCCCCGGGTTCTCGGTGATCAACCCCTGCCTCCCAGCCGGGCAGGCGCCACTGCCCCTAGGAGCCTCCTCCAGGGTGCGCTACAGACCCAGCACCCAGAGCCAGGAGCCTGAGGGGAGCAGGGGCATAGTGGAGAGCAAGGCTCTTGGGGAGCAGGGGGCTCAGCGCATGCCCGGGAAAGGAGGGGGGCGCTCCCCTTGGACATGCCAGTTCCCTGTAAACTTCCCTGAACTGCAGCTCTATTGGCCGCACTGCTCGCTGTTGCCTGCTGTTACTTGCTGCCACTGCCCACTGTCACCCGCTGTCACTTGCTGCCTGGGGTCACTTGCTGCCACTGCCCGCTGTCACCCACTGTCGCCTGATGTCCGTTGCTGCCTGGGGTCGCTTGCTGCTGCGGCTCGCTGTCGTCTGCTGTCAGTGCTCCTGGGGCCTTGGTGGCTGGCCTTGAAGAAGCTTCACGTGCTCATCCCGCCCGTGGGGAAGTCAGGAGACACCTCGGCCAGGAGCACAGGCTGGGCTGGGCTCACCCCAAACTTTCTCACTCCACACTTTGGTCATCCTGAACCCTCTGAGCCTCAGTTTCCCCACCTAGAAGAAGGAAAATAATGCGCCCTGCTCCTGGACATGTCAAGGATTGCATGAGACCATGGAGGGGACCCTGCTTGGCATGGCCCCTCAGTGGTGCCTTGTCTAGAGAGGGGACATGATATTGACGTGCAGAAATGGCCCGTGTGCCCTGTGCCAGCTGTGCTGGGCAGTGATTCCGGGGTCACACGGCCAGTGCCCCCAGCACAGACATCACATCATGTCTGTCCCAGAAGACCTGGCCACCGCACCAGCTGCCATTGAGTGCATGGGACCCGGCGCCATTCCTCAGTCCTCATCCTTGTCTTCCCCAATGTAGTAAGGCTGTGGGGGCCGTAAGGGACCCGGGGGCAGGGGCTGCTGTGAGGCCACGGTCCCTGGAGCCAGAGGCCCCTGGTGGTCCTGGCCCCATGGCATCTCTGCCCATGCCACTCCCCCACAGATTTTGGGGGCTGATTCCATGTGCTCCAAGGGGGTGGGGTGGGTCAGATGGCAGAGCCACCTGAGGCCCTTTAGAAGAGCCGGGCCCTGTCCCCGAGGCCAGGGTGATGCTCATTAGTATCCGTCACTTTCCTCTTTACTGTGCCCATGGCCATTGGCATGAAGTTGGCCACTGCCTGTGGGACATCTCAGCATCGGCACTGGCCAAGTCCCCAGCATCAGCCACTGCCCATGGGACATCCCTGGCTTCAGCCACTGCCCGTGGGATACCCCCAGTGAATGGAGAGCCCAGCTGAACTCCCTCTGGGCTTTATCGGGGGCATGGGTGCCAGTAATTTGTTTACAGCACTGTGGTGTTTGTCACATAATGAGCATATTAGGGGCTTGGAGATGGAGGAGCGGGGCTGGGATGGCACAATGGTGTGCTCCCATGTGATAAGTACAAATCCTAATGCCGTCACCCACGCTCGCTGCTGGGGTGCCTGTGGGGGCCGAGCCTGTAGCAAAAATGAACTCATTTTGGGTTCATTTTGGGTTTGTCAATTGGTCAGAGGTGTCCATGGTTAAAGAAAATGTTAAGAACAATGAGCTGAAGTTGTTTACAGCTCACTGAAAGGGGACTCTGAGAGGCAGCATCCTCTGTCTGTGGTTGGGAAATGTTCCTTTACACCTGAGTTGAACGTGACAATATTACCTCAAGTCTTGCACTGTGGCATTCTCCTCTCCCCATAATTGTGAGCTCACTCATGCTGACTCCTTTTTCACAAGAAGTCAAGCCAGGCCATTTGGTATGCCCACAGCAAATGTTCATACATGCCTGCACCGTGCCAAGACGGCTATTAGTAACAGAGAAGTGTTTAAAAAAAAAAAAAAAAATCAAAGGACAAGAGAATCCAGGGCCCCAAAGCCACAGTGTAGTTCTAGAAATGCACCAGAGTTGAGACACCCCAAAACCCCCAGGCTGTGCACTTTCTAAGCACTATAGCTGAGCTTCACTCTTGGCCATGAGCTTCCTGGCATCCAGAGAGTAAAGGGAAACATGACCATGTGAAATACTTCCAGACATCATAAAAGACAAAAATTCTTTCTTTCTTTTTCTTGGCAGAAAATATTCTTACCAGAACTAACTTATAAAGGAATTATTCCATCTTATGTCTCCACTATTAGGACACATAATAGACAAATAGAGAAATCTTAAGATAGCCTACTAGCAAATCTTAATTTCCAAAGAAAACATGATAGAGAATGCCATGACCTTGTATTGGGCCATTTTCTTTCATAAAGCAGTGGGCATGACACTGAAATACAACCCATTGAAAGCAGGTAGACTAAATAAACCTTCTTGAATGGTTGGGTTTGATCTAGGAGAGAATCTCAAATACCTGGAAAAACAGATGAGGTATAAATACTGTGGCCAGTGCTCTGCCCAGAACACCTTAATAAGAATCAGACAAAAGGTGCCTTGAGGGCTTGCTCTCATGCGTGCTCTCTTGCAGGAGCCTCGACTGCAAATATTCTGGGTGCTGGCTATGAGTGGAGCAATTTGCTTTAAGCAGTTAGGCCCTAGTGGTCAGGTTGAGCTCCTTCGGGGAAACTAAGAGCTTAACCGAGACTGAAGTAGAAGCAGGGTCATTCTGAGTCCTAAGCCTGACATGGTCAGACAGGCATGAGCAGCTTCTGAACTCACATGGCCCAGGGTGCAGATTGATTGCAGAGAAAGGACTTTCTTTAAAATAAGAACTAAAAAGTGCTGGGCAAAGTGAAGAAGCGGGCTGCCGCTGTTACTGAAATGGACATGACATTGCTTTGGAACATGCGACCTGGGCGTTTTTCTTGCGTGAGTGCATGATCAGGGATCACGGGTGCCAGAGAGCATCAGTCTTGAGCGGCAGACCCCCCTACTTGGAGGGACAGACATGGGCCACACTTTGCCATGAATTCAGGACAGAGCATTTGTCTTGAGATTCATTGACTCCAAGAGGTGGTGAGGCCCCTGCTCAGTAGACTGGTTCATTCTGATCAGTCCTTGGCTTAATGTCATCCAGCCTGGCGGGTGATCTGGGGCTAAAGTGGGCACTGGTGCTGCTTTCAGCTCACAGGGCATTGCTGTTAGTTCTCACAGTGAAAGGCATTTTGCTGTTTGAACGCTGAGCATCTTTGCTCACCCCGAGGGAAAGGAAACAAGCCGGCTGTGGATATTGCCGCACTTGAGCTCCAGTGGGGCATGCCCTGCCTGCTCGCCATCCTGGATGTCCTCGTGTCCAGTGTGGGCCCGTGGTCTAGTTTCAGTGTCTCAGAGTCTCTGGCCCCAGGAAGCACCCACCAGGGTCGCCGAGGAAGTAGCCCTGCTCCCTGCGGCTGACTTGGGGAAGGACCCACTCTGGGGCTGTGGCCTGCGACCTCTCTCCTGGGTGCTCGTGTCTTCTTTTGGCCTAAGGTGGGCTTTGGCCTGAGGTTCAGTAGGCCCCTCACTCGAAGGGCCCCCGTTCCACGTCAGACTTGAGACTTTGCCCTCTTCCCACTGTCTCCTGAGATGCTCTTATGGCTGAGATGGCACTTGGGGTCAGTCCCTCCCCCTGCCCTGAAGAGGTGTCCTGCCCTGGTGACTGGCGACATGCAGAGCTGCGTGAGCCTGACTCAGGTTCTCAGCCAGGTGAAGCCATCCCTGTAGATGGGGGGCAATGAATGGAGACATTCTGGGTAGTCACAACTGTGGGTTGTTGGCATCCAGTGAGTCAAGGTGAGGGAGGCTGCTGCACATCCCACAGGGCACAGGGCAGCCCCACAACAAGGAGCGCCCCAGCCCCAAACGTCAGCGGGGTTCAGAGAAAACCCTGCTCTAAGCGGTGTCGGAAACTTTCCAACTTAGGGAATGTAACACTGGCACCGGGTGCTGGTGACGGGCACAGCCCTCTCCTCCACCTTACGTCCACACACCCATTGCATCCATAAGGCGTGATTGTCACCCTTGCTTTGCAGGGGAGTGAAGGGAGGCCCAGAGAGGTTAAGAAATTGCCCAGGATCACATAGCTACTTGTGGCAGAGCTATTCCGTCCAGGTCGCATAGCCAGAGCAGTGTCCCTTTGCTGCATTTTCCCAGCCCACTGTGAGCCCGTGTGGCACAGAGAGCAGGTCTAGCTCCTCCCAAGTGCAAACCCAAGGGTGGGCATGTGGCCTCAACTGGGACTCCTTCACCTTGGTGCCTTTGCAACGTGTAAGTCTGACAAATGACCTAAAGGGTCCCAGAGCCACAGCCATGGGGGGCCCTGCCTGCTGGCAATGGAGGGTGACTTTCCCCTTGATCTGGGCACAGAGGTGGTTGAAAGACACATGCCCATCTTCGATCCCTCGCATGGCGCCCTAATAGCTCGTGCCACGTCCTCCCCAAGCACTTGGTTTAGGAGAAGTGTCTGATTTAATGGGAATAAAAAGGAAGATGCCACAGAGTGGGCCATTGAGCCCATTCCAAGGACCCTCATTGCCCGGTTCAGTGTTTGTTGTTGCACTTCTTAGCATTTTGCTTAAGCTGTAAGGCCGGGGCTGTTCTCCTGGAAGTTCTTTTTTTTTTTTTTTTTTTAAATTTTTTTATTTTTTATTGACTTTGTAATAATATTACATTAAAAATATATATGTGAGGTCCCATTCAACCCCACCCCCCACCCCCCCTCTCCCCCCCCCAACAACACTCGTTCCCATCATCATGACACATCCATTGGATTTGGTAAGTACATCTTTGGGCACCTCTGCACCTCATATACATTGGTTCACATCATGGCCCATACTCTCCTCTATTCCATCATGTAGGCCCTGTGAGGATTTACAATGTCCGGTGATTACCTCTGAAGCACCATCCAGGGCAGCTCCATGTCCCGAAGACGCCTCCACCTCTCATCTCTTCCTGCCTTTCCCCATACCCTTTGTCCATTATGTCCACTTTTCCCAATCCAATGCCACCTCTTCTATGTGGACACTGGATTGGTTGTGTCCATTGCACCTTTATGTCAAGAGGAGGCTCAGATTCCACCTGGATGCTGGATGCAATCCTCCCATTTTCAGTTGTAATCACTCTAGGCTCCATGGTGTGGTGGTTGTCCTTCTTCACCTCCATCTTAGCTGAGTGTGGTAAGTCCAATAAATCAGATTGTAGGTGCTGGAGTCTGTTGAGGCTCAGGATCTGGCTATCACATTGTCAGTCCAGAGATTCAAATCCCCTAAATATATCTTAAACCCCAACATTAACTGCACCTCCAGCACATTAGCATGAAAGTCTTATGAAGGGAGATCCCATCTGAGTCCAGATTCATCACACATAAACACCATTTCCAAAGAGGGGCCATCTGCCCTGGTAGTTAACCCCATCGGCCATGACCATAACTCCCATGGGTCTCTTTAGCCCTCAAAGGAACCAATATCTGGGGGTTGTATCTGTTTTATCTGTCTCTCTGACTCTGCTCAGTTGTGCATGAGGGCAAACCTTCTGCCAGCCTCCAGACTCTTTTTTAGAAACTCGTAGCCATATAAACTCATTTCTCCTTTCCATTTCCCCCTTACTTTAGGTCAAACAGCATTTTAAAGTCATGGTATTTTATGTAGACATGGATATTCTGCTGATCCGCATTGAACCTTCCGTATAAGGTCATTTTCCAGTTGCATCATCAGTTGGTAGTTGATAGTGGTCCCTCGTTGCCAGGGAGGCTCATCCCCGGGTGTCATGTCCCACGCTGGGGGGAAGGCATTGCATTTACATGCTGAGTTTGGCTTCGAGACTGGCCACATTTGAGTAACATGAAGGCTGACAGAAGGAAATTCCCAGGCACAAAGTTGCTCTAGGCCTTGTTATTATTTTGGGTTTATCAGCTCACAAGCATAGTCATTAGTATCAGGGGCTCACTGTTGAACCCTCACTCCCTCCCGGTCCCCACCACTGTACCTGGGAGACTGTCGCTGCTCCCCTAGGGACCACGACAGAGCACCACTGGCCAGGAACCCAGTACCCCCCCTACTGTGGTTTTTAATTGTTGCCACTATGAGTATATCCAAACATTACCATGCACCCTGGACATATGTTCTGTACAGCTCCCTGTCAGTCATATATCACCTGTCATTGGTATCCCATACCAGTATCCCTCCATTGCCATTGTTGAAACACTCTGTGATCCAGAACTCCCCGAAATTTGAAGCCCAATATAATGTCATGGTCCCTTACTAGGGAATGGCATATAGCGATGAGTTTAAAGGATAGATAAAGAACTTGGATAAAGTTAGATAAAGAACTTAGATAAAGAATGTTGACTTGAAAAAATTCCACATCCTATTTTTTTCTTTTTTCTTTTTTTTTTTTCCCCCCCCCCCCCCCTAATTATTCAGCTTTTCTTCACAGGAGTCCTAGACCACAGCAATGTATATATATAATATACAGCACTCCCACACATCCACCAGAAAACCTTTTCCCTTCCACAGTGATACTCTTACGCCCTATTCATATCATATTTACTTAAAGTGATGTACAGAGTCTGAGACATTAGCTTTCTAACAAGGTGACATCTGTGTTTACATTATGGTGCATACTTTAGGATACACAGTTCTTTACATTTTTAGTTATCCTATGTTTTACATTATGGTTTACATTATCAGTCTGTCATCTCCTATATGTTATGGTGTAATATTACATGTTTTATATCCATCCTTGTGTACTCTCAAGAAACTCCTCTCTTACCCCCCATTTACTTTGGTTCCACACATTTAACGTCCATTTTCCCTTCCACCTTGGTGCCCTCAGTGATAGCCAACCTCCGTTTCCTGAGGAGCCACTTCCAGAGATAGATGGAATAGTGTTCAGGGCCTAACTTGCTCAACTGCCCCAATGCCCTGGGAGCCACCCTTTCTCTCGAGGGATACAGTTCCCTCTATTGGATGGCATTAGTCCTCCCCAGGATGTGGGTCCACCCCCACTCTCACTACTTGGGTTTCTACCCCATGGTGTCACCCACTCTGGCAGAATGAGCATTTAGACATTCCCCAGGAGCCCGTCCTGCATCAGACCCTCCCCTCCGAGCATTCTAAACAGGTAACCCTCTTTATTATATTTTGATATGATTTTCTCGGCATTTTACTCTCCACCAACACCTGACCCTCTCCTGGTTCGTATGCTACCCCTCCCTCCCCCCACTTTTGGGCAACGTTACCCACCCGTCCCTCCCCAGCCACCCTCAAACCCGCAAAGCCCCAAGCAAAGGCAACCCCTTGCCCCCCTTTTATCTCTTCTTTGTGTTCATACTTACCACTATCTCGTCTTAAATTCCACCCCTGCAGACATCGGCTCATATCCTTCCTCCACCCTCCGATTTCCTGCAAGCCTATCGTTCAGTCTCTTGCTATCTAGGGCAGCTTGTTTATTTCATATCATTGAGGTCATGTAGTATTTGTCCTTCAATGTCTGGGTTGCTTCACTCAACATAAGGTTCTCAAGATTCATCCATGTTATCACATGTGTTTGTAGTGTGTTTGTTCTTACAGCCGAGTAGTATTCCATTGTGTGTATATACCACATTTTATTGATCCACTCGTCTGTTGATGGGCATTTGGGTTGATTCCAACTTTTGGCAATAGTGAACAATGCTGCTATGAACATTGGTGTACATATATTGGTTTGTGTTCTTGTTTTCAGTTCTGCTGGGTATATTCCCAGTAGTGGTATTGCTGGGTCATATGGCAAATCTATGGCTAGTTTTTTGAGAAACCGCCATACTGTTCTCCAGAATGGTTGGATCCTTCTGCATTCCCACCAGCAGTGGATGAGTGTTCCCCTTCCTTCACATCCTCTCCAGCACTTGTATTCTTCTGTTTTTTTCATAGCTGCCAATCTTATGGGTGTAAGATGGTATCTCATTGTGGTTTTGATTTGCATTTCCCTGATAGCTAGAGATTTGGAACATTTTTTCATGTGCTTTCTTGCCATTTGTATTTCTTCTTCGGAGAAGTGTCTGTTTAAGTCTTTTTCCCATTTTTTAAATGGATTGTTTATCTTTTTATTTTCAAGATGTAGGAGTTCTTTATATATGCAAGTTATAAGTTTCTTATCAGATATATGATTGCCAAATATTTTCTCCCACTGTGTGGGCTCCCTTTTTACTTTCTTGACAAACTCCTTTGAGGTGCAGAAGGCTTTAATTTTGAGGAAGTCCCATTTATCTATTAGTTCTTTTGCTGCTCGTGCTTTTGGTGAGATATTCATAAATCCATTACCTATTACAAGGTCCTGTAGATGTTTCCCTACACTGCTTTCTAAGGTTTTTATGGTCTTGGCTCTTATATTTAGGTCTTTGATCCATCTTGAGTTGATCTTTGTATAAGGTGTGAGATGGTAATCCTCTTTCATTCTTCTACATATGGCTATCCAGTTCTCCAGACACCATTTGTTGAATAGGCCACTCTCTCCCAGTTGAGAGGGTTTGGTGGCTTTATCGAATATTATGTGGTTGTATATGTGAGGTTCTATATCAGAGCTTTCAATTCGATTCCATTGGTCTATATGTCTCTCCTTATGCCAATACCATGCTGTTTTCACCACCGTAGCTTTATAGTATGTTTTGAAGTCAGGTAGTGTGATTCCTCCAATTTCGTTTTTCTTTTTCAGTATGTCTTTGGCTATTCGGGGTCTCTTTCCTTTCCAAATAAATTTCATAGTTAGTTTTTCTAGTTCCTTAAAGAAGGCTGCATTGATTTTTATTGGGATTGCATTGAATGTGTAGATCAATTTTGGTAGGATAGACATCTTAATAATGTTCAGTCTTCCTATCCATGAACAAGGAATAGTCTTCCATTTATTTAGGTCTTCTTTGATTTCCTTGAACAATCTTGTATAGTTCTCAGTGTATAAGTTCTTTACCTCTTTAGTTAAATTTATTCCTAAGTATTTGATTTTTTTATTTACTATTGTGAATGGTATTTGTTTCTTGATTTCCTCCTGATCTTGCTCATTATTGGTGTACAGAAATGCTACTGTATTTTGCGCATTGATCTTATAACCTGCGACTTTACTAAACTCATTTATGAGTTCTAGAATCTTCGTTGTAGATCTCTCAGGGTTTTCTATGTATAGGATCATGTCATCTGCAAATAATGAAATTTTGACTTCTTCCTTTCCAATTTGAATGCCTTTTATTTCTGGTTCTTGCCTCAGTGCTCGAGCAAGTACTTCTAAGACAATGTTAAATAGGAGCGGCGACAGTGGGCATCCTTGTCTTGTTCCTGAGTTTAGAGGGAAGGAGTCTAGGATTTCTCCATTGTAAACAATATTGGCTTTAGGTTTTTCATATATACTCTTTATCATGTTCAAAAAATTTCCTTGTATTCCAATCATTTGGAGTGTTTTTATCAAGAAAGGGTGCTGTATTTTGTCAAATGCTTTTTCTGCATCAATAGATATAATCATGTGATTTTTTTCCTTCAATCTGTTTATATGGTGTATTACGTTGATTGATTTTCTTATGTTGAACCATCCTTGCATACCTGGGATGAATCCCACTTGGTCATGGTGTATAATTCGTTTAATGTGTTGTTGAATACGATTAGCAAGTATTTTGTTAAGTATTTTTGCGTCTAGGTTCATTAGAGAAATTGGTCTGTAATTTTCCTTTCTTGTGATGTCTTTGTTTGGCTTTGGTACTAGGGTAATGTTGGCATCATAGAAGGAGTTGGGTAATGTTCTTTCTGTTTCGATGGTTTGGAATAGTTTCAGCAGGATTGGTGTCAGTTCTTTCCGGAATGTTTTATAGAATTCACCTGTGAAGCCATCTGGCCCTGGGCTCTTCTTAGTTGGGAGATTTTTAATAACTGATTCTATCTCTCTGCTTGTGATTGGTTTGTTAAGATCATCAATTTCTTCTTTTGTCAATATGGGCTGTTTATGTGTTTCTAGGAATTTGTCCATTTCCTCTAGATTGTCATTTTTGTTGGAATATAGTTTTTCAAAATATCCTCTTATGATAGTCTTTATTTCTGTGGGGTCAGTGGTGATATCGCCTTTCTCATTTCTTATTTTGTGTATTTGCATCTTCTCTCTTTTTTTCTTTGTTAGTGTTGCTAAAGGTTTGTCAATTTTGTTAATCTTCTCAAAAAACCAGCTCTTGGTCTTGTTTATCTGTTCAAGTGCTTTCTTATTTTCTATTTCATTTAGTTCTGCTCTTATCTTTGTTATTTCCTTCCTTCTTCTTCCTGTTGGGTTACTTTGTTGTTGTTTTTCTAATTCCTTCAAATGTGCAGTTAGCTCTTCAATTTTTGCTCTTTCTTCTTTTTTGATATATGAATTTATGGCTATAAACTTCCCTCTCAGTACTGCTTTTGCTGCATCCCATAAATTTTGGTATGTTGTGTTATCATTATCATTTGTTTCAAGGTAGTCATTGATTTCTTTTGAGATTTCCTCTTTGACCCACTGTTTTTCTAAGAGTGTGTTGTTTAATTTCCAAATCGTGGTGTGAAATCTGGGCTTCTTTCCCTTGCAAATCTCCAGCTTGACTCCACTGTGGTCAGAGATAATGTTTTGTATGATTTCAATCTTTCTGAATTCGTTCAGCCTTTCTTTGTGGCCTAGCATATGATCTATCTTGGAGAATGATCCATGTGCGCTTGAGAAAAATGTATATCCTGCTGTGTTTGGGTGTAGCGATCTATATATGTCTATTAGATCGAGCTCCTCTAATATACTATTCAGATGTTTTGTTTCTTTGGTGATTCTCTTTTGAGATGTTCTGTCCAGAGTTGATAGTGGTGTATTAAAATCCCCCACTATAATTGTAGATGTATCTATTCTTTCACTTAGTTTTTCCAGCGTTTGCCTGACGTATTTAGAGGCACCCTTGTTAGGGGCATAGATATTTGTGATTGTTCGATCTTCTTGACAGATTTTCCCTTTGACTAAAATGTAGTATCCTTCTTTGTCTCTCACAATTGTTTCACATTTAAAGTCTATTTTGTCTGATATTAATATAGCTACTCCTGCCTTTTTTTGGTTATTGTTAGCTTGTATGATTGTTTTCCAGCCTTTCACTTTCAATCTCCATGTGTCTCTGGGTCTAAGATGTGTCTCTTGTAGACAGCATATGGATGGGTCATATTTCCTTATCCAGTGTCCCAGTCTAAATCTTTTGATAGTGAGTTTAATCCATTGACATTCAGTGTTATTACTATCAAGGAATTATTTGTGTTAGCCATATTTTGATTGGATTTGTGTTTGTCATATTTTGTTTGTATATTTTTTTTTTGTCTTTTTTGTTGTTGTTGTTGGTCTTATACTCTCCTCCAACTTTGCCTTTCCTGTTTTTTCCTTTCTTCCTGCAGAACTCCCTTTAGAACTTCTTGAAGGGGAGGTTTCTTGTTGGTATACTCTTTCAGTTTCTGCTTGTCTGCGAATATTTTGAACTCTCCATCATATTTGAATGCTAGTTTAGCTGGATAGAGTATTCTTGGTTGGAAATTTTTTCCCTTTAGTACCTTGACTATATCATACCACTGTCTTCTTGCCTCCATGGTTTCAGAAGAGAAATCAGCACTTAATCTAATTGAGCTTCCCTTGTATGTGATGGTTTTCTTTTCTCTTGCTGCTTTTAGGATTTTCTCTTTGTCTTGAGCATTGGATAATTTGACAAGTATATGTCTTGGGGTGGGCCTGTTGGGGTTTATGACTTGTGGAGTGCGCTGTGCTTCTTGGATATGTACATCTGTCTCTTTCAGTAGATTTCGGAAGTTTTCAGCCATTATTTCCTGCAACACTCTTTCTGACCCCTTTCCCTTCTCTTCACCTTCTGGAATGCCTATAATACGTATGTTTGAGCGTTTTGCATTGTCATTCAGGTCCCTAAATCCTAATTGGATTTTTTCTATCTTCTTATTGACCCCTTCTACTATCTGTTTGATTTCTGATGTACTGTCTTCCACATCACTAATTCTCTGCTCTGTCTCTTCTAGTCTGCTGATATTTGCTGCAAGTGTATTTTTGATTTCTTGAACTGTGGTGTTCATTCCCATCATATCTGTTATGTTTTTGCGTATGTCTGCAATTTCCCCTCCAAGTGATGTCTTCATGTTGTTAACCTCTTTCATTACTGCATCAAATTTGTCGGTGATAAATGTTCTGAGATCTTTCATTGCTTGTGCCAAGTTTTGCTCCCCTTCGTGATTATTGGTTTGTTGATTGGATTCAGCCATGTTTTCCTGATTATTGGTTTGGTTCGTAGATTTTTGTTGCTTTCTGGTCATCTCTTTATTTTGACGAATTTAATCAGTTCCTTAGCTTCTTTGTCTGCTCTTGGAGGTTAATTAGTTGTTATTTTTGCACAGGTGTTATATCTTTTCTTTGTCACTTTTTTCTTCTTATTCTAGTTACTTGTTGTTGGTTAAGTTCACTTTAGAGGAAAGTATTAGTGTTGGGGAAAGGCAATTGTGTAAGCAAGGGAAAAGTGTAAAGTTGTATTGGTGAAGTATGTTAATAAAGCAGGAATATGAGATCTGGAAGGATGGAGGTTAGATTCATGTAGATTGTATAGAGTTATAGCTGTAGGTAGAGTACCTTTTATGAAGTTGATGACTGAATTTGGGAGGAATATGTTATGAACTACACAGCTATTGTTTTCATGAGAGAGGGAAAAAGAAAAGAAAGGTAATAGTTTCAAGAGTGGATAATAGACAGAAAACAGAACAAAGGTATTAGAAATTAAGAGTTAGACACTTTGTGGATCAAAGAACGGGAGGTGGGGGGTGGAATATAGGAGAGACAGTAGATGGTAGTGGATATCAAGATGCAGGGGAAGGGGGATAGTGTAGGTAGCCTAAATCAGTTCACACAGAAATGAGGCAGTGGAGGATGGGAAAACCCAGCAAATGTGAGGTGTTCCCTGTAGCACCTATTGTATACTTGAATTAAAGTAAAAATAAGTGGAAGATGAGGGACAAGAGGGAAAGAGAAAACCGAAAAAAAAAAAAAAACTAATTATAATAAAGAAAAAAGAAAGGCAAGAAGAAAGGAAGAAAGAAAAAGAGGATGGGCAAACGGTGGGGAACGGATAGGGAGAAGAGAGATACAGGTACACACGTGTCACAATTGCAACACTATCTAAAACAACAACTTCCCCCCGCTTTGCCCTAAAACCCCCCCGTCTGTCTGCCCAAATGGGTCTGCAAGCACCTCCCTTCCCACAAACCCCCAATAGGCCGCCCAGGGCCCACAAACTCCCCAGTACTGCAGATGCTCAAAAAAAAAAAAAAAAAAAAAAATTAAGTAAAATTAAAAAAACAAAAAAGAAAAAACAAAAAACAAACAAACAAACAAACAAACAAAAAAAACCAGAAACCCCTCCGCAGGCCCGGCTCCGCCCGCCGCGGAGGCTTGGACCGGCTCTGCCCGGCTCCTCACGCCGCCTTTGCCTGGCCTGGCTCCGCCCAGCTCCGCTCGCTACAGCGGCCCAGCCGGCTCCGGCGTCCACCTCCCGCCACCGCGGCCTGGACCGGCCCTGCCCGGCTCCGTACCCGCCGCGGCCTGACCCGGGCCCGCCCGGCTCCAAACGCTACCGCGGCCCGCAGCCGGGGCCTGAACCGGCCCCGCCCGGCTCCAAGCGCTACCGCGGCCCGCAGCCGGGGCCTGCACCGGCCCCGCCCGGCTCCAAGCGCTACCGCGGCCCGCAGCCGGGGCCTGCACCGGCCCCGCCCGGCTCCAAGCGCTACCGCGGCCCGCAGCCGGGGCCTGCACCGGCCCCGCCCGGCTCCAAGCGCTACCGCGGCCCGCAGCCGGGGCCTGCACCGGCCCCGCCCGGCTCCAAACGCTACCGCGGCCCTGCTCGGCCTGGCTCGGCCCCGCCCGGCCCCGCTCACCGCCGGCACAGCGCGGCCCGACTCCGGCGTCCGCCGCTGCGGCCCGGCCTGGCTCAGCCCCCCCGAGCGGGGCTAGATGCCTCGTCTCCGCCTACCCAAGAAGGGAATCCTCTACAGGTAGCTGGGATCTCCGTGTATATTTCACAGACGAATCCTCTCTGTTACCTTCCCTCCAAATCGATGTCCAGACACCTCCGGACCAGCAAAAATCCCGAAACAATCCGGTCCCAAAGAGTCTCCAACGCCGCCCAGCCGATTCCCTGCAGAAGACTCTAACAGGGATGTTCACTCAGCCGCCATCTTGCCCCCTCCCTCCAATCTGGAAGTTCTTTTTGAGTGTGTGTCTGCTCTTGTCCACGCGGGGAGGGCAGTCTTGGGATGGGAGGCTGACCACTCAGGCTCGACTCAGTGGGGCGCATTCCAAATCTTATGCCAAGGTAGTGTCCCAAAGAGCTGGACAGAGGGAGGAGCGGGAGGGTGAAAGTAGCACTGTCACCAACTGTGTCATTTTGTTACTGGACTGTCGAAAGGGTGGTTCAAAATGAATCTGAAACACACCAATAATGCTTTCCATCTCGGCCTTTGCCCTTGCAGGGTGCCTGTGGCTCCCGGCTGCGCCGTTTGGACTCCAGTCAGCAGGAACGTGACGCAAAGCCGAGGGAGTGAAAGGCTGCCAGGTGAGTCTCCTCTTCTGCTTTGCCTCTTGTAGTCCCAGAGAGCAGTCACGCTGCAGGGGGCCGGCCTTTCCCTTTGGGGTGTGTGCACCTCGGCTGTCTCTGCGTGCCCCATCGGGCCTAGCTGCGGGCCATGGGGCAGGGCTCAGGAAAAGAAACAGGAAAGAATGAACAAAGGAGCATGTCTGTGCTCTCCAGAAGCTGCCAGCCCCATGGTACTGAGGAAAGCCTAGTCTTCACGTCGCTTGCTTGAAGTGAGTGTGTTTATTGATTGTTCCAAAACACCCCCGGGTCAGCGCTGCAGCCCCAGGCTTTATTCAGTTTTCCTTAATAACACGGGGAACATTCTATTGAAACATTGAGAAAGAAATGCAGATGCACGGGACACGGGCGTCTGGAGATGGTATTGAAACCCAGAGCCTGAATTAGACAAATGCAGTTAAAGCATCGTGATGTAACTCATGCTGCCCGGGATTTGAGAGCCGCGTGTTCCTAGAAGAATGCCGAGTGGGAAAAACATCAGAAAGATGAAGTGAGTTTATTATGAGTGTCCGATAGTTGCCGAGATGTGGAGGGGAGTGAGGAGAGGGCCTGGAAGGGAGTCTTCTCCAAAGTTATGTTAGCAACTTGCACGTTTGGGGGAGAGTGGAGAAGCTCAAGCATCTTATTTTCATATGTGGTGCAAGAAATAAAGCTCTAGATGATTCTCTGTCCTTATTAAAATCCAATTACAGAATAGCTCAGACTTAAACTTGGAGCACTGTGAATGCGGTGTAAAAGTTTAAACAGCGCATTTCACACGGCACTTCCTCCATTCACGTTTCTCACCATGGATGATCGGGTCTCAATGTGGAGCAACTTTCTGGGGTTTATTTGGTGAAGGGAATTTGAAAGAACCAGCTGCTGAATACATTAAATTGCATCTTCATGATTTATTTCTTTTCCTCCTTAAGGAAAGTGCCTTGCTTTCGCAGTCCAGCAATTAATACTCCTTGAGCTGGGCCGAGCTGCATCCAAGGTTAACGCAGCAAGTGTGTGGCACTTACTGGGCATGTGTAATTTTGCTCTGAGTGATGTAAACATGACCCAGACCAGTAAAGTCAAGAAGGAAAGGGCCAGCAACCCTGCGTGCTGGGAGAAGCAGTTTAAGAAAGGCTCTCTGGGGTGCCAGGGTGGGAAGTGGGGAGGAGGACGGAGGCCTGATGCTTGGAGGCGAAAAGTTCAGAGGCTTCTGAACACTTAGAAAGCTTAGAATGGAGAGGCAGCCAGACCCGACCACTCAGGCAAGTGGCAGAGCTGCTGGAAGAATCAAATGATTTCCCTCAAAAGGCATTTACCCCGCTGTTTTCCTATCATGTGGCTTTAGGGAAATATGCAGGCCAGGGAGGGAGAGACAGCAGCCAGGGAAGGACAGCGGCCAGGGAAGGAGGTACAGCAGCCCAGGGGGAAGTACAGTGGCCAGGGAGGGAAGGACAGTGGCCCTGGGGGGAGGGACAGTGGCCAGGGAAGAACAGTGGCCTTGGAGAGAGGGACAGCAGCTTTGGGGGGAGGGACAGTGGCCAGGAAAGGAGGGACAGCAGCCCACAGGGAAGTACAGCGGCCATAGGGGAGGGACAGCAGCCATGGGGGGAGAGACAGAGGCTGGGGAGGAGGGACATCAGCCAGGGGGAAAAGACAGCAGCCATGGGGAGAGGGACAGTGGCCAGGGAGGGGGGACAGTGGCTGGGGGGAGGGACAGGAGCCAGGGAGAGAGGGACAGTGGTCAGGGAGGGAGGGCCATCAGCCCAGGGGAAGGACAGCAGCCAGAGAGGGACAGCAGCCCTGGAGGGAGGAGCCGGCTGAGCCAAGCTGGGAGGAGGCAAACGGGCCTCAGGTCCCTGCAGACGCCCCTCAGAGTCTGGCTTGGCATTAACGCCCTGGAAAGCTTTCCCTGGGAAGAGGGTCCAGATGTCAGCCTAGGGAAGGGCTGAGTCTCCTGTGAACCATCCTGCCACTCGCGGGGAGTTGGCCTGGAGGAGGCTCCCCCCAGGGACAGCCTGGCCCATCCTGGAGGACAAGGTGGAGCGTTGCGGCAACCCCATCCGTGGTGAGCTCCGCGTGGGGCCCCTGGTGCAGATGCCCAAGGAGGTCCCAGCCCTGCAGGGTCCCGCGTCACTCAAGTCCAGGCCAGCGGCCCCAGGTGCTGAGTTCTTGGAGCTCTTCATGTGCGCTCTCCACGTGCCCCCAGGACGGCTCCACAACACGATCAAGGTCATCCCACTGACAGGTGCAGAGTGGGGGCTGCTCGGCGCGGGCGGCTGCGGTCATGGTCGGTCTCTGTCAGGGGCTCTGGGCTGCTCTCCCTCTGCTCTCCCCCTTGCATCACACCTCGGAGGACACAAGGGTGCTTGTGAGCCCCGGCCTAGCCAGAGGACCAGGACCTGCAGCCCTCGGGGATGCCTGCACCAACCAGCCGCTGGGCACGGGTGGGTGGCCAGAGGTGAGACGGGCTGGTGGGAGGGCATGGCATGGACTACGGGCCCCAGAGCCTCCCCAGCTGTTGCCCCGTCACCACCTCTGGAGCACGAGTCCCTTTCCCCTCACAGAGCAGCTGTTTGGCCCGAGCCCACGCTGGCCCTGCTCTGCAGCCACCGCGGGAAGTGAAAGGGTCTGATGGCACTGCAGGGTCCCTACACTGTGGGTCTGATGGCTTCAGGGTCCCCACACTGTGGGTCTCCTGGGGCCCTCGGGGTCCCCACACTGTGGGTCTCCTGGGGCCCTCGGGGTCCCCACCCTGGCCATGGAGGAAGATGGGAACCTGACTCACCAAGTGTGCACAGAATAAGGTGGGGAAATAGTTCTGGAGGAGAAAACCAGGTCATTCCTGATGCCAGCTGGAGCAAAAGCATCCACCTGGGAGCCTCTGGTCCTGTGGGGGCAAGGCAGGTGCACAGCGGGGGTCGGTCAGGTGGGTGCTCTGCTGCTTGCTCTAGAGGATGAGCTCTCGTGCTGCAGGTGTGCTAGGGAGGACAACCCGCTGTGGTCTCGGGAGCTGGGGGGCTGCAATGAGAAGGTAAGAGGGATGGGGGCAGGTTTGTTCCCAAGGCTGCCATCCCCCAGATGCTTGAACGTGGAGGTGTCTCCTCACCAAGCAGGAGGCCACAGGGCTGTGGTCAAGGCGGGGGCAGGGCGGCTCCTTCTGGAAGCTCAAGGGGGGACCGCCCCGTGCTCCCCTGCAGCCTCCCAGCATGGAGCTGCAAGCTCTGGCGTCTGCCTCGGTCTTCACACGCCTTCTTCCCTCCAAGTCTCTCCGAGTCTGAATCTCCATCCCTCTGTCTTCCAAAGATGGGGGTTCCTGGGGTGCAGGGCCCATTGGTCACCCTGTTACCTCTGCAAAGGCCTGTTCCTGGCAGGGCCCCACTCGGAGGCACCGAGGGTTAGTACTTGAACGTGTCTTTTGAGGGACACGGTTCACCCCTCTGCAGAGGGCGAGGGGGCAGGATTCAGATGAGCGCGGTGGGCTGAAGAGGGGACTGCAGGGGGGCACTGCATGCTGAGGGCGGCAGCTGCTTGGGGAGGTGGAGGCTCCGGGATGGGGAGTGGGTGGGGACAGGGACCAGAGGGCACCACAGGCAGCAGCTGCGGGGGTGTGGCCCTTCTCACGGGGAGGGCGGGGGAGGCCTGGAGCCATGGACGGAATGGCAGTGGCTGTGCCAGCAGAGGAAGGCGGCGGCACAATCCAGTGTAGGGGCGAGGCCCACAGCTGTGAGGCTCCCACAGGGAGCTCCACTAGCTCCTGGTGGCCAGTGGACTGTGGAGCGAAGCCCCCAAGAGAGGCCGGAGGAGGGGCCGCTCAGAGGAGGCCCGCCCCAGAGGAAGGAGGCGAGCCGGGCAAGATGGTGTGCTGGGGAACAGAGCGTGGCAGGGAACATGGCGTGGTGGGGAACATAGCGTGGCAGGGAATGTGTGGAGAATGTGGCATGGCGGGGAACATAGAGAGGCAGGGAACATGGCGTGGTGGGGAACATAGAGTGGCAGGGAATGTGTGGGGAATGTGGCATGGCGGGGAACATAGAGTGGCAGGGAACGAGGCGTGGTGGGGAGCATGGTGTGGCAGGGAACGTGGCATGGCGGGAAATATGAGGTGGTGGGGAACATGCAGTGCTGAGCCCTCGGGGGGCGAGTTTTGAGGGGTGAAGAGCAGTGGATACTGTGGGGCAGCTGGGGATGCGCTGACGAGATCCAGTGAGCGAGGAGGCCGTGGCGGGCACGCCCAGTGACTAGACCCCTGGCTGAGCCGTACAGCCCTGCTCCAGGGTGCCCTGGTGAGCCATGCTTGCACGGCTGCCCCCCTGGACAGTCCCCTCGTCCTTCCAGGTGGGAGCAGAGGGCCTGGGGGAGGTAGTCCTGCTGGAGGTCGGGCTTGACTTGTCCATGTCTGTCTGTCCTGGAAACCGTGGGTGACTGCTGGTCCTACAGTCGGGGGGGCGGTTACTGGCAGTCCCCTCCTCTCTCATCACCAAGCAGCATCTCAGGGCACTGGTGCAGGCCACCCCCTCTTCAGAGGGAATAAATCGGGTGCCTGGCTGGGGGGCTCCTTGTGCCGCAGACCCTGTGCGCAGAGGCCTAATTATCCTCTGTTGGGGGGAGCGGACCTGATGGAAAGCAGCAACAGCAGCAGTGGTTAGAGCTGCAGGGACCCAGCCAGGGGCTCCCACAGGATGGGGGGCAGGGTGAGGAAACCTCCGGGCCTTGCGGTCCCCACACACACATCCGGCTGCACAGTCTTTCCCTGGAAAAGGGATTGGGAGCTTTCCCTTTCGCTTTTGTGAACAGACCCCCCCTCCTGCTTGGGGAGGGGAATTGATGGAATGAGAACCGATTCATTCTGTTTCCATCTGCAGCAGTGGTCATGGGGTGATGTAACTCAGTTTCTACCTTAGATCATTGTTTTAATCTCGTACTTGAGCACCGTCATTTAATTTGCACATCCAACTGGAAACATTGATTTTCAGAGGCATTTATTCTGTGCATTATATAAAATCCTACTTGTACCGTACTGGAGCCGGGTTACTTGGAGGCTTCAATAACCTCCAGCTGGCTCCCTTTTTTCCTTGTTTCCCATTTGTGCCCACGTGTCGTGGCAGCTGTGACCCTCAGTGACTTCTCTGTGGAACTGGGAGGTCCCCGTGGCTGTGGTGAGAAACGTGGTGCTGGCAGATGATCTGGTGGAAGGCACAGAGCCTGGGAAGCAGCATTCACTTTGCTCAGTTTCCATGATCCCAGACTTGGAGAATGAGATCTAGACTCAATGTGTTTTTTAAAAGCTGGTGAAATAGCAGAGTCACGGCTTGACCAGAGGTCAGGAATCCTGCCAGAGCCTCTAGGCACCAGCTTGGGGAGAGCAGGCAGGCAGGAGCAGACGGCTGCGGGTTTGTTTGGATGCAGCAGCCCACAGAGGCTCCTGAGGTGCCGCACAAACCAGACTTGCTTCTGCGAGGGCGTCCAAGCCTGCACCACGGCTGGGCCCCCGGGGCCCCTCTCAGGGACACAACAGAGGAAGCATGCCACTCCCTGGGGCAACCTCTGGCATGGCGGTGGCACAGAAGGCACTTTCAGTCAGGTTCATTGAAAAGTCCTCCTACTCTTTTAGAGGCAATAAAGGAGATGACTGCCGTCCTCCTGTTGCAGGGAAATGAGCACGCAGGGATTGGAGAGCTTCTGCCCTTATACCTGAGCACTTCCTGCAAGGCGCATGGGTGGGTTTTGTGACCTGAGAGTCACCACAGTTCATCTCCCAGGAGGTGTCGACTTTTCCCATCGGGCAGATGAGGGTGTTGCGCTCCAAGGTGAGAGTTAGTGATTTCCTGACTTCAGTGGCAACTAGATGGGCAGTGGTCCCTGAGCCCACAGCGTGTCCTCGATCACCAGAGGGGGTTGGCGGGGGAGGGCCCCAGGAGGCTGCCTCCTGCTTACATGGGGGTCCCATTTGGGAAGAGCATCTACTGCAGTGAGGGGAGAACGGGGCTTAAAATGATAGTAATAAGGCCAGGCTTGGGGCAAAGGCAAATTGCAGTTCCCTAGAAAAGGTTTCAAGTGAAACGCTTTTAGAAATAAATTATATGTGGGGAGTCAGAGCCAGCTGCATAGTTTATGGGGCCCAGGACAAAAGGAAGACACGGGGCCTCTTCCTAAAGAAATAGGAATCCCAGGACGCTGCGGCAGAGCATTGCCCAGCGTGGGCTCCCTGAGGGCGGGAGCCCCAATCCCAAGCACAGGGCTACTAGAGTGTGGGACCCCCTTCATCCTGCTGTCCTCTAGAACAGACCCCATGCTCAGACCCTACAACCCAACCCCTGCCTGCCACCAGGAGCAGCCCTCAGCTTGAGGACAGCCCGGAGCTGACCCCGCTGGGGAATCTGTGCCGCTGACAGCAGCAGTCAGGGCTCAGTGTAACTGAGAACAGGGTTCCACCTTCCACCATAGGGTGCTGAGAGGAAGGGGGTCAGAGGGGGGAAGGGAGCAATGGGGGAGGGAAGGAGCAGAGGGAGGACCCAGGAGGGGGAGGAGGGAGGACAGGCAGTGGGAGGGAAGGAATGGGGAGGGGGGCAGAGACAGCAAGGGAGGGGAGAAAAGAAGAGAGGGAGAGGATGGGATGGGAGGAGGAAGGGAGGGGAGAAGAGAAAGTGGGAGGGATGGAGGAAGGGGACTGGGAGAGGGGAGGAGAGGGAAGTAGGGAGGGAGGGAAGGGAGAGGGAGGGAGAGAGGCAAAAAACTATGCACAAAAATTAAGACAGGCCCTGTCTTGAGCCCCTCTCCTCCCCTCCTGTGGGGTAGCACACTGGGCCTTTCAAAGGAGAGCTTGAAAAGAGCCTCTTTGAGTTGGAGCCGGAAAGGCTCTGGAGTTCAATTTTGAAAGGACAGTCCCCGTCAAGTGACAGAAGCACTGTGGCCCCATGACCTGGCGCTGCATGGTGTATGGTCTGCCTGTCCCCACACAGCTTCTGGGGCAGTGTCTGCTCACCTGGGAACCACCACCGGGTCTCCATCGGGTCGGCCCACCTAACCGCCTTCCTGGGAAGTCAGACTTACAGGCCCTGGTTTAAACAACGGGGCATTTGCTCGTCCCCATCATTCTTAATGTCCCCAGGCTCCCGTCTGAGGAGAAGGAGGGTTGATGGCCCTGGGGCTGTCCTGAGTGGCATAGAATCCAGTGAAGTCAGATGCTCGCCGTCGCCAGGAGAAATGGTGAATCCATTGCCATTTCATGGGCACCCCACTTTCCTTGAAGCTTTCCTCTGGTGTCTCCTGGTTTCAAGAGCCCTTTCTTTGGCAAGTACACCCTTCCAGCCCTTCAACTGTCCCTGTCATGCAAGGGAAAACACCATGTATTTCTGTAGCTTAGCATTTAATACTTAATGTTTTTTATTGTTTGTGTTGTTTTGTTTTGGTTTTCCTTAGGAAATACTGGGGATCGAACCCAGGACCTCATACATGGAAAGCAGGCGCTCAACCACTGAGCTACATCCATGCCCACTTAATGTTGATTTTGAGATCTCTCCTCATTGATACATATTAATCTGGTTCGTTTTAAAGCAGCTGTCATTCAAATGAAATTGCAACAATATATTCTCTATCCTAAGGATTTTGGGTCTTGTATGGACATTTCTACTTTTCACCAATATTTAAACCTCTTTCTCCATCAGGGCATCTGAAAGGATTGTTCTGCCTTGCCTCTTAAAGCTAAGTATAGCCTGCAGCTTGCTTTGACCAATGAGATGGGAGTGGAAATGATATGTGCCACTTTATTTAATTAAATGCTGAAGCATTTGGTTCCCCATGTAAGCTTGCCCAGGACCCTCTTTCCCACAGGGAGACCCATAAAAGCAAGCAGCTTGCAAGGCTGAGCCAACGCCCTCAGGACAGCTGGTCTGGAATGTTGCCCAGACCTACACCAGACTTTATCTAAGCTGGAAATAAACTTTTATTGAGTGATGCTTCCAAGATATTTTGGGTTGGTTGTTAGTGCAGAAAACCCACCCTATCCTGACTAACCAAAGTTGGTTCCAATTTTTTGTTATTATGAAATGTGCAGTGCTAGGCTTTTGTGTGCTCCATGTGTTTATGTCTCTCTGGTGCTATTGGCTGGACACAGAGTTGTTGGGCCAAAGGGCAGCTGCATTTTCAACCAGCACTCCTCGTGTGGCTAACGGGCTGCACTGGTTTATACTCACACTAGTGCAGGAAAGAGCTCAGCACTTGGTATTTTAGACTTTGAATTTCATTGATTTACTTTGCAATAGATAAACTCTTCAGCAGTACAGTGTAAGCTTGGGACCTCCAAAATATTAGAGTTTTCCATGTAATCAAAGTAATATATCTTTTAATGAGGAAAAATCATTTGGCACACAAAAAAGGACAACTCTTTATGTTGGAAAACAAGAGACGCACAAATACCTAAGAACTGAGTAAAGTTTTGGAATATTTATAATTAGAAAAGCTTAAAAGTATTGTTTTTTTTATTCCTTTTAATAAATGACTTGCATTTTAAAAGTCATCAAGGTGCTCTGTCCTTGTGATTACCAGATGAAAAAGTTGGAATGTCGCATTGGCCCTTCAGAAGCCTTTGACAAGACTATAAATGATGTTCGAAGTTCACTGTGATTTGGAAAAGTGACAGTTTCTTTTGTTAGGTAAAGTTTGGATGGCAGCAGCCTTTGGTTAAGTGATGAAAATGTTCCTAAATTCACTAATGTCGCTTAGCTCTGCTAATTTCGCAACCTTAATAGGTTTCCTTTGTCACTTACAACATTACCAAGCCAAGCAATATTTTCTAACTTCAGTCATAAAAATTAAATAAAAATAAAACAACAAAAAAGCTGACAACACATCTGTGATTTGTTGGGGCAGAGACAAACCAGTTGAAGGATTTTAAGTACGGGTAAGTGGAATGGCCAAATTACCCACTCAGCAAAGCTGCTGTAAAAGCTCATGGAATAACAGCTTTAAAACAGTGCCTTCCTAAATACTCTGTGATTACCAGTGATCTTGCAAGTGTCAATTGGCCATTTGTAATGTTTACTTCACAGGGTCTGGTACCTTCCTAGCCCTAAAGCTGCCTTGGGGAGGGCAAACAGCCTTTTCTCCCAACTGGAGCTGAAAGAGCAGCAGGTTCTCGGTCCCCTTCTCTGTGGAAGCAGCAGGAGCCTGGCCTGCATTCCCTCCACCAGCAGGAGGGTGCACTTCTTTGAAAGAGCTGGAAGGAGCACGGTGGGCCACCTCGGAGCTGGCCACATGAGGGTAGCCAGGATCTGGGGTTTCCTGGCCCTCCCCATGCCCTGCACCTGGCCCCTGGTGGAATGGAAGGTCCCACGAGACAGGGCATCATCCTGCTCAGTGGCGGTTTCCTTAGACCAGTGGTTCTCAGTCCCCGAGGGACATTTGGCACCACCTGGGGACTGTTTGCTGTCACCCCTGGGTGGGTGGGGCTTGCTGCTGGCATCAGGTGGGGAGAGCCCAGGAGGCTGCACACTGTCCTTCAGGGCTCAGAATGACCCTGGCCCCAGACAGCAGCTCCCCTGGCGTGCGCCGCCCCAGGTCCCTGAGCTTTCTGTGAAAGGGGGCATCCAGAAGCTTTAAGGTGCAATGGTTTTTACTTCTTAAACGGCTCATGTGAGGTCAACACGGAAGGAGGAGGGGCGGCATCTCGGGGGACAGTGGTGCGGCCATGTCTGGGAATTCAATGTGCTGAAGGAATTCAATGAGCAGATAAACAGGGAATGCCAGCAGGCTCACTCAGGAGCCCCTGCTGCTGGCTCTGGGGACAGAAGCAACCACCCCGCTGTCCTGGGTGAGAAGCCGGTGCTGCTGTGGAAGGGGGAGCCCATGTGTACAGTGCCATCGGGTCCCATGCTCATGCCCAATGAGGCTCTGCAAAGAGAAGGCGCCTGGCAAGTGTTGTGCTCTGCTGCGCGACATCAGGGCCATGTGGCCATTGATTGCTCCCATGAGCTCCTGCGGCTTTTTAGGAAGACCAAGCCATTTGTCGCCTTAAAAATTGTACTTAGAGTGCTAAAATGATGGCCATTTTCATCAAGTACACTTTCAGGAAAGGGCATCAATTCCATGAAATGCCCATTAACATTTCAAAATACTGCCGGGATGTAGATCACCGTCTTGGGTGACCTGTCCACGCTCAGTGTCATCTCTCCTGCTTTCTCACACCCACAGGGGCTGTGACCATCCTGTTTCCTGGATGTCCATGGGAAGGACCTGGCAGGCCACTTGGTCTTCACATCCAGGGGCTTTCCTAGTGCTGGCACCTGATACGAGGTCACTGCCTGGGTGCCCAAATCTCCCCCAGGCAGGACCCCCATCCTTTTTGTAAAGGCCAGCTGCTTTCCTTGTCATGGTCACTGGAAAAATTCTTTTCCCTTGTCAGCCTCCATTGTCTGGCTGTTGGAGCCCTTGGCAGAGGCAGCAAGATTAAAACTCATCTTTGTAGACTTGTGGCATTCTGGCTTGGCACTAACAGGCAGGGAGACGTGGGCTTTGTTCCACACATAAAGTCGTGTGCGGGTGTGTTTGTGTGTGTGTGTGTGTCACAAGGAGATGTGAGCCTTGGACATTCACGCTTTGTGTGATCAGCATGCAAAGGGCTCTGC